>NW_003852403.1:8804583-8927209 GCF_000181295.1 Otolemur garnettii | reverse complement strand
GAGTGCTAACTCTGTAGTAGGCTATGTGCTAAGTGCTTTAACACTTCAGGACTATTCTCTTGAAATCAACGGAAATATACTTAGCATTAGACACTCTGGCTGGCCCTATATTGGACTCTCAGGGTGGCAAATTTTACTCAAGCATTCAGAGCTAAAATGCAGAAGAAAGACCTGTAACGTACTTCACACCATAGACAGGGCAATCTGGGTGTTTAATTTACCTTCTCTCTACTCACCCTCTATCCCCATGAGCAATCCATCACCGGTTAGATTTCTTGGGCCCTGGGGATTTTGGAGTGATCGGTGGGAGAATGCAGTAGGAATCCACCACCTCCTTCCCAGTTCTCACGAACTCCCCGTAATAGACTCCCATATAGTGTGAGCAATTTACACTATAATGAATTTGTTTTATTCTGCCTCAGTCTGGGCATAGTGGCTCCTGCCTGCCTTCCTGTAGTTTTATTTACTCCTCAGCCATTCTCATTTTTGTAGCTATTCCCTTTAGCTCTCCCTCTCTGTAAGGTCATTCTAAGGACAGGATTTTGCAATGGCCGAGATGAATTGTGAATAAGTGCAAGCTAGGTGTGTGTTGGTGGTTCTCTCTCTTCTTTTGGCTTCTCTGAAACCCGGCCCATAAAGAAAAATATCCCATGCTCAAGATTTAGAGCCCAAATTCCGATTTTGAGGTCGGTGTCATTCAGATGAATGCCCCTGAGCCAGGCACAACAGAGCAGTTACTGGGCGAGATAAGGTGATTCAGTGGCATACCTCAGTGAGCTGTAACTCACTGGGGTGGGGGGAGACATTTCTGTAACCACTAAAATGTGTAAGGCCAGCCTCAGCCCTATATATTGCTGTTTTCCACAATGGCTGTTTCCTGGAAAATCCATCTCTTTCACCATGGGGTGTTAGGGGCATTGAAAATTAGTCAGTTTGCTATACTGGTCTTGTTAACACTTGTGGCAGGACATTAATACAGGATAATAGTAATCACATTGGTACTAAATATTTTCGAAGCAATAACTTTGAATCTCAACCTGCTACATTTGATTAATAGTGATGCTAATAGTGGCACCAAAGAAGATGAACTTCCCGGACTTCTTCTCCAGACAGTATAAACACACTCCAGTGCTAAATGCTACATTTATATGTGAATACAATTAAGAGTAACTTCTAATTATTTCTGGCACATGCTCTTTAATGCTAGAGCCTTCAAGTCACAGTGGTCAAAGGGTAATGTATCGTAACAGGATGCAAAATCCCCAAGGATTTTTTGATTGACATAAAAATGGTTTTTTTTTTCCCTCCAACTGACTGACATTATGGCAGGTGGGAAGTAATGGCTACACTTCTAGCTGTCCATTAAAAGATCTTAAATCAAGGAGGACATGGCTTCAATAATGAGCTTCCACATTTGGGAGGTGAGAACAGCCAAACTGTGGATGGGAGTTCTTCAGGGACTGAGGTACCTTGGGGACAGTGCAACAACTTTTCAGTTGAGTCCCTCAGGGATAAGCAATTTGAGAAATTGATTTCCAAAATATCCAGAATATACATATGTTTTTTTTCCCTAGAGGGACATAAGTGGAAAGCAAAGGTTTACAGTGAAACAACAGGGTGAACTCTGGCAGTAGATAGGAAATTTGCTAATTAGAAGTATATTTGTCTTTGTCTTTGCAGGGACTGGGTAGGTAAATGTGTTTTAGTTGTAACAGAAAGTTCTGTATCACATCACACTTGGTGGTGCCCTCAGATTTATTTTTAATACATCACTGTTGTGCACTGCTTTGGATGATGGGTGAAGAACAGAAGAGACGGAGAAGAGAAAAGCAAAGACAGGTGGAAAGATTCCCACTAGGTCAAGGCCTTGAGATCCCCTTACCTGTAAGGAGTAAGGTGCCATTATATATACTGAAGCGGGGAGGATGATCTAATCACATCTGAGCTCCAGGTAGCAATTGTTATTAGTTGATGGCCAGAGGATGGTCAGAAGAAATAGGAAGATAGGAGACTGTGAAGAGGATAAGGTATATGATACGATGGCTTGAAAAACTTAGTTATACCAGTGGGTGAAATTGGAGAAGTATTTACTCACTGAGTACAAATTTTACATGGGAGGTAATGGTGTGGAAGTGTCAAGGTTGGTGCTGATGTTTCTCTCTTAGGCAAAGTTGCAAATGTTATGCTATTACTGAGATGGGAAATCCAGAAAGAGAGAGATTTGGAAAATAAAGGTGGAGTGTGAAATGTCTGTGGTGTGTTCAAGAAGACTGTAAAACGGTTTTCAGGCATGAATACATAACACAGAGGAACCACTACATGGAAATGAAGGGTAGTGGCCAGCTGCGGTGGCTTACACCTGCTATCTCAGCACATTGGAAAGCTGAGGCAGGAGGAGGCTTGAGCCCAGGAATTTGAGGTTGCAGTGAGCTATGATGATGCGACTGCACTCTGGCTGGAGCGACACAGAGAGACCTTGTCTCAATCAATCAATTAATCAGTCAATAGCATAAAGGGTAGGAAAGGGGAAGGAAAGAAAAGTTATTGAGGAAAAAACAAAATGGCGAGACAGCTAGGGGAAACTGAGGAAAGAAAGTATATATGATCTTATGATCTAGGGTCTATTTTAAGTCACACACTGCGAGGAACCTAACCTGTGCTAGGCATTGAATCCTCATGGTAAGCCTAAAAATAACTTTATCCCACCTTATGTGTGTGATTGGGAGGTTTTGAAATATTAACTGACATTTTCCTGCAATTTCTTTGTACCCACTGGCCTTCTTTTATGTGGCATCCACTGACTCCGATCAGATGTATCAAGAGAAAGTATTAGAAGAGGGCTTCTAGTTTTAAAGCGCCTAGACAAACAGCTTTAGGAAATTTTAAAGGAATGACTTTTGTGGTCTCTTTCAGAGCCTTGGGAAGGCACTGTGGAATGTCCAGGCTGATGGGCCACGGGCAGCCTCCCAGGGCTCCTCATGCCCCAGCAAGGTGCATGAGCAGGAAAAGGGTCTAGCACAGAGTGGCACAGGAGTGAGGAGGCCTTAAAGAGCCCTGTTGAGCTTCTGACAGCCCTATAAAGCTAAGCATCAGAGGACTAACTCGTGTCGATCCAAGAAAGGCCTGAAAATGCCTCCGATCTGGGTGGGCCTGAGGAGGCCTCAGGTTGAGGAATGAGTGGGGCTCAGAAGCAACCTTTATGGACTGACAACGGAAGAGCAGATGGGAACGGCCATCTCGGCAGATGTCGGTGTGGATGGATCCTGTCTCACCCAGGATCAGAAATCCTCCCCTCAAACCTCAGAACTGTCCCTGACAACAAAGGAATAGCCTTGGGAAAAGAGAAGGGAAACCCTGAATGATCAAGGTTGAGTATTTGCTTGCCAGCAGAATGGGGGTTTCAAACACTAGTGGAAAATAAAGGAAGTTCTATTTCTCATGCTGCTAAATTTGCAGTCAAAGGTTTGATCCTATAGTAATCAGTCAAACTCTATCTAGGAGAGGCAGTGAAGTGGACATCCAAACACCACGCAGCTAGGCGCTGGAGCTGCATATAAACTTGGAATCCTTGCCCGTGTTGTTACTTTATTTGGAAGGCACATCCCCGCCTTCTAGAGTCAGAAGGAAAATGTTCAGCTGTCTCCAGCTTCAGGGGCTGTCAGGGAGGAGGTTTCTAACCTTTCCTCCTTCTGTGTCTCCACAGTTCTGGGAACAGATGACAGAATTAAAAAGCTGAAGACCTGACCCACAGCTTCCTCTAGAAACTCCCCATTGCTCCTGTCTCCTCTTCCAGAAAGCTGGAGGCCAAGTCACGACTTCTCTCTCTGACCTAGAGGAGGGGAGGCTCAGAGATGGATAAAAACATACGCATCAAAGGGGGAAAGAAGGTAAGTTTTAAAAGCTCAGATTTTAAAGTAATTTTTTATCATTGCCAAGTAGATGAGGTGTGCTGATGGGGGGAAAGGAAAGGATTGAGGCCTTCTAAAAATAATTATTTAATAAAAATATACTGTAGACTGGGAAGTTCCTATGGGTGCCACTAAAAGTATGCCCCATAGATAACGCTTCCAGATTAGTATCCCCTGGGAGCTTGTTACAAATTCTTGTCTCCAGAATTTTAGGCTTCATTTCAGACCTACAGAATCAGAATCTCTTGTATGGAGCCCAGGAATATGTGTTTTAATAAGGTCCTCAGTCAGCTATTATACATGTGAAACTTGGTGAAGCACTGCTGTAGAAATATGAAAAGCAATTAACCAGAGAGGAGGAAATAGACTATGGAGAATTATGGTCTCCAAGCAGGCAAAGTAGCCAGTCGCCATGGCGGTGGGATTCTTGGTGCAAGCTCTTGGTAGCAAGCTTGCAGATGGATTCCAAGAGAAGGGAGGGGCGTGTTGGCCTAGGACACGGGAAATTATCAGGACACATGAACACAAGGTCAGGAAGATGATGAAACTGAAGTGTTTAGGAGGCAGCTACTGAGAGAGCGTAGGACGTTTGGTCAGACCGTGTTGACCACATAGTGGGGTGGAAATGATCCCAGGATGGTGTGGATTTACGAGGAGCCCTATCTGAGACAGAGACTTCAGGATGTGATCATGTCTGTCAGTTTCCTACAGATGACTCAGAGGAGAGGTGGGGGTGGAGAGACTGTGCAGGTGCGATGGTACACGTAGACTCTTGAAGTAGAATGAAGTTGAAAGACAAGGGAAGCTCTTACCTCTTGGTAGGGCCTGACATTACAAAGAGACCCAGTCACTCCCAAGGCAGGAGAAACCCAGAGAAACAATCCTTTTTCTATAATCTCTTCATTGGCCTCATTCCTCCAGGTCTCACCTCTGTCCCCCCAATCCTGTATCAGATTCTACTTTACCCTGAAGGTGAAAAAATCTGCAACCATTTCTATGTCCTCAGTTATGAATGAAAACAGAATGTCAGGATATGCACACCAACCTCACTTCTCCAGGTGCAGTGGTATTTTTTCTTCCTTTCTGGTTTTTGGCTTCTGCCTATCTAGAGAAATCACTTGACTTCTGTGTATTGCGTTAGGCCACTGTCATTAACAACAGTGGTGTCATTTTGATGTGTTCCGTGAGGCAGTGGGCTCTTTGAAGTTGAAAGATAGAACAGACACAGATAAATAGTACTCTGAGCGGGCTGCTATTGCACCATTATTGCCAGCAATTATTTCACCAAGTGACACATCAGATAAAAAGCCAGCCACCTTCCTCCAGGAAGCATCTCCGTCGCTATGACTAGGGACTTCTGTCTGATTTCTTTTTCTTAAATGGACAGAAGCTTGTTATTTCTCTCACTGGAGCCTTCTGTCTCCCTGCTCTGTGGCTCTGTCTCCATTTTTGTGAGTGGAGCTGGAGTTTTTGATGCTGCCTTTGTGGGAACTTGCACCGGTCCACTGCTGCCTGTTCCCTGGGAGGGGCTACTTTGGTAACCTTCCTTTGGTTCTTTTCAGGTCTCCATTTTCCTCACTTCCTCCTCAGCCTGTCATTATCCTCGACAGTTTTCCTTTCTGTTTGGGGGGATGAGAGGCTGAACAACTATGTCTAAGGAAGACAGCACTGGCTGGGCTGTTATTTTGAAAAACACACACAGCACTGTGTGCAAGGCATCGTCTTAAGCAAGTATTAACTTGCTCAAGTTTCACAGGAATGATTGTAGGTGTCATTAAAATCCCCATTTTTTCAAGCAGGGAGACTGAGGAGCAGAGGTGAATCAGGCTGCACAGCCGATGGTGAGCAGAGCAGGATTTAAGCCCAGGCAGTTTGGCTGCAGAGATTTCCCGGCTGCCTTCTTGAGTGTGCTGTGCTCCAGGTAGGGACATGACTGGCCATCAGTATTGGGAGCCAGGGTGGGGACAACCAGATTCTGCTTAGGAAATTGCACATAGGAGGAACTAGATGCACCCATGGATAGGGTAGTGGTCCCCATGTCAGAGATGGAGTGATGGCCCACATCTCACCCAGCCCATGCAACAAGAGACACTTGTGGATATGAGGAATGTGGGGTGAGGCTTAGGGTAGGAGAGGTGGGGAGCAGGGCTGGGACCCAAGCTTCTGTGTAAAGATCTAGGAAGAGAGAATTAATAGATATTCTTTGGAGCTGGCTGCCTACTGGTTGGATCTAGCCATGACTTTAGTCTAGGTTAGTCCAAAAGGAAACATTGTCTGAAATCCTTACATCTGTGTCTCCAATTATGATATCAGAAGAACTGTTTGGGTAGTTCACATCCAGGTACCTTTTCTTTTTATTCCCATAAAATGTATTATTTAGGTAGACTTTTGACTTTAAGCAGGGTTATCGGGATCTGGAAATTTTATCCATATTTAGTTTCCTGACACGACTTAAAAATTATGTAGTTCAGGGCTACTAAGACTACAATTTCTACTCTGCTATCCGGAATGGAGGGAGTGTGTCTTTAGCCAACCTTTCACCAGGAAAGTGGCAGAGTATTATTCCTTCTTCACTTCCTTTTCTCCTTTCCTCCTTCCTACTCCTAGTGCAGGACTGGGCTTTGGTGAAACTCCCTAAGAGGTAGGTTATCATCCCCAAACATTTTAATTGTGCTGTAAATACTGTAAGGTGGATGTGTCTTCCAGGGGTTCCAGAGATCAATTAATCATTGCATTCATGCGTATGCCATAATTCCTACAAATTTCCTTTTTTAAAATTGTATTTTTATTTTATTAAGTCAAATACAAATAGATTTGGATACATTCGTGCATATGTGGGGTACAATGTGCTGATTTTTTTTTATACCGTCTAATGTGATTACATTTAACCAGTCAACGTAGCTTTCACCTCAATTACTTGATTATTGTGCCAAAACATCCATGTTCTACATTTCACAGATGTTTATTTATTTATTTATTTATTTTTAGTTTTGAATTGTTTAAAGGTGGAATTAACCAGAAGGTGAGGGTATATGGGAAATGGTTTTTCAATAATTTCACGTAACCATAAATTGTAGATCTTTCACTGGAATAAAACAGGCTCAGTCTCTTCACTTTTTCCAAAGTATTTCTGAACTGTGAAAGTTCTCTCTGTCCACTTTGCCCTATAGCACTATGTTGTCCTCCTGTATTCCTTATTCAGTCTTGGATGCAACAATCAAGACAGACAGAAACAGCACAGGGACACTTTTTCTTTTGCTTCTAGAGTGGAAACCTTAGCTGCAGACAGTGACTGCTCCAGGTGCCAAATAGACATTCCTATTAATTTATATTATAGATCAGCAGTTCTCAACCTATGGGTTGTGACCTACAGGAACTGTATTAAAGGGCCGCAGCATTAGGAAGGTTAAGAACCACTGTTATAGATAGAAAAGGAAATTTTCAAGAGTATTACTGAGAAATTAAAGGAAAAAGTCAAGTTCTAAGAACATGGCAAACGTGAAAGCTACATACTGAAATCAAAACAGAGGTACTCCAAACATTGGGGGGCCAAAAAGTGACCCCCAATAGGAAATGTGGAAAAAAATATTTTATCCAAAACAAGATAAGAGCCATTTTATCATCAGTCTTGTGATCTCCAGGTAGGGGTCAGGGTACTGGGGAAAATAACTGTTGGGTAAATAATAAAACATGGTCTTTGTGGAATTTAAAGGGAATAGCTGAAGGTTTTTGCCTACCCTAGCTCCATTCTTTCTTCTTGTGGGACATCCTATAATTTGCCCCCAGAAAAATCAACCCTTCCACTTTTGTGTCATGTCTTTTCCAAGGGTGTATAATCCCCCCTCCCCAGACCTCGGAGTGGGCAATTGATCCAACCCAGCGCCAGCAAAATGGCCCCTCAGACATTCCCTGGAACAATGATGAATGAGGTGTTAACACAGCTGCTAGTGATGAACCTGGAGCTGCTGTCAGCCATTTGCTCCATTTCAACAGGACAGCTTGCCTGAGAGTGGAGTCAGGGCAGACAGAGAAAAGCAGAGTCTAGGGACACAGGGAGAGATTCTTATTCTATCACTGAACCTGCCCAGCATGGCGAGCTGTGCCTGAAGCCATTACACTGGACTGTTAGACTCATAAGCAAACAATTCACCTTTTTTGTTTAAGGCTGTTTTAGTTATATTTCTGTCCTTTGCCACTGACTAATATAAAAAACTGCATTTACTCCCTTGAGGCCACAAGAAGCTTTATAACTAAGAGGATTTTTGTTCCTATACCAATACCAAAAAGATGAACACTGAATTACTGGGAAGCAAATATTTAAAGTTCCAGGGTTCAGGAGACTTTTCCTTAAAGTGGCAGATAGTGAAAATTATAGGCTTTGTAGACCAAGAGGCAAAATCGAGGCTAGCATTTAGATACTTATAGAACCATTTCCATGGGTTTGAATGATAGCTTCTTGTCCAAAATGCATGTGGAATTTCTCCCCAGTATAACTGTATTAAGAAGTGTGGTTCTTGGCAGGTATTTAAGTCACAAGGGCTCTGCCCTCCTGAATGGGAAAGCCCCTAGGGTTGATGGGAAAGTTCTCTTGCCCTTCTATTCCTCCTGCCATGGAATGATACCATGTCCCTTCCTTCATTCTGGAGGATATAGGAGCAAGGCACCATCTTGGAAGCCGACAGCACCTGTGCCAGACCCCTATCCTGCCAGCACCTTGACCTCAGACTTTATGTCCTCCAGAACTGTGAAAAATAAATTTCTATTGTTTATAAATTACCCCAGTCTCGAATATTTTGTTACAGCCGCACAAACATATGAAGACACTATTTAAAATGTAAAAAAGCAAAAGCTATTGTTAGCTCCCTGGCTACACAAATAAACAACCAAAAAAAAAAAAAAAAATCAACTGCCTGGATTTGGCCCGCAGGCCCTACAGAAAACTGACATGTTCCTTTGAACATTCTTTCTGTTTCCGTCTCTTAGACAAAAGTATTCATCTCATGTTCATCCTTTAAGAATCAGCACAGTTATTCTCTTAGAATGGAGCTTGCTGGAACTGCCCAGGCTGGGACTGCTTCCTCTTCCATGCTCAGACTCTGCTATGCTCCTGACATGTCTTTGGTTCCTTCCCTAGTTTAGACATTTTAAAATTGTGAAACTGCAGACCGATAAAATATTACATAATGTTAAAATAAACACCTGTATACCATGTGTACTACTGAGTGTAACAATCAGTGTATTACCAATACACTCGAAGTCTGTTCTGCACCCCTCCCAAAACACGCTTCCTCCCTGCCAGACAGGTGCCCACCACCAATACTTTGGTGGTGCCTCTCATTCCTTTGCACAGCATTGCGATTTTGCAACATGTACAATTCATTGTTAAATATGCTTAAAGATTTATATAAAACGTATGGATCTTTGTAAAATTTGCTGTTTTGCCTTTTTCCCTTATCTTCTTTTTTTCCCACCTAAAGATAGTATCTGTGAGAGTCATCAAAAGTGATTCATGTCGCTGTCGTCCATTAGCTTTTATGGCTCCGGTGAAATGCATTTGATGAATATGCCACAATCTGCCTGTTCTGTTGACGGACATCAAGGTTGGTTCCAATGTGGAGCACATACAAATATGTGCTGCTCTGAACATGTTCTGCCTGCCCCTTGTGCACATTTGTGAAAGTACCTCTACAGTCATTGTATTTGCGGGAGCGGAATTGCTCAGTTGCAGCTTCAAATATATCAAAGTCTACTTATTTCTACCCCAAAGAAAACTCATTTCCTCTCCTCTTGACAGTACTAATTGCTCCACATCCTTACTAAAACTTGATGTTGTCAAAAACTTGTAAGCATTTCAACAGAGAATTTTAAACATAAAAAAGAATAGTGTAATAGACTCTAAGTATCCATCAATCCACTTCAAGAATTATCATCTCACAGCTAATACCGTTTCATGTGCACATCTACTCACTTCCCCATCATATGTTATTTTTGTTTCTTTATTTTCTCTCTTGAATTTTTATTTATTTATCTGAGACAGAGTCTCACTCTATGGCCATGGATAGAGGGCTATGGCATCATAGTTTACAGCAACATCAAACACTTGAACTAATCAGTCCTCTTGCCTCAGCCTCCTGAATAGCTGGGACTACAGGCTCTCACCAAAATGCCTGGCTGGTTTTTCTATTTTTAGTAGAGACGGAGTCTCACTTTACTCTGGCTGGTCTCAAATTCCTGAGCTCAGGTGATCCACCTGCCTTGGCCTCCCAGAATGTTAGGATTATAGGTATAAGCCTACAGTGACCAGCTCTCATATGTTATTTTTAAACAAACGTTAGGCATAGATGTCATTGTCATTTAAACTATAAATATGTTATTATATTAAAACTGTAAGGAATCTTTCATAAAATGACCACAGTATCATTACCAAGCCTAAAGATAATTTCTATAATCCAATTGCATCATCACCATCATAAACATTGTTAACAGTTTGTTTTAGCCAGTATCAAGTAAAATTCACAATTGCAGTTGGTTAATATGTCTCATGTCTTTTTTTAGTCTATGAATTCTCTTTCCATTTACTTTCCTCACCCCCCTTTTCTTAACTTCTTAGAGAAATCCAGTGTAGTGTTTATCTATAGAGTTTCCTACAGACTGAATTCTGCAGACTGTGTCTCCATGATGCCATTCGGTATGTTCCAGTAGATTGCTGGTTGGGTCTATGGGCTGCAGGGCTGGATTGAGGTTTTCTGTTATAATGCCTGGTTGTCTGAGTCATTGTGATTTAGTGCTCGGTCTCTAAATTCATAATCCTTTAGTGCTGCAAAATGCTTCATTCTAATTCTCTCACTTTTTCTTGACTGAATGGCTAGAATACTTCTGTGGTGAAAAAATTTCTCATCCTCTACTATTGCATTACTTAGTGGATGACTTTGTATTGTAAAGATGAGACAGTGATTCATTTTATTTATTTACTAGTTATTTTTAAAAAGACTTGGTTTACAACTGTCCTTTAATGACTAATGCATTTATTTTTTTATTATTTTGAGGTCAAAACAATAAATATAGTTATAAAAACCTCATGAACTTAAATATATGTGATGGGTTTCAACCCATTTCAGTTCTTATTCTTTCTGATTCTCAGATTTCTCCACTTTGGCTGATGGAGCCTCCTTGAGTTGGATCATGATGCCCTTTGACAGTTTGATACCTTTCTTGATGTTTACTATGACAGGATATTCCATGCTCATTTTATATGTATCCTGGCCATGTCATGGAATCATCCACTTCCCCAAGAAGCTTTCAGTGGGAAATGGCATTACAAGTCTACAATCCCAGTACTGGGGATTTTCATAAAATATTTTAAATCTTATTAATCTGATAGGTGTATAGTAATACCTCACTGTGCTTTTAATTTGCTTTAACTAGATAAGTACTTAGGTTGGGTGTTAATAGGAGTGTTTTAACCATTTCAGTTACTGTCACCACAAGTTGTTATTCATATCTATTATTAATTTTTTTCCTTTGGATTATTACTTTCTTATTGATTGTGGAAGTTTCTTTAGATATTCTACATGCCTGTTGGCTATACTTGCTCCAAAGAACTTCTCCAAATCTGTGGCCTGTCTTTTCACTGTTGCTGTGCTTTCTATTGATCAAGAGAGTTTCTCAGTTTTAATCCAATTAAATGCATTTTTCTTTTCTTTTGCAAGTTGTGATTTTTTTTTCTGTCTTACAAAGGAATTTTTGTACCATGTACCATGGTACCATGAAGAGCTTGCAGATCCTCTCCTGAGTGAAATAACTATAACTGGTAAAAATTTAAGACAGAATATACATTTAAAGTATCTTGAAATTGTCTTAAGGGCATAGACCAATAAAGGAGCATTTATTCAAGAAAATCTATTGTATCTTGGTAGGAACAGTGTGAAGTGGTAACACATGAACTTCCCTTCCATCCTTTCTCCCAGCTCAGGGTGATGAATGCACCACATTCAATGGGCTTAATTAGTCAGAGGGGCTTCCTCTCTACCCAGTTCCTACTCAGGGCTACTGTATCTCCTGAGGAGAAGTGGGGCACCAGCATGTCTCATTCATATTTAGTTCCATGTTGCAGAGGCCAAGTTACCAGCAAATATGAACAAGAGCCGGGGGTTCCCTAGCTTCACCCATCTCCCAGTTAGAGGTAAAATGTAACTATAGTCCAGAAAGTGGAGGGGAAGAGGAGAGAGGGGGAGGGGAGGAGGGAGGCAGGAAGAGGTAGGATATTAGGGGGAACCTCACCTAATGTGCATGATGGAACAGTAAGTTTCAAAACTACTAAGAGTATCATAGTCTTACCACAATAAATAAGCAAGGTGATGGATGTGTTAATCAGTTCAATGTAAGCATTTCACATCATATATCAAATCAGTACACTGAAACCCATAAATGCATCAATGTATACAGTTATAATTTAATTTAAAAATGTAAGTTTCTGATTGGCCTTGCCTGAAGTGCTGGTAAGGTAAACTTTCCACATATGGGGAGGCAAGAAAATAGCTAGAGGCCACTTCCTCCAACCAGCACCCTGCTCATAAATCAGGGATGTCACTCAAGAGAAGCAGGATGCTGTCCCCAGCCCCAGCTCTGGAGAAGTGGCCTAAAATTTTTACTTAGAAGGAGTAGCAGCCCAGAGGAACAGAGAGCTCCAAAGCACTCCCAAAGGGAGCAACTTCATTTGGAACAGTGTATAGGAAAGTTCGAGTCTAAGAGCATGCTCAAAAACAATGGAGATTTAGGTTGTAAGCAATTAAAGGAGGCAGGTAGATCCATGAAAGCATCAGCTAAATGTGGGCCAACTAATTACTAGAGAGAATGGGAGACCGCTAAGAAGAGGCCTCCTGAGGTCAAACAAACTTCACTGACTTGCTTCAAAAAAAATCATCCCAGTGAAGGAAG
The DNA here is from genome assembly GCF_000181295.1 of Otolemur garnettii. Classification (NCBI taxonomy): domain Eukaryota; kingdom Metazoa; phylum Chordata; class Mammalia; order Primates; family Galagidae; genus Otolemur; species Otolemur garnettii. The sequence continues at coordinate 8,914,364 of NW_003852403.1, read as the reverse complement.
CGATCCACTCTTACTTAGTTGAATCAAATTGTGATGTAACTTATGCCCTAAGGTATTGTAAAAAAAAAAATAAATAAATAAAACTACCAGCCTGTAATTAGTGTGCCCTAAAAGCTGAGCGTGACACTAAGAGTGACAGGCAGCTTCTTAGCTGAGAAACATGAAAAGACATTTTCAGAAAGTCCTATTAAAGCCCTGCAATCTCAGGCGACTTCTCCCACACCCTGGGCTGCACTGAGGAGGCTTCAAACTATAGGGAGAAATAGAATTTACAAAACTAGTTCAGGCCAGGGAGTAAAGACATGCAAAGCAAACATCAACCATAACAGAAATGCCTAAAAAGAGACTATACTAATATGGTTAATATGTTTAACAACCCCATAAATATTCTCCTTTTTTCTCTAGGCTTCTTTATAAAATGTGAAATTTCATCTTATATTATAAAATAACAATTACAAAGAATAGTTGAAAGGAAAAATCAGTGTCCAGAGTTGCTACAATATATTATCTTAAATGTCTAGTTTTTAACAAAAGTTATGATGTGAGCAAAGCAAGAGGAAGGAGTGAACCACACACAAGATAATAGACTTGAGTGTTTCTATTATCTTGTGTGTGGTTCACAATGGTGGCAACAGAAACTACCTGAAAGGGGGTAAAAACATAGGACTCAGCAAAGACTTTAAAGCAGCTACTGTAAATCTGTAATATAAATCTACTTACATTTAAAAAGTTCAAAGAGCTGTAGGACCCTGCTTAAGGAAACAAAGGAAGATAATGGTGACAATGTCATAACAACTAAAGAATGTCAAAGTATAAATGAGTTTGTTTTTTTTTCCACGCGAACAAAATAGAATTTTTTAAGAGAAAAAGGACAAAAGCAGAAATAAAAAATTCACTAGACAGACTTAAAAGTAGATTTGAGTTGGCAGAAGAACAGTAAGCTGGAAGACAGGATTAGTAAAGATTAAAAAAACAAAAGAAAGAAAAAAGCTTGGAAAAAGAGAATGAAGTCTCAGAAAAATGTGAGACTTTAGTAGGACTACTATGGAAAGAGAGTGGAGCAGAAAAGAATATTTAAAGAAATAATAGCTGAAACATTTCCATATTTGATGAAAATTAGTTATCTATGCATCCAGGAAGTTCATTGTACTCCAACTAGGGTAAACAAACAAACAAAGGAAGGTTCACTCCCAGACATATCATCATAAAATGTGGAAAGGTAAAGGAAATGCTTGAAAGCAGCCAGAGAAAAACAGTTTGTTATCTGCAAGTGCTCTTTACTAAGATTAACAGCGTACTTCACATCAGAAATAATGGAGGCCCAAAAGCAGTGGGATCAGTGCTGTAAGAACAAAGACAGACGGGTATGTATGAAACTTACTAAACGTAGAATATCAATGTCTTAACACAATAACTAAGAAAATGCCATGAAGGCTATGTTAGCCAGTTTGATGAAAATATTGCAAATTTTATATAAAACCCACACATTGTACCTCATGACTGCATTAATATACACAGCTATGATTTAGTAAAAAATCAATCAATAAATAAAAATAAAAACTTTGTATCTGTTGCCACAGTCACCTACTTCTTCTTAAGAAAAATTTATTAAATTTTGTGATAAATTCTCAAAAATTAACCAGCCTTGCACGTGTGAGTTAAATCTAACTTGGTTTGATGTATCATCTTTTTTATTACTAAGTTTAGTCTGCTTGTATTTTACTTAAGACTTTAGTGTGTTGTATGCTTTTAAATATTATCAGTATATAATTGAAATAATTTATTCCTCCAATGTAAATATTGCCACAAAGAACAGCCAGAGGGGGGGAACCTATAGCCACAAGGTCACATGTGCCCATCCAAATCCCCAAGCATGGCCGCTCAACTAAATCAGACTTCACAGAACAAATCCTTTTAATAAAAGGAATCCAAAATAAAACTTGGATTTAGTCGAAAGGTCACAGGATCCAGAAGGCCACATGTGGCCTCAAGGCTGCAGTTTTATGTTCATCAGAGGGTTTAACAATTTTATGAATTATTTTATATCTACTAGACTTGTATTTCTTAAACCAATATTTATTTTTCATTAAAATTTTAATTTTTTTTTTTTTTTTTTTTTTTTTTTTGCGCAGTTTTTGGCCAGGGCGCTGGGTTTGAACCCACCACCTCCAGCATATGGGGCTGGTGCCCTACTTCTCTGAGCCACAGGCACCACCAATTTTCATGTTTTTAAAATATAAATTCATTAGTATAAATGGTTTGTGCTATTCTTATTATTTTAAATATTAGCTATGTTATTTATTTATTCCCTTTTTGCTATTAAATTTTACTAATCTTTGACTGTTTAAAGAAGCAACTTTTGGCTTTAAAGATGTGCATCCTTTTACATCTTCATTGTTACAGCTCTCGGTTCTTATCTTTATTTCCTTCTTTTTTCTTTCTTAATGTTTATTCTATTGAATTTCTCTTTCTTAATTTTTAAGAGAAATACTGAACTCATCTATTGGAAGCTTTTTCATTTCTAATTTAGGTACTTATGGCTTTAAACACTAATTTATCTGTACCCCATACATTTTCCTGTGTATGATTCTCATTAGTGTTTAGTACAAAGATTTTTCAATTTCCCAACTGATTTGTTCTTTGACCTAAGAGTATTTCTTAATAGTTTATTGAGGCTTGTTTTATTGATAGTTGCATGGGTATTTTTCCTAAATGTTTCTTATGTACTTGAGAATAATATATATTCTTAAATGTTGAGCACAGTATTTTATATATGCCAGTTAAATAAGCTTCTTCATTTTTTTATATGAAATTTTATATCTATTTCTATTATTACCCATTTTTGGTCTACAGGCTATAACTCACATTGAGACAGAATATTTCATTCATTATGGTAGTGTTTAATATTTCCCCATTATAAAAGTTTTATAAATATTCTGAAGTCAGGTCCTGGATTATTACATGTCTATGGGTTTGGAATTGTATAGGCTTTTGGTAAATTATTCATATCCACATCAAACGTGTCCATTGTAAGTCCAGGTTTTTTGTTCTCGTAGTCTACTTTGTCTCATATTAATACTAGTTAGCTAATTATTCTCCAAAGTTTTAGTTCCTTCCTCAGTCTGCCTACTATTTCATTTCATTTTATTTTTTACATTTTATAGTCTACAAGTATTTGCTATGAGTATTCAGACCAGAGATTTTGGTAATCAGTATCAATAATTTAGTAATTGATAATCAGAGTGTCAGAAAGTAGCCACAGTTGTTCAACTTCATCTTGGCTGCCTCTGGAAATTCCATAAACAGTATTTTAATTAATCATTAACTAAAGTGTTTGACTCGATCATGTCTATTTATGCATCTATTTGAGTTTGTTTCTACCACCTTAATTGTACTGCTTTTTTGGTGCTTCTTTTTAAAAATTATTTTCTGGCTTCTTTTGAATAGCTTTGTTGTTTCCTTTTTTTCTTTACTGATTTGGAAGCCACACACCTTATTTCTTCCTTTTAATGAAAAATACTCTTGAATTTTTAACATTGCACATTAAACTTAATTTTGTCCAAAAAAATAGCCCTTCTCTTCCTTGAGCATGTTAAAGAATGTAGAATATTTTAACTCTGATCATTACTCTATATCTACCTCTCTAATACTATTATTAAACTATGTTTTCTTTAGTTTATATTTATTGTTTTCACTGTTTACAGAAGTCGTTTTCTAATTTACCCACATGTTTACTAATTTTTTTGCTATTCTTTATCCTGGATTTCACACTTTACTTTTGAAATTATTTTCCTTCTTCCAGGCCAAAGGTTAATTCTTTGAAAAGACTTATAAACCAATAAGGTTGGTTTTTTAAGGGAAAAAAAAGGCACAAATTATCAATAACAAGAATTTTTTTCTGAAGACTTTATTGTTGGGGATTCATTGAGGGTACAAGATGTGTCACACACTGAGACCCCACTCCTGTCCCTCCTTCCTTCTCTGTGCTCTTCCTTTTCCCCACCCCCTTCCTCCTCCTCCTCTCTCTCTCTCTCTCTCTGCTCTCCCCTTTTCCCACCCCCACCATGTCATTAATTCTCATCAAATCAAGATTGAATACATAGGCTTCATGCTTCTCCATTCTTGTGATGCTTTACTAAGAATAATGTGTTCCACTTCCATCCAGGTTAATACAAATGCTGCATTCCATTTTTTTATTGATAATCAAAATTATCAATAACAAGAATTTTTAAAAGAGCATCTCTGAATATTCTGCTAATATTAAAAAAATAGTAAGAGGATGCCATTAATAAATGTATCCTAAAATGTTAATAACACACATGAAATTCCACTCATTATGAAATCACCAAACACCAAAGACAAAGACAGCATCTTGTATATAGCCAGAAAGAAGAGAAAGGAAAGATTACTGTCTAAAACTAAACTAGAATGATATTGCCTATATACCATAGAGGAAGTGAAAAAATAAAGATACTTTCAGACAAGTAAAAAAATGAAGAAAGTTTATCACAAATGCACTCTCCCTAAAAGCAGTTAAAAGGATATTTATATTTGAAAAAAGGAAAGGCACAAATTACCAATAACAAGATAAAATATAGAACATCTCTATGATCTTTCCAATATTAAAAAGTAATAAAAAGGATTTTATAAATAATTTTAGGTGAAAATTTTTGAAAATTTACATGAAATAGACAAATCTCTAGGCAAACATAATTCACAAAAATCAATAGGAGATAGAAAATCAAAATAGTTCTATATCTATGAAATACATTAAATCTGTAATGAAAATCATTCTCATAAAGTAATCTCCAAGTACAGATAGCTTCAGAAGTGAATTTTTCCATAGCACGGGGGGAGGGGGAGAATAGCACTAGTTTTATGTAAACTATTTCAATAAATAGAAAAAGTGGAAATACTTTCCAGCTCATTACATCAGGCCAGTATAATTTTGATGCCAAGACTTGACAATAAATGGAAAAACTTTTCAAAGAAAAGCTGTTTTTCCTTCACAAACAACAAAATATCTCTTTCTTAAATATAGATAGGAAAATCCTCTGAAAACATAGCAAATCAAATAAGAGATATACATATTTTACTATTTTATAATAATATCTTAAAAATTAGTTGCTTACAGCCGTGTTTTTTTTTTTTTTTTTTAATTTCTTATAGCATATACAGCCATGTTTTAATTTGGGGCTTTTGAATACTGTGTCATAGTTATACTATCTTCCCCTAACTGAATTTTGCTTTTCATGTCTTATATGTTTTCTTTTATTACTGTTTCTTTTCAATGTCTTCAGTAATTTCTTCTTTTTTTCTTTTGGCATAAGGAGTTACATAGGCCTGGTCTTAGTTTCCTAGGGTTATAACAAAGTACTATAAACTGTGTGACTTAAAACAATAGAAATTTATTCCTTCTCAGTTCTAAAGGTGAGAAGCTCAAAATTTAGTTACCAGTAGAGCCATGCTGCCTCTTAGGCTGTGGATAGAAACTTTCTTGCCTCTTCTAGCTTCTGATGGTGGCCAGCAGTCCTTGGAGTTCTTTTGCTTATAAATGCGTCACCCAGTCTCTGCCTCCATCATCATATGATTATCTTTCATCTGTGTGTCTGTCTCTTCTTTTAAGAACATAATGTCATGTGAGACTATGGAGCCAATGAGTTTGATCTCATCTTCACTAATTATAATCACAATGGCACTGTTTCTGAATAAGGCCACTTTCTGAGGTACTGTGGGTTAAAACTTCAATTTATCTTTTTTGGATGACAGAGTTCAACCCATAACCGTGTTGCTTGAAGTTTTCTTTTTCATTGCAGTTTTCTTTTGGCTGGAGCTGGGTTTGAACCTGCCACCTCCGGTATATGGTGCCAGCGCCCTACTCATTGCACTACAGGCACTACCCTTGAAGTTTTCTTTTTCACCTCCTGACTATTTTATCTTGATGTCATTTGAATTAGGCATTTTTTCTTCACTAATAAGTTACGTTGTCTTTATCATATGCTAAATTGTTAGCTGTGTGGGAGAAATTTCCCCCATAACCCTATTCTATCTCTCCAATCTCTCTGCCATAGCAAGTACCGATACTACACAGTTTTGATTATTGTCACTTTATAATTTTTTTTGGTTTTTTAGTCAACTTTATTGAGGTATAGTTTACATACAATGAAATGAATGAATGCTAACTATTCATTCCACTAACTATTACAAATTTATACAAGTACATAACCATCACCATAATCAAAATATAGAAAATTTCTATCACCTGCCCATTTTTCTCATATTATATCTCAGTCAACTCTCTCCTCCCTTTCCCCAAGCAAGCACATATCTGTTTTCTATCACTATAGTGTGCCCAATAGAATGCACTAGATATAATAAACATAATAAACAATATTAAATATTCTAAGCTTTCTTTCTTGAATCATTATTTGAATATGAAGATTTCTAGAGTATCCTCATGTGTAATGCTGGGTTTTAAAAAATTAAAATTATTTATAAAATTAAGACATCATAATTGATACCTATCTTATTATAATTTTTGATCAAGAATAGATCTTGGCATAACAGGTGAATATAGGGGTACATGGCACACCTCCTAGGTGTAGGGCTCAACTACAACTTGGACTTTACCTAACAAACAGAAACAATGTGACCTAATCATTTGTACTCATATATTAACCCAAAATTTAAAAAAAAATGTAAAACCCAAAACAAGAAAAAAAAAATAGATGTTAGATTGTATCAAATTTATTTCCCTATATATAGAAATTATAATGAGACTTTCACTCCAGATCTTTTTGTACAGAGAATTACATTATGGTAATTCCTAATATTGAAACATGTATTTTGTATATATGTTGTGAGACAACATATATTGATTCAAATATAGAAAACATGAAAATATATGTTAGTACAGGTTATATATTTTCATGTTTTCTATATTTGAATCAATATTTATAAGTGAAATTAGTTTGTAATCTTTTGCTATCATAGCAGATTCTGTCATAAAATAGTTGGAAACATCAACATTTTTTCTATGCTCTGGAAAAGCATTGAAAGTATCTGTTTTTTTAATGTTGGATGGAAGTCACCTGCAAAATTCTATAGACATAACAAGTTTCTTATTAGGAATGATTACCATTCAATAATAATTTCTATTTTTACCACTGCAATAGGTAAATAGTACCAGTGTGTATCTTCCTAAGATTTTCATTTTATCTAATTTTTCAAAATTACTTTAAAAGCATTAAACACAATTGATATTATATTGTGTTTATAATTATTTCCTACTTCTATTTTTATGCATTTCTTTTTGTTCTCATATAATTCCTCTTTATAGGTATTTTACAACTTTTTGTTATCTAATTCATTACTGTTTGCTTTATTCTTTTTTAGTTTAATTTCTTCTGCTTCTCTACAGTTGATCTCATTTACTTCCTTTCTAACTTCTTATATACTGGATTTATTTATTTTATTATCTGTTGTTTACATATATGGATTTCAATGTATACATTTTCCTTTGAGCAATGTTTCAGCAACATTCCACAGATTCTGATATATATTTATTAATGTTTATTATTACCATTTCTACTATCCATTATTTCTAATTTTGGTTTTGATTTTTGCCTTAAAACAAGTTAGTTAATTTCCAGTTAGTAGGTGTATTTTTTATTTCTGGTGGTGTTATTAGTTACTAATTTTCTTGCATTAAATAATGTATATGATTTTTATTTTTGGAATTTATTGATATTTTACAGAATAATACATGGTAGAGTCTGGGGACTATTTCATAAACGTTTGAAAAGGGAGTGTATTGTTTTCAGTAATTTACATATCCAGTAGAACCTCCATATTTGAACATCTCCTTAAGTTAACCTAATTTTCATAGACCAGGCATGCACCACATGTATGTCTTAGTACAGTAGGCCTTATTCCTTATGTTGCCCACCTCCATATGTTGACCAGTTTGTTACAATCCCTTGGGTGGTCAACTTACAGAGTACTATATATATAATAGTACACATACGCATATATACTTATACACAAAGACACATACAAAGGTATGTGTGTTTTGTGTGTATATTTACATGTATGTCTATATACATACATGCAAATATATGAAAATCTATTCCTATATATATGAAAATTATGTATAGAATCCACCTTGTTGATCATGTTGGCTCTTTTATAGCCTTGCTTATTTTTATCTGCTTGATTTTTCATAGGATGATAAAATGAATAAACATCTATTAATTTGCTTCTCACTGGGTTTCAGATGTATTTGTTTCATGAAACTTCTTTTTTGAGACAGAATCTCAAGCTGTAGCCCTAGGTAGAGTGCTAAGGTATCATGGCTCACAGCAACCTCAAACTATTAGGCTTTTAAAGGATTCTCTTGCCTCAGGCTTCCAAGTAGCTGGGACAACAGGTGCCGGTCACAACACCTGGCCATTTTTGTTGTTATTGTTGCTGTTGTCATTGTTTTAGCCAGCCTGGGCTGGGTTCAAACCTGCCAGCCTGGGTGTATGTGACTAGCACCCTTCTCACTGAGCTACAGGCACTGCCTGCTTCATGAAATTTGATGATGTTATATTGAGTTTGATATCTGTGATTGTTAGGTCTTAGATATTGCATTATACTTTTATCATAATAAGTGCCCTATTTTTTCTCTTTCAATAATTTTTGTCTTGCTGACATGGTTGTGGAGAAAAGGGAACACTTCTACACTGCTGGTGAGATTGCAGACTAATACGTTCCTTTTGGAAAGACATCTGGAAAACACTTAAAGAACTAAAAATAGACCTGCCATTTGATCCTATAATTCCTCTACTAGGTATATATCCAGAAGACCAAAAATCACACTACAATAAAGATATTTGTATCAGAATGTTCATTGCAGCCCAATTCATAATTGCTAGGTCATGAAAGAAGCCCAAGTGCCCATCGATCCACAAATGGATCAATAAATTGTGGTATATGTATACTATGGAATACTATGCAGCCATAAAGAAAGATGGAGATTTTACCTCCTTCATGTTTACATGGATGGAGCTGGAAAATATTCTTCTTAGCAAAATATTCCAAGAATGGAAGAAAAAGTATCCATTGTACTCAGCCCTACTATGAAACTAATTTATAGCTTTCAGAGGAAAGCTATAATCCAATTTCAGCCAGGAATATGGGGAGAGGGAAGAGGGAGGGGAGGGGAGGGGAGAGGGTGGGTGGAGGGAGGGTGATTGGTGGGATCACACCTATGGTTCATCCTATAAGGGTACATGTGAATCTCTCTAAAAGTAGAACATAAATGTCTTAGCACAATAACTAAGAAAAAGACTTGAAGGCTATGTTAACCAGTCAGATGAAAGTATTTCAAATTGTATATAGAAACAGTATACTGTACCCCATGATAGTATTAATATACACAGCTATGATTTAATAAAAGAAAAAGAAATAAAACCTATTTTAATTAAAAAATAATAATAATTTTTGTCTTGATGTTAGCATTACCTGATGTGAAGAATATGCTATTCTCTGCTTTAAAAAAATAGAATTTCCCAAAATGCTTTTGCACATGCTTTTCTTTTGAATTATTCTAAGTCTCTTTTTTTAAAATAAAAAATTTATATGGCATAACTTGGAGTTGTACTTTTCCACCAACAGACTTTTTATAAAAAAGTAGTCTATTTTTGTCTGTTTATGTAACACATTCTGTCTCAGATTCAACATTACATTTTCTATCTTTTCTATTTTTTCTTGTCTTTTTTCATAGTCTTCTACTAAATGCCCATGTTTGCTTTGCTTTGGTTAGATGTAATAATTCTGCAAGGTCAGAAATTTCAAGATGTATATAATTTACTTGCAATGCCACTAGTACGACTCTCCTTTCATAGTAGGGTTTTCCTTGGGTAGATTCAAGAGTTGGTTGGGGTTTGGTGAGCAGGGAAAGAACTATTATCTCAAGTCACAACTCTTAAGTCTTTGAGCTTTGTCCTCACACTCAATTTCACCTACCTGTTCACTTGTGTCTCTTCAGGAAAGTAGCAGCCCCATCTATCAGGAAGAAAAGGTAAGACAGAGGCAGGAAGGAACAGAAAATACCTGAATGTTATATAAAGTGGCTGACCTTTTTTATTTAGGTACAAACATGTTAATAATATAGAATATTAATTTTCTATATGTTTTTATTCATTACAATTCAATCTTGTTCTTTTATTGCTCTTCATGGATAAGCTAATTAAAGAGTAAGTTAATTTAAAGGACAAGTTAAATTTATGTCTATTAATCTGGAAGGAATATGCTTATATATTTTTTAAATTAAGAAAAGCAAGTTGAAAATTTATCTTTGTAGTCTGAGCCTTTTTTTCCCCAAAAGTTGAACATTTCCCCACACTTTTTTTATACATTTGTTTATTTATTATTTTTTTTTTTTTTTGGCCAGGGCTGGGTTTGAAGCCAGTACCTTCAGTATATGGGGCCAGTGCCCTACTCCTTGAGCCACAGGCGCCGCCCCTTTTTTTATACATTTGTATATGTTAATATTAGTATCTCAATGAGGGGGTGGTTGAAAAGTATAGGGAAGTTATGAGAAGATTAATTTTGTATCTTTCCATTGTTTGTGGTAAACTTATGGTACTTTTGAAATTTTAAAGAGAAATTTAACAAATGAAAGAATGAGATAACTTTAAAATAAATCACATAAGCAGTTCAATAAGACAAATATAAAAACAGGAAATTATTAAAAAATATAAAAAGATATTTAACCTTGTTTGTAATTGTAAATGTAAGTGAAATTAAAATTCACTTTTCAAATCTCAGATTGGCCAATCTGAATACTTCCCCATACCACAAGAGGTATTCCCATCCCCAATACACCCTGGGTAAGTCAGAACAGCTCAAAGTCTAAGTCAAACATGCAGTTATATCCTTTTCATATCAAATCCCTTATTATTTGGGTTGTGATCACAGGACCTGAAAGGGAAGTATACTGAGTAACTCTGGAAAATGTTTCTTTCTCTTTGCTCTTTTTTTTTTTTTTTTGCATAGTACATTAATGTGTTTATACATGACCACTAAAATAACTACAGTCATCCATTGGCCATGAGCATGGACATTTCAACATTCCAAAGACAGAACACAAAAATGGAAAAATCCTAAGTTCTTGGTAACACTGATGACCTGCTGAATCAACCAAACCCATAACAACTCATCTCTGGACTTCTCATTTCCATGACCAACTCTTAGTTGGGCTTTCTATTGTCTGCAGTCAAAGGCATCCTGCTAAATGTAATGTTCCATGTTGAAGAAAGTGTGGAACACCAGGGACTTAATGATAGAGATGGTAGAATTGCAATCTAAGACATCCTCTTTAGGGGATAATTTGGCAAATCAAACACACTTAAAACATTTTTAAAAAAATAACAGAGCAGTTCCAGTTTTGGGAATTTATCCTACTGTTATATTCACAGGTGAACCCAAAGATATATGTGTAAGATGTTCATGGAAGCTTTGGGTGAAACAGCAGAAGACTGAACACAATCAAATAATCATCAGTAGGGGAAAAGTTCAATAAATTATTTGTTATATGAAATATTATGCAGCCCTTAGAAAGATTGATGAGTGAACAAAAAAGCCAATGTGCACATTGTACCATTTTTCAAAAGTTACATAAAGTGCATATAAAAGTGTTTCAAAGTATACAGCAAGCTGTGCTTGGGTATGATTTTATATGCATAGACTTTCTGGAAGGATAAAGAAGAAACTATTAACCTTGGCTGTTTCTAGGGAGGGGAGCTGAGTGTCTGACACAGAAATAAGAGGACAATTTATTTATTAAAGTATATGTGATCTGACATACTCATTCAATTTTTGTTTTAATTAATCAATACATAGGCTCAGTGCCTGTAGCTCAGTGGTTAGTGTGCTGGCCAGATACACCAGGGCTGGCGAGTTTGACCCCAGCCCAGGCCTGCTAAACAACAATGAAAACTACAACAAAAAAAAATAGCCAGGCATTGTAGTGGGCACCTGAAGTCCCAGCTACTTGGGAGGCTAAAGCAAGAGAATCCCGTAAGCTAGGGTGACCAGATTTTAACATTGGTAAAGCAGGACACCATTGATGGTGGGGGGGAGGAGGCTATTGACTGAGCTGTTTATGGTTAGGGACCCTCTAGAGAAGGGGGGGCTACTTGTTTGTTCCAGACAGTTTGGCTCCTTCTGAGCTAATTGTCCTTTCGTAGAAGGGAGGGAGGGAGCCAGTATCCTTCTGATACAGATTCCACCTGGGTGACCTTGCCCAGGAGGGGAGTAGGGAGTTTACAGTAGCCTTTTCATTTCCAGATGAAGTTACCTCAACCTCTTCGTTCCCAAATGGAGTTACATTAACCTTTTCAGCAGCCAGAGGAAAACCATATATTCCCTTCCCATTCTCCCGCTGTTCCCTAGCTTGTTGTGCATTTTTCCAAAAATTGGGACTTTTTAAAAACACCACAGGACGTGGGACAAATTGTTAAAAATCAGGACTGTCCCACCAAAAGCGGGATGTCTGGTCACCTTGCCATAAGCCCAAGAGTTTGAGGTTGCTGTAAGCTGTGTCACCATAGCACTCTACCAAGGGTGATAGAGTGAGACTCTGTCTCACAAAAGAAAAATTAATTAATAGATAAAAAATTTAGGAGGGCACACTCTTTCTTGGGAAGATACCTTGATTAAAAAGATGGTGCAAAATAGAATGGGGCTGGGACCCAGACAGGTGCATCAAGTTGGAGCCTGAAGAGGAGCACAGCTAGAGTCTTGGAGGCAGGTAACTCAGTCCTGAGATCTCGTTCTGTGCATGAGCGTGTAGGGGGGACCAAGTGGGTGCCAGGGAGGTAGTTACAGGAAGAACAGTTTGCTGGGGAGTGAACCTCATGCTTGCTAGCCTAGCAGGCCCAGCACTCCATGACTGTGGCAAACTCAAGAGTGATAGAAAAACTCCCTCTCTCACAGCTAACGCAGGCCGCTCGGAAATAGGCAGTGATGAGATTCAGAGCCCTACAGCATTCTTTGGAGTCAGCAGGACTGTGATCCACTCCTGGCAAAGCTACTTGCATCAGCTGTGGCCTTAAGCTATTACACATCATGACAAATTTATTTATTTATTTAAAATTATTTATTAGTTTTTCCTGAAAAGAAGTATCTTTTTCATTTTTCTGATAATAAAAAGTATGCCTACTTGATCCATGGAAACCTAAACAAAACAGAAGCGTGTGAAATAGAAAGCAAAAATCCTGCCTAGGCCTCTTAATTTTTCTCTTCTGCTTCCTGCCCCAGACTGATCATCACTGTCTATGACTTTACCTGACTTCCTTCCACATTTGAATACATGTATAAACATATCTAATTGTTTAATAGAAATGGGATCCTACTGCACATTTTCTTTTCTCTGTGCATGCAATATACAGTCAGCAACAGTTTTTTTATTAAATAATAGCTGTGTACATTAGTGCAATCATGGGGTACAGTGTGGTGTTTTCGTATACAATTTGAAATATTTTCATCAAACTGGTTCACATAGCCTTCATATCATTTTCTTAGTTATTGTGTTAAGATGTTTGTTTATATTCTACTTTTAGAAAGATTCACTTGTACCCTTGTAAGATAAACCATAGAGGTGATCCTTTGACTCACCCCCCCTCCGCCCATCCACCTCCCCTCCCCCTCCCCATATTCTTAGGCTATAATTAGGTTATAGCTTTCATATGGTTCACCAGCTTTCAAATTGGTTTCATAATAGGGCTGAGTACATTGGATACTTTTTCTTCCATTCTTGAGATACTTTGCTAAGAAGAACATTTTCCAGTTTCATCCATGTAAACATGAAAGACGTAAAGTCTCCATCTTTCTTTATGGCTGCATAGTATTCCATGGTGTACATATACCACAATTTATTGATCCATTTGTGGATCAATGGGCACTTGGGCTTCTTCCATGAACTAGAAACATCTTTTGTAAAAGGTAAGATGGTAAATACTTTAGTTTTTATGAACCTCACTGTCAGTCCTGTTTACTGAACTTGCTGTCATGGTAAGAAATCAGCCATAATTACATATAAGAAATGGGCATAGCTGTGTTTCAATAAAGCTTTATTTGGAGAACAGGCAGCAAGATGCATTTCCCTTTGAGACCTTGTCTGCCAACACCTAATATGCTTAAGTCCATTTTATCTTTTTTACTGGGTACTTAGTACTCCATTGTACTCCATTGAATGGGTGAATAAGCTCACTACACAAATGCCCCGTTGACAGATACTGAAAGCTGTTTTCACTAGAAGCTCTCTTCACCCTGTGCTGCTTGTCCACTGGCTAGATTGGCTGAAGCCTCTCTCCCAATGGCATTCCATGAGCAGTGAGATCCCATGCCTCTTGAACTGCTCCTTGTTCCACCTGGGTCCTCGGGCTTTCCCCAGCTGAGCTGATGTGCAGTCCCAAGCCTGCTTAAACCTCTGTACTTGTTATGGTAGTATGTAATTGAATGAAACAACATGGTAACTAGAGAAATAGCAGTACAGGAAAGAGAGCATTGATTCTAGAAAAACTAAGTTGATTATTTTTTGAAAGACTTGATGAAGGTAAATCGGAGTTTAAAAGAAAATCTCTCAAAGTAGGTATGAGTTGAGATCATTACAAGAGAGGGAAAACCAGTATGCTTTCATTGGGCATTGAGGTGAAGGCCCCACAATGTTAGCACCCTACAAATAGAAAGCCCAGTAGCCAGGCTGAGTCACTCCATGATTCTCAGAAGCTGGACTGGGGGTGGGGGATGCCCCACACTCCCACCCTCCCCAGTCATATTTTCCAGGCCTCTGGGGACTTCATATCTCTGACGTAAGCCTATATTTTCAACCTCTCTGAATGTGAGAGGTGAGTGAGCATGAGATTCTACCTCTCCTCTCCAAGGCCTGGCCCAGTAACATTTTAAACAGTGCTAAGTCAGGATTTACATTTTGATGTCCTACATGCTTTATTCCCTTAGCACACTGTCTGTTCTGTTCCCCCTACATTTTTCTCCCGGGCAGAATCTATCTTATCTGACATTGCAAAGCAGTTAACATTGATTCTGGTGAATGGTCTACTTTGATTTTTGCTACAGGGAGATTTTACTACAAATTCACATATATTGTTTTCTCAACAAATGGAAAAATATGTTCCACATTCATCGCGCTGGGACTGCCGAGCCTGCTATTTTGTAACTCACTGTCTCATCTCTTTTATTTGCCTTCTCTGTCACTGTTGATGTTTTCCTAATACTTCATCCTTTATGCAGACTCCTTCCTTGGAGCCGAATTTGGCAGTGGAGTTTGCCTAACTAATGGGGCCCATATGCTCTGCAATTACATTCCCCAACAACAGTCAGATTTGTTAGCAAATATTGGAGAAGGCAAGTTGAGAAACTGGAGCGCAAGGAACTGTCAGGAATTGGCACATTCTGACAGGTAAGCCTGCATTGGCTGACCCTGGGGAGTGAGTTCTGGTTCAGGCTGGGCTGGTATTGACTTCAGTTGAAGGAGGATTTGTTTTTGAAAGTATCCGTCAATTGGTGTATTGTTCTTCAGATAGCTGAGCCCTCTCTGATGTGTTCCCAGTGGCATACTGTACTTACCTCTATAGATCAATTTTTAATACATGACCATTACCTGTATATTTGGTTGGTGCCAATCCCTCCCCAGACTGGAGAGCTAGAATCCTGGAATCATGGCATTCCTCACTGTTATACCCCAGCTCCCAGTAGAAGCCTTCTTCCCATTCTCCAAGTCCGTCCCTTCCTTGAAATAGACCAGCTAGCCCAGCCTTACCCTCTGGAGTCCATTCTCCCCCAAAGAGTTCAAACTCACGGTATTGTAAAGAAGATGGCAAGCACGACCCCAGCATGGCAGCATTGCTTTTTAAGGGGTCCTTTTAGCCTTGAGTTAAACTTCTGTTTATTGCCCTTTGGGGGAGTGAATTTGGGGCAGGATGAGTGCCAAACCTTCGGCAGATCACCCTGGGTTTTGATAAGCTAAATACAAGGATTTCAAAGGAGTGTTGTTTCTCTGTGCCAATGGCAAGAAATTGTAATTAGCCTGAGAGTAGGTGGCTGGGGAGATCCAGCCTTTCAAGGGCCTAGGAAAAGTTGCACATGTCTTTAGAAGCCTGCTTGCTGGAGCCTCCTGCCGAAGCACATACCCTGCTGTCCATGCTGTGGCCCTGTGGGCGCTCTCAGACACCACAGCTAAAGACAGCAGCTCTTCTTCTCTCTCGCTGCCCACTGCGGCCTTGACCAGCACCCACTGAGTATCTGCCCGGAGACATGGGGGTCTGTTTGCACGTGAAGCTGAACAGACAAGTCGATGGCTCCTGTCAGTCCCCAGATTCGCCTTTGTCAGACAGTGTGCGTGTGAGTGTGCTGAAGAAACCTGATGGGGACCAAGGGACCTTGCGGCCATCACCACATCCCCACACCCCTGTGGCCACGGGACTGCTACAAAGACAAAAGAAACACTCCTTGTTTTAGAACACAAATACATAAATTTTTAATCTGCGAAAAATACAAAATGAAACCATGTACAAGTTATGTACAAACCCTTTTTACAAGACGAGAGTTATCACTGGTTGTTACAGATGACAGAGTTGGGTAGATCATTTCAGAGCACCAGCATCATTCTCTTCTTCAGTTCCTATTAGGTCCTAGTAATTAATCATAATTACAACCGCAGTACCAACAATCAAAAGACTGAGAGATGAATAAGCCACGCTCTTTTTCCTTAATGAACATGTAGGCTTACCTCTGTGTGTGTGTGTGTGTGTCTGTAGTTTTTTTCTTTGTCCCCTGAAGAAACCTCGAGTGCAGGTTTGGTGTTAAGTGGAGGGAGATTGATTTTCAGTATCTGGGTGGTGGGATGTGGGCCAGAGGTTTTAAGCAAGTCATGATTGTGCCACGTGGGAATGGAACATTTTTAATTAGGATTTCCCAGCAGATCTTGGTTTATGTTTGAAATGTTACAGTTCTAGTCAAAGGTTTCTGGGGCTGTGGAAGGAAGGGGAGGGGAGGGCACTGCTCTGGGGTGCTGGTTTAGTGTGGCAGTGGGGCTCAGGCCACCTCGTTGGTGGGGCTCCCTTCCCGGCTAGCTGCCTTCACTCACTGACCCTGGGTCCCAGGGGAGGGGAGCTCTGGATCGCTCTGGCAGGCGTGTGCCGGTGCCTGGTGTACATTTCCATCTAAGATTCCAACAGCAGGGCCCTGTACTGCTTCCCAATGAGGCACACTGGGGGCTCAGTGTCCCTTCCATCCCTGTTCTGCTGAATATCAGAGTAGAGGAGAGGAAACACAGCAGTCCCCAAGAGGATGAATAAACCAAAGGAAACCTTTCTGAATTTCAAAATCTATCTAGAAATAAGATCTGTTTTCACCTGGCTCAAACATCTCTCCCCACATTGCCTGTCCAGAAAAGCCACCAAAGCAAGGTGATCGTAGTGTTTATTTTCAGAACTCTGAACCAAAGATGCCAGTGTGTGCGCTGCTCAGTGGGGGGATGAGAAACAGCGCAGTGGCAAGAGCAAGGAAATGATGCCCACATTGAGCTCGCTCTCTCTGAGTGCCCCAGAAAGAGTGCCAATCACCTGCACGTCCTGTCCAGCAGGGCATCTGAAGTAGCACAGAGAGGCCCACAGATCAGGCCTCATGACCAGCTCTGGGTATGAAGACAAATAAGGGAAGTGCCCGCCCTGCTGGTCAGTCCTTTTACATCGGAGACATCATCACCAATACCCTCCTTCTCCAGCCTCATAGACGTCCCAGCTGCTCTCTCTTAAAATTCCCCTCTCTTGTTTCCAATTTTCCTGGTTTGGGAGTACTCTAGATAATCCTGAACCAAGAGTAGCTACTTATACTTCTCCCGAAATAAACTTGCCAACTGATCTTCTGGATCTACATTTGCTCCTCAGGAGAATTCATCCAGGCACCTCCCAGAACCTCTGCGGGTCTGGCTTCCACACCTCCAGGGCCTACCGTACCCTCTCCTTAGCTCCATTTTCCTCACTCCTCTTGCCTGTGAAGCCTTCCCTTAGGGACAGCTGTCACCTCCGTCCACTGTGGCTGAATCCAACACCTCTTAGCTGCCTGCATGCCGCTTAGCTGCCTGCCTCACCTCCATGTGGTCTCACCCTTGAGGTCCAGATTACGTGTCCCTCTCACAAAGAGTCTCCTCCAGACTCACAGCCATTGCCCCCAACATCCAGCCCCTACAATGCCAACAAAACTTGGACAACGATTATGATTCATAACATTTACTTGCTTTTCAAAACTTACTGAACACGTTAGGTGCAACACTATCTTTTTAATGTATGTGTATCTATGTTCCCAATTAGTCAGGGAAGTGGGTATCTTCCTGGGAAAGCCTTACACAGCAAGGAGCACACAGTGGTTACTCAAAAAGTCCAGGGAGCCATCAGCAGTTACCGGTGAGCATCACCTCCCCTGCCACACACAGATGACCCTGCCTTCATACCTGAATGCAGACCCTTTGCTTGACTAACTTGCCAATCCTCTTTTCTCTTGAAGTCCTGCTTTGCTGAACCACTTCTAACCAGAACATGTTTCCCTAGTTCTAACTCCCGCCATGTTGAAAGGTGGTAGATACTGTGTCCCCAGTGCTCCCTCAGTCCCTGATGACTCTGGTGGTAGGTTTCATATTCAGTTGGATTCTAAGCTGAGAGCAGCACCTGTCACCTATCCTGTGCTCATTTCTCCCCACCCTCACACTCCCTTTACACATATTGACTGAATGCCCACTGGCGACTTGATTATCTGTACTAACATGGGAATTCATATCCGGCCTGTTTATCATTCTCTACTATTTGTTGACAACCTGCCTTGTGCTTTTAGTATATTAAGGTGCCTAGAAAGTACTATGAGTGTCAGGTTTAAAAAGGAATCTGAATACCTACTGCTACCCTCTAAGCTACTCTGTGAGTCTGTTGCTGGCGTTCTAGTAATTCAGTAGAGTAGGGACGTCTTGTGTCTGACTGTCCCAGGACAGAGAGCAAAATGGGTGAGCATGGTAGGTGGTATGTGTGGTGAGTTGGAGTATGCACCCTTGAGGACCCCAGGCTGCTGGGAAAATTCTCCGCTCCTCATATGCTGTCACAGTGACTTGGAGGAAGAACCAACATCTCACACCTTTCAACCCCCAAGATGCACAGCTAGTTCTGCCCATCCCTCTGTTTGTCTGGAAGTTTTAGTGGCTTTCTATTACATCCTAAGTCAGGTTTCAGCTGTGTAGCTTGACTTTTAGACTGTATGCAAGGTCCAGCAGATGCCATGCCCTTTTTAGTAGTATTATTGTATACATAAATATAAAATGTAGAAATTGGTGGGGAAACATGAAAAGACAAAAACCCTACCATTTCATTTGTATTAAGTGTATGATCTTTTGGCATTGTCAGTACCATCTGTAGAATGTTCTTCCTACAAGTTGCTAGAATAAAAGAGGCATTATTTATGCCAGACCCTGTACTTGACAGACTTTTCAACAAGATTTTGTCTTAGTTTCCCTCAGCAGTCCTATGCAAGCTTATCACAGTAGGCAAACCAGTGTATCTATTGCAATCACTTTCCTACAACTGCATTGTGTCCCATGAAGTCCTCTCTCCTAGAAAACCCTCCTACCCCACGTTTCTCCACTGTGGCCACCCATTTTTTATTGAAATGCCTCCAAAACCCATCAAGCATTACATGCCTCTTCATTCTTCCAGGCCACACAATTCAACGCAAGCTCTTCTTCCTTTAACTCAAAGCACTAGCTCTTGACAACATATGCATAACCATAGCTCTTAGTATTTCAAATGTTGTTTTTATAAATTTTTTCCTTTTCATACTTTCTTCCCAGATCCTTGATATATGTTCTAAGTTTTGCTTGTCTTTAGATAAAGAGTGTCTGGGCCTTTTTTGTACTAAAATATACAGCAAAAGAGGAAGGTCTGGTACCAAATTGGCTAAGTATTCTTTCTCCAACTTAATAACAAGGGGCTGTGATAGCCTGGAGCTTCCAACTGTTGTAGGTGCTGCTGACCTTGGGCCCACGGGCTCTTTTTTATACATGTTTTAAGCAAGGTTACTATAGAAATGGCAACTTAGGCTTTGTGGTCTCTTGAGAAATAAAATTAAACACATTCTCTGAATTGTCTTATTTTTTATGGAAGTATCAAAACTATTAACAACTGCTCCTGCATGGAGGGCAGAATCAGAACAGACTCCACTTAAACAACCAGTATGGCCACACTGGTACCAACAGGATAGAATCATGTTTAATTACTGCTCTCTCATAAACAGATCTAAAGGGCCTCATTACCTCCTCCAATGACCATGGGATCTGCGAGCTGAATTGTCTCTGTTGGGTAGGAAAAACATGTCATTTGTGAACATGGAACGAGGAGGAAACAGGCAGGAAGGTAATTTACTAGAAGGGCTGTAAGTGAATTCTTACAAAAAAAGGTCATAAGTTTCTTTATAAAGAGGGTGAGTCAAATCCTAATTAGTAAAAGCCCTTTGGAAGGACATAGTGACTGGTGGTTTTACTACCATTTCAAAACCAACAAATAGGAAGAGGATAGAAAAATGGACAGATTCTGCCCTGTGCTGGAACTCAGTGTCCAGCTGAGGGACATGCTTGGTCTCCTGTGGCTCACACACAGTGGAGCGGTTTGGGATTCCATTCCTCTCCCTTCCAATCTTTCTTCCTCCATTTTGCCCTCCCTTTCTTTAGTGGTCTCTTTGACAATAAAAGAAAAAGATAGTTCAAAATTATATTTGTGAATCTAAGTAGGAAAGAGATGGGTGGTTTATGAATGAAAGAAAAAAATTAAATTAAAACAGAAGGCAGGAAGTGAAGTGAGAAGTAAGAACAGTTACTTCCTGAAGGCCAGATCCATGTGGCGAAACAAAAATGGAGAAAGCAGCAGGAATTTGGGGGTCTGCAGCCTCAAACTACATGCTGGGAATTGGAGATATTGGCTAGAGATGACGGGATTAGCTGAAGCTGGGCCTTGAACCAAGGAAAGGGAAGGCAGGGAAGAGATTGAGAAGAAAACTCTAGAAATATGCAGAAAAACCTGACCAATGTGATTCAGGTGTATCTGAATTTAAAAAATTGCATCTTAAACCCACAGATACTCTAAAGCAAAAAGCACAGGAATGGACCTAACTACTCTATGCAGAAAATGTAGACTACATCAAGGTCAGGAGCAATGGCTTGGATAATGAGGCAAAAGGGAACATTATTCCAGCTCTGGACAAGATTGCCTCCAAAGGCATTGCCCAGGAGAGGCAGCCACTCCCACATTCCCACTCCTAACTTAGCTTATGTCCTCTGGGGTCTGAAAGGGACCTTCCAGTCCTCTGGATTAATAGTCCTTATATACAAACAAAAATCAGAGAGTTTATAAAACATTTTCAAAGTTCATAGCTAGTTATCTGCAAACATGGCTCCTGAAACCTTGCATTAAACTCTAAGTAGGGAAGTTGGGCTTTCTCCCCAACATTAAAAAATCCCCAAATTCTCCAGCCTTCTCACTTTTCCCTCTCCAACTGCAGCTGAACCATTTTAATTCCCTGTTTACTTAAAGTCTTCAATCAAATGTTTTGCACAATACATCACAAGATGCCACGATTCTTGGAAGGGAAGAGCTCCTGAGTGTTTTCCAACATGCTTTAGTCACAATCACTTTTATTTAAGATGTTTTATGTTAGTTTGAGGGGATTCTCTAAAATACAAAATGGTTGAGCCAAAAATAAGTTTTCTCCATGAGAAAGATTATGATGGTGGAAAAGCACTTCCAAGGAGATACTTTTCTGCTTTGTCAACAGCCCGTTAGTGAGACTTTGATTTCCCAAGCACCCAAGAGTCATCAGTTTGTGAAAATGGCTTACCTGAAACCCTACAGTGGGAGGGAAGATCAAAGCCTCATCATATGCGCTGTACAAAAGGAGACCGTCATTGGTCTAAGGAGGATGTGGGCAGAAAGACAGTGCCACAGTGGAGACGGACGAAGACTCAAGGCCAAAGAGTTGAACCAATAGAAATGAACCAGAGGGAAGCTCTGGCATTCCCTTGAGCCCTCCAGTGGTTTAACAGATCTTATTTCTATTTCCATTTCCATTTTCAGATCACCAGGTACCAGTTTTTGTCAAAGGAGCCACTAACCATTTTGCTTACTTTCTTTTAAAAATGTACTAGTCCGGAACAATTCATTATGATAAAGGCAAAAGAGGACAAGCTTATTGTTGCACCTTAAAAGAAAATGGATTTATACCAATTTGGTTTTTGGGGGGTACTTTATAAACCAAGGAGCCCTTTGCTGTAGGAAATTGTCTTAGCCACTGTGATTAAAATAAAGTTAACTTCAAATCTCTAACAATGAATGGACTTAAGATAGGGGTGGAGTTTGCACTTCTGCTTCTAAACTGCCTTGGTAAGGAGAGAAGGTGGTAGAGAGGGGAGGGGGGATAGGACACTCAATTTCCCTCTAATGGATGATCCTTTAGGTGGCCACTATAGCCTGCCAGAGGAGACCAAATGGCTATAACAAATTCAGAGGTGGCTTTCAGGAGCAAGAGGGAAGAGCCCACTGTGGTTCATGAAGGAAGGAAGAGCGTGGCTAGACATGAATGTACCAAGGTGACCCCCAATGCAAAATTATTATGTAAAAGAAGGCCTAGCTTTCAGGAAAGTTGTCAAAATCCTAGCAAGAGATTCTCCCCACAAACAGGTGTGACTTCTGTTGGAAATTGAGAAACATTGATAAGCCTGAATATAGACTGTTGATGTCATTTTAGTCTGTTGTGTAGACTAGTGATTACTTATAAGTAGTTTTTAAACAATCCAATTGGACACACATTATAGTCACGATACTTTTATAGAACTAATTCTACAAAATGTGAAGACAGAGTAACCACGGTCCGACAAGTCACTGCAGGACAATGCCTATGAGGTGGAAGCATGACTGTAGTGGTTCTGCAGGGAGAGGGCAGAGGTGGAAGCTCCTTTTGTCTACGTTGGCCATTGGAGTACTTAGTGGACATATGTTTTCCGGGTGATCTTGTTGCTTTGCTCTCATCCGATTTGCACTACCATAACTAGTTACCACAGGGTCATGGCCTAACGAGTGAATGGAATAGATGTCATAGGACTTTGGGAGATACTTTGGTTCATTTGGCTTCTTTAAGTGTCCACAGTTTACATTTAAGAAAATAAAAATCACTATCACAACCATGCTTCTCCAGAGACCCTGATGATCACATCAAAGATTGATAATTTTGAAGTTGAAAGACTTACTAAGTCATTTGGAACAACACAGCTGCCAGGCAACTGTACACCACGCATGCAAGCGACGGTAGAGCTCTGAGACATGGTAATTACGTCTGATGGCGAGAAAAATCTCTTGACCACAGCATGAAGCGGCCGATACATTGGATTTCACCGCTGGTAATTTTCCAAGACCTTTTTTTAACAGTCTATAATAAGTGCATTCATTGCTTTCCATTTGTTACTATTATTATTTTTTTTGAATTGTTGTAATAAGTTTTTGTATTTTTTGCCCCAGCAACTGAATAAAGGAAAGTCTGCAAGGTAAAATCTGGACCAATATCATCTCTTTGATCATGGACATTTTTTAGCTTTGAAAGAAACAGTGAGAAGAATGAATACCCTCTCATATCCTATGGCGAAGCAAAAATATTCATGGGTTTTACAAACTTACAGGCTGAAAGCACTGAGTCTTGGGGAGTAGGGAGAAAGTCCACCAGACCCTCTCGAAGTTGAAATTACTTGCGTGGTGGTTTAAAAAATATGAAATTAGAAGCACAACAGCAGTAGGAGTCCCCAGCACTGGAATGACAGAACAACGTCGTGTGTGCCTCTGGTCCTTGGCTTCCACATTCCAGGCGTGCCCGCAACCCTCTCCGTGCTCTTGGTTGGCCAAGAAAACCTGACCTGGCAATTAGAGAAAACCTGCGAGAAGGTCTTCCCTTGAAATATATGAACACAGGGATGCTAAGTGCAGAATGAAAACTAAAACTACAAAAATATGACTTTCAACTGTGAAAATAAATAAGTTTCCATTTATTAAGAGCTGGTGTCAATGCAGATCAAAATACACACCCATCCAGGAGAGAAGCAGGTATTTATCTGCCCCCTTTCTCTTTTTTTATTATTATTATTTTTTTGGATTTACTAAAATACATGTATACAGCATTGGCCATTTTAAAATTGTTTTAATTGATTCCTTTCCCTTCATTACCACGAATTGTGGTGGTGACCATCATTCTCCTCAAAGAAAAGGAGAGAAGACAGAGAAATATGTAGTAAGGAGTCTGGCCACGGATTTCAATTTTGCATTGTTTAGAGAGTGGGAAGGTACTTGACAATGAAAAAAAGAAAAAATATATTTTCTTTCTAATAAATAAAAATAATTAAAAAGGCTAGAGGCTATACATGACTGGTTTAGTATGTTCGTTTATCAATGAAATCATCTCCTTTTCCAAAATACATGGAAGCAATATTCAAGGCAGACAAAGAGACAGAGCTGTCTACTTTATTTTCTTGCAATTCTTGCTTATCCTAACTTTTCCACCAGTGATTCAGCATGTAAAGGAAGAAAAGTCACGTCACCATTTATGAAGTTTGTCAGGCTTTAAAAAAATAGTTCTGGTCTCCTGGGAGTCAACATTCATCTTCAACTTCTCTGATTGGTGGAATCAAGCTGCTTGTGGATTTATATTGGTTGATCTGGTTAGCCATGTGAGTACTCATGGGCTTGATTTGAATGTTTCTGGGATAGGCATTATCCGGTTCATCTGTAAACCATTTCTTTTCTGCTAAAGGGCAAAATGGATAGAGAACAAGAAGGAGAAATGAGAAGTTTAATTAGTCCTAGGGTAAAGCCTTTGGAAAGTTCATTGAAAAAATGCAAAAAGGTAATCAATAGAAGCCGATGGTGAGTAATTGCTAAGAGAGACAGTGCAGTGTAGGGAGGACCCCGGAACCTGAAACATACCTCTGCTTCCTGTAGCAAGGGGTGGACAAAACGTACCACTGGGACTCGAAGGTACCACAGGTGGACCACAGAGAATAAGGAGGGTCTGGAAGAGGAACTCTGGCAATGTTCTCTGAAGTTACTTTACTGGCCTGAAAAGCTTTGGAAGGGAGGGGACGTTGTATATATCAGACACTGGGTACCAACACTTTCCCTGGGGAAAGATTTGTGCATCTTTGGAATTGAGTGGAACATGGAAGGACACCATCCTTGCTGAAGAGCGAGTGCACTAGAATCTCACACAGCATTTACCTGGCTTTGCTCATAATAAGCTTCCTTAAAGGTACATCTCCACGCTACCATTCTTCTGTTTCGTCTGCAACCAGTTTTGGGGGGTCATAAAGTAAACCCACAGATGTTGCCCGCCAATGAGAGTGAGCATCTGAATAGCAACCAATGTTGTAAAGACAATTTTAAGATGAGATGGCTTTTATTTTCAAGCTATGAAATAAAGTTATGAAAAGAGTTCCAAGCGGCAACATCTTAACCGACTATAATAACCCAAGCTGTCGACAAGGGAGCTCGATGAAGTCTTGGCATTTCATTTCCACCCTAAATACAGAAATGGCTGAACAAGAATGCTGAGTCAGGACATTCAAGGGCTGGGGTGGGAATGAAAACGGTCTAGCATGCTCTTCGCAGTGCAGAGCTATTTCGTAAGACTCAGCTCTCATCCCCGCCTCTTTCTAGGATTGAAATTTTCTGGGAAATTGGCCATGTGTACAGATAGAATAGGACTGGGCAAATAGGACATTCTAACTTGGGAATCATATGCCTCATTTTAATGGCATAGGACAGAAAAGAAAAAGTAAAAGCTATCAAGCACACCCACTGCTCTAGAGACAATGGTCTCTCCAGCTTCCTTTTCTGCTCACCAAAACAATTCACAACTGCCTTGTCAGTGGTCCTGGACTGACTTGCCAATGACTATCACTCCACCTGGCTTGA
The DNA here is from genome assembly GCF_000181295.1 of Otolemur garnettii. NCBI lineage: Eukaryota > Metazoa > Chordata > Mammalia > Primates > Galagidae > Otolemur > Otolemur garnettii. Next base: position 8,888,313 of record NW_003852403.1, on the reverse strand, counting down.
TGTGTGTGTGTGTGAGTGTGTGTGTTTGGGTAATGATTTATAAATTAGGCATCTATGATCAGCAAATGACCCGGTGCTTGTTTCTCCTTGGTCCATACCTTTGCTATTCTGCGTATCCTGAACACTCAGTATTGCTAAGCGCTGCTGCTGGTGCGGGAATGTGCCTGAGTTGAAGCTTCACGACCCTTTGTTCAGCAGCTCAGTTTACCCCGCAGGAAACTTGCTACCTCTTGCCTCGTTCTCCCCACCCCCCTCTTTCTCTGGCTCTCTCACCTATTATAATTAAGTTCACTTTGATTTGAACAGATTGGACGATAGGAATTCATAATGCTACATCCTCACAGTGAAGCTAACTGATTAAGTGCTTTAAATTATTCCCCCTGACAGAATGATAAAGTTACAATCTGTTCTGAGATGATCTACAGCTTGCCAGACTCCTACAGCTTCTTTCTACATTCATTTATCTTTTTGTCAAGCAGAGTTTTTTTTTTTTTCCTAAGCTTCAATTCCATAGATCTTTTAAAGTCATCAGCACATCTGAATTATTAATGAGGCTTTAGAGGCAAGGTTCCTGATGGGCTGGTTAAAAAAGGTTGTATAGAAATCGGGGACTGTGTACACATCAAAATAATTTCAGCTCCATTTAAAAAACCATTTAGTTCAAGTGTGACATAGATGAACCATTATGCATTTGTGGAAACCAATTTTTTGTGATCTACGATTAAACTAACCTTTCAGAGAGGAGTAAAGTGTGATGGTTATCATGTTTTAAAAGCATTGCCAGGCCGCTGAAACAATTTCAGACTACGACTTTTGCAAACGGTTTATGTGCAAAGATGATTTTCAGAGGGGTTGAGCCTGGCGTTTGTGCTCTGCTAGCCTGAGCTGCCCTTGGTCTTGGCCATGTCGTTATGCAGGCTGATTTTGCAAAGGGATTTAGTGCTAGGTTGGACATGCCAGTTTGGAAGACTGAACTCTGTTGATGGAAACGAGCAGGTCTTTTGGGTGAAAGACCTAAGACAGACGCAATTTGCTGAAATTTTTACAACTGCTGCAGAGAATAATTGTTCAGAATTTAGTCTTTACAGTTCAATTCAAAGTTGGCATTTTGACCTTTCACGGCAGAGAGAATATCAATTTCCTTCGGCTGTCTGAAAGAAAGAGAGCGTTATTTCCCCATTTAACCTTCTCTCTTTCCTTTTAAATTTCTTGCCATAAAAAAATAAAATATCTAAGCCCAGTAGACCCTGTATTGGCCATGCAGCCTCAATGCCAGGAATGAGTCTTGTTAAAGCACATTTTGGGAGGAGTTCAGGTTTTCATCATGCCTGACAAACAGCTGTTTAATACAGGTGCCTCCTAAGATGCGTGTAGGTATATGCATATATGTACATGTTTATCTATGATATCTGTCTATGCATGTGTTGTTGGAGACTTGGTTAGGTAGGATGTTGAGCAAATGGGAATGTGCAAATACTCTGAGCATTTGAGTCAAATTTCTGGTGGCCAAGATATTTTATGAAAAGATTCTCCCGACAAGTTTCAGAAGAACACACATCTTAATGATTGCCAGTCACTCGGCTTTAAAGGAGCGTGCTTTCAGGGGGACAATGACGACGTGATTTATTGACTCTTGCCTTCCAAAGAAGAAACAGCGCCAATGTGTGACTGCAAAATTGGCCACAAGGAAGAAGAACTGAGAAGAGACTCAGATGAGTGGTGGTGTGGTCAGGAATAAATCCAGCCCCCTGAGTTTCTCTCCACCCCCTGCTTTGTCCTCGACTCCAGGAAGAGTTTCAGGAGCTTCATGGTCCTCCCTCAGGTGAGGAAGGCAACGGATCTGGGTGTGAGGGCTTCCTCCCTGCCTGAGAAAAATATCCCCATGTGGTAATAAGCTTCTGGAGAGTGAGATACCTGATGTCTTTGCTCTGAGGACAAAGTGTGACCTCCCAGGAGTTAGTGAAGTAAGGAAAGGAAACTAACTTTCAGTCTGTGGCTAGTGGGCTAGTAGGAGAGAAAAATCTGGGAAACAGCTACAGTGAGATACCGGGAACACAACTGTCATTGGCAGATGTCACCAGCCATGCCCCGAGCTCTCCACCATGGACAAGCAATGGGATGTAGGCTAAAGAGACTGGGCGGGGTGTAGGTCCAAGTCAAGGGAACCTGGCTCTCTCACATACGAGTTGCATGGCTCTGATTAAATTATCACTTAATTTATCTTAGCTTCAGTTCTCATCTGTAAAAACAGGCCTGCTGATATGGACTTCTGAATATTGTTTAGATGAATGGAAGTGAATGCCCACAAAGCATATAGGTTCAAACACATAGAAGGACATATGAGTTGTGAAGATTCTTAGGGTTGCTAATAATATTAGTGGGCATTATATCATGGGGGCTAATCTCATGGATCTTTGTGTCTCTCAGATTCTGCATTTACCTCTGAGGCTGTCGGAAGGATTGAATGAGTTAGTATATGTGAAGTACTTAAAAGATGCCTGGCCCAGGGCAATTAATTGGTAAGGCGTTAGCTTTGAGTTAACATTGATCGGAGTACTGTCAGTAAGAAGGGATGGGGTGAGGATGGGTACCTTTTGAATATAATTATACATGATGCCCTTTAGCAGAGAAGCTGTGGGTAGAGAACTCAAGTGTACAATCGGGGGACTGGCCTGAATTTGAGTTGTGGCTACAGAGGTGATAAAGACGGATTTGACTGGTAGTCTTCAATTGGAAGGGGAAGGAAAGGAAGGGGTAACTTGGTGTTACGTCTGAAGTATTCAAGGCTGCTACCCTCCTGTAGGCTCTGAAATACTGACTTTCACTCGACAGCCTCCTGCCTGGATGCCTCTGAACCTTGCATTGCTAGTTTCAACCCTGAGACTCAGAGTTCAGACAAGGGTGAGGACTTCCTGCAGACACAGAGCTGTGTATCAGGCCGGAAGAGTGGCTGTGGCTGGGCCGGAGCCCAGACCTGGGCGGACTGTGCTGCCTGGGGCCCCAGAAGCAGAGAAAGAAGCAGGCCTCCCTGAGAAAGGGGCGCTGCTGTGCTGGCTCCCGGGCTGTCAGGGCTGTGGGAAATGGCCTTTTCACACAACTACTCCCCAGAGAAGAGTGCAGAAAAGGAGAGGCGACGATACAGCAAAGGCATTTGTAATAATTGGCCCTTTTCTCACCGCACAAGCTTTAAACAGAGAGAAAGGCCTGAAGAGAAAAGAGTCCACTGAGAGAGAGAGAACAGTGAAGAGCAGTGGGAGCTAACAAGGAGCTCCAGCCTCCCGGGGCGCTGCACGCGGCTTCACCTCCCACATCTCTGAGAGGCAGGCTAGCATTCTCCCTCTGCCCTGCAAACCCTGCCGCCCACGGCAATCGCACCCGTGCATACTGCCTGCTCTTCTCTCTTGGAGCAAAATATGGCAATTTTGAAGAGATGAAATTGTTTGTACCAGGACAGAGCTGTTTGGGTTGATGAAAGCCATTTCACTTCTTTGCAATTGTCTATCCTGACTCTATTTGGGTCTCGTCACTGAACTCTAATGCTGCCATTCCTAAGCAGAGCAAACAGCTCCCTCCCCATCATCCCCTGTGGCCTGTGGTCCAGCCTACACCGTGAAGACAGACTTCAGGCTTCTTTTCCAGGTGGCAGGGGATGACCCCTCTCAACTCCAGTAGCTGCAATGAACTTGCAGTCTCCACAGGGGAGACAGTCACCCAGACTACCGACAGGTACCAACAGGTACCCACAGGTGCCCACAGCTACTTCTTTATCATATTAAGAAAAATCAGGGATGGGCTGAAAGAAGCTGATTGAAGGATTGATTTTTACCCTGTTTTGACTTCCACAGGCCCTGAAGTTTCTGTGCTCTCCTCTTCCTCCTCCAAGGAGCCTGTTGCTATAGGAACCTGGCAGTTGATTTAATTGTCTCTGTTGGGATGTAGACAGTTTTAGGCTTTGCCTAGGCTGAAGAAGGGCCAGGAAAAAAGTGTCTTCTGGTCATCTGGGCTCTGGACAGGGCTACCAAGAGGTACGGTCAGTCTTTTTACTCAGGGAGCTTACAGAGCTGTTCCCCTTTCTCTGGAGCTGTGTCCCCAGCTCAGGAAAGTACCACCAGAACAGCATCATCGTGAAATACCCTCCCAGAGGGTATTCAATATGTTTTGTTTTTTAAAAATAAACCAAGGGGACAAGGCTAATTGATAAAATGATTAAAGGTTTAGAAATGTTTAAGGTCAGTTCATTTCAAACATTTATTATGTACCTATTATAAGGTCCTAGGTTGCAACCTTTGATATTCTGCACAGAATTTGAAAACTTTCCCAATTGTGGCAGAAACTGGACTATATTTATAAAGGTCTAGCTTTCTCTTTGTCCATTGGAACTGGCTTTGGGAAAAACCTTGGATAGTAGTCGTTAGGGACACTATGATTCCATAATCATCTGGGTGTGAAGACTGAGCAGCCTTCACTTGTCCTCCTGGTCTACCAACTTACTAGTCTCCCATTTCAAAGTCCAGAGCAAATTGGACCAAATGGCTTATAAATTGTTTTTCTTCCAGAATGGCCAGCAAGTAGCTGAGTTCCTAGCTATTGTTCCTTTTGAATTGTTCCATTGTTCTTCTAAGAAAGCTTTCCCTTCTTATCCTTTACCTACTTTGTTTCTTTTGGGGGGTGGGGAGGTGATGGAGGAGAGACACACATGTGAAGCTTGTGTGCCTCCTTCCTGGGGAGATTCTCTTGAAAGTACAAGTAGGGAGTCAAATGATTAACAATAGGAGACACTCCTCTCTGTTAAGGAAAGTGTAATATCATTGTTTCAGCTCATAATGTAGAAGTAATAGTGATCTTTTCTATCATCAAATATATCATTATCCAAATATGGTCAATTCTCAACTTTCTACCAGTGGGATTAGACTGTGTGCCCAAAGTCCAGGGAAACCCCCCAAATTTCATCTCGCATCATCGTCTGCTCCCATTCCATTCCCATCACAATATCATCTCATCGGAGTTGCTAGCAGATTGTATATGAAATGCAATTTGGATTTACTTCTCTCTATCTGCCCAATCTCTGGTTAGGATTTAACAAATGTCTGAAAGGCAAGTGGCAGGAGAGACTTGGGTAGCACACAGACCACGTCATCAGCCCCCAGATAACTGGCTGTGAGCTCCTGAGTTGATACAAACAGCTGAGCACTTCTAACTTTGGATCACACTCGTTAAACAGGAAGGAGACCGATGCTTTTGTCATTAATAACCCTCCTGGTTTAAATAAAAGGAGGGTAAAATATTAACAGAGAATTAGCTTTGCCAAATGGAATCGCTGTGAATGTTTTCCAGAAAAGTTTATCAACTGGCATCATTGCTTGATTCGGTAGGTCTTACCCAGATAAACACAGAGATGTGAACAGACCGATGGGGGACAGGGTTAGGGGTGGCGGTCATGGGGGAAGTGAAGGAAGCCGGGATTCTTGATGGGAAAAATGATTTTGTACTTGGAGCAGGTACCAAGGTGGGCAGGGAGGCCACGTGCAGATTTAAAGGCAAGCCAGGTGGAGAGAATTTCCCCCCAAATTACCCAACCCCAAACCCAAGAACACCAAAACAAACTCTAAGGAATCTAGCAATAGCAGCAGGACAGCCTCATTGCGCTGAGCAATTTAGAAAGTGGAAGGAGGAGGGGGAGAGGAGAGGGAAAAGGGAGGTGGGGGGGGGTGAAAGCAAAAAATTAAAATTAAAAAAAAAACACAACAGAACAGTATAAATAAAAATAAACAAACCAATAACAGAATAAAATTTGTAACTCCTTTTTTTTTTTTAATTCCACAAAAGTTTTCACAAGGACAACATTATAGAAGAAAACCCCCGGCAGTGGCTAGGTCATGCAGAACCATTAATTGTCATACCTTGGCCCATTCTATTCATCCTTGTTGCACTTTAGAGAGAGAAGTAAGCTATGTGAGTTTTACAATGCTTTTAAACTGTCATATTTCCTGTTGAGCACTTTAACTGGCACATTCTCATAGTTGTAAATGTTCTGAGGGCTTAACTTTATAACCTCCTTTGCAAAGAATGCATGAAGAGCCCTTCATGATCCAAAACTAGGGGAGACGTGTATATATAGTTATATATATATATGCAGTTATATATATATAGTTATATATATGGTTATATATAAAGAGATAGTTATAAGTAATATAAATCAATATATAGGGACATAAATAATTTCAAAAAATTCTTCCGCTCATCGGGCTTTTAAATTTACATGTTATACAATTATTCCCCACCCCATTACTGGTTTGAATACTATACTGCCTCTGTCTTTGGTGTGGGGGGGTGGAGGTTCTGATGGAGCCTGACCGTTTTGTCAGTAAAAGTGCTTGTCAAGTCACACAGCAAGCAAATCTCCAAAACTACCATGCTTGAGGGGACAGGGGATCCAAAATCTAAACCCAAAACATTCACCATAAAAACACCTTTATAGAGATGGTACAGCTGCGACAGTTTTTTTTTTTTCCTCTTCCCTTACACCCCTATTCTGTTCGATGGAATTTTTTAAAGTAAAGGTTTTAAATATGTGTATATCAGCCCAGGGCTTGTCCATCTACATGTGGTATAAGAATTTGGTTATGGTGGAGTTGGCCAATTTTTAACAATTACTGCACTGCCTAAAGCATGATCTGGATGCATAAAGCATCTCACACTGTTATGTAAAAAAAAAAGGATATTTTTCTACTTGTCTTCTCATGCTTACTGTTTCAACCAAAAAGAAAAGAAAGAAAGAAAAACCAAAGAAAAATATGACTATACCAAAATGTGTTTGGCTCACTGTTGCCCTCTTCTTGTCCCCATCCCATAATGACAAGGAGCACCTCTCTAATCCCGTCATTACCCTGCCCAAGGGAATTGGCTATGTTAAAGAAATTGAGCAGGAGGACTTTTTCCCCACCAGCTTTCTGACTGGGGACAGCCAGCATTATGCAGCTGTGCCAACACTTTAAGGTGATAGCTGGCTTTTGTCTTCGTTGAGTCCACTGTGGCTTGATCCTCCTAAGTTCTGATTGAGTGAGCAGGTTGTCCACTCTTAGAAAAACATGATCTACAGCGGGGTTTGTTGACCTCTCACTCTTGTCCCGGCCCTTCTTCTTACCTGGCACTGGGGTCCTAGCTAATTGAAGGGGAATAAAAAGGTCCCCTGAGAATGCATGGAAAAATACTTGCTCTTTCTTGAGCATTATTTATTCTGTACATAAGGTAAGTAATTCACCTTTTAAAAGATGTAAAAGTCCCAGGAAGGCAGTTTTTAATGACTTACATCTGATATTTATGATACATATGGCTTTTCATCCCAAATGTCAAAAGTGAAAGAAAAAAAAAATAGCTATTCATATGGCAACATAAGGAGACAGGATAACAACTTAATATGCAATCAAACCTCTTTTCATTTAAATTAAAGGATTAGAGCTCGATACATCTATGAATGGAATACTATTCTTCCTTTCATATTAAGGTTGGAAATGTGGATATGAACTCCCAAAGAAAGCTAGCTCTGGGACAAAGGCCTTAGTGCGTAATCAGAAAAATCTCTGGTGTTCTCTTGCAACAAGCCGGTGCTAAATAATCGTCTAAACAAACTGTGAAAGCTTTTCAAATGCTCTGTGATACTTCCGCCCAGAGAGTGGAAACAATCGATATATTTTCATTGCTTTTTGGTTGCTTGTTCCAAATAGACGTGTGCTAACTTACTGGGTGTGTATAAAAAAACAAAAAAAGAAAGAAAGAAAGGAAAACAACAACGACGACGACGGAAAAAAAAAAAAACACAAAACCCAAAGCACCCTGATAATCCTGATAAATCAGAATAACTTTTCTTTTACATTAAATAAACTGGCTTTGCCTAACTGACATTGATCATAAGTGCTTCCTTCTAATCTGTGAACTCATTCCTGCAGTGAGCTATTTATGTCTGGAGCATGCCTTTGGGTTATTTTCCCCCTAGAATCATATATAACTTTTGGTCCGTCTGCTTATTTGCTGTTGTGCTCAAGGGTTTTATGGTGGTGAAATAAAAATGACAACCACATGCACACTATCATACATATGCAGATATGTGTAAAAAAGGGGGGGGGAACTACAGGGGGAAAAGGGGAAAGTAACTTTGTTGGAAACACCAACTGGGGAATGGGTGGCAGATACAGTTTCACACAGTAGCGGTGGATACACATATCAAAGCCGCTCTTCCTGCACGTACTTCTGTTTGTCCCGGGACTCCCTGGACTTGGGCCGGTTCTGTCGGTTTGCTGTGGATGGGATGGAGTGGACAGAAGCGCTCTTCTTGCTGGAGGACTGCGACGAGTGGGAAGAATGGGACAGACTGGCCCGGGACTGGCCGGCGTTGTGGTCAAACTGCATTAAGCAGAAGATCAGGTCCGTCGGCACGAGCTCGAACTCGTATGGGGGGTTGGTGATGACGTACCTAGACAGGGGAAGGGGGAGACACAGACATCACAGCCTCTGGGTGACCATGGGAGAATACAACCAAAAGCAACTGCCTGCTGGCTCAGGCCTATCAGTGGACCTACAAAATACACTTCTAGCTGGTCCAGCGCCTTAAAATTCTCTTCCAAGATAAGCAAACCTTCCTCTGCTCAATTCATGCCCAGGCAGAGATGCTAAATTGGAAGCAGTGATGGAAGAAGCAAAGTGCACTTCCCACGGCCTACATGCAAGTTTCCATACAAGGTCAAGTTCACTTTCAATCCCCTGTAGTCCAGCTGCAGGAGGTTTCAAGGATTGCAATGCAACTTTTATTCTAGAATTTTCTGACAATACCAATCACACATCACTGGGTCTTTGTTTATCATGACCTAATGTACCCTTAGACTGTCCTCTCTTACTTTTTAAAAATCCACTGTGGTGGGGGCTTTACTAGATAGAAGGGTCTACAACATTTCCCTGCCTACTTGTGAACACTCTGCACTGTTCCCCTCCATCAGATCAGGCTAAAAGAATTACCAGGTTTCTCTACAGCAGCGTGTCTCCCTGGTACTGTGGTCTTCAGGCCACAAGACACCCCTGGGAAACGTCTTAAAAATGCAAATTCTTAAGCTACCCTATCCCCAACCTCCTGAATCAACAGCTCTGAGAGTGGGGTCCAGCGATTTGTGTTTTAACAAGCTCTGCAGGTGATTCCATGCTTGCTAAACATTAAGAATCACTGGTCTACAGCAATTATTCTCAACTCTGGTTATACACTATAATTCACATGTATATACACACACACATATGTATGTATATACATATATACTGTGTGTGTGTGTGATTCATACAGGGTGGCCGTAAAGTGTGTGTGCAATTTGCCATTTTGTCCAATTTAAATTACACACAAACTTTATGACCACCCTGTATGTATGTTGTTTGTTTGTGTGTGTGTGTGTGTATTCTTTTCAGACCAGTTAAATCATAGCAATCAGAGAGTAAGTTTGAAAAACTTCCCAGGTGATTCTAATATGTAAGCAAGGCCGAGAAACACTCATCATCGTAGCATCGTGTCCTGGGGTATATTACGTAAACTCACGGATTTTGGTCATTCTAGGATGCACTTTAAATTTTGCTAGCTATGAATTTATTTGAATATATTTTAGAAAAATATAATTAGCACGTTTGAATTTATTTTTCTGCTTAAGGTGATACATAATTTTCTTACAGATGAATATAGAAAAGTTAAAAAGTGAGTCAATTTAACATATATTAGGTAACATATAGGATCCTAAGATATGGCAAAAAAAAAAAAAAACATTTATCGTAAACACTAGCAACGTAAAATATGTCTATGTTAGGTGCCTACAAAGGTTATTCTGATAGCTGGAGTTCAGGGGAGAGGCTTCCATTTAGACTTTCATAGTTGGGTGATGGAATTATTCTACACAATTTGAATTCTTCCCACAATGCCCTTACATCTGCTATTAGCAATTAAAGATAAATGTTTCCTATAACCTCTAAACCCAGTGTTGGATTTGGTGCTGGCAGAGTAATCTGCATGTTGAGAGCACGTACACAGACCTCAGCCTTTGTAGCAGGGAGCAGGAGAGGACATTAGTGTCTCCGCCTTTTGAGGGGAGAGCAGAGGAGAAACAGACACTCACCGCTTTGTGCACTGACTGGGGGTGCTGAGGTGGGCATCTCTCAGCCGGTAAATCCCAAAACAGAGCATATTATACGTTTTCAGAGCTTTGCAGAACAGATCACCATAACAACCACCATCCTGGGAGACAATAAGAGAACAGAGAGAAATAGTCTTTTTATGTGACTAAAAGTTGAGGTGCAGGAAGAAAAGGGCCTTTTTCTTAAAGCTTGGTTTGGTGTCTCCAGAACTGGAAGGTCTGTCCCAAGAGACTGTGGCTGAAGAAGTCAACAGGGTTGGCAACTGGCCCACCAGTGGGTGCTTTAGGGATCAGGCAATAATGGGGTTTTCCTCTCATGCGTCTCTGGTTTTCCACCTGTACAATGAGAGCTCTAAGGAGATGATGCCGTTCCCTCACTTTCAGCCAGGTGTAAAGCTTGAAGGTCTCAGTTGTATGCTCAGCTGAGGAGAAGCAACCAGCTCTGCATGATGGTGAGTATGCTCAGCCCTGGCTCCGCTGTGACCACCGTGATGGGACCATGTTATCAAAACGGCCCGAGTGATAATGAAAACCACTGCCAGGGGAAAGACCCTACCAGGTCCTATGGTGATAGACTCTTGCAGGTAAGGACTGTGTGAAAGCATAATTTACAGACCTCAGAGATGGCAGGGGTGGAGGAGAATGTGTTTCCCTAGGAGCTGGGGGCCTGCAGGCTGAATAAGTGGGATTCACAGTTCTAATCAGTTCACACCCACCTTCCCAGGGTCTGGGGCCTGATGCAGAAGGTAAAGGTGAACCACGTTCACTTGGCAACACTGGCTTCGGCAGCCAAGTGGCTTCAGGGAGGTGTTGCCTGTCTTATATGAAGGGCCCTGGGCACTGCAGGATGACATCGTGAGGAATAAAATGACAAGCTTTGTCCTTCTTACCTTTGAGATTTCCATAGAAGCATCATATTAGAGAACACAGATGGGTCCAAATCGTACCATTACTAATGTCTTTATTCTATCCAAGTGTACCAGTTAGTAAAGGATCGCTACACAAGTTCCCTTTCAAACAAGCCCATTCTGACGCAGGTCCCAGCCTGTAACCACACTGAGACCTGGTGCCAGTGTGCTTCAGTATTCCAGGAAAAATGGACACAGACCCTTCCTTGGCTCCTATTCCCATATTTGGTCTTTCTGGGCATCACAACTCTGTGTGCAACAGCTTCAGCAGTTCCTATGACTTGTGGCTGCAGCCCTTGAAGGCATCTGTGGGGTCGGGTTGGGAATAAGGCAGAGGCTGCATCCTTCCATGGCCACAAGGTTCGCACCAGCCTGGGGCAGAATCCAAAGAGACAGTCTGGGGGAGGTGACTGGGTCCATTTCCAGCAGATCTGGGTTTTACATGAAATTCTTTGTTTGGCCACAGGACCAGCCTGGTGCTTTGTAAATCACCAGTGCCTGGGCTATACAAGGACACAGTTGACAATCCTGGCAGCTGGAGAGTCCCATGTGCCCTGAGGCACTGTTGTGTTGAGGTGTCCTGAGTTAGCCCAAGTCCCAATGGCAATACTTCCCAATACAGGCTGGGTGATGCCCTTCCCAGCTGCCCCCCACCGCTGGACAACAACCCAGGAGAGCAACAAGGAGTGAGTGAGGCCAGAGACTCTGCAGCAGGACACCCTGGTGCAAATTCCTGACAGGTCCCTCCTCAGCCTCCCCAGGCTTCAGGTGGCTTCGAAGGTGTGGGCCTAGCACCTACATCAGAGAGTTGTCATGAGAACAGTGATGAATCATTGTGCATAAATGGCAGTGCCTGGCACACAGTAAACTGTGAGAATCACCTCCCACAGTGATTGACAGCAGAAAGGAAGAAAGATGCCTAGCTTGTCACCATCTGACACCACGTTCTTTGGGATTAAGCTTTTCCCAAACAGGTGACCTCCGTGCCATGAACTCACTCACCCCTAAGTCTGCAAACGGCCCATCCAGCAGGGCTAGCTGGGCCACGCGGCAGCGGTCCCTGTTGGCCAGGGTCTGGGGGGTGCTGTAGCCCCCACGAAGTGCGTTCTCCTCAGCAATCAGAGCCTCAAGCTCTGGTGTGGCTCCCCCGGTCACCAGGGTCCGTATCAGGGTGAGGATATTGTCATTGAAGTACGTCTGAAGGGAGAGAGAGAAGGGGGCGGGGACAGTCCTTTAAGCAAACACGCGGAAGTCATGACAGCCAGCATCCAAATTACAACTTTTCTAGGTATCTCCCGTTTAAAGTTCTGCCCTGTCTCTTCAAATAACTTTATGTGGGAAGTGAAAAGACAGCAGCCTCCAATTATTCCATTCTTTTCTCTCCTGCTTCTCTCTGCTTGAGAGCCTGACTTTTAAAAACCAATTCTGGGGATTTTTATTAAAGGGGTAAAGCCTGAATAATTGGTGTTTACCTCAACTGGTGTTAGTAGGGGTGCAAATACGGCCTCCCTCCTCCCGGCTACATGCCTACCATAGGACTTGGAACACATGGAATAAAATGCAGCCTGCCCCATCACTAACCCAAACAGGATGACCTCGGATACCCTGTCACCCATGTGTCAGGAAGCTGCCTCCCACAACAATGACAAAACCTTCTTCTGTGTAGGATTGATATGCCACGAGAATCATTAATGCCACACGCTCAACAGCTTATCCCATGCTTTGATACTTGTCTAACCCAGAAGTTTCTATCAATTAAATATGCCAGATAAATGGACAACAAGGTGAACATCCCGGTGTGTGTATGTTCTTCGGTTTTGGCTTTGTAAAATAACCTCCGCAGTCTAAGGCAAATACAGCTCACTACAGAAGTTTCCCTCCAAGTATACATGTGTCTCACATCCGGAATATAAAAGGTTTGTCAGGAACAAAACAATGAGAGTTTTAAAAATTAATAAGATGTCAAATAAAAGAGCTTAAAGAGACATTTGTCACCAAGTCTAATTTGAGAAAAATCTGTTAAAGGTTTGCATTCCATTTTCCTACCTAAGAAGAAATCGAGCAGGCTAACTCAAATTGAATCAAATTTTGCCTGTGGCTTCTGAGGATGTGTGTAATCTCTTTGGAAAGAGATTAGGAAAGATGCATTTTGCTGCCCAGCTTCTTAGAGAGTCTACCTGGGAAAACACAGTGGGGAACAAACCAGGTAAAGATGAGTTCTCATCCCTACTTGCCACCACTAGTTCTAAGTCTTGGAGGAGTTCCCCAATGCCTCTGGGCTTTGATTTTCTTATTGGTAAAACAAGCCTGGTCATTAAGATGAAGTTTGCATGCAAGGAATTCCATGAGATGACAGCTGCTAGTAGGGCTGGATTCACTTTTCTCATTGAAATACAAAAACACCCAAAGTGATTCAAAATTGCAATTGTAAAGGAGACAAGGAATATTGCTCATAGCCTGCCAGACCCTGAGGGAAACCTATATGCAGAGTTCAGAGGTGCCCTGGGGCTGAGAAGCAGAGCAAGGTAGGGGATGCTTCTGCAGTGGGGCTGAGGGTCTGATGCTGACTTCACCTCTCAGAAGCCACAGGAAAGTTCCTTAGTGGTTTTGTATCTTAGCCTCAGGATCTATGATTGGTAATAATAAAGAAGCTGTGGGGACTCTAGAACTTAACATATAGGGAGCACGCCCTCAGAAAAATGCTTAGTACACAGGAAACACCCATAAGACTTTTGGTCGGACGTCAGAGACATGAGCCTATGCTGATGAGGGGAATGGTCAACTCCATTCCCAACCTTTTCTTCATTATTTTGTCTTTCCTATTTTTGGTTTTTCTTGAAGGTGGAAAGTGAGGGCAGGGAGGAAGGGTTAAACTAAATCATTTTCTTCCACTCTTGAATATGCACTTTTCAATCTGCCTCCATTCTAGGACTCCATTTGGACTTAGCAAAAGCACAGTCAAGGTCACTAGGGTTGGCATCCTGGGATGTGAATGCAGCAGCAGCACCACTGCCAGGGTGTGTCTAGCGAAGGCTGATTGGGGACACATAATATTTCAGAGGTAAATCCTCTTCCCTACATTTGGATGACCCATCATGAGAAGCAGGAGACCACTCCTCCATCCTGCATACCACAACAGATAGGTGAGAGCTGGGTGCAAAACTTTGACAAGTATCACAATTACCATTTTAGATCCAGACCCAGGAGAGAATTCTAACAGCATGTAAGGTGCTTGGCTGAACATTCATAACTCTGTATACTGAAAAACTGACCTGTCCTTGCTCAAATATAAAGAGTGGGAAAAAAGCCAATATAAATATTTTTTAAGGTATAAAGGAAAAGTAGACTTCTGGCTAGTTAAATAGTTACTGGAAGAAATGAAAGAAAAAGAATTATGAAGCATTTGCTTTGGAATAAAAATATTTTTAAAATATAGATTAGCTATAAAAAGAAGTAAAAATTAAAATAATACGAAATTGACTTTTACACTTATCCAAATCTTTGTTTTTTCTCTTTCTTTCTTTCTTTCTTTCTTTCTTTCTTTCTTTCTTTCTTTCCTTCTTTCCTTCTTTCCTTCTTTCTCTCTTTCTCTCTTTCTCTCTTTCTTTCTTTTTTTGTTGTTGTTATTGCAGTTTTTTTGGCCGGGGCCAGGTTCGAACCCGCCACCCTCAGTATATGGGACTGGGACCCTACTCCTTGAGCTACAGGCACCACCCCCAAGTCTTTGTTAATGTAATACATATATTGACATTCACATGGATACAAGAAATAGTTAAAAGAATCCAATGCCTTTTCTAATAAACACACTTAGCAAAAACTGGGGGGGGAAAAGAACTTCCTCAAGCTGATAAAAGTCATCTATAAAAAACCCACAGAAAACTTAACAATGAAAGACAGGATGCTTTCCCTTTAAAATCAGAAACAAACAAACAAACAAACAAACAAAAAATATAGGAAATCTGTTCTCACAACTTCTATTCAATATTGTACTGGAGATTCCAGCCAGGGCTAGAAAGACATAAAAGGAATTCCTACTGAAAAGGAAGAAGTAAAACTATATCCATTCACAGACAGCATGATCTTGTATGTAGAAAACCCTAAAGAATCCAGTAAAACATCATTCCACGTAGTAAATGAGCTGAGCAAGATTGCAAGATACAAAATCAACATAAAAATTCAATTTTATATTTGCAAGGAAAAGTCAGAGAAGGAAATCAATAAAACAATTCTACTTAGGATAGCATCAAAACGTAAAATACTTCGGAATAAATTTATCCAAGGAAATATAAGATGGGTATACTGAACACTATAAAATATTACTAAAAATTTTTTAAAACATAAATAAAATAAAAGGACATCCATGTTCATGGATAGGAAGACTTAATAATTAAGATGAAATACCACTTCAAACAATGTCCAGATTTAATGTCTAAAATCCCAAAGACCATTTTTCTGCAGAAATGGAAAAGCCAATTCTAAAATTCATATGAAAATGCAAGCGACCCAAAAAAACTAAAGCAATCTTAAAGAAGAATGAAGTTGGAGTACTTACACTTCCTGACTTTAAAACATACTATAAGACCACAGTAATCCAGATAGCTTGCTACTGACATAGGGATAGACATAGACCAGGGGGATAGAACTAAGAATCTATTGAACTCATATAGCTATGGTCAACTGATTTTAAGTGAGGATGTCAAAACCATTCAGGGGAGAAAGAATATATTCTCTTAAACAAATATTATTGTAACTAGGTACCCATATTCAAAAACACAAAGTTGGAACCTCACACCCTATGCAAAATTTAACTTAAAATGGAGCAAAGACGTATATGTAAAAGCTAAAACTATAAAATGCTTAGAAATAAATCTTTATGACTTTTAATATGACAACAGTTTCTTAAATATGATACCAGAAACATAAGCTACCAAAGGAAAAGAGATTAATTGTACTTCCTAAGAAATAAAAAATTTTGTGCATTGAAGGATACTATCAAGAAAGTGAAAAAAAATCTACAGAATGAGATGTGTTTGCAAATCATAAATTTAATAAGGTGTTCACACAAAAACTTGTACACAGATGATTATAGAAGCATTATTCTTAATAGCCAAAAGGTAGAAATAACCCAAATGTCCATCGACTAATGCATGCATAAACAAAATATATTATATCCATGAAATGAGTATTATTTGGCCATAAAAAGGAATGAAGTTTTTGAATACATGATATTAAGTGAGATTCGATTTATATGAAATGTCCAGAAGAGGCAAACCTACAGAGATAAGGAGTAGAATAGTGGTTGCTGAGAGCTAGGGGTGGATAGTGTTGTAGGAGAAAGGAGAAGAGCTAAAAAGTATGATGTTTCTTTTTGATAAAATAAAAATGTTCTAAAATTGACTGGAGTGATGGTTGCACATGTCTGTGAACCACCATTGAATTGTTCACTTTAAATGGGTGAGTCTCATGGTACGTTAATTATATCTCATTAAAGACTGGGAAAAAAAGAAATGGTTAAAAAGTAATTAAATTTGCAATAGCCAACTGTTTTATCCAAGAAGCACTAAGGAGAATTGGAAATCTCTCTCACACACATGCGTGCACACAACACACACACACACACACAGACACACACACAGTGATGAGGTAGTAAAACTAGGAAGTTCTACAATTTTTAAGGTATAGAGATTTTCTTTCTTTTTTTTTCTCCAAATGAGAATACTGGTTGATATTGACAAAAAGGCAACAGAGGTCAACATGATAAATAGTATATGTTCACAAGTTAAAGTTTTAAACAAAATTCAAGCATGTAAAACCAGCAAACAAACCAAAACCCCTGTCCTGAGCCAGAATGTGATCCTAGGATGAGACCAGAAGGTCTCACCAAGCAAATGTGACTAACACCTAGACTTATCCTAGGTGAATATTTAACTTAAAAACATTAAACGGAGAATTAAAATGACCTAAAATAATGCAGTAAGAAAAAGAAAGTACAAAATCAGGCTAGCTTGAAGTTTCTCTAGAAAATATAAAAGGAATGTCAATGGAGTTCTGAAATGATACATTCGTGCCAAGAATTCTACATGCAGCTAAATTTCCAATCATCTGTAAAGGCAATTGAAATATTTTTAAATCTTTGAATACTTAACTAGTTTTTAATTTTAATTTATTTGAAAAATACTCAAACACAAATATCAACTTCCTTAAGATAATTTTAAACTTTTAATAACTAAGATAGGAGCAAATTTGACTTAAAAATATTGGCAAGATATGTTAAAACATGGAATTTTTAAAAACTTTCAAAAATATTATTATAAAACTAAATGGAAATGTCAAAGTCAGTTATTGAAAGAAAAATATATGATATAAAATAGCTTTTCAAGTAGTATTATAAACTTATTTTTGGAAGTCAGAGAAATGAGATAGAGAAGAGGAGAAATGTAAGATTGGCTGTATATAGGGAGGAATCAAGAGCTACTAAATTTTTCTAGGTAATAATACTAAGGTAGCTTCAAGTATATTTATAGAATGACTGGTAACACCTAACTAGCGTTAAAAATAGAATGGAAAGTTTACACCACTAGATAAAATAAGCATACAAAATATAGTCCATATACCAAAGGTTGGGCAAAGATACAAATATTATAGAGGCATATAAAAAGCATAATGAAAGATTGTAGCATAGTATTTACATAACTAAACATAAATGAGCTAAATAATTGTATAAAATGGCAAAGATGCTCAGACTTGTTCAGAAACCAAAATCATTATCAAATCCTGATATTGTTACAAAAGACAAACAGGGAAAAAAAGTATAGCAATGTATGTTTCAAGGGAAAAATTTAAAATATTACTTTAGGTAAGTTAACTTTATACTGAAAATTAAAATTTACAATAAAGCTATAACTTATATGTAGAAAGCAAAACTAATTAGCATGTTATTACAATAAATCTGGACCGAGAGTAATACAGGAAACATCCCCATTGGGTGTTTAGCTGGCAGAGGTCAAATAGACCAAAAAAGAATCTCAATGATTTAATAAGTTTGGTTTAGTCGATTTTTGCTAAACTTTGTAACAATAATTATAAATAACAACCAATGGGCAAAAGCATCAATTCTGAATACACATAACAAAGTATAAGCTGTCCAACCTACCTATAAAAAACTAAATATGATGTAGCAGAGACAAAAGTAAATATCCTGAAATTTAAAATTTCTTCTTAAAATCATTGCTAAGTCAAGATGGAAATCAAACATACAACGTATTTAAAAATTGAGAATGGCATATAAAAATGTCATGGTTTGAGGCCAAAGTTATAGAGACAAATTCAGAACCTTAAATGCTATTGCTATTATATTAAATACAAAAGAATTACAATAAATAAAACTAAACATTAAACAAATTACCTTTTATTTAAGAAAAGGATGAAATAATAAAGCATTAATTTATGAAACAGCAAGAACATATTTAGTGAACTGCTAAATCCAAGAAATAATTCCTTGAAAAAAAATAGACCTATAACAAATATAACTGAAAAAAAAGACAAATGAAATTACACATTAGGAGAATATAGCATCAGAAGTGTAAGAGAATTCACACTGCTATTCTGGAAGTTCTCTTCAGTGCCAACTGTCTCTGGATATAAATAAGGAGACTAGCTATTGTTTTTAAACAAAAAGCAAAGTAATAATCATCTTCAAAGAAAAAGAAAAGATTATTAGGGCCAAAAGTGAAATTCCACGCTCTTTAACAAGTAAACAGGACATTTAATGTCATTTAGTAAAAAGTTTAAATTGGATATGTGCTTAATTACAGGCTTGAATTTAATTTTTTTCCCAAACATAATACAATTAGGCTAAATTTCTTCTGGAAAAAGTCTTACAATATTGTTCTCCTAGGTATTATAGTAAATTTTAAAGGCTTCCTAACTAAACAGTGTAGAAAATATTAAAAATTAAAAGACTGATTAATCAGAATGGATTCATGAGAACTACAGTCTAGTAGTTTTAAGACTATTATTAGTATTAGGATGTGAAAGTTGGTAACCTGGCCCTACCAACCATTTCTTAAAAACAAAGTTTTGTTGGGACCCAGACAAGCCTCCTTGTACACATATCATCTGTGTCTGACTTGGACTTGAGTTGTGGTGACTGAGGTGGTATAGCTCTCAAAAACCTAAAATACTTACCATATGACCCTTTATAAAAATAGTTTATTGATCCATTCCTTAATATGATAAGGAAAGCACCAGACATGATGAAGAAGGAATGTTTATTCCATAAATGATTTTAAGAAAGCCAGCTATCTGGAAAAAATTTTCAACAATATGGTAATGATTAAAGAATAATATACATGCATGACTTGATTGTAGGACATTAATATTATGTATTCTGAGAATATTTAATGACATGGCAATAATTATATAATATTAACATGTTTTTTAAAAAGCAGGATCCAAAAAACACTATCATTCAAAACTCATGTTAAAAATGCATACCTGGGGGCGGCACCTGTGGCTCAAAGGAGTAGGGCGCCAGCCCCATATGCCAGAGGTGGTGGGTTCAAACCCAGCCATGGCCAAAAAAAAAAAAGCACACCTGAACAGATAGATATATTTATATTTGTATAAAAATAAATAGTTAACAAAAATTTTACTGGGTCATAGAAATTTGATTGTTTTTTTCTATAATATTATTTATTTGTACATTTTCTGCTGTGAAAATACATTTATTTTAAATTTCTAAAAAAGAAAGTCAACCTAGGGCCAGGTGCAAAGGCTCATGCCTGTAATCCTAGCACTCTGTGAGGCTGAGGTGGGAGGAGGATCCCTTGAGCTTAGGAGTATTAGACCAGTCTGAACATAAGCAAGACTCAGGCTCTTCTTAAAGTAGAAAAATTATCTGGGCATTGTGATGGGTTCCTGTTACCCCAGCTACACAGGAGGCTGATGCAAGAGGATCACTTGGGCCTAGCAGTTCGAGGTTGTTGTGAGCTATGACACAACTGCATTTTATCCAGGGAGACAGAGAGAGACTCGGAAAAAAATAAATAAATAAAAAGTAAACTTTATAAAATATTTAAAAGCCAAAAAATGTAGCTACAAATAGCTTCATAAAAATATGTGCATTCACATGATTATATAGAAATTAAAAATTAAAATGCTTCAAAACTATCATAAACATAATTAAAAGACTTTCTTGGGAAAATGACAATGAGTGCCCACCAGAGTGCATGAGAGGGCATTTACTCAGTAGTGACTAAAGTGTGAATTGGTACCATTGTTTCTTAGGGATAAATTGGTAATACTTTCATCTTTGTTAAAAACCAGTAATGAGTTCTCACTTTTTCAAAGATTCATGTACCATAACATTTATTACATTAGTTATTAATATATAAGAAAAATGGAAAAAATCTTAATGCCCAACCATAGGGTGATAGTTATATAGATTCTGGCCCATCGTGGGATGAAGTCTCCTAAGGCCATATGATGACTTTGCAAATCATGACCTCCAATAATATGACATGATAAAATATTCTCTGGATAAAATATGAACTAAAAGGGAAAGAATAACTAAGATATAAAACCGGATGATTCTATCGTTCAGTGGTCCCCAATCTTTTTGGCACCAGGGACTGGTGTCATGGAAGATAATTTTTCCACCGGGTGGGGGCAGGGAAGGCCCTGGATGCTCATAAGGAGTGTGCAACCTAGATCTTCACACGTGCGGTTTATGGGAGGGTTCGGCTCCTGTGAGAGTCTAACGCTGACGCTGATGTGACAGGTGCTGCAACTCAGGTGGTGATGCAAGCGATGGGGCGCAGCTGTAAATACAGGTGAAATGTCTCTCTTCTGCCTGCCACTCACCTCCTGCTGTGTGACCTGGTTCCTAAGAGGTCATAGGCCAGTTCCACCCTGTGGCCCAGGGGATGGGGGCTGCTGCCATAGTTATCTGTCCACTTAGAAGCAACTACACCAAAACATTAACCATGCCTATCCTTGAAGTAGGGAACGTGAGTCATTTATATTTACATTTCCTTCCTTATATGCTTTCTTTTTATGTTGACATGGTCTTTGTAAGTTTCTTCCTTTTCTTTCTTCCGTTACATGTTTCTGTGCTTTCCGAATTTTCCTCAGGCAGGATAAATAATTTTTTGAAGGAAAATACAATCCATGTTTCCTTAAAAGAGAACACTACAAATTCTCTATTGCAGTGATAGAAGTCTGGAAGTCAACTTGGGAGGTTATGGTATTGACGAATCTTTAGGATTTGACCCTAACACGTTTCTACTTCTGTGTTGACATCAGTTATACTGAAACCGCATAATCTTGTTGATCAATCAGTCACTGACATTTATTGAGAACATACTAATCCCTGGGTCTTGGTTTAGGGTGAATTGTGTGCAATTCAAAGAGTAGATCCCTTGGAAAATTGCCCAAAACAAGTATAATTTCAAAGTCAGTCACAGGACTCATAGGTGCCTGAACAACTATGGGACGCCCCCACCTCTGCCCTCTGGGTCCTCTGCTCTCTGGGCTGGTGCTGCGTCCCAGATGGTTCTCCTTGATTTTTCCATGCAGTCATGCAGGAGCAGAGCCATAGGCAGCTAAGTCTGTGATGACTGAGGATTATGATATCTGTCCTCCAGCAACACTCTGGCTCCTGCTTTGATGCCCCAATATTCAGATCCGGATAAGTAGTTGGAGCATCTCATATTGGTAGGCTTTGAGCATATAGCAAGGTCCCTCTGGGATCTGAATAATTTGGTGGAAAGAAGAAAATATCTTCCTTGGAAAAGGGTGTCAAGGTGGCCTTACTGAGCCACCAGTTTCTTTATGTGATGGGGGCAGGCTGGTCACAGAGCTTTCTGCAGTCTGCCATTAAGCCTACTCCAGGGCTTTCTGCATAGCAGGCTGTTTCAGCATCCTGGGGCAAACCAGAGGCCAGTTATCAAAGACTATTCCCCTTAAGGATGTGCCAGCTAGAGGAAACCGCTCTACAGCTCATATGATCAATAAGGCACAATTCTTTTTTCTGGGTTAACAGAAATGCTAGAATTGAAAAACTACAAAATTTCAAAGGGAGGATTGTCCTATGCAGGTGCCATCCTCTGCCACCTCGGTTCCCGTACTGCCAGTCTCTCCATGCCTCACCACCACCCTTGTTCATGACACAGTGCTAGAAGCCTCCTGCAGGGCTCTGGTATAGAACCCCCAGCCCTGGAAGGGAGGCTTCGGGCAGAGGCCTTCCTGATGGCTGTTCCTGGGGCACACAGGCATCAGGGAGCCTAAGAGAACTGAGTTGGGGTCCTGTTCAGTGACTGGAATTGGGAGACCTGGGTACGTCTAAGGAATAGGGGAATCCCTCTTCCCACTGCCACAGTCAGGGTTCTACATCTAGCCAGGAAAGTTTTTCTTCTGAGTAGGGCACCATGGCCCCTGGTTACAAGCACATACTTCCCCGCCCAGCTAGCACGGCTTTTCACCCCTGCTTTGCCATTCGATAGTCACAACAATGGAAAAGTGGCCTAACTTGTCTATGCCGTGGGCTCTTTGCCCATACAAGAGGAATGAAAAAGTGAAAAATAAAACAACACACAGATTAGTGTTTAGTGGGAGAATCTAAGTAACTTCCAATAGACAATGAGTACTCGATAACTGGTGGTAGCTTATGAAAAGAACCATCAGCCAGCGATGTGACCAATTTAGAAAATTCCCTCTCCCTGTGACTCTTTTCTCATTCTGACAACAGAGAGCTGGCCCAGATCACATGTGTGACCCCGCTGGCCTCTAAAGTTTGATGATTCTCAGGTCCTATAAAGAGGCATTGAGGAGAGCAGGAAACGCCAGGGAAGGGACCAGGAATTGCCACAGGGAAATCTGAGCCGGCAGCGCCATCTAGCCCGCTCTGCCCGGGCTCCTCTGCGCATGCGACTCCAGCACCCTGGCTCATCTTCCCCTTTCTATTTTTTTAAAGTATAATTACCGGAGCTTATGTTTCACAGTTAATGCTGTCAAGCCTTTTAAACTAATTGGTCTTTTATAGAAAATTTAACTGAAAATTAACACATCTTTTAATAACATTGCCTTAACTTTAATGGCTCTCTGCCTTTCGTTTATAATTGCTCTAAAATTGTCATTTTCCATGTCATAGCTGCCATTTTTTATATTTGCTAGTTTTCCTGGTGTAGATTTTTATTTTTAGTATTTCTCTTTCATGAGGGATGAGAATGACTAGATTTTTTTAACCTCTCCCAGACCTGCCTGGCTTGCTGTGACAGCAGTAGCATGTTCTGGAGACCAGAAGGACAAACCACTTCTACTCTGTCACTACTGCTATCTTCTCTGCTTTGGGACAGCCCGAGAACCACCCTTCTCCCTGTGAGCTGCTGAAATGGGTGCTCTTAGTGGAATGTATGGAAGAGGGTCATGGCACTAGGTTAGCCTGGCCTGATAGACAGCTTGGTCCTCTCCATAAAGTCAGTTTGTGGGGTTGGTCCTTAATAAAAGACCAGTGAAGACAGTAAATCATGTGGACCTATTTTCCAGATGGTCACACCCTCTACTCTTACTAACATAAGGTCATTTCTGACAAAGAGAGTCCAGCTCTCTGTAATTAGAGATGAGAACACAGAAACAATTCTTGTGGATACTCCTGACTCAGCCACACACTTAGTTCCCAAATCTCATGACTTTAAGAGCTGTGTGTGCGAGAGGGAGAATGTATATGCATACACACACACATATATATATAGCAGAACCTCTATAAGTTGACTACCCAAGGGACTATAACAAACTGGTCAACATACGGAGGTGGTCAACATAAGGAAGTAGATCTACCTAGTGTACATATGGTGTATGTCCAGTCTATGAAAATTAGGTCAACTTAAGGAGGTGGTCCATGTAAAGAGGTGGTCAACTATAGAGGAGGTTCTACTGTATATCTACATACTTATATAAAATGAATTGATTTCTTTGTAGTCACATATGATCTTAATACGTGTCTTCTCTGTGAAAGATTTCATATACCCTTGCCCTTACCTTATTACCCTACAGGGTTGCCAATAGAAGTCCCATTTAACAGTTGGACCCAACTGAGCCCCAGATGGTAGAAAAGACACGTGAGGGCTGCTGGCGAGCCAAGACCAGGAGCTCCAAGTCTTAGTTTGCTGTCCGGCATCTCTCCTCCTGGTCATCGTCTTTGTTATGAGAATATTACTTCACTGGACATGCAAACCCTTCCTTGGGCATTGTGGTACAGTGGACAGAGCAAGTACATAGCTGGCATAATTTTCTCATGTCAGAATCTCTCTCTGGTTACTGGAGGCGTGTCTCCATAGGATGGTGTTCCCTGTTGTGCCTACAATACATCTCAGATGTCCTATGCACTAGGACAAAGTGCAAAGGGGGCCTTTCCTTTTCTCTGCTCTTTCTCTTAACACTGTTACTATTAGGGTGTGCTCTTCCCTTCCTTTTCCAGATTAGGTAGACCCTGAAAACCTGAAAATTCACAAAAATCCTATTTTCTGGAAAAAAAAATGGCAACACTACCAACTGTGTCCATTGGGACTCCTTAGCTCTTACAGCAGGATGCCCTTGTTTGTCCTCCTTAGTGGTGGGTGGCTTCTCACTGCTCCTTCAATAATGATGATTTGTTTAAGAAAAGTCAAAGGCTCCAAGAAAATGGGTATCACATACATAGCTTTCCAATGCAGAGGACAAGTGAATGACCAGGAGGCAAAGGATACGGTCTGACCACAGACATTATAACGCAAGCACATCAAATCAGAGGCAGAGGGAAGGAGGAGGTTGGTAAGCCTGGATCAGTGAAATGGTGTAAGACAGGGAAGGGACATGAATGAGGCAGGCCTGGTGGGATGTAATAGGGAGTAGTGTAGACTGTGGCTAAAGGGAACAGCTGCTCAGTTCTAGCCAATTGTTGCTTTGTGTGAATCTGAGAATCTACCTTCTGACTCCTTCTGAAAAGAAACCGGATACCTATATTTTACATGAAATCTTATAATTTTAAAATATTGGTAACAAATTCAATTTAAAAACAAAAACTTTCAGAAATGTAGAAGTTGTGTGTGAGCCGGATGCAGTGTGCAAACCACTGTTTTGAAACTTCTATCCTAAGTCATGTTTAAGAAACAAGGTATCAAGCTGGGTACTCTTGCCAACATATTGTTCTGTTTCTCTTCCTTTCTTCTCCTAAAATAAGTCCGTTGGGATGGGGTGTTAGACAGAAAATAGTCAAGGGTTTCACTTCAGGAATAAAGCTAGTGATGGCTTTACCCTCCACATCAGCATACATGGGAAAAAGTGGCATTATGAGGATGCTGGTGATATGTAGAAGAAGGGGCACCCTCTAACCAAGTGTGTAACTCCCAGACCTAGAACTTGACTGGGCATGGCCCTTATACTTGGGACACTCACAGTGTGGACTTGGCCTTGCCTCTCTGATTGCTTGTTGTACCTCCCTCTCTACTATCAACTACAGTCCAACCACGACAGCCTTCAGCTGCTCTCTCAGGCACACAGAACCCAGCTCTTACCACTTTTCACCTTTGTCTGCAAAGCCAGCCAATGTCCCCCCGCCAGGTACTCCCTCCTTCTGGTTTTGTTTTTCTTTTTTCCTTTTGGTGTCAAATTCAGTATTACCTGCTGAAACGCTTTATTCTGACCAGCAAAGCTAAACCAGGTCTCTAACACCCATTCAAACCATTTCACATTCTTCAAATCAACTGTCCTCATGTGACATTGTAACTTAGTCATTTTACATCACTATAGTCTCTTAGCCTACTACAAGGAAAGTTTATATAACACAAGAGCAGGGTCCTTATCTTTCTTCTTTACTGTTGAGTCACCAGCATGGGGAATAATGCCTGGCATTTAGTAAGTGTCTAATGTATGGACTGATTATGAGCAACAACAACAATAAATACATAGGGAGCTTGTCATGTGCTAAGTACTGCACTAATCAACTTTTACCTATTTACCTATCTTGACAGCCGTATGAGGTACATACTATTTTTGTTCCCATTTTAAATATGAGAAAACTGAGGCAAGAAGAGGTTAAGATTACACAGCAAGTAAATGGTGGGGCTGAGATCTGCATCCAAGCTGACTGCCTCCTGAGTCCATGTCTAATATTCTCTTTCCAGGGTTCAGATAGAATTTAGGATTGAAGTTAAGAGGAAGTGATGGCTGGATGGAAAAGAAATTGTAACACTTACATATGATTTTCAGCTCTAAAAATTCCTTTTATTGTGTGTATATGTGTGTGTGGACAATAAGCTGCTATCATTTGGAAAAATATATTTCTCTCTTTTTTTTTCTTGAGACAGAGTCTATGTTGCCCTCAGTGGACTGCCACGGAGTCACAGCTCACAGCAACCTGAAATTCTTGGGTTTAAGCAATTCCCTTGCCTCAGCCTCCCAAGTAGCTGGGAGTACAGGCACCTGCCACAACACCCAGCTATTTTTTGTTGCAGTTGTCATTGCTGTTTAGCTGGTCTGGGCTGACTTTGAACCTGCCAGTCTCAGTGTATATGGCTGGTACCATAACCACTGTGCTATGGGCACCAACTCTGGAAAAAAATATTTCTATATTTGATGTTTGAGGCATATGTCCATAAGCATAATGATTGCTTCTCATCATGTATTTCTGCTGTCAATTTGAAGGATAAAGCCATAAGGCCATTTTTGTAACATTCCTACTAGTGCAAGAATGACTGTGAAGAATCAAAACACTCTTTTAACAAATGAAGCAGTGAGCAGCAGGAGTTGAGTTATGAAGGACGATGTTCACACACATGATTAAATGGCAATTTGGGGAAGAATGCTAGAAAAAGATCACTGGCATCTGAGGAGATCAGTGTGATGTTGCTTATAGGTGGATGCCTCTGATGGAAGCTTACCTCTGGCTCCTGCTGTTTGCAGGAGTCTCAGTTTCTCAGTTTATACTCCCGCTCCCGCCAACCCATTGTGTTCCCTCTAGTAACTATGTTGGTACTTGGCTAATCTGCTTTGTCATAAGTTAGGGTGAGATGAGACACAGAGACATCACAGGTAACCTTTTATCAAAAGTTCTAGATCCAATCAGGCCTGTTGAACCCGACCCAATTCAACACTACGCAATGGAGCTCATTCATCCTTAGCCATGAAAACAAGATCTTGAATAATTTGATGATTCGGATAAATGATGTGAAAAGTTATTATCAGTGGGCTAGTGAAATACATCTGACTTCAACACTTAAACTTATTGTCCACCAGATTTGACAATGTAACTGGAGTGCCTTGCTCAGCTCTAGGCTTCTTACACGTGGTGCCGCTGCTGATAAATACAATGATGGTTACTGGATTCCTGACACCCTTTTGTCCTAGGCTAGAATGCAAAACAGATGCTGCTCTCAGATGATAGCTATGCCCCAACTATCCTCTCCCAAACAGTTCTGTTTGTATTTAAAAGAAGATTAGAGATGGGCTTTTAAAAACAAATTTCAAACTAATTCACTTTGATTTCTCATCTGGATTTCCAAGAACTGACTCCTTTGTAATGTGAGGGACAGCCGTGCAGTTCAAATCCAGATGTGTCCCACCATCACCCCAGGGCCACACTATGCCCCATGGGAGTGGAGAGAAAGTTCCCTGGTGCTTCAGCCAGTTGTATTCCTTGGAACCAGGGCTGGCTTCGTGGGTGTTCAGCCCACGTAGTCACTCAGGGTCTACACCCCACAGAATCTCTCACTTGGTAGAATACTCTGCTATTGCCATCTTGAAATTCTTAATAATCATGAAAAAGTGGCCTTGCAAATGATACAACCAGTCCTGCTAGGAACACAGACAGTGTCTGATATGTAGAAACAGAACGAATTTTATAAATTTGGATTTTTAAAAATTTTTACTGGATAAGTCAGTATTTTGTGGTTCTGGAAGAAAAATTTCAGAAAGTTTTACTGAAAACATTTTAATCACCTCCTAGTGAGAACAGTCTTCTGAAATCTCTCTAATTACGATCCGAATTAAAATGAAATTTCTAAAGAGATGGATTACAAAATCTACTTGAAAGTGGTTTGGAAACCACAAAGCCCATGACACAGAATGGGGGGTGATATCCTAAGCATATCCTTAGCTTCTATCATTCCCTCTGGCTCAGTATCACTAGCAGGTAGAAAAGGTAGCCGTAGTGTCATCAGGCTCTCAGAAGGGTTATGAGCCCAGGGAAACCAAAAGTCCCCTTCTCTAGGGACCATTTTATCTCCTTGTTGGCTTGGGAAGCCATCGTATGGCGTGATGCCCAGTCAACCCTAATTCAGATGAACGTAGTTTCACAATTATTTTTAAATCCATAATTCCTATTTCTAACTAAGATACGTTTACAGTTGGACCACATTCAGGAATATAGAATAACCTAAATTAGTCTTAAAAAGCTTTATGTTTTTTCTTTCCTCAAATAGAGGTCCTTCTGGGATTAGCTTTAATGAATAGATGAGAATAGTGCATAATTAGCATATCAGTGGTTTAACACATGCAGGAGAATAACCTTCCTAAGCACTTTAAGAAATGTATGTGTATAAAAACTCTCTGAGTTCTGTTTATGATTTTAATGTGTTCAACAAAACTCTTTTTCATGGATTCTTCAAAGGTCAGTTTCGATCCAGCCTATGCCTGCATTTTCATAAGTTGTGAAGTCCAGAACTCCAAAATAAAGAGGCTTTTCTACGTAATAAAGAAAGGCCCTCGGGGGGGAACACTTCACAATACCCGGGTTATGACTCATTCCAAATGTCTGCTTTTGCCTTTTGCAGTGAAAGATAGTTCCATTAAGTTGGGATCTATTTTTTAATTGTTATTTGTTTTGTAGTATTAAAAGTGGGGGGAAAACATCCCTGGCTAGATTGTTCGATGCACATCAAGCTAGAAAAGAATCAAAGGTGCACTTAATCCCTTGGCCAGCTCGCCTTCCTTTCTTCTGTCACCAATTCCCTACCTCCCTGCAGAAAAGAACCAGCCTGGCCTCCCCAGGCCTCATCTCCTCCCCAGGATGTCAGCTTCTATGACCTAGGAGTTACCCTTGACCCTCTGTCCTCTCCACCTTCTGCTAATGTCCAGTGTTTTCCCAAGTCCTGTTAATTTTATTGACAAATACCACTGAAATCTGTCCACCTCCCTCCATGCTACTGGCTCTACTCTGAGCCACGATAGACTTCCTGTAGCCATCGTTCATCTCTGAGCCACCCCCACCCACACACTGGCAAGGCAGCCTCCTAAAAATATGAAACGGCTTACATCACTCTCTAACCAAAACCCTTCAATGTTTCATCATTACTCTTAAGAAAAAGACCAAAAAGGTGAAAATAGGTTTTGAAGTCCTGCAGGTCTAACCTTCCCCAGAATATCTCCCTTCTCTGTGGCTCAGATCCTAGGACAAAATATATTATTTCCTTGGGGACTCTTTCTTAGTCCAGAACCAGGTCAGGGGCTCACCTATATTACCTCACAGCTCTCCTTGCCTTCCTTGAACTTTGAGGCACTGATAACCAAATGTTTACTTGTAGGATGGTCTGATTAATGTCAGTATCCCCTTCCAGGGTACAAATTTCTTCGAGTTGTGCTCCCCACCATAGCTCCCAACTCTAGCCCTGGGCCTCCGAAGTTGGAGGTGCAGGGAGGAAGGAGCAGGATGACTCACCGCGCTCATGAGAGAGTCCAGGACACTGACAGCAAATGCCGTCCCACAGGCAAAGGGCTGCGTGAGGTACAGTTCTGTGTCGGGATCGTCATCATCATCTTGGTCCAAAAACTGAACATTAGTATCATTCACTAGAAAAAGTGTAAAATAAGAATTAGTCTCAAAGACCACACACAGGCAGCAGAGCCAGAGAGAAACCAGGCTACAGGCTGAGAACACTGAAGTCACTGAAAAGGAAACAAAAGCATGGCAGAAGCCGTGGATGGATCTTTGGGGTGAGGGGCAGTGGGACTCAACGGACTGTTCCCATGTGACTGTTTAGGCCTCTGAGACCCGGATTGCGGCAAGTTTGAGCAGGCTTGCTCCAAGGCAAGCCGCTGGAGGACCAGCACTCAGCGCTGGTCAGTCCTTTGGTATAGTTTTAGAATCATGACCGAAAAAACACCTTAGAGCGTTTTTTGGTAGCCAAGTCCTTTGAGAGATGGACATATTTCAATGATGCGTAGCCATGCTGGGATGGTAAGTTTAGCCACAAAGAAATAAAGCAACTTATTAGGGTAAAGAGCAATGGACCCAGAGCGCAGCAAAGGCAGATAGCGGGGAATAATTCACCCCCAGGTGGGACCCACAGCCTGCCCTGGGAGGTGCCCAGGATCCGGGTCCACACCCGGCAGGCCCTGTTTAATATGCAGGAAGCCTCAGAATGGCTGTCTCCTGCTGTTCACTGACAAGGACTTGCTTTGAATGTTGAGTTGCACGGGGACGCCCACGTTCTCCCTTTCCCCTTCTAAACAGCTCAATCTTTTCTGTGCCTCTGCTCAAGCAGACGCAGTGTGCTGAGTGTGTGTTTCATTTCCATCGGAGGATTCCTCAAGGACTAAGCCTGCACACATGTGCAGACTGATGAGTTGTGTCACTCAGATGTCTTTAACTTATTAAAAATTAAATGAAAAATTAATTCAGAAATTATCAGTTTTGCAGAGCAAGTCACCGAAGAAAAGTAGGGGAGGGGGCACTCATGATTTCTGCAACAATCATTGCACATTTAGAAAGAGAAAAAATGAGATTGCCTTCCTCTGATTCCCTTCTAAATGTGTCAGCAGCTAATTCTCTTTCACAAAGTTATTGTTTTAATTTTTTTAAGCAACTTTCTTGATAACTTTCCCTTTTTAAAAAAAATACTTTTGTTTATTGTATGAGTCAGAATAAATGATACTAGTTTAAAAGGCTAGGCATGGTATTAGTGTTCGTAAATGACATCATCTTGTTTCCCTAGAAAAAGATGCAAATAGGGGAAATTCTCTGCTCTGTTCTTCCGAAGTTAATGACATCTAGGTCCTCATTGTCTCAGCAGTACCTGAATTGAGGTGAAAGTCCAAAACTAGTCTCTGACAACTAGGCTTTGAGTTCAGTCACTGTTACCACTTCCTTGGGTACAGCATTTCATCATTCTGGACTTTAGTTTCTCTACAGAAGGACTTCATAGCAGCTGTCTCCTGAGGTTGTCAGAAGCCAGTGTGAATGAGGTTGGGCTTGGAAAGGTGGCCCAGCATCTGAATCATTCCATGCCTAATGTTAGCTGCTGTCACTATCTCCCTTCTGATGTTAAATAGACATTATGCAAATGTCCAGTTTCCCTCTACCTCTCTTGGAAACACTCAATATCTTCCTTGGAGTCTTTCAAGCTTTTCGTTACCTCCCTCCACTTGTCCAAAGGCATGTTGTAGGCCACTGTTTAGTCTTTCTGCTTTGTCAATCAGAAAATGTAAACAGGGGACCACCTGCAGATGAGTGTCATTTTATGTCCTTGTACCAGCCACTGATAGTGTGTATCGATACTCCATAAGGACCAGCATCTGTTACCTCTTTTTCAAAAGGATGAGGAAAGGCTGGCACTAGACATGGAAGCAAAGTAACTCCAAGTAGGGAAAGAGAATGCTGGGTTTTGAGATGAGCTAGGGATTAGGGGCCATCAGAAAAGACTAGCCAGGGTTCATCAAAAATCTTGCATATTGTTCCAGGATGCCCAATCTCAGAAGAAGAGCAATCACCATCACCTGAAAATTTTACTGAGCAGTGATTGGGTGGCACTGCTAAGTGGAGGGAGGTAAAGGAACGCTACCGCTTGACAGACCCCAAGAAAGACCTTAAGAGGCACCCATATAATCACCCCAAAATGTTTGTGGCCAAATACAGGAGGGAACAGTAGAGTGAAACAGCTTTAAACAAAGTTCTTTCTTGTGAGACTTCCAGTTTTTGCCATGCTAACCTCAGTTGGGAGTGTCCAAGTAGATGAAGAACATATCACACAGCTTAAAACATCTTGTCTGTCCTTGGCACCCTCTGTGCCTTTCCAAAGGTATTTTGCTGGCCTGGTGTAATGCAGAACACATCTCAGAACATGCAGGTAAATAGTCAATGTTTGTGGGGGATGTGGGAGGGAAAGTGTTCAGGGGATGGCAGCATGGCTACCACCCAGGAAATGGTGCTCATAGCAGAAGTTAAGGATGGTGTGAGCATCCTCCAGGCTCTGGGAGCAAAGAAAAGAAACCTGGCAAAGGACAAAGGATTCAAGAGAGTCAATTATGCTAAGTGAATACCTGAACTGTTGCTCAGATTCGGGGTTTCAAACTTATTTTCACCTCCACTAATCACAAATTAATATATCCCAGTTAGTCAGCAGCATATAAATTCCAAATAGAAAAAAAAAATGCTGACAGTGATGATTCAGAAATGCTGCCATAGGTTTTCTGAGATACATTCTTGGATGAATTTTTTTTTTCAAATTACTATGAGGGCACAAATGGTTAGGTTATCTTGTTTGCATTTCTAAGGTAAAATTCAAGTTGCAGTTGAGTCCTTCACCTGGAGGTGTGCTGTACACCCTTACATTGTGCCCATTAGGTGAGAGATTACCAGTCCTGCTCCCCATCCTTTCTCCTCTCTCCCTCCAAATTGAATTTAATTTTGTTTTTCCCCGTGTAGGGGTATAGTAGTTTATCTGTTGGTCTCATATTAGTAGTGTGTAATTGGATACTTGCTTTTCTATTCTTGTGATACTTTACTAAGAAGAACGTGCTTCAACTACATCCAGGTAAACACAAAAGATATAAAGTCTCCATCTGTTTTTACTATCAAATAGAATTTCTTATTATACATATATCACAGTTTATTAAACTAAGCATGAGTTAATGGGCACTGGGGTTGAGTCCACATCTTGGCAATTGTGAATTAACCTGTGATGAACATTCTAGGGCAAATGTCCTTATGGTAAAATGATATTTTCTTCTTCTAGGTAGATACCTAATTATGGAGTTGCAGGATCAAATGAAAGGTCTACTTTTGCTCTTTCAGGATTTTCCATACTTCTCTCCATAGAGGTTGTATAAGTTTGCAGTCCCACCAACAGTGGAAAAGTGTTCCCTTCCATCCATATCCACCCTAGCATGTGCAGCTTTGGGACTTTGTGATGTGGGCCATTCTCACTGGGGTTGGGTTATGTCTCAAGGTGGTTTTGATTTGTATTTCTCTGATGATTAGGGATCATGAGCATTTTTCATGTATTTCTTGGCCATTTTTCTGTCTTCTTCAGAAAGTAAGCCACATGAGTTCCTTGGGTTTCTTGTGGCCCTTCAGCTCTGCGAAGAGCAATCCGGAAACCTAGGCTTTTAGTCAACTACACTAAACATAAAAAAGACACCTCTCCTATGGCTAGAGAAAGAAAATAGTGTGGTACTGCATGACCTGAGTGAATCTGTCCTGATAAGCAGCTCCCTCTACAACAACGCAGTGCTGAATGGTGGACAATTTATTCCATAGTTTCTAGACACCTGGTAAGCAAGATTACTGTGTTAAAAGCCTCCTCTCTTATTTTGAAATATATTTGGGGGCCAAGAAAATGGAGCATGGGCTTCATTTGTGAGTCATTTGAAGGCAGGTGCTCCCACCTCTCTATCCAGTCCTCTGTTGAGCAGCACTTTTGCTGTCTCTATTTAGAAGATCAATCCCCAGTTCTGAGACCTGGTGCTGCTGAGTGCCTGCCCTGGAGTTATAAACCAAGTCCTGGGAAAGGCAGTCCTGACCAGAGGGCTTTGTCTTTGAGATGAGTCCATTGTGAATCTCCCAGAGAGGGCTCCGGGGTGGGGGCTGGGAGTCAGAAAGATGCTGTGCCTTGGTGTCTGCCACCCTCACCCTCTGTACCCTTCTTGAAAGCTGACTTTAGTAAGAAAGGGTCCCCTAGGAGCCAGCTGTTTTTACAGCTTCAGAACCAGAGCTTCTGAGAAAGGGCCTAGTAGGGGGAGAAAAAAGGCAAATAAAGTCAGAGTAAAGGAAAATAAACAGCTGGAGGGAAGGCACCGTCTTAGGTTTCTCATCTTAAAATTTTGATATTTCTCCTTTGACTTCCTTTGAGATCTGTGAAGATGTGTCAGTCAAACTGACAGTGTGTTGGAAGAGGAATAGAAGGGAGAAGGCGGGAGAGTGGGGTGACAAAAAAAAAAAGTAGAGGGGGGGAGGCTCCGGCCGCCAAAGAAAATACATTAGAGCAAGGATGCCTTGGAAACAACTGCCAGGTCAGATGGGTGTGATCAAAGGTTTACTGATGCTGTGTGGGGAAAAATCATTAAGAAAGGCCAGAACAAGACAGTCGATTGCAACCAGAGCCACAAATAAAACACATTCAAAGCAGTGCCATGGGGTAGCCTTTCTGTTACAGCCGGTGAAATAAAAAAAAAAAAAAAATAGAAACAAGCTGATGATAGTTGGAGACACCAATAACAGAACAAAAGGAGATAGTGATGTGAAGAAAAACAGTGCTTCTTACCCAGTTCAGTTATCATTAGAATGTGCGTCCCACTGTTTTTTTCCTGATTGACTGATACCAAAGGCAACTTGCCCGGTTTAGCTAATTGGATACGGCATTTAAGGATTGGGGAAAGGGAGTGGAGGAAAGTACAGAAAAAGAAGAGAGTGAGGGAATAACAGAGGAAACATTCTCAAGGAAAGGGACCCAGGAGGGAGCAGAGGTGGTTTGCATTTGCCCTGAGGGGGAAGAGGCCATTCTGCAGTTCTGCAAATTCACAGATGGCAGCAGGGGGCGCTGTGGCCAGGTAAGAAGTTGGATTCCTTTGGTCAGCCATCATGGCCCTCAAAATCTCATCATACTTTGGACCAGAATGGCATTTGCTGAACATGGCCTTTGGCTGAGAAGTTCAACTAGGATAGGTTAAGTTTGGTGTTATTGCTTCTAGCTCATTCTCAGAATAGGTTTGGCTTAGACCTGAAGCTCTGTATGTCAGTGGAAGGTTCAGATCATAGGTGGGGTCCAGACAGAATGCTCCAAAGAGGTGCTTCCAGTGAAAATTGAAAGAATCCATGCACTAAGCCTTCCCCCCTTCCTGAATTTATGCCCCCCAATACATCTCACGCTCCTTTGTAAACTGTGACCAGCATGAAGGAATCTGTTTATCTCAGAGGTAAGACCAGTTTTCCCTTTGGGTAATTGGCCATATATTCTACCCATATGTCTCTCCAACCCCACGCCCTGGGAACAAACCCCACTAGAACCTACAAGGTTGAAAGGTCTAAGAAACAGATCAACCTCCTCATATCCTACATGGTCCGGAAGAGAGGACAAAAACTCCCCCCCAAAGCTGACATTGACCCCTACCTAGTTCAGTGATGATGGGGATGTTGACTCCAGTTGTGATGGACGGCTGGCGTAACATCCCATGCACTGGGC
This sequence comes from Otolemur garnettii, assembly GCF_000181295.1. Taxonomy (NCBI): domain Eukaryota; kingdom Metazoa; phylum Chordata; class Mammalia; order Primates; family Galagidae; genus Otolemur; species Otolemur garnettii. The sequence goes on along the minus strand of NW_003852403.1, from coordinate 8,852,817 downwards.
TGTTATCTGGAGAGGATCTATCCATTCCTGGAGGTGTGAACCCTAGTGGGAAGGAAAGAGGGGAGGAAGAACAATCAAAGAAGTGGAAAATTGAGAAATAATGATAGCACAGTGTATATACACAGCCCCAAATATGTAGCTTGTGCATTATTTATAACAGTTAGCTCTTCCAAGATAAACTCTGATGAGCTATTTTTCTGGAGGACAAATAAGCAGACCATTATAAGTAATTCTAATTCACTAGTTCCCTAAAAATCCAAACTCTATACCATTGTTTATCTTGTTCATAGACCTTGGTTCCCTTTATGCACACAAGAGGAATTAGCACTGGTGCCCCTTGAAGTTAGGTATGACATTACAAAGTGAACAGAGAACTGCTTATCTCTTCTGGCCCGAGTATGAGATTGGTCACCTCTCTCTTCCCAGGCCATAGCAACTATGGGGACACTGGTTTCTATGGAGATGAAGGCTGGACAGCAGTCCTGGACACACCCACAAAGCACTCTGAGTGAACAAAAAATAAAGTTGTGTTCCTTTAAGCCACTATTGTTGCTGTCCTTACCACAACATAACCTGACCTATCCCAAATTCCACCTTAAACCAGTTGATCACCTGTCCTTTGACTCATGTATGACTTAGGCCTGGGTTTTGACATACTTGTGGCAGATGGGATGTGGGAGGCAATCTGCTTGGGGGGTTTCACGTAGTGACTGCTTGGTCTTTAAAAAAGAAAAATTGGGCAGTGCCTCTGGCTCAGTGAGTAGGGCGCCAGCTCCATATACTGAGGGTGCCAGGTTCAAACCCAGCCCCGGCTTAACTGCAACAAAAAAGTAGCCAGGCGTTGTGGTGGGAGCCTGTAGTCCCAGGTACTGGGGAGGCCGAGGCAAGAGAATCGCCTAAGCTCAGGAGCTAGAGGTTGCTGTGAGCAGTGTGACACCACGGCACTCTACCAAGAGCGATAAAGTGAGACTCTGCCTCTATAAAAAAAAAAAAAAATAGGAAGAGATTCCCTTTTAATTTACCAAACATTATTTATATGTCTGTGGTACCTGGAACTGTTGCAGCCATCTTGCCATGGAGTGAATACAGTTGAGGACAAAAGCGCCTTAGTGACACCTGCCGATTGAACCCCAGAAAGACCTGAACTGGAGCTCCTGGGGCAACTGGCTCTGGACCGTCTACCTCAGGCTTTCTTACTAATGGGAGTATATCCTGGGGTTGCCAAAAACATGTAGATGCTTTTTTAGAGACTTCACCTATACCTTACTTTTCAAAGCAGAATTGAATTACGGCAGCAATTTATAGTATGACGTTTGCTTAAAACATGGCGTTAATCAAATGCATGCTAGTGTCACTGTCATCATGAGACAGGCAGGACAGTTAAAGAAAAGGCAGGAGTGAGGTTGTCGGTCAAGGGGCACAAAATCATTTTGAAGTGGTATTTGAAATCTGAGAACGTTGTGGAAGGATAAGGACAATGGAGGTGTAAGTATGGGGGACGTAGTGTACCACAGAAAACTGGCTACACAGGTGGCACTTCGGGAGGAAATTGAAGCAACTGGCACAGTGATGTAAGTACAAGTGCACGCTGCGGTCAATGTCGCTCAAGCTATAGTTCTCCATAATCACCAGGGTCTGGACGCTGATGGTGATCGCTTTGAGCACCTCTTATAATTTCAGAAATTGAACATGACTTGTATTCCGCTTTTGTTATGAGTATACATCGAGTATTACAATTTTAATATAGATTTTTCCTTTCTTAAAATGGGTATACTTTTTTAGCACACTCTGTGTATATATTTATTTATACACTCTCTCTACGTATATTTAAATATATATGTACACATACATATCTATGAGGCATTTTCTTGCAGTAAAAATCCTAACTGATGTGTATATGTGTGTGTGTGTATATATATATATATATATGCCACTTGCCTATGGTCAACCCCTTGAACTTCCCAGCATGGCCAACACCAATCTCATAAGGTAACGGAGGCCCAGAAATATAGGAGTGCAGCCTGCTTGGTTTATGATTTTGTAGGTTGGGATTTTTTCAATTCTTATGTCCAAGTCCTCAGTATATATCAGAAGGTACTTGAACCAACCATACGTCACGTTTAACCCAAAGGACTGCCTCTTTAAGGATGTGCACAGGGACATACACATGAGAAGCTCATTCATCTCATACTTCCTTTTGCTGAAAATCCATTTTTCGAGGTGAAGCAAATGGCAATTGGTCCCATCAGCTCTGTGCTGGCAAGAAGGCCCAATTGGCCCCCCCACCTTCTAGGACAGGCAGGTGTTCACACGCACTCGGGTTTCTCCTTTTAACCCTCGGTGGTTGCTCCATGGATTCATTAATGAATTAGTGACTTAGATGAACAACATCACTTTGCTAAGTTTCGAAGGACAAAACTCCAGGAGATTAGGAGGTAACCAGATTAACCAGATGCCCGACTCACGCCCCAGCAATGTCACAAGACGACGGGGTCTGGCATTTTGGTTAGGTGCGAATCAGGAAGGAACTGACAGGTGCGCAGTAACTGCCTACTGCTTGGGAACTGCATAATGCATGACACTCCAGACAAATATGAAACCGTTTTCTTATTTTCTGCTCTCCTGTGTATAAATTTCTTATCATTGAGTGCCACACTTTTAGAAAGCCAAAAAGAAAAAAAAAATTTTCCTTAATCTCAGTTCCCCGATCGTGCTTGGTTTTGTTTTTTATATTAATATCCCGGGAACAAGGTCAGTCATTTGGAATGGCATCCTGGTGTCCGTCTTTCTCAACTTTTCTGGCCAACCCCATAACCTCAAACATGCATTTTTAAACACCAGCCGTTTTCTTCCCCTAGCATGGGGGAGGCAAAAACCAAACTGTTTTCATCAGAAGTTTCACTCAAAAGCATGAAAAACTCCAAGTGACAGCCGTGCAGATTCAGTGGCTGTGACGTTTCTGAATTTCTTCAACTTGACAAGTAAACACCTGAAATCGGTAATGCCATATGCATAATACATGGCCTGTATTTTGACATCCATCATCAAATGCTGACTTGAGAAAATACGGGTTTGTACGTCAAGGAACAGCACCCATAAAGCAGGGAGAATGCAGGTCACACAGAATTAGGAGAGCTGTATTTCATTACAGATCCTGCAACAAGCCAAAGCCTCCTTTTATTTTATCTTATTTAAAGATTCCATTTTCAGCTGTGAAAAGACTCAATTCCTTTGCATGAAACCGTCATTTAGAAATGACATGCTGGCTTCAGAGTCTGCTTTCATTTTGTTTTCATATTCCATTTTCCCCTTCGGTCGCCGAGCCTGGTTCCATTAGCATCCGCCAAGTGACAAACTATGGTGGGTGCCCAAAGCCATCTCTCCGTGGAGGGTCTGTCCCTCTCCTCTGCAGGACCCTAAGGAAAGTGTGCTTTTGTTGGCAGGAAAACTTCAGCAGTGATCGTGCCTCTTTTTGTAACTCTACTTTTCTAGTTGCACATTTTAAAAGCAAGGGGCGCTGACGACCAGAAAAATAGATTTCTTTTTTTCCCCTTGTATAGAACTGTGTTAATGATGAACAGAATTTATGAGTGTTTCTTAGGGGTCCTAATGTGAGCAAATTGTAGTCTGAAGTAGCAGGGCTCACCTAGATCACCCACATGACCTCAAGAGAGAAGGAAAATTCAGGCACCTTCCTTCTCAAGGGATGAGGATATCAGCCTTTGACCCCTGGTGATGGCATCCACCCTATTCATCATGGCTACCACTGACAAAAGGGAGGTCTGTATGTACATGTCTCTGGGGGTCCTGCTGCCTACCCCATTACTGTTTGTGGCCACGGATACATCTTCGGTTGTACTTTAAGTCTCTCTACATAAAACGATGCTCTAGTTCTGCATATGAAAGCACCCGCACATGGGATATACCCCAGGGATCTACAACGAGGGAACAGCGAAACTGGGAAACACTCCCTTCATTAGTTAAACTAACAGTTGGGAAATTCATTTTAGAAACAACCACTTAGTTTGCCAGAAGAGAGAACTAACAATATCAGCATGGGAGAAATGGAATGGGAAGCCCTCAGTCAAGAAAAGACTCAAGTTTAAATTATCTATAGTCCAAGCTCTTTCTGGGAAGGGCTCCTGATTTCTTAGATGCACCGTTGCTCTTGGTCGGCCATGACCATGGGAAGGAAGTTATGTGCTAAAAATGACTCCCTGAGACCACCTGAACTTCTTAAATTGAAGGTCCCTGCCTCTTCCAATCTTCAGTGGTAGATTTTATCTGTTTCATTCATTTGGCATAAGGCATAAATGCCTTGATCAACACTGCCTCAGGACAAATATTCTTACTCCACATGCTGTTTAAGAACTTTAGGGCAAAGACTAGGTTGTCCCTTTCTTTGAGCGACCCAGATTATCTACAAAATGCACGGCACATAAAGAAGAAATAGAATAGTTACGAGCACTGGCTTTGAAGTCTTGGGTTCGAATGCTAGCTCATATACCCATGAGCCACCTAACTGTAAGCATTGCACAGACTGTCTCCAAGTCTCTGTTACTTCATGTATAAACCAGAAGTACTGCCTACGTAGGACAATTGTGGGGACAAAATAACACATTCAAAATATTTAGTACAATGCCTGGTATGAAGCAAGTACCCCCAAATTCTGGCTACCAATGCTCATATATTATTAGGTATACAATAGATGTTTGTGGACCACCATCAAAGAACCGGGGAAGCAGGTGCCAGATAAAGAAAATCCCGGAAAATCAATGAGAGGGCAATGAGCATTGTATATACATTTTGGTATAAACCATCAGATCAGTCCTGTGATAGAAATTCAGCCCAAAATGTCTAAGGAAGGAGGAGTCGGAATATGGAAGGGCTGGGATTTCCTTCAGGTGTGTTAAGAAACTGATGGCCTATCTTCCTGCGAGAAAGTGTCCGTATTCCTCATGGCAATGGCAGAACCTCTCTGGAGCATTCTGTTTCCTGGAGTTAATTTCCTACTTCCCTCAATTATTTAGGAGCACAGATTCCCCTTTTGTTTCTCAGCCTCCTGGAATGATTTTCACTATTCTCTAAATTCTTTTCTGGCATTTGACCACCGGCACTCCTGCTGGGTTCATAACCCAAGTCAGGGGTGTCTGGTGTTCTTTTCATGATACTGGTTTATTTCTGGGTCTGACAGGACCAGGCCTCTGCCAGGGAGGTCTTTTAGTAAAATGTTAACTCGAATATCAATTAGGATGGCTTGGAATTAAAGAACGTAATGCAAACCCTTGGCCTATTTTTAAGAGGTAGAAGGAGTAATGACACGCATAACAAGACAATCACTACATTTCATTTTTTTAATGAATTGTTTGGGGGGCTTGCTGTGTGCATTATATGCATTACCAGGCAGCATCTAAGAGGCATCGTGAGTCTATAAGTAAAGAAAAGCTATGACTCAGACAAAACCTGCAGAGGGAATGGCTAGAAAGGGGTTCCAGGGCAAAGAAAACACAAGTGCATTAGAGAATGAGAAAGGGCCCATCTCATGGTTTGTATGGGACTCGAAGCAAAGGTGAGAATGCTCTAAATCTGGACTGAGTATGACCATTGAGAATGAAGAAGGGCAAGGGATGGCTAAGATAGAGCTTCAAGAAAATAGAGATACTAAGAATCATAACAGCCGACATGTCTCGAGTCTTACCATGCACTCAGTTCTGTTCATGTAGTAACTTTAGCTCCCAAAACCATCCTTTGTAGATCCTCCTGTTTTATAGGGGAGGAGGCCAAAGCACAGAGAAGGCAACTGACTTGCCCCTGGGTACACTTCTAGGAATGAGCAGATCTCAGATTGGAACCCAGCCAAACTAATCCCAGAGTCTTCCCTAAACCACCACACTACACAGCTTCATTTTATGTGCCAGCCTGTACTAAGAGATTTTTTTCATGGGCCACCTCATTTATTCCTCATAACAGCACTACGCGTCCGGGGGCTGTTAATATTTCCATTGTGTAGAAGAGGAAAATCGGATTCAGAGCAGTTGAGTAACTTGCTCAAGCATATCCAGCTGGTTAGTGGCAGATCTGGGAGCCACAGCTGGGCAGTGTGACCTTAGAGTCCGGGGACAACTACACGCCAGGCCGTACCCCCTTGTGCCTGTTGGTTTCTCCCTGCCAGGCAAGTTTGAGGCCCAAGCCGGTCTTACTTTTTTATTGTTTTCACTTTTAAACAATAGCAGATAACAACTGGGACCCATTGTAGTTATGCTTAACTTGCTTTGGTATAGCAGCATGCACAACTCAGTACATATAATAAATGCTTTATTACAGTACTTTTCCATGGGGGAAACACAAAGTACTTTCTAAATCTTCTCCAGTTAAATCCCCAAGCTTTTCCAGGGAGAGAGGGAGATGGAAATTCTTATCAATCACCTCCCCTAGAAGAGATGGAGAAATGAAGGTAAGTGCTTCTCCCACCCCCATAGACTTAACATAAAAGAATTGGTTCAAATGGCAGGCCAAATTATCTTTTATTGTGTGCATATAAATGATGGTTAGGAATCCATATGCTACGTTAAACTAGGGAAATAAATTAGGCCGAGTCATCTAGGTTTGCTGAGACAGGTATTCAATATGAAGTTGTAAAAGGGAAAGATCACCGTTAAAAATGATCTATAAAGACATGTTAAAATCAAGAGAAACATCTCATATTACATCATCTACGTGATGAATTAAATTTCCTGTTAATGCCGGGGGGGGGGGGTGCGGAAAGTCCCAAAGCCAAATGTCAGATGAAGCACAGATCAATAAAAATATTTTGATAAGTAAATGCAACAATGCTATTTAACACATGATTGGCAACCACTGAAACATAAATTATCCAAATTTCCCATTGTTGCTTATGGGAAAATTATGCAGATTAGGACTTGATTAGGCTTATATCATGAGACTCAATTTGGACTTTTAATCTATTAAGCTCCAATAAATGAGGCATCTGAATAGCTCCCCTGAGCAACTACAGTAATAGCCACAGCAGTCATTTCTGCAGTATGTATTCCAGCAAATTCTTCAGCAGCGGAAGGAAAGAAAATTCCATGCAGAGAAGCACAGTCTCTTTCTAACTTGTAGGGGGGAAAAAAAATCCATGCACACCGGGCTGATTTGGGAAATATATTTTCAGAAATGACTACAAGAAAAATCTGACCGAAGGACAAACCTCACTTTAACCTTGTACTATTTTCTCATGGTCGTTTGCAGAACTGGAGTCCAGAGGCAGAAAGGCCACGTCGCTGACCATGTTTACTCAATAGAAAATGATTATTTGCCAAGGTGGCAGCTTCTTCAAACACTATCCAAAGGGTGCTGCAATTGACCACTTTTCACCGAGGAGCCTGTGGTGGGAGACCCCAACGGGGGGCTGGAGGCCAATGTCAGCAAGGCCATTGGGGAAATTCGCCCGCATATTTTTCACTATGTGGTTATCTGCTTTATGCTCAATAACTTCTGTGCTTAGTAGAGAAACTGGAGCTGATAACTGTCCGCTGCCCAGAAGAGAAGGATGGAGCTTGCAAAGCATCTGAATAGACAGTTCTGGGGAACCTGAACCACACTGTTGGGTCTCTACTGCCGTTTCACCAATCACTCTATGTTAGAGACACAGGAGCTCTGGAAATCACCTAATCAAGCCCTCCAATTCTGCAGATGAAGAAAATGAGGCTTACAGCAGAGAGGTTATTATATCCAAAGTCATGGAACCAGTGCAGAACTGGGATAGCTGGTATCCGTTGTTAATCGGCTTCCTTTCAACTCCTCTCCATGTGAGGAACCCAAACCAGTGTCCCCATCCTGAACACGGGAGAAGCAACACGAAGCCGGACCTCCCAGGGCCCCAAGATGGTTCTCCACCATCCCACTCACACCACTGGTTTAGAAATAGGCTTGTCCCTCTCAAGCTGGGGTCAACCCATGCTCTCCTCGGGGTCTTATTTAAAAGACTAAAATGCCGTGACTGCAAAGCCAGGAGCCCATGAGTGTGGAGCTGCTGGTGACCATGTGCCCCACCATGGAGTGAACAAAAACAGGGAAAATGAATCAAGAGCTCCTGCACCTCAATGTGCCTAAAGCCACATACTCAGCAGTTATAGGACACTCTTCTTATTAAGCCTTTTTGAGTTGGATTTCACTTGCACCCAAATGCTCCAACTAGTACAGTAACTGAGAAAAATCTCTCTTCTTTTTGTGCTGAGATGGTTCATGCACGTTGGATTTTCTACTGAAACACCATGACTGTATCTTTATTCAAGGTTGCCTGTGTGCTTCTAGTGACCAGGGATAAGATCTGGAAGTATTAACTGCCACCGCTCCCCCCAACCCCGCATTTCTTTCTATTTACAATAAGGAACATTGACATTTTTAGGGGTACATTTTTCTAGAGACTGTATTTGATTAACACCTTGCACAGCTGGCTCCACCCACTATAAAGCCTCCTTTTGAGAGTTTGAATTTTGGGTCTGACCCAAATAGAAGCAAATAAACCAGCCAAACAAACTTCTCTGTAGTTATCTGCTCATTAAGCGTCATAAAATGTAGTTGGCACTTAAGACACGTGCCACCCACATTTGCAGGGGTTGGCTCTCCAATCAGAGGGTCTCTTTCCTTAAAATCAGCTTACAGAATTTACTGTCTGTCTCTCAGGGGAGCTGCTGAATGGAAGGAAGGAAGAAAAGAACAGAGCTAGTCACAACTCCAATGCAACAAAAGCTGCAGGTTTGTAAAGGACCTACTATTCACATGGACTGATGTCTCCATCTAACCGAGAACTCACAGTGTCATAGAGCATTTCCATGCCTCCACTTTTGCATTTTACTTCCTCTTACGGCATCTTCCAATTTTAAAAATAAGACATACTTGGGTGATACAAATCAAATCGCTTAAACTTTTACCCACGCTTTGGTCTAAGCAATATCACTTTTAAAAATATATATACAGTCACGAGTTCCTAATATTAAAGATCTAGCTGCCATGTTCTTCATTCACAGTTATTAACTAACAACATTAAATCAAAAACAGTATGAATGTCTAATTTTAGGAAATCCATTACGCTACGTACATATTCACTAGAAATAATGAAGAAAAAAAATTTAATGATAATATAACCAGAGAAAAGTGGCCATGATAAAATCTCTGTGGAAAAACACAGGTCACATATTAGCATGTATGACCTATTTTTTTGAGGGTAATAGTATTTCTATCTATGGATGTAAGACTCATATGTCAACTTTCTTGAAAGGTAAAATTATAAGGAATGTGCATTTTTTGTTTATATAAGCTATTAAATTTTCTAAAATGAATGTTTTATTTGTGTAATGAGAAAAAATTTTAAACTTATAAATGAATAGAAGAAAAAACACTGAAATCTTGAAATCTCACGTGAGCTTTATGGGCTGACAGTGGCTGGTTGACATCATGAATGGACATGCCTTGTGGACGCTTAGGATCTGAAAGGTTGTTGAGCACCCAATTGATTTGGCAGTTGGGAGGATTGAAGCTTTGAGATAGAAACAACCAGTTCAAGCTTCCAGAGGGACTTCAGAAGAACAAGGCCCTATACAAGCCACTCAATTGCAAAGCAGAGGCCATACACAGCACTCCTGGGCTATGAAAAGTCCAAGAAACTGGTTAACACAGCCTTCGCCTCACTTACTTAATTGTTGTGTTAAGACATTTATACGCTACTCTTAAAAGATTTGACATGTACCCTTGCCTCTTAACCAGTTTGATGTAAGCATTCCAAATGGTATATAAAATCAGCACATTGTACCCCGTAAATGCATTAATGGACACAGTTATGATTTAATAAAAAAAAAAAAAGAAGGAAAAATCAAATGCCACAAGTCCTGTGTATACAATGGAAGGAAGGAGCAGATAGAGCTGGTTTCCAATGCAGATGAGAGCAGCACCGTTAATTCTCATCTCGGCTCCCACAGAGCCTCCTCTCCCTCAGAAACGCTGCCCCTAGCTTCCCTCCCGACTCACAGCTCCTACCCCTTCTCTGCCCCCTCTAGGAAACCTACCATGCTAACTCCTCACAGCCAGTTACTTCACGTAGATAACTTCCTCTGCCCTTTCCCATTCCTGTTACTCACTATTTAAAAATGTATGAATTACTGCTAAAGAATGTACTAATTACTACAGACTCAGGTTTACATATTTTTAAGCCTCTTTACTTTTTCTCTTTTTTGCTTTCTTATTCCTATTGGATTCCTCGGTTTCAATATGGCACAGAATTTTCTTTATTATCTCATTATTGTTATTCTATCATCGTTATTATGCCAGATTTTTCTTGATTGTATTATGTATCCTTAATTCCTGCTCCGGGAGCCTCCTTCCTTGTTGCCATCACAGGAGGACAAAGCTGTTTGCCACTAACATGGGGTCTCCTCTTTCATGCGGGATCACATTTCCAGGGAACGAGAGGCTTGCTATACCAGGGAAAAGGCAAACATATACATTACAAGACATCTATATGAAAGGGATACCAATAAAACACACAGAAATCCCTCTTCGTGCTGCCAAGACCATAGACCATTTTGTTTCCATTACATCAATTTTTTTCTCCCCCTTTTGGGGCATTAATCAAAGAAATGCAAAGAGCTCATTAAAGTGATAGATTGACTGAAAATGTAACCACCTTTTCATTATAAACAGTTTCTTTATGTTCTCAGCGCTATGAGCTTTGTTTTTCAGCATTTGTCATGTAGCTCAAATGTCCTTTTACATTTAAAACACCCAATGCCGAATGGGCCCCAGTTGTTTGCTTTAGTATGAATCGATGGCCGGCGTAGCAAAAACCAGAGCTACAGAATCACAGGCAAACTAAACATCCATGTCTTAAGCGCACAGAAAATTAAGGAGCTGTAAAAGATGGACTTGCCAAGTGAGCCAAGGCACCGCCATGCGGCACAGGAAAGCAGAACCTCGTCACCGACCACTTCTCAGCCAGCTGCCTCTGAACCCTGCTACAGACAAGATGCCTGGCCCAACATAGCTACAGAAATCCCAAACATTTGAGGGTTCTTTAAAAGAAATCATTTTAATGTTTTGGTTTTTTTCTTGTAAGTGTTAAGGGGTTTCCTGTATGTATGTTTATGCAAGCAGATGAATATGCATCTGGGATCTTGGATCATGAGGTCAGGCATTCACACACACACACACACACACACACACACACACACACACAGATCTTCCTCAGAGGAGGGCTTGACTCATGCTGGTTTGATTCTGAGCAACTCTCTTCAAAGCGTGATCAATATTTTTTGATGACAACCAGAAAGAAGCCACAACGTTATGGTTAAGAACTTGAACTCTGGCTTGGCGCCTATGGCTCAAGTGGCTAAGGTGCCAGCCACATACACCTAAGGTGGCGGGTTCGAACCCAGCCCGGGGCCCGCCAAACAACAAGGATGGCTATAACCCCCGCAAAAATAGCCATGCGTTGTGGCGGGTGCCTGTGGTCCCAGCTCCTTGGGAGGTGGAGGCAGGAGATTCTCTTGAGCCCAGGAGTTGGAGGTTGCTGTGAGCTGTGAGCTGTGATACCACAGCACTTTACCCAGGGGGACAGCTTGAGAGGCTCTGTCTCCAAAAAAAAAGAACTTGAACTCTATACCGAGAACAAGTTTTAAGTCATTTCAGCTTTGAATTTTGTGATCCTGGGAAATTTATTTAAATTCTGTGTCTCAGTTTTCTCATGGGTAAAATGGGAGAGTAAAGTTTTATGAAGATTAAATGAGTAAATAGTAATAATAATAACACAGGAAGCTGTTGCCAGCAGTGCCTGGCACAGAATAATGTAAGTACCAACTTATGACTATTTACAGAGGTAATAGAGAAAACAAAAAACATGGGTTTTAGCTCCAGGTCACCTCTTAACTCTTTGTGAAAACCTAAAAGGATTGAACAGCTTGCCCTCAGTTTTCTCATCCATAAAACAAGGCACAGGCAATGCTCCAAATCCCATCTAATGATTGTGCAATATGGGAGCCATGAGAATTCTGACTTTAGTCACTCAATATTCAGGAATGGCCACAGATTCAGTGATGGGGTTGTTTTTTTTAAGGAAGTGAAAGATGGAAGCCCTCTCTTCTGGCACCCTATCATGTAGTCTGTATCAACAAACACAATGCTATATGTGTAGAAGAGGCACACATTGATACATTGTGCCATCACAACCATGTGGCTCGCATACCACACCTGTAGGCATGACATCATCCCCCCTGAAGCATCACCTAAGGAATGGTCCTCTCTCCCAGAGCCGGGTACCCACTCCATTTGCTAACAGTTAAAATAGGTTCATTTCTTGCTTTGTAGTCATAGTTGTGGCACCTGCTCTGGCCCTCAGTTTCCTCATCTGTAAAGTGGGGATGACTGTAAGTCCACTCTCAAGCCCTGAATTTTAAAACTAAGCTCCTACAGAATAAACTGGCTGCAGGAAATAGGAAATTCTCCCTTCAGACCCTTTTACAAGCTCTGGTGCAAATCTTGCTTTTCGTTCAGTGTTACTCTTTTGCCTGGAGAATGAAACTTCAGTGCCCAAACCAAAGAGAAGGATGTACTTTCTCTAAAGTTGCTATAATGGCCGAGAAAGCCATAAATAACCATTTATTAAACAAACACTATGGGCTAAAGGAAGAGAAACCACCACAATTAGGCCCCTGAGGCCTGCAGGCACAGTACAGAACGGTGGGGCTCTCATCATCCTGGCCGTATATTACCCGTTGTTCCCTTTTCTTGAAGTTATCTTCATAATCAAGATGCTATCCCAGCCGTCGTGGGCTTTAGAACTATTTTTAATTTTAATTTAAGGAGCAATTAAAGAAAGACAATGGATACGCGGGATAATAAAGTAAGTGATTAGCAGCATGCAAATGACAAAGGCTTAATGATAATATGGTTCTAGTCTCCAAAGGGCTTGTCGAGAGAAACCCCTTTCTACATGTGGTTGTTCAGCTAATGCGTCTCAACCCACAATTACAACATTGCTGACACCATTAACCAGTGAAACAACATCACTTCGCGAAATCCTTGTTGTCTCATTAAAACGGAAAGGGTCAGGTAATTTACCAGCCTTGTATGTCTAGTTTTGTTGTTGGTAATTAGCAAACATTACCCAGCCCAGACTCCCACTGGGAGCCAGAGAAACTTTGTGAAATATTAAAGAGGAAAGTCTTTATATTTCATTGGAAAATTGAAAAGAAGTGCAGTAATATTCTTGCATTTTAGAGGAGAAAGGACCGTGAAACGTCTTTAACGTCGGGAAAAAAATATTCAGAAGGCACTCCCCAAATCAAGAGGCTGGATCACGCTAAAGAGGGTCTGTATCCCTGTTTACGAAAGGGAGTCAGGGAAGGGAGGACAGGCAAATTGCAAACTTCATTTTTATTGTTCTTACTTAAGTTTCTTGAATTTATCTCCTTGCAATGAAGGAAAGAGGCTATAAAAAGTTTGCTCTTGGGAACACCTGAGGACTTAAATAAGCCCCAGAAATGTTTGTTCCCAAAAATGTATTTATGTATATATTTTTAAACGTAGAGAAAGAAGAAATCTATCTCAGGGCCTGGAATTTCTGCCTCCCTGCCTCATAAGGGAAGCCGCCACACATGGGAACCGAGACCCTGCCCGCAATCGTTGGCCAACACTGGGTGTGTTGTCAGGCAGCAGAACGGTATCTTATTCTTGAAATGGAACTTTTAGAACATAAAACACATTCCAATAAATGGGAGCAGAAAATTATGAATTCATTAAACTACTTTGGTATCTTGTGCTATATATAATATTTATAGTCCGACTACTGTAAAATATGCTTTAATATCTTTAGGCAACTATAAGGACTTAAATATTTATAAAATGGCTAAAGATAAAGCATGGCCCTCTTATTCCTACATACAGATGATGTAAGGCGTGCAATCAAAGACAATAACACTCTCGGCCCATTTGTCATCTTAAAGGAGCCGATCAACGCACCATCCCTCGTGTGCCATCTACATAAGAGTTGTTGCCGACATAGGCAACTCCAGAGGAGTCTGCGCCTTAAAAACTACCTAGAGTGCCATAGTTCATAGAAAACAGGGCTTTCTGAAAATGGAGACAAAACAATAAATTTGCAGGCAAAACAGCTCCAAGAGGGGCTTCAAAATACTGCTGTATTTATCTCTGGGACGTGTGGGAATGGGAAGCATTTTGATTTAATATTTCATAACACAGAGACAATTGCTTCCTTGCATGGTATATAATTAATGCTCATAGAAATGAGGCTTTTTTAAAAATCCTTCAGTATCTTAAATGCAAAGAAATAAGTGAATAAATAAGGAGACACACCTGCATAATAGGACATGTGGAACAGCCCCATATAATCCCAATAAAGAGAAAGCCACCGTGACTTTATAATCACCGAGGGGCCTATTAAAAGTAGTTTTATAGATTAAGTGTGAAACCTCAACTCTGATGTTCTCATTATTTACCTTCCTTGCTTGCCTTTAGACTCGTGGTCTGATTGATTTTCAAAATTCTCCCATTTCCTATGCCGATGAGGCATTCAAAGAATTACTTGTGCCCAACTGCCTTGATCTCTCACATGGACACCCCTGGGTTTATTTTCCCTGTTTCCACTGCTTCCCTGCTGGGAACCATGTGGAAGTTTGTGAATGAAAGTTCATTTCTTATATACCCTGTATTTTCATAATATCCATTATATGCCTTCCAGACTTCTCAGCAGTCGCTCCTAGGAGGCTGCCAGTTCCATGAAGCTTTAGTGAATCAGCAGCTCTGATAGGAGGATCAGGGTGGTTTCCTTGGGTAAGTAAGGGGCTAAGCCTGTGCTTCTCAACTTGGGATACACATCAGAATTGCTGATGCCTGTCTCCTACCCCTGGGTCTGATTTAATAGCTTGAGCTTTTTGAGAACGTTAAAATTTCCCCCAAGTGATGGCAGTGTACAACTAAAGTTGAAAACCAGGGGGCTAGTTCAGCAATAAATCCACTCATATATGATAAACTAATCTTTGACAAGGGTGCCAAGAACACTAATGGGGGAAAGGATAGTCTCTTCAATAACCAGTGCTGGGAAAACTGGATATCCATATGCAAAAGAATAAAATGGGATCATTTTACGCTACATACAAAAATCAACTTAAAATGGATTAAAGACTTGAACGTAAGAACTGAAACGAGAAAACTCCTAGGAGAAAATGTAGGGCAAAAGCTCCTTAACATTAGTCTGGGCAATGATTTTGGAGACATCATACCAAAAGCATAGGAAATAAAAGCAAAAATAAATAAGTGGCACTAGATCAAACCCAAAATCTTCTGCTCAGCAAAAGGAAGTGACAGAATGGGAGTGACAGAAAAGGCAGTCTACAGACTGGGAGAAAATATTTAAAAGTCATGTATCTGATAAGGGCTGAATATCCGAAATAGTATATATGGAACTTACAACTCAACAGCAAGAAAACAAATAACCCAATTAAAAAATGGGCAAAGGAGCCAAACAGACATTTTTCTAAAGAGAACACACAAACAGCCAGTAAGTAGATATGAAAAAGCGCTCAAAATCACTCAGAACCGGCAACATACAAATCAAAACCACAATAAGATATCACCTCCCACCTTTTAGGATTCCTACTATCAAAAAGAGGAGAGACCAGTGTCAGTGAGGGTTTGGAGAAGAGAGAACCACCCACACTGCACGCTGTTGATGAGGATGTAAATTAGTGCAGCCATTATAGAAAAAGTGTCATGTTTCTATGAAAAATTAAAAATGGAATTTCTGCATTAACCAGCAATCCCACTTCTGGATATCTATCCAGAGAAATGAAATCAGTATCTCAAAGAGATACTTGCATGGTCCATGTTCACTGCAGTATTCTCCACAATAGCCAAGATACAGACTTAAGTGTCTGTCAATGGATGAATGGATAAAAAAAAAAAAAAAAATGTGGGGCGTGTGAGTGTGTGCACATATATACTATAGTGAAATAGTATTCGGCCACAAAAAAGAAAGAAATCCTGCCATCTGTGACAACATAAATGAACCAGAGGACATCATGCTAAGTTAAGTAAGCCAGCCCATGGAAGGCAAATGCTGTATAATCTCACTTACGTGGGGGATCTAAGAAAGTCAAACTCACAGAAGCAGAGAGTAGAATGGTGGTTCTCAGGGTCTGAGATCAAGGTGCAGAACGGGAAGATGATGGTGAAAGGGTACAAATTTTCAGTTATGAAATGAACAAATTCTGGGGATCTAAAGTACAGTGTGGTGACTATAACTAATAATATGGGATAGTAGACTTGAAATTTGCTGAAAGAGTAGCCCCGAAATGTCCTTACCCCTCTACATACATGCAGATAGTAACTTCCCAAAGTGATGGATGGGTTAAGTTGATTGTCATAATCATTACACAACGTATAATGTATATCAAATCACCGTGCTGTACACACTAAATATATATAATTCTTATTTGTCAATTATGCTTTAGTAGAGAGAAGAAAACCTCTGAGCTAGGAAAACCTACTGAATTTATATGCAAACATTTCTTCATATATCTATGAGAAGGTGGGGGGAGGGGGAAAAGAGAAGTTTCATCCCTTCATTAGAGATCTAACAGTTCTTCCTCAACTCCTCAGTAGGCTTCTCACAGACTTCTCTCCTCCCAAAGGTGTCTTCATTTCCACTATCATCTGTTTTCTGTGCACATTTCTAGAGAAACGGAGTGAATAGGAATTCTGACTACTAAATACAAATGGATAATACCTTGTTATTTGTTCATTTGGGGGGGGCAAATGATGGTAAAACTAACCAGTAATAATAATAACAAAAATAGGTGACACTGCTTGATCTCCAACTACTATACATCTGAGGCACTAAGTGTTGTACATCCATTCACATGGGGCTGCCATGTACGGTTGTGAAGGTTGGGCACTGCACAATAATTAAGTAGGCACCACTCATGTCATGGACATGCACATTTCTATATTTATTGCAATATTTTTCCTTAGAAGATGGCAGAAAAGTATATTGTTCAAACATAAGCAGTACACTATGACAAATTTTTAGCAGATGGAAATAAACTGTCTTGAGAAAAGAGTGACTTTTTCTTACTTAAAAGCACCACACGGACAACAGAAACCCTGTATCTCATTGAATTCTCAAAGCAACTTGATGAACCAGGTGCATTTGTGTTCTCAATGTGAAAACTGAGACGCAAAGAGTTTAAATAGTTTGCCCCATCTAGTAAGGAGCAGAGCTGGAATCCAAACCCATGCTGTGTGTTCCAGACCCCACGTGTGCTGTGATTAAATCTAACTACCAAATGCTATAGAAACAGCCCTTGATGTTTTATAAAACCCTTCTACAGTCATCATCTCTTTGAATTCACGTACTGATTCCTCAGAATCTTTGGGTGAGGTATTTTAACAAATCCCACTTCATACACGAAGAAGCATGTGGAGTGCTCATCCAAAGTCAAATCACACACGATTGACAGAACTAAGATTTAAAACTTGGGCCCCTTGTGATTCACCATTGTGAATCCCATCTTCTGAGTTCCTCTTGCTGCTGTCTGCTGCTGAGAGGAATGTCCATCCCCAGGTGTTCAGGGAAGCTCTCAGGAGCCATTCAAAGCAAGCAGAGGTATTTTCTGCCCTTTATTGAACTTTAGAGGCCTCAGTCCTACAGCCTCCTCAGGCCCTAGGCTGATGCTATGTCATGGTATATGCAGTGAGACTAGTCATAGGTTGGGGGCCAGAAGCTATTAGTAAAGGTTAAAGGAATAGGATGATTTATGGTAGAGACAACTTAGCTGTCTGACCAAGGCTCCTAAACACAAGTTCAACATCTTGATCCTTGCGATCCTTGTCTAGTGTCCAGCTGTCAAATGAATGAAGGGGGATTGAAGCCTGGAGGGAAGATGCAGGTTTTTTAATTAAGATATTGAGCTGTTTTATCTCAATTATAGCAAACCAAGAGAGAGCAGGCTGCATGCAACAGACAGTGGGATTAAATCATTTATTCATTTTTTTACTCCCCCCACAAACCTCTATACTAAGTGTGAGGTCTGGGCTAAGCATGTAAAAATATCCCTGACAGTTGATGGGAGTGAGGAGGTCAGTAGAACAATAGAACAGGCTGCTCTTTTGAGGACTTATTCAAGTTAACAGCAAGCTCACCTACAATAATTTCCTTTGACATGGTGAGCCCGCTAAGTGCCCTGGTTATCTCACTAGACCATACAGAACCAAGCGACCCTTTGTGACATATACTTTCCTGCTTATGTCCTTCTATCAGTCAGCCTCAGCCCTTTCCATGTGCCTGTCAGCACCCTTACTTATGATAATCACACATATTTTCAGATTCAAGTCCATTTACTCTGCAGCCTCCCCAGCTACTGCAGCCCAAAGCAACCTCTACCTTCTCATAATACGCTGTAGGACAATATCCATGTGGCACCAAAAGTGTCTAGTAGAAAATCTTTGTCGGAGTCATGTAACAAGTGCTTAATGACTATTATATTACTTTTCTGGAATTTTCCTCCAGAACATTTCATGAAGTATAATTAAGGAATTTAAAAACCATTTATATCCTTGAATTTTTTCTAAATCCAGAACACTTTATAAATCGGTTGCCTTCTTTGCAGGGCCACTTTTAATTGAAAAATAAAATAAAGGTTTTAGAAGTACACATGATTTTTTTCCTGTGAAAACAGGGGCAAAGAAAAAAATGCACTGAGTGGTGGGCTTGGCTCATTTGCCAACTGGAGGCGTAGGTGGCATCTTCGTAGCAGGTGGATTAAACCTATGCCTTGGACAATTACAGGTGGTTCATGTTATGATGTTTGCAAGGTATTCTAGAATGTACCACATCTTACATCATTAAGACTACCCGGAAAACACCCAAAATTTCAACCGTAAAACTTATTTTATATGTCTTTGTCACTTTCATTCATAGATCCTCTTAGCTGTATGATGGCATAGACTATAGGAAGAGCAGAGATACTAACCCCAGGGACAGAGTATAAACCAAACTGATAGTTGAGGAAAGAATGGTTAGTTGACCTATCCCGAATTTCACCTGAGGGAGTCCATGGGATTCTAAGACTCCCTTTGCCTTTCTCTGATACACAAGTGTGCTTTCCTCCCGAGGACAATTTCTCTGGACCATTTTCTCACCCAGCTTTGAAGACTAGAAGTGTCTACTCACTCTCATCTACTGCCTTCTATGGAGACTTTCACCCGGAGAGTGGAATGAGTAAATAAAACTGGGAAATACCTTCTAAGTCTCCTAACAAAGAAAGCAATGGTTGGGTCTCAAACATTCTACCATCTTTCTCACAGCTCCAAAGTTAAATCTATGTTAACAAGAAAAAAAGAAAAGCTCAAACAATTATATTGTTCACAGAGATGGGATGAGCCGAAGGCTTGAATATTACCCCCAACTCTATCCTTGTTTGTCTAAGTGTTGTGGTTGGAAAGGCTCAAGCCAACAGAATAATATCTCTCATGGTTGGGACTGCTAGGGTCAGAAATCAAAAAATGGGGATTTGTGGAGATGGGAAACATTCAAAACAAATTTCATTTCCTTTGGACACAAAGACCAGTTTAGGAGTGCGGCTGGCCCATCTTGAGCGCTTTCAATCCCTTAAATATTGATTCTGCGCATGTGTCCATTGGTTCTAATGATGTGTCTCTATGTCTGAAAACAGACGTACAGATTCAGGCCCATTCTCATCAAAACAAGACTTGAGTTTAATGGGACAAGTTCATGTGGTGAGAAAAGCCTAGACCTTGAAATCATACAGTTCAACTCCACGTGCTCTTGACCAGCTATAAGACTTTGGAAAAAGGTGCTTAATTTTCCGGAGCCTCTGTTTTCTTATCTGTAAAAGACAGATAGTAACATCTACCTCAGCAGGTTCTCAGAGAGATTAAATGAGATATTGTATATGAAAATGCCTAGTGCCAGATTCACTTGGAAACACACACACAAAAATACAATGTGTAAAAGGCAGCTTTATCTAGGCACCCAAATTTTGTGAAGTAAACCATCGTAGGAGAGCCCGAGGCTGAGACAATGAGTTCTGCCCAATTCCATCCCCACCCCACTTCTGTTTTCTGCCTTTGAAGCAAAGGTTTCCTTTTATTATAGCTGTCCCAATGTCCTTTTTATTAATACTTATGTCCTTTTTATTAATAGCTATCACAACCTGAGCAGGGAAGTGAAACTTGCCTGCATGCAGTTGGAAGGAAATGATTATTTCATCTTCTTTTATTAACTTTTTCTCCTGCACATCCACTCTACAAGACACAGCTTCAGGTATGCGGAGCATAAAGGCCTCCACAGGTACAGAAAGTATTCCAAATTTTTCTCTCTCTCGTTACAGCTGCTGCTGATGTTTTTCCTTATTTCCTTCACCAGGAATATATTACCATAATGGTAGGTGGCAGTCTTAAGAGGATCTCTCACGTGATGAAATACACTGGGTAGGAAAAGTTCTCCTGAGTTGAAGTCATTTAGAAAACAGCTGCAATTGCTGCTTTGCTGAAATACACGTGCGCCCTGTGCTAGGATTCATCTTGTGGTGTCCACAGAAGAAATGTAACAGGGCAGACCCCTTTCTGTACTTGAGACTTGCTCGGAGCCCTAAGCCAGATTTTCTTTATTGTTTAGTAAGCTCTTTTAATGAAATGTACTACTCTTATTATAGAGGACTCAAAATAAGATCTAAATCACAAACCAATAAAAGAAAATTATTGGGCTGGGTATCTAAAGTTACTACCTAGAGGCTACTCCAGTGTGGTATTTATAAATCTCTAAACAGTTAAGTATAATTGTCTTTCTGGTTTTTGGGACGGAAGCCAACAGCAGTTTCAGTTACAACGGAAGAAAAATATTTTAGCGCTGAGCTTTGTTCATTCAGTGGGTATAAAGAGAAATGGCTTCTCCCCCACCGCCATTTCAGAATTGAGAGAGAATATTGTGGTAATGAAATGTTATATGGGAGCAGCTGAAAAAATGCTTCTCTGATTTCAGGGAGGGAGACTGTGTGTGAGGCTACGTGCATAGGTGTGTTTGCGAGAAAAAGGGAGCAGCCTGGGTGGAAGGGAAGCTGGGTTTGGAGAATGGGAAGAAGGAATGACACCAGGGAGAGGGGCAGGTGTGGAAGGGTGGCGTGGGAGTTGAAGAGGGGGTGGTCTGGCCGATTAATGGAAAAGCCAGATGTGCAGCTGCTCCCCCCAAGGCCGGCTGCTCCTCATCTTTAGACACAAAGACAGCCCTGTCCAGGAAGGATGTGAACGCTTCCACTGTAAGACCCATGACCCCAGCCTGCCAAACACCATAGCTCTCCCTCTGGAGTAAGAATGTAGATCGTATAAAACACAGATCCCTATGTAATAAAAATCAAGAAAATACTGGATACCCTCAGTTATAAAGGGCTACAGAACTCATCTCATCCCATCTCCCTCCCACCACAAACAGCATGTCAGTTACCCTCCTCTGGCAGAGGGTTAGGCAGTGATAGGACACTCACTACATTTTTAGGTAGTCCATTTTAATCTGCAAGTGCCTCCCTTGGGTTGGGCTAATACCAGGTTCTCCTTAATTATTAGCTATTGGTGCTGGGTTTTGTGCCATGGAACAGAAGATAAAATGGTTCTTCAAGACCTCTAGGCTTGTTCTCCTAACCACTGCAAATGACACATGGCCCCAGCATGGCCCCAGCATGGCCCCATTCTGGTTACAATATTCTTCCATTTTTGTCAATTTTTCCCTGTAAATCTTTACACTCTGGACATATTCCCTCTCATACTGACCGGGATGAAGCAATCACTGCTCAAAATAAATTCTGCTCTTATCAATAAGGTTTTCTTTCCTGTCTTTACTGATCATCTGAACGTTAACACACAGAGGTCCGCAATGCATTCCATCCTGAGGGCTGTGTCCCCAAGCTCCGCTTTAGAAGGTCCTTTTGAATCCTGCTTTGTGCCATCCAGTAATTTGGAGATCCTAATCCATGCTGTCTCTCACCAAGATAAAACAGAAATTGCATTTTCTTCTGTGGAACAGGAAGAGACGTCTCAGACTTTAGGATGGGGAGGGTGGACCCTCTGCCTCCAATTAATGCCATCTCTCCAAGGACTGCTGCCATACTTGCAAAGAAAAATGTCATTCCCTACTTGGGGCTCTTAACCTTTGTTGAAATGCAGACAAAGGAGCTTATCACTTCCATGTGGACGTTCATTTAGTGTAACTACGGCTTGGGGTCACGGAGGGCCGGAGGAAACATGGGAGTGTGCTGTATTGTGTGCACACCTCTGTAACTTTTTCTAACTTGGTGGCTACGAAGAGGCACAGAATATAGAAAAATAAACTTAGAGGAAGCAAGAGAAGCCAGGCAGTGCGCATATGTCCTGGATTCATTATTTTGGTTTGCCCTCTTCTGGGGTGTGGGGACCTGGCCCACTCTGTGGTTCCCTCCGCTCTCTAAGATGGTCCTTAGACTTCTGTCCTTCTACTGTCCCTGAGACTCTCTGTCACTCCTAGACCATGCACTATGGGCCAGATCTATGAGTGGTGACCTTCTAGTTCGGGGAATGTGATTCCACCCTTTGGCTTTTTGTGCCCACCTAGATTTTCCACCAAATCCCTGTGGAAATGAACCACAACTAAAACCTAACCCTCTCAACCTTGTCCCCACAGCTTGTGTTCCACTCTACAGCAGGCCTCTTTCTGTGAGCAGCATGGCTGTCCTGTCACCAGGAAGGAAGCTCACATCCATGAGGGCTGCTTCACACTTGCTGTGACTCCCACTAGCCCCTGATGTTAGTCCCTTTCCTGTGCAAGGCTCCCGGCTTCCTCCTGGATAGCCTCTTCCGGTCTACTCCAAACACTGCCTCATGGGGCTGCCAGATCAGCCTCCCTGAGGCCCAGATCCAAGCCTACTTCTTTTTTGCTTTGAAACCTTCTGTAGTTCCCCGGTGCCTGCTGAATTATTTACAGCATCCTAACACAATAAAAAAAAAAAAGATTTCAGCCTCATCTCTTCCTAGTCTCATACCCTATATTCCAGCCAAATCATAGCCTTGCTGTCCCTCTGACACACCCTGGGACCTCTGCCCCCTAATTTCTAGTCTTCTCCCCAACATGAGGCAGCAGCCTTTGTCTCCACCTGCTGAAATCCCATGCATTTTGTCAGTGCCACTTAAACCCCAGAGAGGGTAATTCCCTCACAGTAATAATACAGCATTCCGAAGCAGAGGCATACATTTGCATAGGAGGTCGCCAGGCCTGGAAATGTGTTTTATGCTCCCTGTCTCCCCAGCGTGCCTGCCATGTACGGTTTGGGCACACAATAGGTGCTTTAAAAAGATCCGTGGCATTGGATTGACACCTAGAGGACAGGTAGTGTTGAATCAGATGAAGGCAAACAACGGGAGGGGAACATCAGAGGAACCTAACACCAACCTTCAAATGGAGCCTAGTCACTGACATACACACATAGTGCCATCTTTTAAAGAGATCCAGGCTCTGAGGGGACCAACATCGCTGGGCCACAGGGCGCTCTGCTGGATCTCTCAACAGATCTCTGTTGTCTCTCAAAAGTTCCAAAGTCATGACTGGGACTGCTACCCTTTACTTATCACCTTGACACATATGTCAGGAACCAGATTGACAAACACAGCCAGTTAGGCAGAAAACAGCCAGAGCCTGTGGTCTCTACCACATGACCCCCACACACTCCTTTTCTCCTTTTCTCTTAAGGCTTTTCAAGTCTTGGGGAAGCTGATGACAAATCGAAAATAACATGAAAGAAAGGATGGAGACCACCGAGCTGACCCAACAAAATTGTCCTCAAGAAGCAAAATGATTTAAGGGTTAGGATCCCAGTTCCCCGGCCTTGGGAGACCTGGGTGCAAAACAATACTTCTCTAAGCCTCGGTTTCCTCATCTTTACAAATGAACTGGTCACCTGCTGACCTCACAGCCGTCCTCAGAGGAATACCTAGGGCAGTGGTTCCCAATCCACGCTACACATGAGAACCAGATGAGAGTTTATTAAACTCCTAGTGCCCAGTTGTACCCCAGACTAATTCAATCACAATTGCTGAGGTGGGCCCTACACATTGCTATTTTTAAAAGTGTCTCAAGTAAGTAGGACATGCAACCAGGGATCTAAGAAATGCATATTTTCCCTCCCTCCCTTCTTTCTTTCTTTCCTTTTTTTTTTTTTTTTTGACAGAGTCTCACTTTGTTGCCCTGGGTAGAGCGTGGTGGCATCACAGCTCACAGCAACCCTTCAACTCTTGGGCTCATGCAATTCTCCTGGCTTAAACTCCTAAGTAGCTGTGACTACAGGTACCCAGCACAACACCCAGCTAGTTTTTCTATTTTTAGTAGAGACAAGATCTTGCTCTTGCTCAGGATAGTCTCAAACCCCTGAGCTCAAGCAATCCACCCACCTCTGCCTCCCAGAGTACTGGAATTACAGGCATGAGCCACCAGGCTCAGCCAAAAAATGCATATTTTCTTGATTGGCAAATACCTACCACACAATCACAGCACATGTGCATTAAGAATGGCATTATTATTATTATTATTATTACAGTAGTCACTCTGTTGGTTGTGGTGGTGGTTGTAGTGTTCAGCTGGGCTTTGCTGTGGGCCCAGAGTTTTTATAAGAAACAACAGTCCTCACTGTAGTACCACTGAGCTCTTCCTCAGCTCCACAAGAAGCATGTTGTTCTCTGAGGCCATCACGTATTCCTCTTCCTGACCACTTGGCTCTCCCACACCCTCATCCACCTTCATGCTCTTTGACCTCCTAGCTTTGCTCTTGGCTGTAGTTCTAGAAGCCCCACCTCCTGGTTTGGCTTCTCCAGCTGCTGGCTCAGATCCAGTGACCACTCATTTCATATTTTCTCAACAGTGTCCTGTGAATTCCCATTTCCAGCTAAAGTCCTACTTCTCTTTCTGTCAAGCACTGCAAGGAACCCACAGGGCTGTGCTCACTGGCTCTATGGCACCATCACAGTTGCAGCCTCAGATGGCCATCACCTGGACCAGAACCAAATCCTCTACTTACTTTCCCAAGTCAGTTTCTCTCTTGGGTCTTCTGCTTACTTCACTACTGCTACATCACCAGTGGCCAACTTCATATTTAATCCCTAATTCTTCACCCTTGTTCTTCTATCCTCCTTCCTGCCTAACTGGGCTTCAGAGGCTGTCTTCCTGTGCTTCAAATCCAGCTCAATTTCTGTCTGCCCTCCTTACTGACATCAGCCAGGCTGTCCTGCAGCCCCACACCATGCCAGCTGGTCCACTGCATGGTCTTCTCACAGACCCCGTGCCTCCATCTCTCCCCACCTCTAAACCACATTCATACTATTGCCTGTCATCTTTTCCAAATATGACTTGTAACTACCCTTATAAATCTTTGATGATGCCTCCAAATTCAAACCCTTAGAAGAACAAGTCTGTGCTCTGGGCCTGTGCGATCCAATATGGTAGGCATTCACTACATGTTGTTCTATATTTATTAAATTTACACTTAATTTATGAAATTTATATTTACTAAAATTAAAGAAGAGGACAACTTCAGTTCCTGAGTCACACTATTCAAGTCCTCTGCAGATGTCACCTCTTCTCAAAAGACTTCTTAATGCCGGGAATGTGTAAAACGAGAAGCCCTAGGTGTTCCTCTGCATCTAGCCTGGTCTTTCTCACTGCACAGAAATTGTCTTTGGGGATGCCTCCTCCACTAACCTGAGCCCCTGTGTGTTCTGGGCCTTTCTAGTGCCTGACGCACAGGGAAGACTTCATTTATTCCTCTTTCTTTCCCTTAGGATTACCCTTCCTGAATGAATAAGCAGGAAGAAACGATACGATGCTCATTTCATAACTTGATGTGAAAGCAGAATAGGAAACTCCATTGCATGCTCCCTCCTTTCAGGTAGGAACTCAATGTCTCTCTGAGAATGGACCCTGCCTCCCTCGGCTCCTCCCCCACCTCCCAAGATCACACTCAGTTCTTGTCTTTTCCAACCACAGGGAAACAGTCTGGCAAGAGCCACTGTTGTACCAGCTGATTTAAATTGAAATGTTTTCCCCAGATAAATGCGTGCTAAATAATACACCAGCTCTCCAGCCAAAGGGAAGTGACAGGCACTCTGTAAATAAAGGCACTTAGTTGCTGGTAAAGAGCTGTAAAGTGGTTCTGAGCTAATGTTTGCTGACCAGCAAGAAGCGGCTTCACCTGCTTTATGTAATTGTCACTGCAGTTCTTCCTGCTGTATATTCAAACTGCATCTCATAGACCCAACTCTCACATCAGATGCACCATCCAGCCTGGGGTTTGCTGCCTTTTCCCGTAATTGTTTTTGACAACCAGCCATCACGTCTCAGATCTTTTCAGAAAATGTCTGGTCCAGAATCCCCAGGCTGGGTCTGTTCGGCACCAAGTGGGTTTGAAAAGTGACACCAAAAGGGAACGTGAAAAGAGGAGAGGAGAGAAAAGAGAGGGTTTTTCATTTTCTTTTTTCAGTCTAGGAGCCCTAATAAAACATTCAGTGGTAAGCATCTGATGAAGGCTCCACTTTCTCAATGTTAAAACCTATTTTTCATGTTAAATTATATCATGCTATAATGGTGTGTGAATATTGTGGCCCAAGAGCACAGTCCAGTTAGGTGCTGGAGAGGTGGTTACATCTCTCTCCAGACAAAGCAGAGAATGGCGTTTCCTAAAGGACCACAGAAAGGCCTGATAACAAAAGTGGGGGTGACAGTGGCCAGAAATCTATGTAGTTATCACTCAGGAGAAGTTAGATTTATTTCCCAGAATGATGAGTGACATGAAATCTCTGTTTTCTGTAATTCCTATCCCCTTGGAGCTTGGTCATGCCCAATGCCCAGATGAAGGGTGATAAAAGTATCTGAAGCCAATGAGCATTCCAGTTGGTTAAAAGGGACTCAAAGTAAAAGTGATGAGTGGCAAGGAACTCAGCCCTTCCCTATGGCCCCACAGGCTGGGAGGAGTCCAGGGAGTCAGGGTGCAGGGTCAGTACCCAGAAGCGAGCAATGGGAAGGGAGGGACTTCTCTGTGTCTACGGCCACTGCTGGATAAGTACCTTTGGAAAATCAGAGTGTCGCCAGAAGATGGTGGAGGAAACCAAGAGAGGCGTAAACGGGATAAGAAAACCAGGGGAACAGAGGCTCAGTGGGCCTACAGCTTGGACGCTCTCTTGAAAGCAGAACAGACTGCTGGCTGATGGGTAGGCAGGTGTCGATGGGAGGCCCGGAGAATAGCTACTGAGCATAGCAACACCCTCCCCACCCCCCCACCTTCTTCACTTGCATATGCCTCTGTCCACTTAGGCCACTATAAGAAATTTCCTAAACTGGGAGCCTTACAGACAACAGAAATTTAGTTCTCATAGTTCTGAAGGTAAGAAGCTCAAGATCAAGGTACCAGAAGATTCAGTGCCTGTTGAGGGCTTTCCTGCTGTAGCTACACATGTTGGCAGACCTGAGGGCTCTCTCTTGGGCCATTTTATGAGGACACTAATCCCAACCATGAGCATTCCACCCTCATGACCTAATCACCTCCCCAAGGCCATGCCTCCTAACACCATCCCATTGGTATTGCGTCTCAACATATGAATTTGGGGAGGAGGGACACAAACATTCAGACCATAGTCATGCACACATGTGTGTTCACAAAAGAAAGAGTGCCCCCGCTTTTTTCCCTTGCAGAAGAAACAAGCTCTCTCTCCTTGTCCTTCCTACCTCCTGCCAAAACCTATTTCTCAAGCGTATTCCTGTGCTAAGAAGAATAAAGGCAGCTTTTGAAGACTGGAGAGTGGAGGCATTTTTGCCAGTTTGGCCTTTGTACAGAACCTGAGAGGCTGAGATAGGGTTTAAGAGAGCTGGAAGGAAGCCCTATATCAGATGCATATGTAACTTAATTTTACACTGAGATTCTATCTATGGTCTGGAATCATGATGATGGAATTGGGAGGAGGAAGACATGCTGGGCAAAGGGGCAAAGGGATGGTCTCCTGCCCCCTGGCTCGCTTCCACCTCTAATCAGAGGGAGGACTGCTGCTTCCATGTCCTTCCATTCCCCTCAGGGGCTCACTCCTCCCCTGGAGAGGAGGAGCATCTGATGGAGTTGGACAGGGTTCCTCAGTGTGAAGACTTATTGTGCCTTAAAGCAGCATATTTGAGTCTCCTGGGGAATCTTGTTAAATGCAGATGCTGACCCAGTAGGTGCGTGTGTAGGGGGGTGCCATGAGATTCTGCACGTCTAACAAGCTCTAGGTGATGCCCCTATGGGGTGAGGGAGTGCTGATGAGACACACTATGGAAGAGCAGAAGCTTAAAGGCAGAAACCAGAGGCCAGCTTGCCTCCACCTCTCCTAGCAGGTCACTTCCGTCTTCTCATATCCTTGCCCACCTGTGCTGCCAGGGAGGCGGCAGCCTCTGCCTCCTCAGTATGCAGCTGTTAGGAAGAGCTCAGGCCTCCCTAAGGACCTGCACATGTTGCTGTCTCCTGTGGCACAGCTGAGCAGATGGATACCAAGATTCAGACTTGGGGGAGGCAGGGAGGATGGTGGCATACAGGGGTTAAAATTAGTCTTTAAGCTGTATCAGGGCTATGTCAGGAGGACAGAAGCCATTTTCCATGCAACACCAAAGTGGAAGGTTCTTTGGAGCTTGGCCCAAACCTCCTGTGAATCTTAAGACCCTGAGGGAATCCCCAACCCTCTCTTCTCAGCCCCCAGCAGCAAAGACATTGGCTCTCAGAAAGCTCCCCTGGGAGGTGCTTTGAACCTTAGTCTACCAGGGTCAGGGTGAAGCTGCCTCCAAACAATCAAGGTCTCTCTTTCTCTTCCACTTTCCAAATCTCACCTAGTGCCCTTCTCCCACTGGCCAACTCTAGCCCAGAACCTTGGAGGGGAGAAGATTCTGGGCACTACCCGGTGTTGCTCCAAGGCTAAGCAGATGTCAGAAGGAAGGGGTGTGGATACAGAATTAACAAAATATAACGTGGCACAGATCCAAGGCTGTATGATTCTAGAAAGCTCTGCATGGGGCAAGGGGTCATCAGACACTTGCTCAGCTGTCATTAACATGGTGTTTTATGTTCCTAGTAGCCGTGGTTCCCCTGGGCCATGTTCCTTCACCCTTCTAGTCTGTGCTGATGGGACACAGGCCCCCACCAGACAGCCAATGCCACCCTTTAGAAGAGTGAAAGCAAGGGTGAAGGTCATCCCTCTTGCCAGCCCCTGTCTCCCCTAGGGACACCTGTGACATGGATCCTACAGTCCATGGCAAGCCTACACAGAGGTATCACTCAGAGGGAAATACTTTTCCTCCTATCCTTCCAGATTCTGATTGCTGAGGCTGTTTTTTTTTTTTTTTTTTTTTTTGCAGGGGGGTTGCTGCGCTGCCTCCCTGAGACTCTAAGATGACATCTTTATTTATAAGCACCTGCCCAGGATCCCAGAGCAAATGACAGGGAAGACTGGGGCAGCACAGGAACGCAGACGTGTGTCATTTAAAGCTGTTGTGTCTCCTATAGGAAAATACATGGGCTGACAAGTGTCACCTTTTGCTAAATGCATTTCAGTGTCTATAGAGTGCCCACTCTCTGGAGATGACCATGCCCTAGTCCACGGAGTCTTAGAGGCAGCTCTAACAATGGCAAAGCTTCACAGCCCCATTCTAGCTCAACAGCAAAAACAAATCCCGGGAGGCAACACTGGGAATTGTGCACACAGCATCTTTTCAATGCTCTGACATTCAGCTGATAACCCTGCTTGCAAAGCCACTATTTGGGAAGGCTGGGGGGTGGGTGGCCATTTAAAGACTTGTTTATTCTCTGGAAAGGCAAGCTAGTCAGTGTGTGGGTGATCAGGTCTCAAGCCTGCATCCTGGGATGGCAAGAAGAGACAGCAGATGCCCCTTTGAAAGCCATCACAGCACACTCAGGTTTCACTGCCAGGCAGGCTGATGTGAGCCTCTTTGAATTACTGAGTGAAGGATATCCCTCTTGCCAGCCCCTGTCCCCCCTAGGCACAGCAAAGAAGTATTACAGGCTGTCCTTACCTTGGGAATTAGCCTGCAAGACCCCGATGCTGTCATCAAACTGCATGGATTTGATGTTGAGTGACGCCAAGATGCATTCCTTGTCCTGCAGCGAAGTATCATCAATATTATTCTGATTGGCTGACAGGATAACGCACATGTCACAGAGGTTGATGTTGACAGCCCTTAAATCAGCCCGACTTAATGGCGTACCCTTTGGCATAGAGGAAAGAAAAAAGAGAGAGGGAAAGAGAGAGAGAGAGAAGCCAAAGTGAGACGGAGAGGGGAGAGGGAGAGAGGAAAAAAATAAAAACAAATTAAAGATTGAGTCGGAGCTTTGGGGAAATTATTTAACAAGTATCTTTTTTATGCCTTGACATTAAGCTGGCCTAACTACGTTCCAGGGAATAGGGGCTGCGCGCTAATCTAAAGGGTAGTCGGTGCTGATGGCAGCATTTTAGGCTCGCTCTCAATACTCAATCAAGCTATTACTAACAAACGCGGGAGAGGAATAATGCCAGGGTTCTACATCTTCTTCCTGCCTGGAAATTGTCTTGATTTAAGTAACTGTCCTGTGGCAACCTCTGGCTTTCAGAATGTAACGAGGGGGTGGGTTTCAAATGCCTGTTTATTTAATAGCAGGTCACTCCTGTCTCAGGCTAAAGACGGCAGTTCCAAGGCAACCAAGGGGAAATCACTCGTGAGCATGGAGTGAGGAGGTGGGGCTGGAGGCTCTGCTCAAATTTTATTTGGAGGCTGGGAGACAGAGGGGAATGAACGTGCTTCTTGCAAAGGGGAGATGGAAAAGAATTAAGCTTCAAGTCATCGAATTGTATTTCACTTTTCAGCAAGCAAATAAAACTCAGGGCAATGGCCTAAGTGTCATTATTAGAGTTAACTATACTTTCAGACATGTATACGATAGAACAGGATGCAACAGGAAAGAGGCTGAGCTGCTCTCCAGATGGGCACAGCTTGGAAAGATCGCTGAGATAGAAGGGTTAGTGAAAAAAAAAAAAAAAAAAAGTTCTGGAATAATTTTGAGAGTACCGTTGCATGTATGTTTTAAAAACCCCACAAAATAAAGCTATGTATTCATAAATATATTTATAGGTGTATGCACATTCAGAGAGAAAGCCCAGGGAAAATACCCACTAAACTAATAGCAGCAATTGCTTCTGAGGAGGGGAATAGGATTGAGAAGGTGAAGGGGATAGTCTGCTTTTGACTTTATAGACTTCTGCATTGTTTGAATATTTTATAACGAGAACGTATCTGTTTATTACTGGTGCAATTAAAAATAAATAAGCCAGTAAACGGATGTTTTTAAACATCAAAAATAGTAACAAAAGACAGTGGGGAAAGCCCAGATAATAACAGAGAATCTGGGAATGCAATGGGAGGGAAACTAGAAGTGTTGGTGTTGCACAGGGTACAACCTCCACGTTCTCTGTGTCCTCAGGAGGACCCACAGTCAAGTTAATAAGGCCATCCCATGTCATAGCTTCTTAACGGCCAAGAGCATCATTTGGGGGGTTCCCATACAGGCACCAGCTTCACTGGTCCTCTAGTCTGAATCCAAGCTTTTGCTTTTTCTGCATGGAGATCTGAGTTGCCTTTGACCCATTCTGTGTAGAATGAGGGTTTGCCAACTGCTATAAATACATAGCAGATATTTATATATCTGGATGGCTCCCTCTCATCTCCCTTTCTGGAGAAGTAGCTTTGAGAAGATGGGACTTAGCTGCGGCAATGGAGCCTATGAACCCTGTTTTATGTCTCAGTGGCAGTCATGATTCTATTCTCAGCCCCCAAAATATCATGGCAAAGTAGAACTACAGGTGAAGGGACGTTTAGTGCTGTGTGTGCTGGGAAGTTGCTCGTTCCAAGCTCCGGAGCAGTGCCTTTTGAGAGAAGAAGAAGAATGCCCTTTTCTCCTATGATCTCTTGGTACAAAATAAGTCTGACCATCTTCCTGAATCATTTTGCCAGCGTGTAAGCTTCAATGACCTGCATCCATATTCTTTTAATTTTCACCTTGTAGAGAAGCCAGCAGTAATTGTGATATAAGGCAATCCCCGTGCGGTTGTATACACATGATTTCAAACCACAAGAAATGCAAGTGACATGCACAGATGTCTCCTGCGTTTCTCTGGGCTGGCCCTTTATGCGGGGTACAATTTAAACAATGACCTGTGTGAAGACACAGGCGAAGGCCCAAGTTGTACAAATGCTGTCGTGCTGGAGTACACTAAATTTTGGAGGACTTGACAAGGATCTGAAAATATGAGAGCTCATTTCCATATGTGAAGGCAGATGGGGGAATGTGTACAAGGTACTCAGAAGGAAACACACACATATAGACATATAGCACGCACAGAGACAAACTCTAGATATGTGTCACACATGCACACGCACACACAGACACACACAGACTCATGTATCCCAGCAAAATAATAAGCTCTTTACAAACAGAATTTTAGAGGTCAGAGGACCATGTGGAAGAGCACGTATGAGAAGGTGATCGTGGAAATACGTAATCAGAACTACCATATTTCTGAAATTAGCAAAGTATATGTTTATGCTCATCTGTGAGCATATTTGTTTATCTTTAGGGGACTATTTTCAACTACGTATGTTTACTAATGCAGCACATTTTTCAGTCCTATATCCAAAAGAGATCTGATATTTTATCTCACTCCCTTAAATATTTTCTGAGCCCCTATTGTAATAGGTATTATGTGAAAACAGTGATTGCTAAGGAGTAATAGTTGGGGCAGGTTCTTACGTGTTCTTGAATCAATTATATTACTTGTTACTTGCCTGCCTTCCTTCTTTCCTTTTCATCTCTGAGGTTCAGGAGTAGAAATAATGGATTTTAGCTTCCTAGGTGGGGAGAAGAAAACCCGGACCTCTTGATAGGTAGAGAAATCCATGTTCTCCGTTTTAGGGATGTGGACTTAGAGCAAAATGTTTAGAGGACAGGTGATATTTGGGTGAGTTTGTGACACGAAGAACTACATCCAATTTGGAAATGCATAATGCTCTACAGTTTTTGCAAGTTTGTGGAGAATACACTGATTATGATTAGGAAGTAGTTAGTCACATGACTCCTAAGTCACCTGTTCCTTATCTTCGCACTAATCATGGGTTCCCAAACTGTCCCTTTTAGCTTGGGGTTCTAGTGCTCTTCAATCAAGAATATCATACACACACGTGTATGTGCACTCTCACACACTCACTTACACACACAACCTTGAACACATTGCTGGGCTTTTGCATAAATGAGGGGGTGGGAAGGGG
The DNA here is from genome assembly GCF_000181295.1 of Otolemur garnettii. NCBI lineage: Eukaryota > Metazoa > Chordata > Mammalia > Primates > Galagidae > Otolemur > Otolemur garnettii. Next base: position 8,819,387 of record NW_003852403.1, on the reverse strand, counting down.
TTAGCTCTCTGTACAGTAGAAATACTGTACAGCAGACATAAAGAACTCTGTCATTTGCATTTATCTCATCAAAACAGAAGGTGGAACAGATCAAGGTTTTTCCAGGCATTAATAATGCCACCAGAATGCCAGTAGAATGCTATAAATACTTGTATGAACTTTTATGAAAAGCATCACAACACCGAAATGCTCTAGGTTTTGTGTAGACAGCAGCAAGAGAGTGTTTAGACACCGACATGGTCAACACATTTAATGCAGCTAAACTTCATCCCTGATGAGGGACTGAACTTGGCTGCAGATTCCTTTTAATCAGGTCTCCCAGGGTTTGGGCTTTCCCAGACAGAGCAGAGGGGAAGTGCTGAGGCCTCGGGCCCATGCCCAGATGAAGAAGCAGAGGCATGCACAAAGTCGCAACCATTACATCCATCTGGGATTTTCTTTTGTGAATGAAAAGAAGAAAAAACATTGAGAATGTGACCTTGGACTTACAGGCAATATGGACACTTTGGGGAAGTTATGAAGCGTCTCCCATTCCCGCTTGAGGTACTCAATCGAGCCCACGAACACAATGTGCTTGAGCTCATGGTAATGGAAGTTGCTGGCACGGAGCGGCATCACCAGGTTCCGGAGGCCAATCAGGGCTGAGCTGACGTCTCCAAAGATGCAGACCACGACATGGCCACTCAGGACCGTCATGGCGGCTTCGCTTCGGGTCTGCAACAGAGACAAGCATGTGACTGCTGGAGAGAAGACAGCATAGGGCTGTTGTAAGGCTTGAAAAGAAATCATCTGTGCAAAAATCTGGAAGGGCACACCTATAACTTTCAACCTGGAATGTATAAAACAAACTATGTAGCCAAAACGTGTGTACCCCTACTATGCAGCCCTAAAGAAGGATGGAGACTTTCCCTCCTTCATGTTTACATGGATGGAGCGGGAAAATATTCTTCTTAGCAAAGTATCTCAAGAATGGAAGAAAAAATATCCAGTGTACTCAGCCCTACTATGAAACTAATTTATAGCTTCCATAGGAAAGCTATAACCCAATTATAGCCCAAGAATATGGGGGAAGGGGAAAGGGAGAGGAAGGGAGGGGAGAGGATGGGTGGAGGGAGGGTGATTGGTGGGATCACGTCTATGGTTCAACTTATAAGGGTACATGTGAATCTTTCTAAATGTAGAATATAAATGTCTTAACACAATAACTAAGAAAGTGACATGAAGGCTATGTTAACCAATTTGATGAGAATATTTCAAATTGTATATAAAAATAGCACACCGTACCCCATGACAGTATCAATGTACACCACTATGGTTTAATAAAAAATAAATAAATAATATTCTGAAATTTAAAAAAAGAGTCATTTGTTGAGCGGGGCCTGTGACTCAGGGCACAGGCCCCATATGCTGGAGGTGGTGGGTTCAAACCCAGCCCTGGCCAAAAACTGCAAAAAAAAAAAAAGACATTCGCACAAAGAATCAAGAAAACATTTGCTGAGCTCTTGCTATGTGGGATGATGTGCAATTATTTTTATTTCATCATTTTATTTTTATTTTATTTGTTAAATCCATGCCACATTTATCTATAAATTGAGTGTGTACTATATTTATGTAGTAACTATGCCTAAACATACATCCACACATATTGCTATCTTCTTTTACAAAAGACTTAAGGTCTGCCATAGATATATGTAAGCAGAACTTTCACAATGATTTTGGGGGAGGGAGAATAAAAGGGAAAAGGAATACTCTTGTTATTTGGAATGGGAAGTCTTAGTTTCCATGAAACTTTGGATAAAATGAGCTGCCTTTTCTCCTGCTGGGAGGATGATAGATCTCTCTGTCTTGGTCTCAGCTCGAGCAATCTGAGTGTGGAGTTCTAGACTCATCAGTGAGACGTCAGCACATTATTACATCAGCAAGTAGCACACGACATCCTTAGCCCTGGGCTAAATCCCTTCCACCACCTGCTTTTGTATGTCCAGGGAGCTAAAAATGGTTTTCATGTTTCCTAATGGTTGGGAAAAAATCAAAAAAAGAATACTTCATAATATGTAAAAAAATTAAATAAAATTCAAATTCCTGTAACGTTTTACTGGAACACAGCCAAGCTCATACACTGAGATATTGCCTATGGCTGCTTTTATGCTACAACAGCAGAGCTGATTAGTTGCAACCAAGATCGCACAGCCCGCAAAACATACATTATTCATTATAAGACCTTTTGCAGAAAAAGTTTGCTGACCCTTGGTCCAATCCTGCCTTGGGATCCCACTTTGCATACATTATTCAGAGAAAGACCCCTCAAATAATCATTAAAAGGGGCTAGAGATAGATTAGTAAGAGCAACAGGCTAATGTCGTCTTCCAACTCCAGACCTGTCTACAAAGGAGACAAATGAAAGTGCACAATCACCCCATTCAGAGGCAGACCCCAACTTCCCAGGGCATATAAATAGTTAGGCGTTGCTGGCCTTTTGGCTCACCATGCTAGTGTAGAGGATGATAATAGAAGGAGGCCAGCCACAGGCCTTTCTCTGCTTCTCCTGGTCCAATGCCTCCTATCCCTGTCCACCCACTGCCTGCCAGAATGGCCTCATGTGGCTTACAATTCTTTGGGGGAGGCATATTAATGTCTGCAGCACATATCAAACTCTGCTTGATTTAATCCCTAGAATTGACCAGTGCATTGATTGCTTAAATGCCAATATTGCAATTCACGACAATGTCAGGGTTATTATAGTAACCCCCAAGGAGAGGAGGAGGCTAGCTTTCACTCCCTGATCGTTAGAATAAAGCACAGACTGTCACCATTATTGGTTTCCCTCTGCAACAGTCCAGGGAAACCTGAGACACAGGCTGTAAGAAATGCTCTATAAACTGTGACCAAGGAGGACCCACTGGGGAGCTCACATCACATATCATCATTTCATGGAGAAGAAGACCTGGAGTTAGTTATCTGGGCTGCACGGAAGTGTGACTGCCAGGGCACCACCAGCAGAGTCACCTAGTCTGTAACGTGCTGTGATGGGGCTCCTAATTATTTTTAATTGGCCACATCACCTGAGAGGCTAGCTCTCCTCAGCGAACCACAGGAATCTCAACTGGGTTCAAGGGTGGAAGCTGGAGTTCTAGAATGGGGAGATGGGGGAAGTTAACAGAGTGGCTGAGACACAGATGCTGACCCCAGGATCTTAGATCTGGGGATCCAAACACCAATTCTCAGACTGGCCACAGCAACATCACTGAGGGAACTCTGTAAAAATCCTAGTTCCTGAACCTCAGTCCTGGAGAGTCTGATTCTGCCAGGTTTAAGGCTCACTGGAAAAACCACTCATATATTTCTCTAGGTATCTTCTGTTTCCTATGCATCCTCCAAGGTCCAGCCCAAGGTGGGATTTAATAGCCTTCAACTCCTTCCATGCACAACATGTCTGTTCCTGATGAGACTTGCCTGGCCACGGAAACATATGCTAATCCTTCTTCCCTAGATTAGCATATTGTACCTGTCATCAGTTAGCATTAAATACATTGTTTCAGAATTACATTTTATACCTTACATGGTGATTTCCTCACAATCAGGCCCATATCTTACATATTCTAATCCCCAAAGCAATTAGTGACCTATGTACAGTGGGTACACCCTGCTTTACTTCCCCATAGTTCTGTTATCAATGTCAGCAATGTTATTACGTGCTTATTTGTCTGTCTGGAGATCTCTTTGCCCCTTTCTAGAATCCAAGCTCTATAAGAGCAATTGTTGCCAGAGGTTGCGCCTCCAGCCACAAGAGAACAGTGTGTGGCACATAGTAGGCCTCTAATAAATGTTCTGTTAACTGATGTCGTTTTTCAGATGTGATCGGTAGTAACTCACCTCCCTGAACTTTTTTGTGCTCACAGATGTTGATTGGTTGTTAGTTGGCATCCACGTCTCAGGATATCTAGGTAAGTCATGAAAACCCTGGGTCTCGGATAGGGCATCCAGCCTGTAACCTGGCACAGGTGGTGATAGCAGGCTAAGCTGGGACCACCAGAGCAAAGTGCCCCAGAGAACAACGTGAGCATACAAACACAGGCAGCAGCCTTGTAGGTAGCGCCATCTACACTCCTGGTTAGCCAGACAATGGCTGCTTGCTGAGAATTCTGACTTTCTGTCTGAAACAGAAACTTTGCCTGCAACGTCCACACCTCTGAGCCAGCCTCCAGCATGCTGCTGCATTGGCTCTGATTACTTGTTTATAATTAAGTTGTGAAAACACACACAGAGATAAAACACAGGAAATAATCAGGTGTTTTAGGACAATGCCCTTCTGAGGACCTGGAATAGTGCTGGTTTAGGAAGGATGGTCCTGACTTCGGAAGTGATGGCATTTTCCTGGCTGACAGAAAGGAACAGGCCCACAGCAACCTGGGGAATTGTGGTTTGAGGGAGAGAGATCCCTTCTGTCTGACTTCCCTGATTATTAATCCATTTTTCATGGATTAGCAAGACAATAAACTGCAGGAGAGCGGATAGAGGCATTAAACCCGGCACTGTTGCTAGAACAAGAGCAGGGAGTAGCACGGCCTCTTATCTAAGCTGATATTCCTGGGAGAACCCCACTTCTGCTAGGAAAACGTTCATGAGCAATCCACGAAATAGGGCTCACGGTGACCGTGGCTCATCACCGTCATCATTAGCAAGACATCTGCCTGTCTATAATGTGTGCTAAGAAGGATCACAGACATGCAAGGCTATTATCTAGAAGAAAGAAAACATTGTCATTAACAAATAACAAACTGGGTAGCATTAGATTTTTTTCATGGCATTTAACAATATTAATGAGAAGAAGGATAACAGGTAACCTTATTGAGGAGGTATGTGTTGTGTTTTAATCTGCACTACAACCCCATGAGTTGGGATTCATCTCATCTTTGTACACCTAAGAGAACTGAAGTGCATAAAGTGAAGCCACTTGCCCACAGCCGGGTGGCTGTGATTAGCATAGGCAGCCTCGGAACTCGGAGCCACGTCCACTGGAATTACCTACATGCTGCCTCCTGAGATGCCTTCCACCTGGTAGGTCATCACCCAACTGCTATAACGAGCCAATAAATATCCAGAGATCAAAAATCCTGAACATGGCTCCTGTTTCCATCAGAGTTCTAACAGTTTCAACCTATGTTCAGAATTTCAATCATCAAAAGTAATTAAGCACAGGGACAGTATCATCCCACTTTTCACTTTGGAAAACCTCAGTCTTAGCAAACATGGTTTTTGTGCAGACGCTGATGCTATCTATCCTGCTATCTATCCCTGACTCACCAGGATGACTTTCTCTATCTCCTTGGGCGCGCACCAATGAAACATCCCAGTAGAGTCGTATTTCTTCACGTTAGAGTCCATGTTGTCGATCTGATCATTGCCAGGAATTAACAAGGGGTCGTGCCTGGGGAGAAAAAGACCAGAAAACCTAAGTGGAAAATGTGATAAATTATAAATGGAAAGTGCCCCCAGAGTTACATTTCAGAGGACATGAAAGATACAGAGGAAATGGTTTTCACCGAGGGCCATTCTCAGGTTTGCAGAGCCCATCCTTTGGAAGACAATCGTCCCAACTACTGCGCCCATCTGGAAGCGCAGCTGACTTTGGTTAGGATATAACTCTGCCTGTCTCCTGCTCTTCTTTCCCTAAGTGGTCTTCATACCATTTTGAAGACTCAGCCTCCCAGTTTCCAGCTACCTTACTCATCTTCCTCTCATTTTACCAGCTATTTGATCTCCCCAACACACATAGGCACCCCCCCCAAAGGGTTGCTATTAGCATCAGCAATGAAGGGGAAGGAATAGGAACAGAGCCTCATGCTGACTGACTGGCATGAGGATGGAAAGCCAATTACTCGCTCTTTCTGACTACAACTTCTGACGTGATGCTCTTCGCAGTAAAAGCTTTAACAGGCTGCACTTTAAATATTTTAGCAATTTGCCCAATCAGATTTTGCTCTCCCCGGCTGAAGGCCTTTAAAGATTCAGCAGCATGTCACTTCAGAGCAGATTGACTACCAAATGCCCACATCTGGAATACATGATTTCAATCCTAAACAACACCCTCTCTCCTTGCCTTGACAACTGTATTTGCACTAACTGTCCAATGATGGTCCCCCTCCACCCCATCCTCACGTCCCCACTGCAGCATTCCTTGGATGAGAGCCTCCGACTCAGACACATCTTAATAAACTTGTCTCCAATTCTCAGGGGGACGTTCACCTTCTCTGGCCTTGTTCATAGATGGAAAAGGAAGAGGCTTCTAACAAAGTCTCCCCTCCAGTGGGCTGGCAGAGCCTCACTGACAACCTTAAGAATTACGGTAGAACAGGCAGGTCTAACAAGCCTGCTGCATAATTAGTGAGCTCCTGCATCTTGGGGCATAGTCAATGTCTGTGAGTCTCTCTCTGAAAGTGATTCAGCACCTCAGTTTTTAGGAAAGTTATTGTTGGTTTCTATGAAATTGACTTCATATAATTAGGATATGGCTGCAGGCATATTTAACTATCCAGGCAATGGAGCTATCTTTGCTAAATAATACTGTCAACCCAAGACAGAAAATAGAAATAGGTTAATTGTGGAAATTTATTGTGAAATGTTTTTACCTTTTAAATTATCTATTTCAATCAACAAAGGGTGACCTAGGAATCTCTCTTACATGGCTCATAGACCTAGAATTCTTTGAATATCTACCATGACCCTCCCAATATATTCGCCACCTTCACCACATAAGATAGAAAAACTCTTTCTCACTGCATTTATTGATGCTTGAAAATTTGCTTTTAGGTTACACCAAATGACAAATATCATGTGAGGCAATCTTGCAAAGTTACCTTCAACGAACATGCTAGATTCCTATAGGAACTGTCATATCTGATCTTAAAAAGAGAACACAATCCAATTCAGACTAACAGCTCAGTATCTGGGTTGTTGGGAGGTCTTGAAGTGTTGTAAACCACCAGGCCACCTTTCAAATGCTAAACTCGGCCAAAAGTAATAAATGAGGTTGCTGATAAGAACTGGTAGCAGATCATGGAAAAAGCAAATTCTGAGGACTTTTTGTCCTTGAAGAATTTGTAATAGTTCCATAGATATCCAGAATTTAGAAGTGGGTAGAAAGAAGCCACCATAGAGAAATGGTTTGAAAAAATGAACAGAATGAACTCTTTCTAACACTTGAACAACATATTTCAGTGGCAAGATGATCTTAATAAAATTGCCCTGAAGATACAGTGCCAGGTTCAAATTCTCTCGCCCTGTTTACTGGTTGAAGAGAAAGTGTTATCTCAGGAAGGTCTGAAACCTGCCCCCAGTCTATTTATGGTTTTAAAAACACCCAGGACTGGGCTCACATAATATCAACAAGCAAGCAAATGATACAGAAAGCTGAAAAAAAAATTCCTTTTAGAAAAATGTGCCTTGAGGAAAAGGAGGTCCATTTTGGTTTAGAATGTTAAGTTTTTTTCTGGGAAGGAATCAGTCATTGGTAGAAGGGGCCTTCCAACTTCATCTTAGAAAAGTAAAGAAGCAAGCCTGATCAATTGTCCCTCAATAAAAAGAAACAAAGGCAGCTAATTTCAAGTTTCATTAAGTGGAGGGAGGGGGTTGGAAAAACCAGAATTTGAAACTACAGCTATAAGCCATGATTTGCCTGGAATATTCAAAAACACTCGGGAGATATGCCATGCTACTCTCTCCTCTGGACAAATCTCTCAGCCTGGATAATTTAAATGTAAATCATCTGGGATTGCCCTAAAAGGTCTGATTTGAGGAACATCAGAAATCTCTCTGACTGTTATGGTGCTTAGAATTGTAACTTTAGTTTCTGAATCAGTAAAGCAATCAATAATCATGAATTCTCTATTCTGAGTCAAGCAGGGAGAATAGGGTGGTGATTAAGACCAACTGCCTAGTCAAAGAGAAGTCCACAAAATGGCAGCAGAGGAAAAATGTAAAGGGCTACAGTAGACAGTGGAAAATGTTATAGCAAATAAAATACAAGGCAATTATGAGAATACCGAGAAAAAACCGGTTCATTGCCTGGTATTTGAATAGCATCGAAGAAGGTTTTGCAAAAAAGTAGCATTTTCTCTGAGCCGTGAAAAGTGAGAGGACCCTCAGCATATTTCAGTGTTGCTTCACCAGAAGCCATTAGGACCCACTCAGAGAATTGAGGCCCAAATGAAAAGAGCCAAAGAATGGTACCCCAAACTATGGTTAAAATGTCAACTAAAAATGTCAAGTATTACTTGACCTAAGGTATAGAAGATGCAGGCCAGGTATCCAACCTCTTCAGAAGTACAGTGAAGGTCAAGGCGAAGACAGAGTCAATGGATTGAGTGTGGCTGATTGAGAGCAGACTAGGAATGATGCATGAGACTTAGATAGAATAAAAATCACGTTTCCAGCAAAGGAAGAATGTTATAAAAATTGGAGATCTTTCAAACATGAAATGAGTTGTTTCCCAAGACAGTGGGTTTCCTACCATTTAAGACAATTCAGAAGGGCGAGGAATATAGAGGAGATTTAATTATAAAGGTTAAGTGAACCTGGAAGATCTTTGAGATTTGGTGCCTCAAAGATCTTCCAGCAGTGTGCTGTCATTGTGAAGAGAAGTAGCTAGAAGGATTTTGGAGGTACTGGACTGCTGTTGAGCATCAAAAGGCTGAAGGGCACTGAACAGGTGAAGAAAGGTTACTGGAGATAAGAAGCAATGGAGATGTGCTCTATTTACATTCATGGGATTCCACAGAATGAGAAGGAAGTATAGGACATGAATCACTCTAACAAAAAAGAAGAGAGAGAGAGAGTTTGTAACTACTTTGGATGAATTTCTTTACCATGTCAAGTCCTGTAGTAATTTCAAGGGCCTTACAGTGACTTAAGCTGCAGACAGAGGTCTGGCACAGGTGGAGATGAAAAGTCAATTGTCCACAGAGACTTCTGCTTCTAAATTGAGGTTTCTGGAGTTTATATTACAAGAAGTCTGTCCAAGTTTTGCCATGGAGCACACCAACCAACACGGTGGTGGTCCAGGGAGGTCCAGAGGAATCAGGCAATTTGTCGCACATGGAAAGGTGGATCAGAAACCTTCCTGAAGAAGGCATTCCAATATCTTCCCAGTACAAGATGATGAAGAAATCCACCACTCCTCAAAGACTTGTTTGGAACTGAGGAGCAATACTAGATGATACTTAATGACTTTGTATATTTCTTTCACTCACAAAGTAATCCCCAACTTCCTTAAAATCCACCATAATTAATTCAAGGGTCCTTTGTCAGTTTCAACTTAGGGTAATAGAAACTCTATGAGGTGAGGCACATCTACTCTTCTGGTGTTACAGGCTAAATTTTGTTCCTTCCCCTCCACCAAATATGCATGTTGAAGTCCTAATCCCCAGTACCTCAGAATGTGACCATATTTTGAGGCAATGATCTTTAAAGAGGTAATTAATTTAAAATGATGTTGTTGGGTGGTCCTTAATCCAATATGACTAGCATCTTCATAAGAAGAAGAAATATGGACACAGAGGGAATACCATGTGAAGACAGGAAAAGATGGACATTAACAAGATGAGAAAGAGGCCTGGAACAGACCCTTCGCACACAGCCCTCAGAAGGAAATAACACTGCTGAGACTTTGATCTCAGACTTCTAATTTACAAAACCATGAGAAAATAATTTCTATGGTTTAGGATAATGGGTGTGTGGTACTTTGTTATAACATTCCTAGCAAATTAATATAATAGCATTCACTTTTAAGCCCAAGACACCCCTTAGCAGATGACCCTGGCAGCCCTTCTTGAATCTTAGGTTTTCCTGTCCATTTGAAGGAAAAAGGCACCCTGCCACTACTTTAGGAATACATGGAAATACACCAGTAATACACAATACCTTCTTCAAAGGTTTTGGGCTAATGTCCCTTTCTTCCTTGGCACCACCCTTGCATCCCCCACCAGCAACATACATACAGAATTAGACCTGTGTGCTCTGCCAGTGTGGTGACTGCTCCCTGGTCTTTAACTTACACTTGCATTTGAGGATCTGTACTAATGACAACCCAACCTAAGGCAAAGAGGAAACATGAAAATTAGCCAGTTGGCCAATCAAACTGAGCAAGTCCATCTCCAAACAGGGTGTTTGGCAGTTGATATTACTGAAGGCAACAAACCACTTATTTCCTAATGACAGCATGCCAGAGAGGTTAGGTGAGCTGCCTCCTGAGTCAACATTCAGTTAAAGCAATCCAGAACAAGTATTTAACTCTCTTCAATTCTATGAAAGCTGAGAGAGGTGAGGAAGCTGCAGAAGAAAAGTCTGAGAGATTGGTTCACGGGGTTTAGGGGAAGAAGCTGTCTCTGTAACATAAAAGTACAAGTGAAGCAGCTAGTGCTAATACAGCTATAGCACGTTATCTAGATCAGCAGTTCATAACCTGTGAGTCGTGACCCCTTTGTAACAATGAAAATACATCCTGCATATCAGATATTTACATTATGATTCATAACAGTAGCAAAATTACAGTTATGAAGTAGCAAAAAAAATAATTTTATGGTTGAGGGTCACCACAACATGAGGAACTGTATTAAAGGGTCACAGCATTGGGAGGCATTAGGAAGGTTGAAAACCACTGATCTAGATGATCTAGTTAAGATAATTGATGAAGGTGGCTAGACACCCAGGTTTAGACACACCAGACAACAGGTTTTCCATATAGATGAAACTGCCTTCTATTGGAAGAAGATGCTATCTAGGACTTTCATAGCTAGAGAAGAGAAGCCAATGCCTGGCTTCAAGCCTTCAAAAAACAGGTTGACCTTCTTACGAGGCACTAATACAGCTGGTGACTTTAAGTTGAAGCCCTTGCTCATTTACCATTCTGAAAATACTAGGGTATTTAACAATTAGGGTAAATCCACTCTGTGTGTGCTCTATCAACAACATATGCCTGGAGACAACACATCTGGTTTACTGAATATTTCAAGCCCACTGTTGAGATCTACTACTCAAAAAAAAAAAAAAAAAAGAATTCTTTTTAAGATACTACTGCTCATTGACAATGCATCTAGTTACCCAAGAGCTCTGATTAAAGGTGTTTTCATGCCTGCTAACACCTCATCCATTTTGTACCCATGCATCAAGAAGTAATTTTGACTTTCAATCTCATTTAAGAAACACATTATAAGACTATAGTCACCACAGATAGTGATTATTCTGATGGAGCTGGGCAAGGTAAATTGAAAATCTTCTGGAAAGGATTGACTATTCTAGATTCCATTAAGAACATTCATGATTCCTAGAAGGTCAAAATACTAACATTAACAGGAATTTGAAAGAAGTGGACTTTGAAGTTCCAAGACTTTAAGGGAGGAAGTAATTGTAGATGTGGTAGAAGTAGCAAAAGAACTAGAATTAAAAATGGAGAAACGAATGGCTGAATTGCTGTGAACTTATGATAAATTTGAACGGATGAGGAGTTGTTTCTCACAAGTAAACAAAAAAATTGATCTTTTTTTTTCTTTTTGAGATGGAACGATACCTCTGAGGAAGATGCTGTGAACATTGTTGAAATGAAAACACTTTTGCTTTTCACTTAAATGATAATGCCGAGTTTGAGAGGATTGACTTTAATTTTGAAAGAAGTTCTGCTGTGAGTAAAATGCTATCAAACAGTATCATGCACTATAGAGATCTTTTGTGAAAGGTGGGGTCAATCAATGCAGCAATTTTCACAGCTGTCTTATTTTGAGAAATTTCCACAGCCACCCTAGCTTTCAGCAACCACCAACATCAAGGTCTGACCCTCCACCCACTAAAAGATTATGACTTGCTGGAGGCCCAGATGATTATTTGCATTTCTTACCAATGACATATTTTTTCATGGGGTAACAAGGAGAGATTTTATTTAGGAAGAAGGAAGGGAAAGTTTAGAATACTTCCAAAGAGAGTTAGATGTCAGTCCCTCTCATGAAGAAGAAAAGGTGAGAGAGACCAACATTTTTAATTAGGGTACTGACATTGCTTTTTTAGACATAATGCTATTACGCGCTTAATGACTACATTAGAGTCTAAACATTAATTATATATGCACTAGAAATCCCCCTCAAATTGCGTGCTTTGCTTAATTGCAGTATTTATTTTGTTGGAGTGGTCTGGAACCAAATCTGCCGTATCTCTGAGGTATGCCTATGAAAGATCCTTGTTTTGAGGGTTTTCAGAGCAAGAAATGCCACTTGCCATCAATTAATCTCGGGAAGTGAACTAAATGCCCTGTTACAGCAGGAACACAGAAAGCCCGCCTTGGAGACAGCAGCCTAAAGCAAAACCACTAATCCCTTTTCTAGCAAACCTGCTGTGAGGAAGTCAGTGTTATATTTTAAAGAGCACAATTCCCCTTATGGGCAAAGCCAGCAAATCCAAGTTTGTTCTGTGGCACTGGGTTCAACGCTGGACTTCAGAAATTTATATTAAAGTACAAGTAACCAACCAACAAAGCAAAAAGTGATGAAAGAGGAAAGTTGCAAAATGGCTGGAAAATTGCAGCCTTTCCTCTGTTTGATTTGTAAGACCCTCTATCTTACTGCCTGATAAGGTCTTTCCTGTCATTATGAACATCCCATGTAAATTAAGGACAACCCTGCAGCAGTCTCCCTGGGAGATGGGAGGCTTGATAAAATGCAGGAGGAGTTCTCATTCCCCTGCAGGCCTTTCATCTAAGCGGCAAATCCCAACTTCATTGAGCATCTATTATGTCGGGCCCCACGCTGGGGATACCAGGACATTTCTCAGGCTGCACAATTTTGCTCAAATGTTCCTCATAAAGCCATTGTCCTGGACAACCAAAGAAACAGAAGTTGTTGACCTCCCCAGGAATTCCTACAGAAGTGTGAGACGCTCCTTCAGAGATAGGAATGTGTATGCCTGTGTCATCCACTAGAGGGTGAGCTTACTTAGGGCAGGAATGGCCTATTATACTCCTTGAATATTTCCAGAACCCAGCAGAAGACACAAACAAACAAAAGGATCTGCCAAATGATCTCTAGTCTCTGAACAGTCTTGAACCAGCTAACAGAGAAATTTGCCAAACTGGGTCAGACCTGCCAGAAATTTGTCCAGGGATAGCCTCCTTCTTTACCTTTGATATTTTGCAACAATTTGCTTTGGGAACAACTAGGGCTTTGGTACCATTTTTAACCTATAGGGATTACACATGAATGAAGGCATAGAGTATTCACCACAAAGGAAGTCATCCTGAAATGAAGGTCAATGCTAAATTAAGTCTTTAACCAATTGAGGCTGCCTAGGGTGTGCCAAGAGCCAGCTACTGTAACTATCAGTGGGGAGGACTTGTGCATGGTGTCAACAGTGCTCAAGACAGCTGTTTCTATTTAAGCAACTACCTGGTGCCCCATTGCAAAGGCTGACCATCTAAGAGGCGGGCTTCTGATGCTTCAAGCTTCTCTCACTGCTCTGGTTCTTTAAAATGGTGCTTCTCAAAGTATGGCCCCAGATCAGCAGCATCCGAATCACTGGAAAGTTTCATAGAAATTGTAAAGTCTTGAGCTCCAGCCCAGACCTACTAGACTTAGGGGACCGTGGCCCGGCAAACTATGTTTTAACAAACCCTTCCAGGTGATCCTGACACCTGCTAAGCATAAGAACAATTGCTCTTACATTTTTCCCACACGGAGAATCTATCTGGCTTGAACAATCCTACCAAAGTTAGCAACTTCCAGCAACACACAATCTATGTGGCTAGGGCTCCAGCAAGGCCAGAACTAGAGCGAGGCAAGGGAGGTGCCCAGGGTGCAAACTCGAAGGAGACACCTCCATCCTAGTCGCCCATCCTGCCTCTCTAACATTCTAGAAATTGAGAACTTGTGTTAGGTAACACTTGGTGATTCTTACCCTAGATGCTATTCTAATGATTCTCTCTTGCTGACCTTTCTTTCCATGAGCTAACCAGCAAATTAATAAACCCAAAATAAGCAAGTTAAATATTAGTCTGTGTAATGTGCAACACTTATAATTGGAATTCATTGCTCTGTCTTCCTTTTCTCCATCTTTTCTTCCACTCCACACAAGACAACATGGCCTCTAATGACTGAGTCATTGACGAGTGTTCAAGAGTGTCAGGTCATACAGGTGGGTCTCAGCCTAAAGCAGCCATAAGAGACTGAGCTCGATCTCAGGGGCTTTCCTCAGGAAGGCTCATATTTGCCTGCCCAGCACCATAAATGGCTCCAACTAGATCTGTCTCTTTCTTGGGTGCCTTTGACTCTTAGATAAATACTATTTCCTGCTACTTTGCAAGAATCCTGACTTTTGGATTATGGATCCTGCCTTAAGTCATCCTTTCTGGGGCTTCCCCACTCCTGGTAATGATCATTGTGCCCCAAACCCCACTGCCCATCGCTCTGCCCCCATCTCTCACCTGATGACCATCCTAGGAAGCCACCTTAACAAAATTCTCAGACCAGGCTCCAGCTACCCTGACAAAAGTAGGGTCCTTTTCAGCTGCTCTTTGTCTGTCCACCTGTCTTATTTTCCCTGTTGCCACCTGAGACATCAGCTCTTGTTAGATAGCTAGCATTTTTAGAGGAAGAAGGAAATTACTGCCTTGATGCTTGGGAGGCAGCCCGGGAGCACCACCATGTCTGTCAGCCCTAGAAGGGACTGTACAAGACACTCTTGAAATGAGAGGCCAGAATAATGACCCTCTGCTGAGCATGACCTTGTCTGGGGAGCTGCATCCAGTCTACCTAAGCCTTGGTACCATG
>NW_003852403.1:8804137-8804555 GCF_000181295.1 Otolemur garnettii | reverse complement strand
GTCCTATACTAATAGTTTGTGCACTGAGACAAATTTACTCAGCTAAGCTGCCCCTGCCTTTCTTCTTTCTTCTGCCCAGTGGAAGAAATTGTGATGATGGCGTTCTGCCTCAAACTCAGACTTGGCCCAGGCCACTTTGCCATTTTCTATTACTAGAACCTTTCACGTTGGCAGACTCAGATGTGGGAAGTCCGAACAAAAAGACCCCCGTGGAAGGTCTGAGTCAAAGGAGAGGCAACGAGACTTAACAAGCAGATGAGTTTATTCCACTTAATGATCACTTGATGCCCGAGAGGATAATTTGTTTTCCTCAAATCATATTTCCCTTCCCATTTAGGAAACTAATGTCTAACATTTCCTGGGTCTCCTGACAGGAAACACTCCTCAAAATGTTCCATTTCTCTGTCTGGGGTGATGT
>NW_003852403.1:8740653-8803967 GCF_000181295.1 Otolemur garnettii | reverse complement strand
CCAGAGGAGCGGGGTGAGCCATCTGTTTCACACCTCTGTACTGACACTGTAACATGTGTCTCGGAAAGGCCCTCGGCCGGGGCCGGGGGAGTTCCAAACTCTTTCTTATGCTGCCACTAAAGATCCTCTAAAACAGTGGTTCTCAACCTTCCTAATGCCATGGCCCTTTAATACAGTCCCTGTGGGTTGTAACCGACAGGTTGAGAACCGCTGCTCTAAAAAGGCAAGTTAAGGCACTGCCTCCTCAGAAACCTGCAAGTGCTGCCCAATGCCTGTGACAGGTGGAAGCACTCATGACTGGGCCCCAGAATAATCTTCCATTCTCAACTCCAGCTGCACCACTCCGAGGACTCTCTGGCTCCAGACACACCAAGCCATTTACTGTGCTCTGAGCATTTCCCCTGTTTCCTCCATCTTCCTTACAAGGTAAGACTTAACTAAATTTACTGGACTTTGCATTTCTGTGTCTCAGTTTCCTCATCTGTAAAACAGAGGAAACAGCATTATCTATTCACACAGCTGCCACGAGGACTCAGTTCACAGGCATCACACTTCTGTAAGGATGCCGGGCACCTGGTAACAATGAACAAGAAAGAGTGGGTGATAGAATTCATAGAACATTCTCCTCATCATACAGGGCTAGGTTCCATGAGACTTTCTTCATAAACCAGGCTCAGCCCCCCAAACCAGAGGTAACAATAGCTCTTCCCATTCTCACAACCCAAGCTGAGATAATCGCCCATGTTCTTTTAACTTTATTTTGCTCTATATGTTTTGCTATCTCCGATGCTAAACTCTAATCATTTTCAAGGCACGATCTAGTCATAGCCATCTTAATTTAGATCCCTCAAGGAACTTCCACAACACCTTAACCGTAGTAGGCTCCCACTAAACATTTGTTGGGTGGGAATTAATCTGAGAAGAAATAAAAGCAGGCAGCTGAAGTGCCTGGAACTTCTGGGTTCCATTTGAAGGTGCAGCGTGAGAACCTAGGCATTTACTCTGTACCACCTGCCCAGTGGAGAAATATTCTCATCATCTAAAACAATGTGTGTAAATGCAATGACTTAAAGGTGGGTCTGACATGAACTGAATTGATTGAAAACCAGGGGATTGTGAATGGAGATTTCAGGAAGTTACATATCTGTTCCAACTATAGTCAAAATGGTATCTGATGTCATTTTGTTTTCCTATAGAGACTCCCTAAAAAGCTTTCATTGAATGTTCACTGCAGGCCCGGCATGGTGGCTCATGCCTATAATCCCAGAATTCTGGGAGGCTGAGGCAGATGGATTGTGGGAGGAACTCAGGAGAGTTCAAGACCACCAGCCTGAGCAAGAGTGAGACCCTGTCTCTTAAAATACCAGTTGTAGCAGGCGCCTGTAGTCGGGAAGCTGAGGCAAGAGGATTGCTTGAGTCCAAGAGTTTGAGATTTGTGAACTATGACAACAGGGAACAGAATTAGATGCGGGCTCCAAAAAGAAAAGAAAAAAGAAAGTTCACTGGGGTCTGTAAGGCCTCCAAATTAAGAACCCTTGACTTAGCTATTTAAAGACCAAGTTCGTGCCCCTCTACCCCAGGGCTTTACATCTGAAGACAGACATGACTGTCCTTACAGTGCACAAATCCACAAAGTAGGAAGAACTGGCCACAGGGGTACTTGGTGACCTTAGTGGAAAACTAAGAGAGGCTTCTTAAATAATTCCATGTTAAGAGACCATAAACAAAGGAAATCGGAGGCGGACAGAGAAAGGGCCTTGGAACCTCCGCGGTCGCTCCTCCTTGGTGGATGTGAAGCCAAAGGTTACCCATCATGTGTCTTCAGCCAGGAGCACAGACACTCGCCTTTTGGCGCAGTCTAGTTGTCAAGGTTGTTCTCTGTCCGGGTGACTGAAAAACATACCACCTTGGGATCCGGACACACAAAATGAGGCTGTTCACCTAACGATCGTGCAGAGAGTTAAGTGACACTTAAACACCAGGGTAAGCCTGATTCCAGAACAAAGGGGAGACAAAGGCCATTAGCACAGAGTCCCTGTTGCATTTCCTGCTGGCAGATGATTTGGAAGGAGCCTTCACGCAGGAGGCTGTTTTATTTGCAGAAGCCACAGTGGTAAATTAAAGCCCATCAGAGCCCATTTTGGGCTCTCCAATTTCTCCTGGAGCTCTTCCTATCACTGCCCACAGGCCACTAAAACCTGCCCACATTTGGAATGATTGATTCCACTCAAACAGCAAGCCACAAACTGGTGTCAAAAAACCTACTTCAAATAAGTCATTAGCTTCCTTTATGGATTTTTCGGGTCATAAGTCATAGGACCTGGGAGTCCCATCTTTTGTAGAGTACAAAGGGGCCATTTGAAGAGGTGGGTGCAATTGGAAAAGCCACAAGGAGCTGAGTGAACCCCTATGTTTTCTGCCAATCAAAAAAAAAATGAACAAAAATAGACCCCACTACCTCATTGGCAATGGCAGACACTCAAATGCAAACCAAAGAGCTTGGGGGTCCTTCCTCTATACCTGCAAGTGAAGGAAATTGGGGGAAGAGCTCAAAAGGGGCCTGTTTTTGTTCCACATCAGACAGAATCTGTGAAGCACACAGGACATGGAGTGTCTAAGATTCTCCCTTTGTCCTGGGATGGCCCGTTCTAGCTGGGCTGCCGGGGAGACTACTGGGGGCTGGTGAGATGAAGCATCCCAGCGGCAGCAGCCACGGCCGCCATAGCAGGAGCAGCAGCAGCAGCAGCCCAAAGGCAGCAACACGAGAAGCCTGGGTTCTGCAGCTTGGCAAGTTTCCACTCACCACCTGACTCACGTTTAGCAATTCTGATGTACCACGGAGCAGACAGCTCCAGCCTGGGACGATGGCCTCCCTCAGCCCCTCTCCGGCAGGCAATGAAAGCAAGATCCACTTTGAAAATTCTCCCCCATCATGCAAACTGACATAGGCATGCTTTTCAAAAACCCACAGCCAATCTGTTGATCATTACTTATTTACAAAGGCCTTCGGGCAGAAAGTCCTGTAAAAACCATACTTGATATGGTATACACTAGCTTTTTCTGCTTGTGGAAAAAAAAAAAAAGTCCCCCAAGGCTACCTCAAACCATCACTTTCTATTGCACATAAAATGTAGCGTGTAACACTAAAGTATTTAATATATATGGTATAATATATCTACAGGAAAGGCATTTGTGTAGAAGTATGTTACCCTGGATTTGGTAATTTGATGTTTTGCTGAAGGCTATGACTTAAAAAAGCCTCCACCTCGTACAGAAGACCTGTCATCTTGGTACCCAAGAGCCAACAGAATAAAGAAGTACCCTTAAGCAGCAAAACTTTGACACAGCTTTGAAGCATATGAAAACAGTATAACTCCTCAGAATTATTATTACTCAAGATCAAAGAAATGAGCCATACTTTACATAGCAAACAGGGACAGGGAATTTGGCTCCAAAGGTTTCAGATTTTTCAGACTTCTCTTTATTTATTTGCTTCCCTAAAGTTAGGCGAAGGAAAGAGCCTGGGCTTTTCTTTACTTTAAATGGATATAACTATTAGGCTTAGATAAGGCGATTACCTAAAGGTGAGTAAATAGGCAATGCATGCTAGCGTGACAACCTGCATCATAAAAAGGAGAGGTTGGCACTTGGCGCGTTTTATTCCTCCCCATAAACTACAAACAAGCATGTAAATCAGCAACACCCAAGCACAGCTGAGCGGAGGGGAAGACAGACAAGTTCTAAGGAAACACTGGTCAGGAGGAGATGGCCATAATGGCGGAGGAGATGGGGATGGAGAGTCTCCCACTGAGGACCTGCACCCTCAATCACATGAAGAAGGGCTGTGCTTGCCCAGCTCCAGAAAGTGGACCTGGAGGGCCAGGGAGATGGAAGTGTGGTTGGACAGTGGAGAATGGAAATCAGCATTATTGTATTTCCATCATCAAAGAAAGGAAAAGTGGCCAGAGGCCGTGAAAAGAGACAAGTAACGTCAGGGTGACGGGTGTTTCCATGTGAGTAACCACTTATGAGGAGCAGTGCAAATCTGAGATCATTCCTATTTCTCTCGGGTGTCAGAGAGTCAGGATGTTGGGGAAAACCAGCTCTGGACTGGCAGATGAATTAAAGACAAAAGGGGGAAATGGCAGGTGAATGGGCCAAGGCCAGGAATCTGCAGAACTCTGTTGCAATCTGAATTCACTTGCTCCTTAGTAGAGGAGGCCGAGGTCAAGACAGAAGGAGGGTGGGAAGGAAGAGAGACAGAAAGGAAGGAAGGAAGGGAGGAAGGGAGGGAGGGAGGGAGGGAGGGAGGGAGGAAAGATAGACAGAAAGAAAGGGAGCATGTGCACGTATGCTAT
This sequence comes from Otolemur garnettii, assembly GCF_000181295.1. Lineage (NCBI taxonomy): Eukaryota > Metazoa > Chordata > Mammalia > Primates > Galagidae > Otolemur > Otolemur garnettii. Next base: position 8,799,609 of record NW_003852403.1, on the reverse strand, counting down.
ATTTCATAATTAATATTGCTTTTAGCCTAAGCAGAACTGGATTACTTTTGAACTTTGCTTTGGCAAGTCCACAGATTATTAGCCTTTTTTATCAGTCAAAATCAATTAGCGGAAATTTGATTTCAATCGACAGGATAAAAGGAAGGTAATCTTCAGGTTCATTTTTGATTGTGATGATACATCTCACATATGGCCTTAAGTACAGAAAACAGTCCTCGGAGGGACCCCAGTAGAAAGAGACTTGCCTCAGGCAAACTAACCACACGAGTTCCTCTGATTGGTTACCGCCGTCATTAGTGCCACAGCTGTTTAGGAACTACACACAGACAGGACACGGTGACAGCTAAGACTTTAAAGCCTATGTATTTTTCAAACAGCTTTTCAAACTGTTTTTCATGACAGAATTTTTTCAGCTCTATCATTAACCGCTGACAAGCTGACAGAATAAATACTCCAGCCTTTAAGAAGCCATCTAACGATCTGGCTCCCCTCCTCCGCCCGTGCTTGCTGGGGAGGGGAGGCTGCGGGCCTGGGCGGGGTGAGGAGGGGGCGAGGGAGGACGAGAAGGAGCTAAGAGGGACGCTGGGGGCAGCCGGCCCCTCTCCTTACCTCATCAGCTTGGGCGAGGTGTTGGGCGAGTTCCGCATACCTCCGTTCCGCTGCTTTTTTTTGGGTGAGAGCGTTGACGGCTGCTCATCTTCAACTGGAAATACAGGCAGCTCATGAGATTATGAACAGTTTGAGGGCAGACTGAAATACAGGCAAAATATCAAAGGACACACACTCAAGGCTCAGTCACTCACTGGGAATTCAGGGCTGTCTTTTTAGGACCCAATGACAAAGACCAAATGTGTTAGTCAAAGAGGCCAGCGGAGGGCAGGTGAAAACACCCCCCTCTTTACACTCCAGCCTTTGAACATGCACTTGAAATGGACTAGAACAGTTTGTAAACGCCCTGCCGTAAGAAAAAAAATAGAAATCGTGATTTATCTGTGTACAAAAAAAATATATATATATATCTATAAATGAATCGTCAATTGTTAGTGAATTTTGGTTACTTTGTTTTGCCAGTAATCGAATGAGTTTTCTTGTAACCAAAATAAAAAAGGAAGTTGTATGGAAGTGTCGGCATGATATCTGCCAGGGTGCTGCTTCTCCAGGTGAACCAACTTAACTGGCTCCTAAGCCCTGCACGCCGGAGAAAGAGCCCTGAAGAGAAACAAGGATTCCAGGCCTTGCCAGCCAATGTTTCGATCAGTCAGGACAGACAACATTGGCACATGCTGGCTGAGAATCCCCAGCCCAACTCCGCTCTTGTCCTTCCAGCTGCCAAGAGGGACAGCGTGTGGGGCTGTGCAAACAGGGTCCTTTCTCAACACATTAAGCCAGGAGGACTAGGGCTGGCGAAGTTGGAGAGCCGGGCTGGAGAAGAGCCCCAGAATGAAGGAGGAGATTGCCACTGAATGAAATCTCTGGTGATGTGGTGTGGGCAGGGGTGGTGGGGCTGCACAGGGAACTGGAAACCAAAAGCTGTGCTCCAAAGGTCTGAACCACACAGATCGCTAAGCAGTGTGAAGCTTCGCTCACAAATAACGCAGCACACTCTCCTGCTCTTGCCCAAAGACACCCACTAATAAGCTTTGCAGATGTAGTAGCCTGCATCATGCTTCTTTTTAAGAGAGCTGCTTGATAATTAGCAGATGCGTCCCCAGCCTGTCACCCCAGGGCATCAGCAGCAACATTCTAGTCCTCCCCACATAACCGCCACCCCCCCACCCAATTCAGGCTAAAGCTGTAATGTCAAGAAGGAAAAACAGGATCCCCAGAGTCTTAGAGTTGACTGCAACACAGACTAGGAGGAAGCACCCCGGAAACTCAGAATGCACAGCAGTTACCTTAAACCTACGAAGAGAAATATTAGCAGTGATGACCTCAAAAGAAGCTTGCTATGTGTTAGCAGTGTGCAGGCCAGAGATGGGGGAGAGGATGCCACCTCACCTACTTGGTATTGTCCGGGGAGACCCATTTCAGTACACTCATTGTGTGGTGCATCCCTCAAAACCAAATGAATTTATGAGGTTATGATACATGGTTCCAGCGGGATTGTGATAAACCAACTACCCACTGAAGCTGACTCTCCTATTCTTCTGTCAGTGTGGCGTTGTCTAAATGCTGACTGACACAGGGAATGGGAACAAGAATGTGGTGCAAGGTGAGAGCCGTAGCAGAAGAAAGGCAGGCAGGAGAGCACCTGCCAACGGCGGCCATCCACTCGGCGCACCTGCTCCTCCCTGCCCCCGCACAGGCCGGGACGGATCAGTCACTCAGCGCCCCAGGCAGAGACTACATGGCTGGGAGGACATCACATCTTATCAGAAATGAGTATCCAGAGCAAATCACAGAGAGACTAAACAGCACTTAAAAGATTAAAGGAAATAAATACAAGCCACATAAATGGTATCGAAAAAAATCACTTAGAGTTGATATGCATCTCTCCTCAAGCAAACAGGCACTCTGAGCTGACCTGAATCCATCTTCCTTTCACAGGATAGGGGACAGGACGTCCCAGGCAATAATAGGTAGAAAGGCAGCAAGGGTGTGTGTGTGTGTCGCCATTACAGGATGGAGTAGAAAGTCTTACACTGACTCTACCCATAATACAAGGTCATCTATTAATACAGGCCACTTGCAACTACTGTATTCTTTTCAGGGTGACCCAGAGTACTCATGTAATATGCTAGACCAAATAGCGTGTGTGTTTGTGTGTGTGCATGTGAGTAGATCTAGGGAGGGCACAAGTTCTCTTCCACACAGCCTTCTAAAAGTTCTAGTTCAATATTCCCCTTCCCAAAACAGTCTATTATCTAATCTAGTCTACTGTGGCTAGCTTTCTTCAAGGTCATCAAATGTTATCATGGCTGTGTCAGCCATATAGTAAGTCTATATGAATTAAATCTTGAAAGGAAGTCACCCTCCCTGGCTTGTCCGTTAGATCTTTTGCTTAATTTTTGCTCCTCCATTCACACTGGGTGTACAGTAAGTAGTCCACTTGGGCTAAGTGGTCACCATTCTTAAACCTTGTCCCTGTTTCCTCGCACTGCTCTTCAGATGGGACTCTTGCAAGTTAATCCCTGTTAGCTAGCTCCAGGGAGACGCCTCATTTTGGTAGTAAGGTTCTATCTCCTTCTATGCAAGGAAACCATTTTCATTGCAACTCAGAAAGATCATCCATCATAATCATGCTGCACTGAAACTGGGATTTGTCCTCTTCAATGAAACTTGTGTTCAAAGGCTCTCTCCCGCACTCATGGCCTGGAAATGCAGACCCGGTCCCCGAAGAGACGGGGGAAATATTTCCGGCTTAAATATATGAACGTTGTGTAATGGAGACCATTACACACGGCGTAGATCCCACAAGAGGAGCAGTGATAACTTCTTTTGCATAAGTACGATATAAACCATATTTAATTATTAGCCTTTATATGGATCCCATCAATTTCTGCACATTTAAAGAAAGCAGATCTAGGAAAACTTTTAGGTAAGCTATAAAATATAATTTTCATTTCATAGCTTCTGTGACTACATGAGAGGAATAAAAATGAAATTAAAAGGGAGGCTTAAATTTACTTACTTTCACAAAAGACAAATGCGTGGCAGTAACGGGCCACCCCCTCGCGGCAGTGCACGATGCGAGGTTCCTATTTAACCTCTTTTTTGGCTAATTACATCTCTATCTTGAGCATTTTCACCTGCCTTCATACTGTGGGAGCCACACGAAGATATGATCCTTTAAAGAAACCTGACTCACCAGCGTCTTTAAAATACAAACAAGTTTGGGAATCCAATGCGGAATTTTTATAGGATCTGAACTTCATCTAGTCTCCAAGTACTCATAAAATTCAAGGGCTTGTTTTTGCACATCCCTAAGTCTAACACTTAATGTGCTGTTGTAACTTCCCAGCGCTCCCTTGTCTAATAGGCACTGAATCTAACAGTTTTACAGTTTGGGAAGACTCAGTGCTAGAAAAATGTCAGGCAAGTCTAATGAGGCTTCAGATCCCCTGGTTTGCGCTAGAGTTTAATTTAAAGTTACAATGATGTTTTAACATGTTTGCTTAGACTTGACTAAAGAGGATTCGTTATTTCAATGACATAACCTCCAGACAATGTTCTGGGAATTGATTTAAGATGTGGTGGTAATTCCAACAGCCTTAATGCAGAGCTGAACATCTGTAGCAACGTTTTTACTCCACTTTTCATCAGCATTCTGTTTTCAAGCAAAAGAAAGGCGATGGCTTCCAGAAACACTGGCCAGAACTCTGAGCTTACTTCAAAATGATCATTGAGTTTACGGGATTTTTAAAAGAAATATCTTCCTTTATCAGCCTCGCCAGATCGCAGACACTGTATCAGAGTTTATCAATGCCTCTTTATGGGTCCTGGGGGGGAGCAGGGGCAACAGTTCCAATCCTCAGCTTTCCCGGATAGTCTCAAGCCTGCATAAGTGGGACCCAACACTCTGCTCCAGCCTGAGGCACATTCCCTGTCCTCGTCCCCCCAAAGAGATTTAGGGAGATGATGCCCTTTAAGACTTCAAGGTGAGGTTTTTGGCTGGAGTTTAAAAACAGCTCAAAGCAAATAAACTCAAAAATGTAATAAAAGGCAAACCACCTATAAACATGAGTTGACCGACTATCTCCATTACGTTATTAATCACCACATCTGCAGAAACCCACATCTGTACACACTTAGCAGGTCATTAGTAATGTCATATTCACACTGGAATCACTCAGAGTAAGAGTCATGCAAAGTGGTTTGAACACAAAGGCAGCTAGCTCACAGAGCTTCTGACTGAAGTCTTGCACAAGCTGCTAGTTGGGGAGTGGGGTCATTTTAATTATTATTTATCATTTTCTTATGGATTTTCCTTGGGGTATTTTGCTGCCCAACAAGCTAAATGCATGCTGAAATCCATGGCAGTGCATCCGTCTTCTTCAACTGAGCTCAGCATGTTAGAATAGAAGGCTGGGGGGTGCAGGGCGCTTATTAAAAATTGGGATGGGTCCCAGTCCTCCTTCACCTGGCTCAGTCACAAGCTGAGAATTGGGAGTTGCCTTCTTGAACTCAAATGGGTCTTTGGGATAGCGTGATCTAGCTGCAACCTTGACTGCCAAACAATAAGGAGAAAAGAAAACGGAAATTAATCTTTGGTGAAATCTCCTTGTTAGAAAAGTTCCAAACCAATTTCAACGTTGCACAGCTTTGAATGAAAATGGAAGCTTCTCCCTCACAGCTGAATTGCAGGGTTTTCCCCTTCTCTTTTACCCTGATGACTTCCTGAAATTCTTCTTGCTATGTTGTGGTCATCTGTGCCAGTAAGGGTAATACATCTGTGGAAATTCAGAAGGCAATCTTCTTTGTGCAATCATTTCCAAAATATACAGAGCTCCCCCCGTTCCCCCAGAATATATACAAAGGCAGAAAACTTAGTTCATGGCATTCCACGTCATCAGGCCTCAGTGTTACAGTCCTGCTTTCCACCTCAGGCCCCTGGCTCGGTTGGCCCCCATGGTTGTGATATCATTGTCTAACTTGCACGAGATGTCATGTGTCTGCCACTCCTCAGAGAGAGGGGTTTGCAGTATCTCCTTCTAATGTCAGCGACATCAAGGAAAATTGGGGGTTCAGCCTTTTGGACTACGCATGCTGTTTTACCAAAATTAAGGGTAAGGAGTGAGGGCAACATGTTGGAATAGAGATCTAACAGTGTGCTTCCTAATTTCTTAGAGGTTCGTCCAACATTCCCCCAAGAAAAATCATCGCAGTCACTTTGCAACGTGCAATTCATCAGGGACAAAACTCCCAAGCGGACCTTACTTTTCTCTGACGTGACTGTCTGAACTTTTCACCACAAAGTCCCAGCTACTTAACCATCAGAGTCCTAAAATGTGGCCACAAAGAGTGCCATCCTTGGATTGGAACACAGAATGGTCCCGACTTTACAGAGGGACATTTCCTGTCCTGTAATCACAGCTATATCAAAACCCTGGTGGTCTGTAGCACAAAGCAGACTGGTGAGGGGATGCGGATGCTTCTTTAAGCAACACAGATAAACAACCCACACTGTGAGTTTGGTAGTACAATTGCTATGAAGGATAACTCACTGCCATTTCAGGATGAAACCCACAATGGGGAGTGTTTGTGCCCATCGAAGAGGCTGAGTGGCTAAGCACAGCTAGGATAAGGTCAGAGCCAGGTTCCATACCTAGAGGGGAGCAGACAGCCTGATTATCAGTGCAGGGGAGTTACAGAGGTTGGGGGAATATCCTTAGGATGACATTCTCTGGTCCGATGACCTTGGTACATCATATATCACCAAGAAATTGATGAAAAGTTTGCAGCCTTCTTGGTGCAATCTATGAGGCCGATTTTTGAAAGCTCATGGTTAATACGAATACACAGATAATGAAAAGATGAAAGACACTTCCTCTTAAATGCAACTCCAACGAGCATACTATCCCAGACATATCCGCCTCTGTAAAATTAAACAATCACATCATCATGCATATTATCTGGCAGGATAATTTCACAACTCCTAGCTGAGAAATAGGAAATACATTTATTTGAAAAACCCAGAGGGTATAGGTTAAAAACAAATCCATCATCACATACAACGAAAATAGAAAAGTATTTCCGAGTGGCCCCTTAGCATGGGCACAAGGAGGACCTGCCCCACTTGCCCCACTGTGGGCTGCCGGGGCAGGGAAGGTGGCTGGTTGGAGCTCTTGCATTTCTGGCTTTTATGGAGCTAATAAGAGAATGAGGAGGGAGACTCTAAGGAACAATGGGTTATGTAGAAGTTAATCACAGGGTGTATTTCTGGCTCTATTAACTGCCTAGAAAACCTGAATTGTGTAAGTTTAAGTCCATCAACACAGAGTAATGAAAGAATTCAGCTCCTACATGGGAGAGAGAAAAAATACTATCAATAGAATCCACCTGACCTAAAATGCACTGTTCTCTATAAAATACTGAAAACCTTGCAGATCCTCTAGAATCAAAGAGGAAATACATTTCCTGGACCTATGGTCCCCATGCTGTGCCTCTCCCATAACAACCCACAAGTCTTGTGTTCCATACAAATCCTGGCAGAGGTCCAACCCTCCCCAAAGCCTCCTGCATGGAGAACAGTGTTTTTCCAACCTTTTTTAAACTCATGGCACACATGAACCTGTAGTCAAACTTCCGTGGCATACTTAAATTATTTTGATCAAAAAAAAAAAAAAAAGAGTAAAAAAAATAGACTTACTATGCTTTGAACGTCTTTTGCAAATAATTTAATTAATACTCTTTAAAATTTTTCAAGGCATAGCTAAGCTCCTCGGCACATCGGTTGAAAATCACTGATCTCAAATCTCAGCTCATACATCTAAAAACCTGACCTACGACAACCAGTAGCCAGGAGAAAAATTCCTTTGGGAATTTTCTGATTGCCTTTGGCATTTTCCTTTCTTTTTTCTTGGAGCAGACTGTCCCTATCACCTCAAGGGCAAAGAAAAGGCTCGAATAAAGATCACGGGAGGTATCAGCTTCTGAGAGGTAAGCCGTAGAGAGGAACAGAAGTCTAGGAGGAGATAGGCCAGCATATCCTGGAACTAGTGCAATGGGATTTGGAGATTGGGGAGGTAGTAGGAGATAGGAGATCATTTCTACTTTGTTTAAATCTAACAGGGTGAGGGGAGAAGTACAAGAATCCAATAAAAACAGTCCCTTCCAACCTTTTCTGTCTCCCCCTCCCCACACTCCCCACTCCTAGCTCTAACCAGATGGTAAAGGCTTTGCGGCCAAAAGGTACACCTGACTCCTTCCCACAGCCCTAGCATGTGCCCTGCATGTTTGGCGGGGGGGGTACAACTTTTAGAGTAGGGATGAGATCTGCCATGTCCTTGCCACCAACAGCGGCCTTTCATCTTCCTCCAGTTTAGAGGTCAGCTCACTGTAGGCTGCTACTGTGTTCAGCCCATGACCTAAGAATGGAGTTAACATTTTTAAATAATTGGGGGGGAAACAGCTAAGAAGTATAACATTTTGTAACGCATTAAAATGCTACGCAATTCAAATTTGAGTGGCTATGAATAAAATTACATGACCACAGCCATGGCTGTTTAATTATTGTCCCTGGCTGACCCACAAAGCCTACTGTATTCATGCACTGACCCCCAACAGAACCAGTCTGCCTACCCCCGCAGTAATTTAATCTTCTCACATTTTCCTAGCTTTCTAGTTTTCAAAAAGGACAACGCTCTTCCCAACCTGCCAAGACAGCCAAATAATATAAGAAATGCACGTGGAGCCCGCTTGGAGCGTACAGACCCGGGGATGCAGGGCGGGACGGAGATAGTTTAGCGACCCTGCTGTCCCTACCCCCCAACCTGCTGTTAGCCCTGCTGGTCCCCTCACGTTTGAGGTCACAAATCAGGGGAGTCGCACACATTCCAGCTCAAGCTAAGTTAGATTCCCCCGTCTTGTACTGTGGAAGCACAGCAGACCGCATCCACTGTGAGCAATTCCTCGAAGCTGTCAGTGTGTGCTGTCAGTCCGCCCTGCGAGAGCCCCATACAAGACAACAGATTAACCATTAGACTAGATATGTTGAAAATATACAGCTTCAACCTTTCCCCAGCTAGCTCAGAGCGATATATAGATGATTATTTCAACCGTCAGCTGCCGCATAGATTTAAACCCCTGCACAATAACTCCTGGATTCATCTGCCCCTTGTCAAACTTGCACAGCTTTACTGGGAGGATACGTGGTGTGGCAGTTTCACTGTGAATCCAGAATGATCCAGACGGCTGCTGTCTCTTTGTTAACAGGAAGCCAAACTGATGAGTTTGTAATGCATTTCTTATCAAAGGTAGTTTCAGAAAAGAAAATGTGTCCCATCAGTTTGGCTGGAATTTCACATACGGGCTTAATCAGAACATCTCTGTTATTTTCGTGAGGAAATGGATAATTCTGCATCCATCCCATGAAATCACTTTATGCCAATGAATTATGTATTTGTGAATTTATAATTATCCTTGATTTTCCCCTTTTTGCAGTATGCTTAATAAAATCATCCGCTGGAGCCTGCAAAGCAAGGGGGCTTAATAGATACAAGCACGCTAATATATATTTTTTTTAAGTTAATGCTGATCTTTTGGAGCTGGGTATCTAAGATGATCATCGTGAATAAAGGGATGATAATTTTCAACCCGGACATTTAACAAAGGCAAAACATCCTGTAATGGAATTTATGGAGCCTGTAACGGAAACTCTTTTTCTAATATGGTTTAGTATCAAATAGATTTGGATTTACTGTAGGTCGAATCGGGTGCCTCTGATGTGTATCAAGAGAAAATGCCCGTTAAGACGCCAAACACTGTTCCCGGCACAGTGAAAGGGCTCCACGAACAGGTGTCTGGCTGCTTTTCTCTTGTCTATCGCTTCCACCCCTGTGGAATTCAGGACTTAAACCCTGGCACTGAAGTCTCTATTCATCCTGTCTGGCTTTAAAACGACGACATTTTGTTCATCTTGGACTTTTCTTGTCATTTTGCTGTTTTTTACATATTGAATACAACTCTCATTTATCTGGGCTCTGCAGGGTTTTGGATGCCCCCTTAAATTTGGTGCCAAAGGCAAAAGCCTCTCCCACTTCACCCCCTTCCCAGCCCTGCCCTGCCCTGTCCATTTCTCAAGGGTGTTGGAGGTGCGGGTTCTGCCTGCCTGCAGAACCAGACGAGGCAAAGGTAAAATGGACAGTTATTTTTTTTGATCGTTTCACGCTGTTTGCATGAGATCGTTTGCAACAAATGCTTCCTCGTGGGTTTACAGACTGTCCGGCAGCCACAGGAGTGGGGGAAAGATCCTGCCGCCCCAGGAATCTGAGATTTGCCACCTGCCCAGGGTGAGGTGAAAACAGAAGAGAGAGATGGGATCAGGCCTCTCGGGGACTTTCCTTCACATCCCACATCCAGTTCCCCTGGTTAACCCCATGTTGATTTACATTTCTGCTTTGGGGCGAAAGTTCTTATTTGCTTACTTGTTTTGACTCGGATTTTACCTTCTCTCTCTCGCCACGCCTCTCCCTGCGAATAGCTTCAAATAAAAATAACCTGGCAGACGATTTCGATCATATCATTTCCATTTTCCCTTGGCTATTTACATTTCTAAAATTAATGCTTGCCCCAGTGATTCTGCTCTTCAAAGACAAATTGTGTGTGTGGAATTATCTCCTAAACCGTAAGATGTTATACAGATAAGAGCCATTATTATTATTAACATCATTATCGTTACCGTCTCTTCCATAAATACCATATCGCCCATTGAGCCAGTCCTGTCAAGGGCCCCCAAGAATTCTAATATGTATTCCAGATGGGTGCAGCGATACTTTCTCTGAAATTCAGATAAAGGTAAGATGCATGAGTTTTTAGTGCAACCCAGGTGCCCGATGAAGAATGGTCTGCCAGAATGCTTTCAAAATACAGTATGCTTTTAACCTTGGGAGGTATGGACCAGTGTGGATTGTGATTTTACACTAAACACAGCATTTAGTGTGTCTCTTAAGGGCGTAGTCACCTTCCCCAGATGCTCTTGAACTACAAAATCATTATCTGTATTCTACCATAATTTATCCTTAGACACATCCTGGGCAACACTTTAAAATGCTAGTGTATGGGGGGGCCCTTTCTGGATACCAGAGAATAAGGCTGGAGAGCAACAGCAGGGCTGGAAGGTGTTTAGGCACGTTCTGGCCTCACCTCCTTTTGCCTCAAGGCTAATCTAATATGCGAACCCTGAGCGAGGGCCAGGGGCTGCTGACTCCCAAGCCGTATCATTTGCCACCAGCATTTTGTCAATGGCAATAGGATGCAGATGTGAGCTTCATCTGGGGTCAGGCCGCCTGCCCAAGTCTCAGCTCCGACTCCCTCTAGAGCTCTAATCTCAGACAAGTGACTCCACAGTGACTCCCAGTGTCCTAAGATCTGTGGTTATACCTGCTGCACAAATGAGGACAGCAAGTCTGGGGGAGGCTTTGGACAAAATGAGGTAACTGGGGCCCACAGGCTGACAGCTTGAGAATGAAATACTGTCGCCAGTAATGCTCTGTTTGGAACCACAGGATTTAACACATGGGACAATCTTTAAGTATGAAGATGGCCCTAAAAACACGGGTTTCTAACTGTCATTTAAAAATCTTATAGAAGACTGGGACCCCATTCCAGGAGTGTACCTGTCTCCCAGGGCAAGAGATTACCAGCTGGTCCAATTCCCCACTCCTGCTACTGTGTCCCAGGCATGGGGCGAATACCCCTGGATCACATTTCTTGCCCTGCATCCAGTGATGCTCAAATACAATGTCCCTGAGATAAAGATTTTCAGGTACGCGATATCCCTCTACAAATGTATTGAGAGGGAAAAAGCCTAACAGTTAAGCAGGAAGGCCTTGAAGCCACAGTATTGGGTCTGAACCTGGACACTTGGCAAATTACTTAACTCCATTTTTCTTACCTATAAAATGAGGATAATTGGAGTGTCTATCTTAGAGGGTCAGTGTAAGAAGGGATTAAAAATATGAAGAGTGCTTAGAAGAGTTCCCGGGAAGCCCCTACTGGCTATGACCCACCACTAGAATCTTGGCTGTGTAGAGTCAGAGTGGCGGCAGCACTCTGCCATTGGTTCTCCCAGCTCCGGTCTGCTGACTTCTGACATCACTTACCCACACGAGCTCCCCCTCGCGCCCCTTCCCAAGAAACTGACCACCGCATGTCCTCAGCCCACTGGCGCCCTCGCCCTTTGCATCTCATTGGACTGTCACCTTCGTCCCACATCTCATATGGCCCCAGTGAACTGCTCAGGTCAAATAATTAGGTTTTGCCAAGTGTCATAAAAACAAAACACACCAGCAACGTTTAAATGGACCTCAAATTGGAGAAGGCCGGGACCATTCAGGGCAAGAACAAATAAAAGTCAGATGGAAACACAGAGAAACCCCACTGTTCCCTCTAAAGAACAGGAAATGCATGCTGCCTGCCTGTGAGGGGCTCTTTCCCTTAAATTACTGGTGGGAGGACACGGGATGGACGACTGACATTTGCTCATTGCAAATGATGGAAAGGAAGCCAGGGAACCACAGGATAGAGACAGCAGCCCCTTCCCTGGGCCTTCCCACCACACCTTCCCTTCCCCTGGCTGCTCTGAATACCCCTTCATGGCATAAACCAAACTGCGTCCTGTAAGAGGCCTTCCCAGACTGTGACAACGTAGAGTCCCTCCTTTCTTTAAAATCCCTTGGCACTTCTCATCTCATGCCCTGATATTTCCTTACTGTTATTAACTCACTCATTTGTTTTCCATTTCAATGTGTCCTGTTCCTTCTGCTGGACTTACAAGCTCCTCTACTGAAGTTCATCCATCTCTGACTCTCTCACAATGCCCAGCCCCAGTAAGGTTCTTAATAAATTGCTCCTATCGGCCAGAGAGAAGACGTTGCAGAGGGGAGAAGCTCAGCTTAGTGGTCAGGGAACCCACGTTCTAGTCCTGGCCCAGATCAACTGTGTGGCCTGGGCAAGACACACACAACTCCTAACACCTTTCTGACTCTGTTATAATAATGATTCTGGGATGCATGTGAGGCATTGCTTTTACTTTACTTTTCTCTCTTTTTTTTTTTTTTTTGAGACACAGCCTCAAGCTGTCACCCTGGATAGAGTGTCGTGGCATCACAGCTCACAGCAACCTCCAACTCCTGGGCTCAAATGAGTCTCCTGCCTCCGCCTCCCAAGTACCTGGGACTACAGGTGCCCACCACAATGCCTGGCTATTTTTTGGTTGCGGCCATCATTGTTGTTTGGTGGCCCGGGCTGGATTCGAATCTGCCAGCTCAGGTATATGCGGCTGGCGCCTTAGCCGCTTGAGCCACAGGCGCTGAGCTGTCCTTTTCTTTTCTTTAAAATCTTTTTAAAGATGAACAATAAGAGAGAACTACTCTAGCTGGAGAAATGAGATGATTGCATCAAAAAAAATTATAGTAACTCACAAGTTATAGAGAAATAACACACAAGACGTACAAAAGACGTTGCATGACGACGTCCAAGGAGGGCTAAACACAATGTCTTAGCCTAGACAATAAGTCAGTGCTTGGGAGTGGGGTGTTCAGGAAAAAAGGCAGACTTGACACAAGAATAGGATGGATAGAGATGTCAGCCTTAATCCCCGGAGTGAGCACGGGGCCTGGCACAATGGCCAATCTACCACGCATGGCGGTGAAGAGTAGGAAATGCACCCTGGGTGGAGGCACAGCTGGGACCGAGGCAAGGAGGTTGGAAAATACTAAACTGGGGAACTGTAAGAAAATCGGTTTGGCTAGAGCAGGACAATGTGTTTGAGGGTGTAGTTGTAGGGGCAGACAGAATAAGGCTTTACGTTCCAATGACAGAATTTGGACAATTTTTGCTAACAATCTAGATCCTCTGAAAGTTATTTTTCCTTCGATTTAAATACCCAAATTCAAAGAAGATGGTGGATGGGGTTTATACCTTGGAAAAGTCTGTCAAAAAGCGTCAAGCTCAGCCCACTTTCTTTCCAGCTACTTAAAAGTTAGAAGGATTCCAAGACAAGATAAATGTATGGGTGCGGAACTGAAATAAGAAGGTCCCTGGCAATGGGCCAATTCCACTGGAGGTCTCAGCATTTTTTTTTCTGGAGAGTGTGCTCAATAGGGAAATAAAGTTATTTAATGCCTTACGAAGGGGCCCCACGAAACTCACGAGGCCTATTCCTCACAACACAACCAGTTAAGTTTAACCCTGACTTCACGATGGCTATTTCCTGTCTTCAACTACTGGAGTTGCGTTCACCCCCTATAAAGAGAACCAGAGGGGAAGCTATCAGAGTTTTATTTTTACATGAAAATGGATGGTAATCCCTAGGTTCAAAAAACATTTTCAACAAAACCAATGCTTTAAAGTAGATTCACTGAGAAGGCAATGTCCCCCAAACTTCTATTCCTTGGTGTGTCTGATCAATAACACCTCAGGATGTTCTTGTCAAAACCACATAAGTGGATAAAATAAGAATGTACATTATATTTTCCAAATCTTTGGCTGGCAGCCCCTAGCCCCGTATACCTGAGAAAAGCTTTTAAAAACAAATTTAAAAAGAAAAAATTAATTTTGGATTCTCAAAGTTAAATTTCAAAGGATTAAATTACAAAAACAATAAAATTCTGTAACTAAGTCCAAAGTTCTTTATAGCCTGATAGGTAGAATTTAGGAAGGAGGAAAATAAACAGTTAAATAAGTCACTAGGGGATTATATTGTAATTCTCCCCTGCCATAACCTCAGTAAATCCATTGTCTACCACAGAGGCTAAGGTTTACACCCAAACACCCTGCACAAAAGGATACTGTGGATTAAAAAACCTATGTTACTAAAAAGATATACCTGTGTCTTTAATGGAGGGGGGATGAAAATAGGCTATACATGAACAAAGGAATCAAAAATAGTTTTGCTTTTATTTTGTCTTACTGATGATGACTACGTTTATCAGTATTTTTGTGAAGCTTATTAAAAAACAAAACAAAAACTCTAATCTTGTTTTTCAGAATTTAGTTCTAACCCAGAGAGAAAAGCAACATTATTTGATTCACTTGAATCCTAGAGTAATTCTTGATGCAAGAGTACCATGTTCAAATGAGTTTTAGATGGGACATGTGTCCAGTATATCAGTCACCTTTAAGAAAATATTCATCATCCTGAACTGAACTGAAGCTTGGGGAATTAATTTGTATAAATAAATACTAGCTAAAAATGGGGACTTTACACATAACAATAATCAGATGGCCAAAGTCATCCAGTATTAGTGGTGAATCTGGTCCTGTGTCGTTACCTTTCAAACATACAGTAATATTTACTTAACTGGAACTTGCCCCAAGAGAGCATTACACAAGGTAAGGCGGGTTTAAAAGAAATCTTAGCAATTGAAAGGTGTTGTCTTAGAGCAAGTATACCTCTTCAAAAAAACAATTGTTTTTGATATTCATTTTAGAGAAGTAAAGGAGGCAATCTGGGATAGAAAAGGCAGAAAGTGGGGAGAAGGATAGTCCATAAAAATCCAACCAGGTAGTTTTCATTTCTAGAAGAGCAGCGCCACCTGCTGGTCACCTGCATTTCAGGGCCTTCTGCGGTTTGCCGGCCATCTATCTTACAATCTATGCATAAATATACAGCAGTATTTCTCAGCTGCTGTTATACATAAGAATTTTATTACCAGTCGGCAGATTTCTAACACACTGGTTGCAGTTTAATAATCCTCTATTACCTGAAGTATGGGTTATATAAAAACCTAGAATGTTAATTGTTGACAAACCAATTCTAATATGCAAAGCACTGTGAGTCCCCCAGTAAATATACAAATAAATCAAAAGGGAGAGCTCTTTTTGCTCCAACAACGTGTTATTAAACACCACAACTTAATCACTTATATAAAAATAATGTTCATGAATTTCGACGTATTAAGAAATCAGGAAAAAACGCATTATAATCTTACTCACAGAGCTTTTCCTTCACTTACAATTTAGACGGGAATATTTCGCAAAGACTATTTTTCCCTTTCTCTTAAAAAAAAAAAAATACCTACACCGAACTGTCATTTAGGAAATTTGCTCATATAACAAAACTTGACTTATAAACAACTAAGATTCCATCGATAAAATGTTATATTTTTTTAAATGGCAATAGAGAAGTCCTGGAAAATATAAGTCACTGATACAGTGAGCAGAGAAACACTACCTGTCATTTCTCAGAAAAAAAGATCACACAAATGCGATAGCGAAGGAACATAATAAAAAGAAGAAACGGGAATGTGATAGGTGACTCTGATTATATCTGCAAAGGAAACTGTGAAATAAATTAACACCCAAGTACCCACGAAAGGCATATCGTAGCTTCACTACAAGTGATCGTTAGGCAACGGGGGAGGTTGGTGATTTTTGTAAGAGTGGAAATAAAATGTAGGCTGTGAAATCTTGTGGTGATAACTAATGACCACGCTCCTTACAACTCTGATTTGATCTCTAACGGAAAAAAAATACAAAAATAAAAAAAATACTCTCAAGCATAGATGTATGCATGGGGATTGTATTTTTCACTTGAAATAAATAAACAGCAAATGGGATCAAAGGGCCCCGGTAAATGACAAATGACAGTTTCTATGGTGCCCTGATTTGATCACAAGCACAACTACCAGGCTGATAATATTCCAGGGGTTATGGAGAAGGTAGAGATGATCTTGGATTGCTATGAAAAGGATATCAGTGCATGGGCCATTCAGCTGATGGGAAGCCCACTCTAATTCCAAAAAGTTATTAAGATTTAATCTCTTACAACAATGAGAGAGGTGTTTTACAGTGAAAACACCTCATATAGCAACCCCAAAGGGTATCCTTTCAAAACACACATGTGCAATTCTGTTGTTTCTAGTAGAATCTGTGGACTCTATTCACTTTCAGTCTTCCCACCTGTCTAAGCTGGGCAAGGCACGTATGTGAAGAGAATCCAATGTCAGAATGCTTCTTTTAAGTCCAAAGTGGCTCCAGTTATCTACACAGGGAACTTGGCTGGGGCTGGGAGAAGGTCTCAGGCATAAGCCATGGGCATATCTTGTCCCCACTCCAACTGGCTACCATTTGCTCTGGAGAGACAGGGTTGTCAGGAGCAATTTTGGGCAAATGTGAAGGGTGAGGGGGAAACTGATAGGGTTCAGGGCTGTTAAGATTTGAGCTCCCACGGCCTAACTCCTAGAGTTGGCCAGTGTATTGGTCCAGAAAGATAAGGTCTACAGCTGGCAGGGGCCTAAATGGCTAAAGGTACATGGCTTGCCTTAAAAACAATTGGGATAAAATCAAATCAATGAGGAATCACGGGTAGATGAAAAGAGCTTCTTGGATTTAGAAATGTATTATAGACCTGAAGGGCTGCATGAGGTCAGCTGGGAAGGAGTGAAACAATGGGTCTGCCATGGCTTCCCAAGGTACACCTCTACCTGCCTGGGCTCAAATACTAAACGACATCCCCAGAGCCAAACTGAGTGCCTGTCAGCAGAAGCAAGGGATGAAATGTGTCTCCTTCAGAAGATGCAGTGATCAATTCCAGATCTATCTCTTCAAGAGCTGTCTAGCAATCAAAGGAACTGGCTGTTTGGGAACAAATGCTCTGCTCAAAATGGTCCAAAGGAACAAGAAGGAAGATCTCCAGCTTTGAGATCCACTTTTATCTTAAGGCATGTACTTAATACACCACGAAAACATATTCCAGGCAGAGTTTTCATGTTATTCAGCAAATATTTTATGAGTTCCCCGTGTGCCTTGGCTACTGGGTATAATATGCTGAGAATTCAAAAGCCAACGAGTCTTCAAAAAGACTTGTTTATTGTTGTTTATATCAAAGGAAAAAAAAAACCTCAACATGAGAACTGCTCTGTATGGGGTTTATATGAAATATTACAGGCTTACAGAAGACAGGCTCATTCATTCTGCTCTGGGATAGACCAGGTGGGCCAGCCAAGAAGGCTTCACTGAGATGGCAATGCTTGACCTGTGCTTTAACAACAGGGGTTGGCAAACTTTTCCCTAAAAGGTGAGAGATAGTAACCAACTATTTTGGGCTTTGTGGGTCTAGACTCCTTGTGGCAACTACTCAATTTTGCTGTTATACCTTGAAAGCAGCCAAGGGCTATATGCAAATGAATAGGTGTGACAGTGTTACAATCAAACTTCACTACTAAAATGGGAGAGGGGGTCAGATTTGGGACCTGGGCTATAGTTTGAACTCTGCTTTAGAGGATAAGCAAGTTTCAGTTAGCAGAGGAAAGGAAAATAATCATAGGCACCAAAAATAGTTCTAGATATGTTAAATAATAGGAATAAGAAATGTTTGGTGAAAAAAAAATTAAAAAAAAAAAGAAATGTTTGGTGAATGCTTAAATGAAGGGTTGTCATGTGGAGAGTGGAGCGATGAAAATTGGTTGAGTCCAAACTGCAAAGGGCTTTGCATGCCATGTTAATAACAGAGGGTTGGTCCTGTCAAAACAGCAAGCCATCAAAAGGATTTGTACCCCCTTTTAAAATGGCATGATAACATGATCAAATCTGTGCTTTAGGGTAATAAACTCCAAGGTGGTTTTGGTGGCAACAGAAACTAACTGGAGGGCAATGGTGATAGACCAGGTGAGAAAGAAGGAACATCAGAGCTTGACAGACCCACTGACAATGGCAGAGAAGGTTGAAAACATAGTCCAGAGGCCAAATCAGTGCACTCAGCCATTGGTAGGATGGAAGAGAGAGGACAGCAGAATGCTTAGAATTTCTAATGTCCGTGAATATCGATATTCACTCAACGCATCTCTAGATCTGTGCTCACATCCGGTCTGCTCAAAGAAAGGTGTGGCGAGAGGAGTTGGGCCCTGTCTTGTCCCTGTTCTTAACACTCATCTCTCCGATGACAAAGTCAACAAGAAGCAGAGCCCAACTACCCGTAAAGCAAATGGGGAAAGGTGATGATGTGGGGGTCTCCACACCAAACTGGCATCAAAGATGGGTTGAGATCAAGACCATCACCAAGAAAGAAATTTTGCTAGAATTAGAGAGAATTTTCTCTTTCCCATCTTCTCTCCCCATGTTCCCCTCTCATTTGTTTCCCAGCCTTCCCACCATCTTTCAAGAACACATTGAATTTAGTATCTTCAGGCCTGCATTAGAGATGGACAAATCAGAAAGGCAGGGTTTCTGTAGGATTAGGAATGATAATGAGACCCAATGTCACTGTACCTAAATGTCACCACCGTACCCAATGTCACCCAGTACCTAAAATCCTAGCAAGGAATCTGACAGTTGGGCTAAGATATAACAAGGAGATAGATTTGCTTTCATCTATCACACACGTACTATTCAAACTAGCTCCTGGAAATCCCCATTTGACCCTAAATGCTTCCACAAGTTTCTTCCTAGGACCTGATAGTAACAAAATAAAGCAGAATAAACCAGGAGGCTCGCTGGGGCCATCAGCGGTTACTGTTCATTAGGTGAGGGTTGGGGGTCATTGGAGGGAGACTTCAAGTGGACTGGTCTTGACTGTCAATAGCCGACAATGTTCTGATTATTGATAACCTCCAAGTTGTTGAAACTCAGATAATCACAGGCCTCCTCAGGTGAGGAAGAGGATCTTTCTATATCTCTCTTGAGGAAAAAAAAAAGATATCTTAAAAGAAAATAAGCTCATAATAAAGTACAAACTTTTAAGAATCTTCTGAGCTCTCTGTACATACCCCTGTATCTCCAGAAGATCACATTGATATATTACATGATTTCTACACCCAAAGAATTTCATAATTTTTCCTTACAGTGCTGGCTAGAATGTTGGTAAGTAGACAAAGCATTTTAGAAGGATTTATACCAGTAAGAGTTAAAACAAAGAGGACTTTTACATTCCATGTCAATGAGAAAAATGAAGATACTCAGAGTTGAAAGAAAGCTTAAGATACAGTGTTCCAATTCCCTCATTTTATGCAAAAATTTGCAGTGCCTTTCAGGTAGTCAAAATGGAAAGGAACATCCCAAGGAGATATTATCCACATCTTAATAATTTTGTTGGCTTATTTCTGTTGAATCTATTATTTCTTGATCTAGAACTTAAGTAATTTGACTCAATTTTAATTTTAGACTCTGTTATACTAAGCTGCTCAGGTCTCAGCTTAGTATAACAGCTGCTGATGGGCTTCTCTGCCTGTGGTTGATGTGCTTTTATAGGATCAGCTTAATAGCATTCAATCATTTGGGGAAAAAATGCATTAGCTATGGGTAGGATGGTTTACACCATTGTGGGGGATGACAGCCTTCCTATTTACAAATCTATTCATCCACTAACTATGTGGTCTTGGTCAAGTTCACCTTTGTTTCTGATATTTCATGTGTTAATGAAAGATGATGATAATAATAATAGTAATTGATCACAGTATTCAACATGTGCCAGGTAATCTTTGAAGAATGCTATATATATTCATTCATTCTATGAGATCAGTACTATTATTATCTCCATTTTACCAAAGGAAGCTAAGGAATAGAGAAGTAAGTTCTGGAACTTACTCATAAAGTCTCATAGTAGTAAAGGATGATATCTACTCTGGAAATTCCAGGAAGAAAGGAGAAGATGTTGGTGCCTTGAGAAGCGTAAAGACGCAAACACATGTAAGACATTACGCTTGGCACACCATAGGCATCGCCTGAGTGAACGCGTCAAAACATGACCACACCGGGGCCTATTTCCAAAGTTCCCAGAAAACATAAATCATAGGGAATTGCAAACAATTTCATTCCCTAGGCTTTAATTGCCAGTGAGATCCCTTAGCTCACTGTACAGTGAGAAGAGTGGCTGGGGAATCCCCTAGTCTACAGAAGAGGAAAGATAGGAGATGTCTGCCTGATTCCCGTCTTCATCTCAATAGATCACGGAAGGGCAGGTGCTTTCAGTAAGAATCCACTTGCAATTTCACATTCATGTCCCAAGACTTCCAGACCTGTGCCTTGAACCCCTTCCTCCCTGTCTGCATTCTTGCACATTTCCTGAGTTCATTTTCACCCCACCTCTCTCTTCTCCGCAAGTCATTCTATCTACTTTTCTGGTAACACCCCTTCATGGCTTTGGCCTGAAAGCATCCCTACCAGGCACGTCCTCTCAGTTGGCTAGGACAGGCCATATGTGGATATTTACCCATCTGCACCAAAGAAATGCCCACATCAACCTTGATGAAAGGCAGACAGCAATTCAGATGCCACCTACTAGTAACTATGACATACTCAGGGAGGTAACTATGACACACTCAGGCTTTGGGTGCCTCAAGGTGGGAGGAACCGTCATTTGGGTGCTGCTGTTGGATTCAGTCTGCCTACTTCCAGTCAAAGCAAATGACCCTGGTGGTCATAAATGTTCCTGCACATTTGGGCGGGCTGCTGTGGCCGCCTGCACATGGTCACCTCTCTTCAGGAGGCCCCTTTCTCACAGTGACTGTACTCAATGCATTGTTTCTCATGCCACCCTGACTCACAAGAAAATGATCAGATTCTCTTCAATTAATAAAACTTATATGCAATGTCACATGTCCTTGATTTTCAAGAAGAAATGCTCCATATGTGGTGATGTCCTTGGCCTCTCCTCATTAGAAAAATTGGTAGATACTTGCCTGTGTGATTTTTCCCCTATACTTTGTTTCTAGACCTTCTTGTTCAATATTTATCTTTCACAAAGAATCTCCATTGTACCTACTGGTTGATAATGTTTAAGTTCCTCCAAGATCCTTATTACATTTATGTGCGAGTATGTGTACTACACAGTAAGCTGCTGTTTAGAAAGTTTTAGGAAACACCATGGAGCTCAGGCAGCCCTGCTTCTGGCCTACCACCTACCCCTTTAGTGGCTGAGAATCCCTTCATTTATTCATTCTTTCAATCAAATATTTACTGAACTGGCATCCTTCAGGCCATTCCCTATTCAAATATTCTTGCCAATATGGGAAGCTGAGCCAAGGATGCCTCATGCTCTATTTTTCAATCTTGGAGGGAAGGAAGGCAGCCCCTAGGTCCTCTCTTGACTGAGTGTGATCCAACGGGCTTCAGCCCAGAAAGCTGACATTGGCCAAATTGAAGATCACTTTAATGCAAGCGGTCAGCTCCACTCCAGAAGATGGCCCATGCCCTGTGGTCCACAGATGCCCCTCTACGCACTGTTAATACATGTGGAACAGGACCAGCTCGGGGGCCGGAGTCTTTCTCACTTCATTTAAAAGTCTCTCCATGTCGTTGTTCAGTCCTAATGCAGATCTGCCTCAAAAGATGCCACGTTGAGTTTCACGGGGCTTTTTCTGTAGCTGTAGGAACATTTGCTGGTGGTCACCTTTCCATAGTGAAGGGACAGAATGAGGGTTTTGCATTTTACTAGAAGAGGCCAGGGGAGTTTTTCTCTTGCTCTTTCCTTTGAATGTGAGAGGATCGTTCCTCCCAAGGATGACCAAAGGAGATGGCCAGGAAGGCCACTTGTGTTAGTCCAGCTCCTCTGAGCTGGTCACCAGACGTGTTTCCCCCAAAATAAGACCTACCCCCAAAATAAGCTGTAGCAGGATTTCTATGCATTTGTTAAATATAAGTCCTACCCCGATAATAAGACTAGTGATGCATTTTGGCATGGAGAGTAAGACAGCCCCTGAAAATAAGCCCTAGTGTGTCTTCTTGAGAAAAAATAAATATAAGACAATGTCTTACTTTCAGGGAAACATGGTATCTCCTCACAGCAAGAATCCCTGGGCATGTCTACATTCTCCCTCTGAAGCAGCTATAATCTAGCATTTACAAAAAGGTTAATCATCTCTGAGATCTCAAATATGTGAGTCTGACAATGCCGGCCTTGGCTGTGTCCATTTAGATTCCCGATGGGACAAAGGTTGGCAGGGGAAGCAGTGCTCTTGCAAGCAAATAGAGGGATGGCGGGTTCCCCAGTTTGATTATCTAGGTGATTCAACACGTTGGTGTTGGGGGAAGCCCCGAGAGAGGACACACACAGCTCATCGGCTTAGTACATTTGGCCACATTCCACCTCTAGAAGTTGGTGTCCTCAGGATACGCTGCCCACCGCCGCGAGGGAAGCCAGGACGCAAGCCCTTTCTCATGTCGTTGTCATGACCCTCTGAGGCCAACAGGGTACAACCGTGTTTTGCAACTTTTTGAACCTCACAGCACACTTGAACCTATAAACTTCTCTGCAGCCACTTAAATTATGCTGATCAAAAAAAAGAGTAAAATAATATACTTACTGTGCTTTGAATTCAATGAATGATCTTTTAAATTTTTCGCAGCACACTGGTTGAAAATCACTGGTGTACATGAACACGGCCGCTGAGAACGCTGACAGAGAGACACTCCGAGCGCAGGCAAAGGTCTGAAGCCCCGAGAAATAAAACAGAAAAGAAGACTGCGCCTGGTACTTGGAAGCGCCACCCAGCGCCCTAGGATTCCGTGTGGCGGTCCATCACAGGAAATGTGTTTTGTATTTCCGCTGGAGTAGGTTAAGTGGTTGAAAACTACAGTGGATTGCAGTGAACGGGACGCGAAGTACTGCATTATTTCTCTCCTCCCTAGATGTAAGGAGATGTGCCGTCTCGCTGAGCAAGATAGCAGGAGAAAAGTCTCCTTGCCACGAGTAGGGATTTAAGAAGTAATTCCCATGAGCTCTAAGGGAAGCTACCACATACAGCCGCAGCCAGGACTGCCAGGGTTGGTCACACGCCCCGGCTGGGGGTCCCACTTGCCTTGGGTCTGCTGCTGGGCCTGGGCCAACACTAGGCACAGCAGCAGCTGAGAGCTGTGCTCCTGTCACTGTCAACACAATCGAGATGTGAGGCTTGTTCACACAGGAAAATGGGGGAAGGAGGAAGAAATACTGGCCAGGAAAAGGGAATAGACAGGGCAGATCCTGAAGACCTGTGGTCGTGGACACAGCCAGTAGCTCTCCAGCTCTGAAGGTGGTGAATCTTCCTCCAGTGAGAAGGAAACTCCCCTGAGCCCACACTCATCCTAGCCGCCAGGTCAGCTGGGGAGAATCGGGCTCGTGAAATTTAACTAATGGAATTAAACTGCTTCAGCGCCGTTGATTAAACTTTCTTTTAAGTTCTGGGATTTGCACTTGGGTCATGCGCTTCAGCTGGGAAGTCCTGCAGGCTAACGGATCACACCTTCCTTCCTCCGACTTCTCAGAGTGGCTTTTCCTCCCTTACAGGGGGTCCCCAACCGCCTCCCATTGGTCCCTTCTTCCCTTGCGGCTACAGCAGTTTTCTCCAAACAAAGGCCCTGTTGGGTCATTTCCCTGAACAAACCCCTTCAAGGGCTTTCCCCTCTAACATGGACCAACAACATCCTTGGCCTGGTACCTGGCAGTAATGGGACCTGATTTTACCCATCAGGGCCTCCTCTTCCTGCACGCCCCTAAACAAGTCTTAAACTCCAGCCAACTGGGTGCCACCTGCCCAGCAGAAGGCTCCAGCATTCCCCTCATTGGCTCGAGTTTCCATTACTGGAATTCTATCTTTTTCTCCTTCCTTGGAGATGAACGGATCTATGGATCTTATTTAACTAAGTAACTGAGGAAGTTAACTTCCTGCGTAGACCACTGATTTTCAACCGGTGCCACAAAAATTTTTAAAGATCATTAATTAAATTATTTTGGAAGATGTTCAAATCACAATAGGTATATTCTTTTCTTTTTTCTTGATCAACATAATTTAAGTGTCCCTCAGAAGTTCAACTATAGGTTCAAGTGTGTCATGAGAAAAATAAGGTTGAAAAATGCTGTGGCATCGACTGTGCAGACTCACGGCCTGTCTCTAAATCCCTTCTATGCTGCTTAATTGTGATGCCGCCTGTAGCAAGCCATTTAACCTCCCGGGCCTCAGTTGCCACTCCGGAAATGGGGCGCTTTGCCGATGCCTCAGTGTACAGTTGCCTCAACTGCAAATAACAGTTACTACCTCTTCATGAGGGTTAAATTAAGCAATATTTGTCAAAGACATGTAATGCCTCAGTACAGCAAATGCTAAACATAATACCACCACACTCATGCACAGACATCCTTCCCAAGTTGCCAGAGTACTCTGCATAACAAGAGACCACGCTCAGTCTAGTCTTAACATGAATCCTAGTTAACTTCCCTAGCACCACCAGACTAGCAAGCTTCAGTCCCTGGATGATGGAGTCCACCTACAGTAACTACAGATCTGTTTGGGTAGGGACCCCATGCTCGAATAAGACAAAAACATCACCCTAGCCTCCAAAGAGGAAAACAATTTTTCAGCAAATCTCATCATGTCTTTCCTCACCAGTGAGCATGACCTGTTTACAATTTCCATAGCCACTCCGTTCTGAAAATGGTTTCCATTTGCCTGCTCTGTGCCTGTGGCTTCGTCAAAGGTCCCCAGCGCTGAGATCTTTCCTGTGAGCGTGCTGGCAAATGTCCCACGTTTGTTGGGCCAGATGACAAGCGTCCATCTCACAGGAAGGACAGATCCAACTGAAATGATGGGCGCCATATGAGGAGGAGAGTCCCAAGGCATGACGGAGAGCAGAGGTGGCACAGATCAACTGCCCGTTTCCGTCTGGATGGGATTGGAAGGCGGAACTCCGCAGAGCCTGTGCCACACCACCCCACGTGCCTCTCTCGAGTGGCTTTACACCATTATTGGTCTGATACTAATTTGAGACCGTGCCCAATCACATCACAACAAATTAGCCACAGACATGCGATAGCCATCAACTCAGGGGGCTGTCCTGAGAGGGGGCTGGGGACTCCCGTTTCCTGAGCTGCACGCTCCCACAGATGTTTCTAAAAGCCTCTTCCCAGAGGCCCATTTAGAGAGAAATTAAATGCAACTTTGACTTAATTAACGTTTTAAATGATAATGAATACAATGTAGATTCATAGGAGGCATTTACATTGTGTTGTAAAATTGATAAAAATTTAATAACTCTTTGTTAATAAGTTATGTCTCCCCAGACCCATAAAGCCTGAGGCGCTGCAAACTCCAGACTGGGTCTAACGCCGGCTCCTGGTGCAGGTGGAGGAAGGAGGCAGAGATGGATTTGACATTTGCTCCAAGCCTGCTCTAATTCAAGCCTCTGCTTGTTCATCAGGACTTTATTTCATACAGTAAAGGTCAGAATTTGGGCTCAAGGCAGAGGCCTGACAGGAAAGCTCAAGTGGAAGGCAGGCTGGCCCTGGCATCTGCCGCCCGAGATAGCGGCGGAGGAGGAAGACGGGGAGCTAACCGCCACATCTGCCCTCCGCCGCGGAGGGGAGAGGAAGGATCCGCTGCCTGCTGGTAGAAACTGTCAGTGTGAGTATCCTGACAACCGGCCACTGTCCTGAAATAAAAATGCAAACATAATTTCCATGTCACCTTGCATAAGGACCTCGGCTCGGCTTCCGTGTGGCATGCCAACACCACTCCTGGTTTGTCCTTAAAGAGCCACGAGACTTCTTATAGGACAGGGTTCCTGGGAAGAGAGGCGTCCCAGTGCACACAAAGGGGCCTCCCATCTCCCCAGCCTGTTTGGAAGAATTTCTTTTGAAAAGGTGGCTGCCTTTTGCCTACTGCTCTCGTCTCCTTTCGCCTAGACATGGTCCATCTTCATGGCGTATTTCTCTTCAGAAATTCGACAATCCTTTCCTTTTTTGAGGGTGACAGAGGCACAACGAGGTGCCTCAATGCAAGCCGACTATTTCTCCTGACACTAAGCTGAAATAAACAGTATCTATTCTGGATGAAAACCTGGTTTGTTGTACAGATGCGCAATTTAAAGGATTCTTTTCAAAGGCAGTTTCATCCAGACATGAGTTGGGCCTTACCGTGCTGATTTTAGAAGCTGATCACTGCCTCACAGTGACCTGAAGCCCACTGGAACGCTTTATTTCCAGTTAACCAGTCACTCAGTTTGGCTACCATGAAATCAAATCTTGGCTTTGATAGCCTTGCCTGCTACCAGCAAAACTGCCCTAAGAGGCCCTTCCCAGGGCCTCTATTGGTCCTGGTCATGGGGGATGGCTACATGGATGCCTAGACTTATTTGCTCTCCTGTTTTCTCTTCCAGCAATGAAGTGCATGTGGCTAGATGGGGGGGGCTGCACGGCCAGGGGCAGCTAAAGAGCCAAAGTAGAATCCAACAGCTCCTTTAGAGTTTGGTATGCATGTGTGTGATGGACGGAGAGAGGGAGGAAAGAGGGGGAGAAGAAGAGAGAAAGAAAGTGATCACACCAGCAAGACAGGAAATGAAAGAAAGTGGAGAGACCCAGATGAAAGCGCTTAATAAAACAGTGGAAAAGCTATGATTAAAAGGATTTGGGCTTAGTATCCCCTGGCTCTCGTCTTTCTGCTTCTCACTGGTTTTAGTGGGGGGGAAGAGAGAGTCATGAGTTTCAGGGACCAGAAGTGAAATAAATTAAAAACTGGAGAGTTTGAGGAAGTCAGCCGCCCAAGATGATGCATAAAAGCAATGAGACCGTTATAGACTGTTGACTTTTAAATGCAGATTATTCAATGAAATCTTCCCCTAACAGGTGTTGGAAACTGTCTCGATAGGGTATGTCCTATTACAGACATTTTCCTAGAAGCCGTTTCCACCCCCGGCCCCAGTATCTGATTTTATGTACTTCAAAATGCCGTTAGTTCACTCAAGTGACTTAAGTTCTATTGACAATGCTAATTCTCTGCCTGTACAAACCAAAGGCTACTCAGGATAAGCTGATTTTGTTTATTATCTGACAAGACTCAAGATTACATTGAAGTGATTTTGGTATGTCTCCCTTCAACCTAATTGCGTTGGACTGCTCTCCACTTAACCGCTGGGGTTGAATGCTTCCTTGTATTATATATGTATGCCCCCAATAAAAGTCATGTATAATTTCAAATTAGCTACAGTAGTTTTCAAAAGAGCACATGTAATAGTGCAGGTTTAAACTATTAGCAAATTGAAAGGTTAGTGTGAGTGATCACACGTGTACTTTGGCTAAAACCGGTTCCAAGTGCAAATCGGAAGAGCTGTTTCTCTTCCACCACAAGATTAATTTGTTTGTGCCAGGGCTACTGACGGTTGTGACCAGAATCATGTCAGGCAGGTCTCAGCAGGTTCAAATCAATACGGTCCTACATTGTCCCTGCGACATCATTTTAATTGTCCCTTTCACTTAGCAATCAGAGATCGAGCAAGACAGAAATAACAAGACTCCACTTCCAAAGAGCCAGAGAGGTCCAGTTTACAAAATTATAGGGGGAAGAAATGGAACTAACTAGAACGTATGTCTGTATTTGCTAGAAGCATATATACGTATACGTATTTTTGCATTTGCTAACACTAGAACACGGTTACTTATGAAAACAGCCAGGGCCCATACAATCCTGGTGTCTTTTTAAGAGAGCTGGGATTCTTGCCCAGGACAACCTGAAGTGGAAACCGAATCTGAACCATCAGATGCTAATGGGCCCCGATTCCAGGCTACCCTATTGCACAATTCGGTCCTGCCAGAACTGAAACCCTTTCGTGAGGCATTCTTATGGATGGGTATTTGCCATACTATTCTGGCACTCTTTAAATTTTTTTGTCTTTGCTAAACTAATCCTTTCTCTCAGGTTTTCTCGTCAATACAGTCTGGCCTTACAGTCAGAAGTTCAACAGAAAAGGACAACCGTTAGAACAGCACGTGGCATAACAACACCTGACTCTAGGTCCCAGTGAGGGACCACACCTCCTCCCAGGGGTGCGCCGAGAGGCGGTCCCTGCTGTTTGAGCTGAGTGAACGCTTTTAACATATTACCACTCCTCTGGGAAGCAGCTACTTCTTCTCCCACTTCAGAAAACGCATAATGCGCATTTGTGTTTCAATTTAACGTCCCTCGAAAACAGAAATCTTTTTCCTTATAAGAAAAGAAACAGTAAAGAGGGAGAGGAAAGGAGAGAGAGAAATGAGCTAGGCCGTCTCCAAAGCACACCAGCTCAACTGGGACACGGCGACCAAAGCGAGCTCCGTAATAGTATAATGACCTTTAATGAGTGTCTTGGGAAACAATACAGCCCCAGCATAAAAGACAAAGGGCACAACCCATCATGGCTCTGCTGACACTAATTCAAAATGATTTTCAGAACAACTAAAGAATGTAAGAGAAGTAATCTGATCCGCCCATCTGACCTCACTTTGATTCAAGGGCCCTTCTCCTGCCATTTCTAATTGTCAAACCCTCTACATTTCACATCTGCTCATATTTAATGAAAAGCCCACTCTCACCACTGCTCTGGAGTCAACTCACTCCGTCACACGGGCACCACCCAACCCCACCACAAGCGAGGGGTGCCCAGGGACTGCTGTTGGAGCGCAGCCCGTGGAATTCTGTGTCCAGACAGGCATTTTTTAATTGGAGAAGAAGGGCTTACGTGGGCACATAAAGGGGCTCAAATTGGCAGAGATTTTTCTAACTTATTATTAATGGTCAAAGGTGAGTGGTCTCACACGGGGATGGATGAAATCTGCTTTTGTTTGATGGAGTGATGACGGCAGGAAGGCTGATGAAACAGAGGAGGCAAACCTCCCCCGGAGCTGTCAATACCACTTACGGCTCAGCCCTGCAGCCCCAAAGCTCCATGTGCTGCATGGTGTGGGCTGATTTTAGAGGTATGGGGGGACAGGAACATTGTACACTGAATGTTTCTGAGAGGATGAGACAACACCACCCTAAACTTTTCTTCCCCTGGCCTCTATCAACAGTTGGATTAAATTGCGAAGCTGAGAAATACCTCTAATTAAGATTTCTCTTAGATAAAATCAAAATTACAGACACTGGGCATACGAGCCCCAAGCAGGAGATGCAGAGTTTGCTGGGATTGCTTCTGTCGCCAGTGCCAAGACAAGATGTGGCCATGGGGCCCCAGCTCAGAGGCAGAGGGGCTTCTTCTTTTTTCCCACTGAATGTTTGGCCAAGGTTTTGGAGCCTAGTAAACTGTGAACAGAAGTTGGGCATTAGGCAGAAGGTAACCCAGGTGGCTGGTAGTTGCTTTCCCCGCCACTCCTAAAAGAGATGTGGCCAAACCCTGCCCTCTCCGTACCACTCTGTTCTTCCTCCCCAGCATCTGCCTTGAACCTGGTGTCTTGCTGCACAGGGCAGAAACAGAAATTCTTTGTGCAGCTGTGACCGAGGTATTCTCAGTAGTGGACTGTGAGCTGCAGAGAACTCTTGCAGGGAGAATAGAGGGATAAGGATTCATTCATACAGCAGCATCTGTAAGGATTTTAGCAAAACTTCCTTTCCAAGATTTTAGCCCAATGTGCTTGGGGCCATCCAAAACTCCTCTCAATGCAACCTCCATTAGGTTTCACTTTGAAATGAATCTTGTACCTTGGCACTGGTCTGGGGGAGCAGGAAATCATGGGTCAGAGACGATGACTCTCTGGTTCCATATCAAAATTTTCCAAAGGTTTCCATGACAAGCCTAATGCATAGTCTACGCCTCACTCCTGAGTTTCAAGCTCAAACATCAGCACCTGGGATGGTACACAGTGCCGTGAGGGCTCCCACAGCCTTAGGAGCCTCCGTGGGTCCCTGCCACACAGGTGCACTATGCTTGGGACCAGCCTCAACACTGCACATGCGAGTCAAGCAAGTTCCTTTTTCCATAGGAATAAATGCTTCAGAGCCAAGTGCACGCCTTCCACTCTGACATCAGTGTAAACTAAGCCTGGAGTGTTAGAGAGTTCAGTTGGACCAGCTCTGGCCACTTAGAAGGGGGAAGGACGGATGACAACATTGTCACCAATAACTATGCTGGTGCTTTAAAGAGGAAGCGATGAAGTGCAGACACAAGAACTGTCTCCGGCCATCTATGCTATCAAACACGGGAAAACAGGGTCATGGTCAAATCTGAAGAACACCCAAGTCCTCAAGTGGAACTACAGCCTCTTTTGTACTTGGACAAGGACCCACAATGTCAGTGTCTTAAACCGGAGCTCTCAGTAACTTTACCCATGAGCTGTATCAGTAAAGCTGCAAAGTCTACCATGAAGATTAGAATGGGGTGGGGGGTATCTCAGGAATCAGGTCCATCTCAGCCTTACCAGCTACCAGCTGCTTGGCAGATTCTTAACACCTCTGAGCTTGTGGGTGACAAGGAAGATTGACCTCAGAGGCCTGGGCTGTGGACTCAAGGAGACCATCAAAGGTTTGTGACTTATATTTTTTGTTGTTATTTGGAATCACCATCACTACCTATTACCATAGTTAAACAGAGGCTATACTGTTGGAAACACCACAGCTATTAATGGAACAAGCCTTTGAATTCGTCACTTTCCTGGAGAAAGTTCTAGAATCCACCAGCCTACGTTGGTTGGCAGATTTAGAATACTCTTTTCCAGAAAACAGGACAAAATCTGGCATTAGAGGAATGAGAGAACAAGTTAGAGAGACACAGTTAAAAAAGAAGAAAAGAAAAAAATACATATACACCCATCTGCATCAAAACTCTGTTGTATTTTGGAAACTGATAAACTATCTAAACTCACTAAAAGCAGCTTAGTGCCAGCGCTAGCCTGTTCCCACTATACCCTTTTCCTTGCTTTGATATAATCCAACTTAAAGCCGTTTTTGAAATATTAAGATGTACCTTTCCACGTATCTCTCCATTAATATAGTGTGTGATTTGCTGTCCCTTTAATTTCCATTTGTATTTGTTTAAAGCGGAGAGAGGATGACTGCAATGTCACAGTCCTGCACGCCATTGCAAGAAGCACAGTGAGTTAACATCCAAAAGGGAGGTCTTCCTCCACACAGACACAAAGACACGGGCAGCTGGGACAACACACACCACGTGAGAGATCACACCGGGGAGGGAACATCAGCCCACGGACTCACAGAACCACAGGGCACAGCACGAGACAGGGGTGATACCACAGACAGCACAGACATGGGGAACTGTGTATGTCGAGGTTAAACTTACAGGCATGGAAACTGGTGGAGCAATCATTAACAGAGACAGAAGAAAGTGGGAAGGCTCTCTCAAGAGGGTCCACGTTACCACGCACACGGCCTGACATGCATGAGCAGTCACGCTCAGAACGTCCGCAATCAAAACAACATGCCCGTCTCATTCTCTTGTAGATGGACATCTTGGCTATAACCATGTGGTAGGATGGGAGGAGAGGAAGAGTGGCAGTTAATGGCAAGGTCACACACAGCAAGGCAGCTGGAGGGATTTAACACAGGTCTTAGTTCACGTTAACAGTCTTGACCCAGAAAAAGAAAATGCAGAGTGATTGTTTATAACAGTTTGGTTGTACATCAAAAAAGCAGCAAAAATATAAATTGTCTTTATCATTCCCCAAGGCTGTTGTGTATTATTTTTTTCTCCCCTAGGTAAGGCGGTGACCGCAGGAAGAGGGCATGGCTGAGTACAGTTGAGTGCTTGAATGAGAAGAAGAACAAATTACAGACAGCAAAACAAATGTAACCAACCTTTTTTCCCCTGGCACAATTAATACAGGAGGACAAAATATACACACTGCCAATCAATTAAATTAATGGCTTCCTGGGCACAATAAATGGTTTTTGAAAGATGCAAAAATATCTCAGATGTAGGCTTTCTAATTTCCATCCATTTCTGGGCATTAGGCAGAGCCTGGGACAAGCTTTCATCAAATTAGATGTGAAACGATTACGTGTTAATACAGAATCTGGGGATGCCTTTGCTGAACTTCCCGAGAGTGAGTTTACATGATGGCTACAGGAATTTAAATTTACTCTTGACAGAACAAATATCCAAATCTGTCCATATACGAAATGCAGCTACTCAAGACTAATGCTGCGGACTTGACATTAAAGGCAGTTCGCAAATAAGAAATCACCAAAAGCACATCAGATGTTGGTCTGTTGGAACGCATTTAACTACTTACAGATATATTTTCTGCTTAAAACTGAGAGAATCTGAAAAATCACATCTGCTTTTCTCTCCCCACTCACCAGAAATTCAGCAAGCAATCAGGCTATGGGTTAATCATACCTTTTTTTCCTATACCGAAAATATTAGCCAAAATAGATTAAATACTACAAAACATGACCTAAGCAAATAGTAGGTCCCATGGGAAATAGCTTATTGAGATTTGCATGCAGCATGGACAGCTCTTTGAAAGCTGGTATCGTAGGCTCTGCCCTGCCCAGGGATCCAACCTGCGTGTCAACCTACAAAAGTTGCTGGAAGTCACCATGGACGTTGCCAGTGCCCTTTACCCTTCAAGCCAATTTATATTTCAGTACAACAAAAGAAGCTCTTTGTACTTCCTTTTGATGCTACAACAGGCAAACATGTTTGTTTATCACTTAGCATGAACCCGCCTGTTTCTCTCCCCAGGTGGGAGACGAATTTATATTTATTCCAAGCATCACAGCCATACGGTCAACCTAAACTGGAGAGGTGCTATTCCCTGTGCCCACACCTTGCATTTTGAGAGTCATTCTCCCCTCCACCTTTCTTTTTCCTTGTAGAGAATGGTTGCACTCTTATTTTAAAATATGGCTTGTGGTCTTGGCCTGTTTGAACGTTACAGTCACCAGGAAAAGGGGTTTAAATCTCTCAAATGGGTCAAGTCCTGTTCTAAGACCTTTATGACTTGCCATACAGTATATTTGTCAAGCAGGGGTAACGTTATGATTGTGAAGAACAGGCACTGGGGGAGATGAATGAGAGATCTCTTCAGCAGCAACTCCATTCCTGTAAACTGGATGCACATTTTTAGAGACATGTTCTTTTAGCATCCTAGCCAGTCTGTTGTTCAAATCATCATGCGGCCCCAGCCCTGTTCAATGGGTGGCATGTCATTCCTTTGAGCTCAGCTTTTACCAAAAAAAAAAAAAAAAAAGTTCCACTACAGCATTTGAATCAGAGGGGTTTAGAAGCCGTGCTGCGAATGCCCAGAGACATTCCAAACAAACAGCGATGGCTGAAGTCAAGAAAGGGGGAGGAAGGAAGTCTTCCGTCAGACACCCGAAAATAAATTTATCTTAAATGCATCCAGATCTGGCGCACAACTTGGAGACTCCCCCCTTGATTTTTCTCTCTTCGTTGTTTTACTGGAAATATTGATTTGTTATTTACACGGAAGAGGGACACAGGGATGATTTTTTGTTTCCCTGTAGATAAATTGTTTTGAAAAAAAAATGTTTTAATCAAATGCTGTAGCAGAAGAGAAGCCCGTCAAACTCTGAAATGCTATGCTTCTCATTAGCACAGTCCCTGGCTTTCATTTCCACACTGCCATTTTGGGTTTATATACAATAATAGAATCTGACACATTTACGGGGAAAGAAAGTTCTTATAAATATACCATCTTTAAGGACAAGGGGAGGGATGATGGGGATGGAATAACTTCTGAAACTATTTTGTCAGAGGCAAGCATATCACAACGGGTGATGTGAACCTCCTACTTGATAAGAGTTCAGGAGGAAACACAGCATCGAGCCAGGGGCTCTCAGGGACTGTTTGCAACTGTCGTTGTTAGCTGTTCTGGAGACCATGCATTGTTCTAAAATTTCATATTGTTAGCATGCAGGAACAGGCTGAAACTGGTCATCGAAGCAGCAAAAAACCATTTGCTATAAGAAGATTAACTGTTAATTATAAGCAGTCACATTCCAAAGCAGCAGATGCAGAAAAAAGAAAACATGCCATTACTTGTCATTCCTTCCCAGTTATTTTTACACTCACACCAAATGCAAAATAGAAATCTCAAAAGACAAACAAAGAACACCACATACAAAAAAATAAAAAAAAATCAGCAAGAATGACCAATGAGAGGCTCCAAGACAGTACAGAAACAGTTAAAAACGATTCAGCCCCACACACGTTGACAAACCTTCATGAATCACAACGTTTAAACCGAGATGCCACCCACTGGTCGGGTGGCCCTTTTTCTCAACTTCTGGAATAGTCCATTTTCATTGACTCCCTGGGGGTGTCTTCACCTACAGACTTCTGGGTCCACTTTCTTAATAGGTAAGGCTGATCCTGAACTCCCATCTGGTGGAATGATCCAGCAGGCTTGAAGACTACGTGTACTGGCCAGGAAGAGATTTCCTCTGGGCCATGGTACAAATCACAGACAAGCTTTTTAACTAAAAACTGATGAGGGTTTGTCTCCCTGGCGGTAGATGTTCCAGAAGATTTGGACACTTGTGTGTAAAATGATACTCTCAAGTTGTTAAATAAAATTATACTAAAATTAAGTTACGGACCTCCTAATTTGGAGTTTACCACCCCTCTCATCTCCCTCAATGATCTCTCTCTGGCTCCCTAAGCCTTCATTTTCGTCTCATGGATATTCAGAATTGCTGGTATTTGGTTCCCATTTCTCAGTGATTGTTTCCTTTTCTAGAGATGATTTATGTTAGAAGGTTAATTCTTAGATATCAGAGTTCCACTTAAACCTCCCAAGGTTAGGTTTCAAAGTGTAACTTTGGTTTAAAACAGAAGTTTCCTATCGCCTCTCTGGCCACACAATGGGTCCTCTCTCCTTTAGCGTTTGCTAATTTTCTTTCTTACATAGTCACCCATCCTCTCCCTTCCCGAGTCCCCATCCTGGGAAAAGGTTTTCCCCTGCAGTACAATGGTAACACAAAGTAGATCTACGAGGACATCTAGTGGATCAGTGTGGAAGAGCAGCTAGTTCACAGGCAACCGGAACTAGCCTTTCTCCAAAAGGAGCAGAAAGAGGACCAGGCTATCTCTAAGAATTGAAATATTGGGCAGCATCATTTCAATTCAATGGCTTCTTGCGATCCACAGCAGACCTTTAGGAGAAGCAGGGATGAGGGGGTTGGAGGTCCTGGGAGATGGTCCGAGGGTGGGCAGACTGGCAACTGGCAAGCACACTGGCTTTGCCCCTGTGGCCAGCAGAGTGGGATCACGTCTGCAGCCACAGACTGGACCTCTTCAAAGCCCTGCTGCAGCTTTCTGGGACAGGGAACAGACAAGAGTGTGTCTCTGGCAGGTGCCAACACTGTAGCTACTTGTCAATCTGTCTTTGGGCTCTTGGAACTTTACTCTCAATAAATTGCTCTCTTGAGCAGACTTAACTCTGGGAAAGCAGCAATATAAGGCTCCAGGGACTCAGTTTTCTCTTTGGCCCACATTGTAAGGATCCTGTTCTTGGAGCAGGGCCATAGACTCAAAGAGGTTTTGTGGTTGCCAAGAATTAGACCCTGGATCTCAGCACCCTCAAACTCAGCCCTAGCACTCTCACAATGTGCTTCTCTCCACCACGAAAAAGTGGAAAATCAACCAATATCCCCATTATGACTTACTAGTCCTATTTATAGAGAAAAAATAGACATATTTTTCTAAGGGACTTCACCAAAATTGTCTGTCTACTCTTAAATGTTTTAAAACAGATTTCTCACACGAGCACTTAGACGACCTTTCCTCTCCTTTCAAAGGCTATGATCATGAGAAAGGAAACCCATAGGCAGTAGCAGCTGCAGAGGTGGCTTAGTTACTGCTCTTTCCTTGAGTCAGACAGTCAGCTGTTCTCTGGTGGTTGGCGCTTCTAAGCCAAGTCTGAAATGGAAGGGACAGTTGGATTCCATTCTATCCTCAGCACCATCTGCCTCCTGCATCAGCAACCAGATTGTCAGCCAATTTCTAATTGCAGAGTCTTAATTTCCAGTGTGGATTGGAAGGGGCAGGAAAAGTGGTGCTGGACTGAGAGGCCCAGGTGGACTTTCCCAACTACTGGGGACAAATATTTTAGGTTTCAAATGGAGCTAATTCGAGGGCAGGCTGGTGTGGAAAGAAAAAAAAAAGATCTGACATTCAATTAATAGGTAGTTTTCAGATTGCAATCTCTGTTTTAAAATCAGTCCAATGAAGGAAGCATTATTTCCAAGCATAAAGTCTGGAGCTACTTTTCATGTGCTCTTCAGCAACTAAAAATTACAAAGGAAAATGTCCATGGAAGTAAAAGTCCACTGAGGTTTAAGGTTGAAGCAACTGATGTGGCACTGGGAATCAAGGCCTAAAAGTGAGAAATGATGTCTTCACTTAGCAAATTCCGCCCATTAACTTCTAGAATAAGAAGAAAGGTCTTCCAGGTGGTTTTCCAAAAACATCAAGAGGAGAAAGAAAAAACTAGTAAATGTCAGTGGCATCAAGCACACTGATCTAGGTGATTCTGCCCTCAGCAGCCGTACTGTGGCTGGGGAAGGCAGAAGTATTTGGCACTGGAGTTGTCTGTTGTTTGACATCACATTTTCCCTCCAATTCTGAAGGACCATTAGTTATGGCGGACAGCTCTGCAGGTATAAAAGTGGCTGATGTCCTCAAACCATCCTTAAAAAGATATTTCAGATGAAGGGAGCCACAGAGTCTCTCTTGACAGAATTGTGCACTGAATTGAAGATGGTCATTGCTTTGTTTGTTTTTACATGGAGCGACTTATACCCTCCAAACACTGACGATAGCCAAAATCAGATGATCAACTCGCCTCTTCTGCTGCAAAGAAATATGAAAGGACCAAGTGCCGAAACATCTTCTCCAAGAGCCAGTGGACTGAACCATTCTACAGATCAGGTCTCATTTTCAGTGGACTTTTAGGTACATTGATAAAGACCCAGAGCTCACTGCTGGTACCACTGAGAGCAGCATGGCTCTAGTCACTTTGTTGGCCTTAAAAGCTCCTCCTCAATTGCCCCATCTCACTGAGTGAGATGCCATCCTACTCCTTCAGTAACTTAGAGGCTCAGAGACATATATTGACTTGTTTAGATGTCTACATAGCTCCTTGGTGAAATAGAACCTTCTCCAGTCATCTTTCCTCCCTTAAACAAGTGAATGGATCTTCCAAGATGTCTGACTTAACACTCACAAAGGAACTGGGTGGGTCCTAGCGGGTAGTGACTAAAGAAGAAACATTATTTTAAGCCAAGGAACTTCATAGACTCTAGGAAATAATTACCACTGTGGAAATACTTGTCTCCAATAAGGCAGTTTAGATACTTACAGTCCCAAAGTTGAGAATCCAATTAATTGTCTAGCAAGTACCTCCTCATATAGAGAGGCACATATACTGTTAATATATACATCAATCTATAAAATATCTTGACTCTTATATATAAAAATATACATTTTTACATATAGAGTACTGGTATATATCATATATATACATATATCTATATCACCACACAGGAATATATATGTAGCATATGTGTTTCTTTTAGGAGAGGACTTCAAGCTCAATAGCAGAGGAGACCAAGTATAACTTATCAAAGGCAAGCATGACAATGACCCTAGTTGACAAGGCGTCTAGAGCTAAAGTGGTAATTACCTCCGTCTAATCAGTATCCTTTTAAAGATCTGAGACAGAGCCTTCAAGAGAAACACACTGTTGTCAAAGTCTTATTTTCAAGTGGAAAAAATAAGACGGTGCCAGAAGCTGGCCAGAGCTGGGTGGCTGTAGGGGGATGGACAGAGAGTGGGCTCCCTTTGGACGCTCCAGCTCCAGGCTACTCTATATAGACTGCATTGGGAGATGAGGGAGTTGGGGCGTGATGTCACTGCTACATGCAACATAAATACCAAAAGTAAAAAAGGAACTAAAACTGTACAGAAAATAAAAGAAGTATCTCTTCTAGAGAAAGACAGGGGGAACTGGACTCCGGGCTGCTGGGAACCCGTTTTACTCACAATATATCACTACCAGTGTGCAGTTAAAATAGAGTGGGGGCCGTATTCCAAGGCAGCAAAGAGAAAAAAAAATAAATCAAAGATATGTCAATGATTAGAAGTTAAAGAAACTTCTTTCAAACACATCAATCTAGACATGACTTGTCCCCTAGGGGGTCCACCCTTTGGCAAATGTTTAGAGGCTGGGGGAAAAAAAAAAGAAATGTAAATCATTAGACCAGTTTTGTTATACAGAAAAAGAAAATGGGTAAATGGTAGACCCTGAGAGCTTGTTCCTTGGCCAGACAGCTGAATTGGACTCTCTTTCTTGATGGAGAGCTATAAAGAAATGGAAAGAAATGCAAAACGTTAAACTATACTACCACAGGGTTTCCAGAAATGGAATGTCCACACTCGATATTTCTCCAGATAATATAACACGAAATGTTGACGGTTACTGAATAAAAGTGAATAGGAAGGTAGGGGTGGGAGAGGCAGGGGAAGAATGGGGTGGGAGAGAGGGTTAGGAGCTGAGGGTAGGGCCAGTGACTATCAATAGCCCTGCTCTTGTGGAGTGCATCGCTCCAGGGGAATTATTAATACCTAAATTATAAGGTTTGGATAAGTGACTACATGGGTAAGCTGCCCTCTCTATCGTACACCAGGCAATGTCTACCCATTGGCTTGGTTTTCCATTTCTCTACTGGAACCCTCTGATGCATCATTAACCATCCTAGTTTCTTCTAGTTGAAGTTTCTTTGAAGCCATAACATTTCTTCCCAAATTTCATTTATCCTACATGGGGAGGTTTATGTTCAATAATTAATTTCATACTAATCACACACACACAGCTATATTCTGCCTACTGTGCTACTGGCCTTTCAATTAGGAAAAACAATTATTTGGACAATTCTGGTTGCAATCAGGGCCTTTGGGAGGAGCCCGAGGTTGGGGGAGGAGGAAAAGGATATAGGGAGAGAAGAGTGAGAGACCAGTCATACTGGCATGGCTTTGGAGGGGAGGCCTTTTGCCGCAATCTGTGCTGCACGTGATAGGAGATCGTGCCCTTACCCTTCACTAGCTCAACCAACTTTAATGGAAACAAAGAGAATAAAATTCTTTCAAACAAGTATGTACCTCTCCCTACAGGATTTCCAGAAACAGAATGCCTGACCACTGACCACTCATGTTTGTTTGCCTGGAACTACGATGGAAAAAATACTCTAGAAACCAAATCCTTCTATCTAGGGATGGTAAAAGTGGTCTGTGTTCCACAACTGTGTCCTGTAAGGGAATATGTTCCAGCATTAGAACAGGGGTCAGAGAAGTTCTCTCTTTACCCTTCCATTCCCACTTCTGCCTTCTGAGTCTGGTCTATACTGGGATTTCGGCAGAAAGATCTCTTAACCTAAGAGTTAATGATGTCGTTTCCTTCCTTAACATATTCCAATGGCTTCCTGTCCAGAATGAGGACCCACCTTCTTACAACAGCCTGCCCCTTCCTCTCGGACCTCATCTCACACTGCTCGCTTCCTATCACCCCCACCAGCCACTCTCCTGTCCTCCAAACACTGCATGCTAAGTCCTGCCTTTGCTCTTCTTCCTACCTGGATTAGGTCTCGGGCTCAATGTCACTGCCCAATGGAGGCCTTCTTGACCTTCCAGGTTGTAAAGTAGCACCCCTATAAGATTCCCTACACCCTTAGGCAGTCTCTGCTCTCTTCTTAGCCCTTGGCTCTCTCTGAATTTATGTAACTGTTGACAGGATCCTGGTTCATCTCCATTCATTAGAGTGACAGTTTCAGGAGGACTTTCTTTGTTTACCACTCCATCCCTAATACCAAAATAGCACTGCAAGGCAGGTACTCAAATACATGTGAATGGCTAATCTGTAAGTGAGCTATAGTCTTGCCATTTCATTGATACCCCTTTGGGGAGTAGGGTGCTAGCAAATATCCAGTCGTGGATTGCTGGCCTCAGCACTCTCCTGCCTTTTCCAGCCCCTTATGGTTAAGAGTTTCCTTACAGAAGAGTTCACCCTCCTGTATCTGTTGCTCTCTCTTATCTGCCTCTCCCCTTGGAATGCTGGGCTCCCTCTGCAGGAAATGACCCAGGAGAGCCTGCTCAGCTGGGCTGTGCTTCCACGTCCACAGCAAACAAAGCCGGCTGCGGTTGGCAACTGGCTGGTGGGAAGGGTCTTCTGAGTCAGTCTGGGGGGACTGGGTGGGGAGTGAGGGTGCTCTTCTTAGTAGGTTTTCAGAATGGAGGAATTCACAGGTCCCAAGGAGTTAGAGTGTTCTGTTGTTCTGAGATATAAATACTTAGTAAGGTGACAGAGTCAGGGAGGGGGACCGTGAGTAGGGTTACGTCTGTGGGAAAGGGGAAGGCCAAACTGTGGGTCTGAGATGCCTCAGACTTAGGATCCCCCCGAATCCAAACTGTGTCCCATGGATATTTGCACCAGAGACTGGGGGACTTTGTGTTCCAGGAGAGTGACGTTAATATCTGACTGGTTTTCCATTTCTCGTGCACCAGTCCCTTTTAGAAGTGCAGTGAAAAAGTCCTTGCTTCCCTGGCACATCAGGAACGGTGTTCTTCTGTCTGGTTTCTGCTCGTGAAATGGCACTTTATGGGGTTACTGTTCATACATGTTCTTACTCATCTGCCCCTCTTGTGTTTTCCCTTCTACAAAAAAGATTAGAGCACTCGGGGAACAAGTATCGGAAGTCTTTGGGAGGGTCCCTGTGTATTGGCTAGGAGAGAGTCTGCAATCCCCTCTTCTCATTAAACTTGGAAGCTTAGTTTCTTCTTTTTTGTAAAATGAGATGAATAGCCCCCCTTGCCTGTCATACAAGGTTACGGTGAGGATCAATTTAAAACTACAAATCACCATCAGAGGGCAGGCATCATTAATGTTTTCTCTAGGTTAAGGACAATTTCTATTAGGCAATGAAGCATCGTTGCTACAAAAGGCACAGCCTTCCCAAAGCAAAGACCATGTGAAGACATGGTGTCTCAGCAGATCACAGTCCAAAATACCCAACTCACCCCATCCTCCTCCAGAGGCCCCAATGGCGAACTGCTTTAGAAGGGGCTTGAGACAGGATAGGTCAGAAGCAAAATCCAGCCTATTCTAAAGAGCAATAGTGCTTCAACAATAGTGCTTCAAGGGAGCCTTTGGGACAATGGCAATTGAAGTCCATTGGCAATGGCAAAGTTCTTGTCATGGGGCAGTCTGAAGGGATCACAACTGACAACTCTAGTCTTTGGTACTAAAGCCTGCAAAAATCCCAAATAAAAAGATGATCAACTCCCATTTTGGAGACACAGTTTCTCCCGCAGCTGTAGCGTACTCTCTCCGTGGCCCTAATCCACTGGGAATCACTACACAAAAACACCCCCTCCCCATGGCTTTCGCTGTCTTCCTTTTAAGCTGTGACTATCTCAGATGGGCCCCATCTGGCAGCCCTACCCTCCAGAAGTGAGGGACTTCTAGCCAGGGGACTAGAGCTCACTCCTGGGTGTTAAGAGCGGTGATTTTTCATCCTCTGCTCTAACAAAGCGAGAGCAGGTACCTATTTCCCATCTCTTCAAACGGCTGGGTGAAACATAAACATGTTCGAGAAAACTCTTGATGTTTAGTGTTTCTCTAACAGGAAAAGGAGAAGGAAAACGGATTCGGGGACGAGGAAGGGAAGAGGGAGGGGCCGGGGAAAGAAATACTACTTACGCCGTTTGCAGCCGCATTTTTTTATTCTTTTGGGATCTGTGATGTCATCATGACAGGCCTTGCAGTAAAAAAATGCCCTGGAGGAAGAGAATGGAAAAACTGACACGTTTCATAATCTACCCCAATGAAATGAGTACCACATTCCCCCCGCAGTGGTGCCAAATTAATGAAACATGCCAGCGCTAATTTCCTTTCATCTTTCGAAAGGTTTAGACGTTCGCAGACGGAAATGTTTGTTGCCAGACTGTTTCTTTCAAACACAGGATCCCGTGATTGGAGTTAGGGCTTCTTTTCATAAACTTCCACTTGCTGAGGAACGGGGGGAAAGGTTGCCGATGCGACACAGTGCGTGTGCTGGCTCATCTCTCATTTTTGAGAACAGCATTCGATACTGTTCGTGGGAACACGTGGGCCGCCTGCCCTGGGCCCTGAGTGGGGAATTTAAATACAACTCTGAAAGCCCCTCCGGCTAGTCAAATAGCTATTAAAGGGGACAGCGGCATGCCATTCCTCAGTCAAATAAAAATGTTAACCCTGTCACTGGGAAGCACCTTTCCTTGTCAGCCAAAGTGAAAGAGCGTTGGGGAGGGGGGCGGCGAGCGAAAGGCAAAAGCGATGACTCAAGCAGGTCTCAGCACTGCCACCCCCACCCCAGGGTTTCACAGCCCTTCTTACTCCACAGCTGGCTGGTCCGAGCTTTGAGGACATACTCTCCAGCCCCGAGGACATGTACTAAATGGAGGTTTTCTTTTTACTGTAGAGCAAAGCTCAGTTGACCACTGGACTGAGTAGAGGCTACGGAGGGAAGGGTGGGCACAGGGGTCCTGGGAGAAGCAATCAACAAAAAGACCCCTAATCTGACTGAAGTGTCCCATTGGCTGTGGCAAAGGTATTCTGGATGAGACAAAATAAGATCATTCAAGCCCTATTTAAAATTAAAGTT
Source organism: Otolemur garnettii (assembly GCF_000181295.1). Lineage (NCBI taxonomy): Eukaryota > Metazoa > Chordata > Mammalia > Primates > Galagidae > Otolemur > Otolemur garnettii. The sequence continues at coordinate 8,756,611 of NW_003852403.1, read as the reverse complement.
CCTAAAACAGCACATGAGGCCTGTGTCCTTCCGTGCCGGGAGGTGATAAAATCCACTGGAACATCCTGACAGCCTTCGGGATTCAGAAACTACTAAAATCCTTGGCTTGGCATCTTTGCCACTGCTCGTGTGAAGTTGAATGCCAGGGGCAGACATGGTCTTTCCTCGACCAGGGCCAAAGAAATAAACGTGGTTCTTGATTTAACTCCTAGGTTCCTTTTTATCTTTTCTGCAGGACTTAGACTTATAATTCACACCAACTGGACACCAGTGTTAGGAGTGTTAGATCCGGAGCTCTTGGAGATCCTGCAGCCAAAATCTCCAGGATTCAGTGTCCTCATCTGTAAGTTGAGGCCCATTCAAAGTCACCCCATGCTGGAGCTGGGCTGGCTCCAGGACTTCCGAGTCCAAGTCCAGGGCTTGGTCTACCCTAGCGCCGCCTCTGCTGTATGCCCCCACGCCACTGCCAGCCACGTGGTAAAGGAGGAGAAGTGAGCTGATGGTCTACGCTGAGTGGCAGTGCAGTTAAGGACCCAATCAAGGGGCCTCAAAATGGGAAGGCCAGGAAAGGAGGAAACATCCAAATTGGGGAAAGTAACTTTGCTTCCACTTCCTTTGGCCATTTCTCCCCCACTGGATGCTCCTAACCCATAATAATAAAGGCAACAATCACAGCAGCTCACGTTTACAGAGCTCAGACTACGGATAGGCCAGGCGCGGTTCTAAGCATTTTATAAACATTAACATATCTGATTCTCAAGTGACTCTTTGGAAGAAGAATGATTATTATCTCTGTTTTACACATAAGGAAACTGAAGCACAGAGAGATTAAGCAACCTTCTCAAGGCCACAGAGCTAAGACAAGCAGAGCTGGGATTCCATCCCAGGCACTCTGACCCCAGAGCCCAGGGTCTCACACCTGCCTGTGATGTGATGAGATGATGGTGAGCCTGAACAGACTGTTGAAGGATAAAGTGTGATTTCTTCATGAATTCAAGTGTGATTCTTTATGACATTTAATTTTAATTTTTTAACAGACAAAAGTTGGGTGCTGTTGAGGTATATAACACAATGTTTTGAACTATGGACTGTGGAATGGCCAAATCCAGCTAATGGACATACACATTACTCCACCAGCTCACCACTTTTTGTGGTGAGAACACTTAAGATCTACCCCCTGAGCAACTTCCAAGGGTGCAATATTGGACGTGAGATGTTGTATGATAGAGCCCTTGAACTTGGTCCTGTCTCACTGAAGTTTGTGTCCTTTGACCCAGCTGTCCCCATCACCCTCACCCATGGCCGCCAGGAACCGCCATGGTCACCACTCTCTGATTCTCCGAGTTTGACTGAGGGAGATCAGGGGGTATCTGCACTCCTCTGCCTTGCTTATCTCACTTAGCATAATATCTTCCAGGGGCAGGCAAGGAAGATTAATAATGAAATGATAGAGGAGCTGGGTTGTGTCCAAGGTCACCTGGAGGCAACCCCCCAACTGGAGGGGACAGAGCAGCCAAGCTCTAGAATGGAGCTCATAGAGAAATGCCACTCTGCAAGCCCTTCTCTCCCCACCCATCTCTGCTGCTGTCACCGTGACCATCACCTGGCAAGTCCCTACCTCACTGCTTACCTGCACCTGGGTGACAGAGTGTCGCTAGAGAAGAAAACACACCGACTCACTTTTAAATCCATAGCTGCAGATTCCAGAGGCCTTTTCCCACCCACCCCACCCCCAGGATCACTCCATTCTCTGGGGACTTGCTTTGCTACCCGCCAAAACAGCTCTCTCTGCTCTTTTCTCTGTGTCCTCTCTGATTCAATGCACCCCTCCCACAGACAGCCTTCAGCTGGTGACCTTGTGTCACACACATCAGCAAGAAGCCTGGCTCTGCCTCCTGCAAGGATGGCTTTTCTCCTCCTGTCCTCTGGTTTGCCCCTGGGAGGGGCCAGCAGGAGCCTGGAGGGGCCTGGAGCACGGAAAGAGAGGAATCCATCCTAGTGATCCCTCAGCTCCCTCGCCGCCTGGCTGAAATGGCAATAGTGACACCTCTGTAACTGAAGGACGATGCCCTGCAGGGCAGCCATTCCTACCCCACAGCCTCTCTCTGCAGCTCCTGATCCCCCTTCCTCTTGACTCTGCAGATCTAGGGTGAGAGGGGCTCCCCTCTCTTGCTGGTTCTGGGGTGCTAGGCTACTTCTTGCTTGCTTTCCTTAGCTATCTGCCCACTCAGCAGTGTCCAGTTTTTTTATTCCTCTGCCAAACACTGGAAGAGTAAGATTTGTCTTGGAACACAGAGTAAATACACAAATACTAACAAAAGCTGATTAGCAAAAAAAACAAAAAAAAAAGGCCTTGCATACTTTTCGTGATATCTGACACCACAGATAAGCAAAAAAAGTTCTCACAAAATCAGCAGGCAGCACATAGGGTACAGGTTGGACACTCCTGAACAGTCCCCCTCATAAAACTCTCCTCCCTTTTTCCCATCTCTGTATTGTCAGGACCTCAGAGATACAGCACCCAAATTCACATCTCCAGCCTTCACCTGTCCCCAGAACGCTAGATTCTGAGATCCCATGGCCTTTATGATTTCTCCATGTGCACACTTGGTACACACCTCCAGCTGAAAAGCCCAAACAGAATCCTTAACTTCCTACCACCCAGAGAACTTGTTTCTCCTGCTGTGTTTGGTACCTTGAAAAGATGGAGTCATCGTCTACTCAATTGCTTATACCCCAAGTCTAGGCTTCATCCATGGTTCCTCTTTTTTCTCTCCTTTCTTCTACCCAGTTCATCAGTGGGTTCTGTGGACTCTCCAAAATATGTGGTACAGTCTGAGTGGGCCCCACTTCTCCCCACCATCCTCTCACCTACACCATGTAATAGTCTCTGAGTCTTTTCCCTACTCTCCTGTTCCATTCATCCCATTCTCTACAATGCAGGAAGAATGGCCTTTTAATGAGATCATCAGACCACCTCACCCCCAGCTTAAAACCATCCATGACTTCCATTTTATAACAAACCCAACCTTTTTATAAAGTGGTATAGGAACCAGCTTTCCTTCTGCCTGTACCCCCATCTCATCCCACTCTCCCCTTCCTCTTAGTCATGCTTTCCTCCCTGGCCAGAGTAGACTTCTTTCCACCTATCTCCTCTTCCCATCTAACATTTGCATGATGAAATCTTTCCCCTCATCTCTAGCTTTGCTCAACTGCTACCTTCTCAGAGAAGCCTTCACTTACACCCAATCTAAATCCATGACCTAGTTCGTTCGTTCTTCCCTCCCTCCCTCCCTCCCTTCCTTCCTTCCTCCCTCCTTCCCTTCCTCTTCTCACTCTGTTGCCCTGGGTAGAGTGCCAAGCCATCACAGTTCACAGCAACCTCAAACTCTTGGGTTCAATTGATCCTCTTGCCTCAGTCTCCCAAGTAGTTGGGACTACAGGTGCCTGCCACAATGTCTGGCTAGTTTTCCTGTTTTTATTAACGACAGGGTCTTGCTCTTGCTCAGGCTGGTCTCAAACTTCTGGGCTCAAGTGATCTATCTGCCTCTGCCTCCCACAGCACTAGGATAGCAGGTGTGAGCCACTGTACCCAGCCATCATTAATTTTTAAAATACCATAATCTCTCCTCCCTAGAATGTGAGCCCCATGCAAGCAGCGACGTCTCTCCATTGTTCATGACTGTTTCCTTGGTACCTCGTATAGAGCCTCCTAAGCATTAGGTGGCTGATAATAGACAGCTCATGAACGAATAAATGAGTCTGAGAATGTTTCCCAGTATTGCTGGGTCTGCCAATTTTTCAGGAGAAACCAGTAATAAGGATTTTTATATAAACGCTCATGACTTTTTCACCTTGGCAACTAAATTACTTTATTTAAAGTGTGACCCAAAAAAATCCTATCTGCAAGCCAAATTAAGTCAACAAGACCCCATTTTGTGACTCCTATATTAAAGACTATCTTCCAAGATTATTTAAGGAGGAAAATATTTAGTGGCAAGGAGTAAAGGGCAAGTGGCCAATGCCCATCCCCAAATGACCTCTGTAAGACTGGAATTGAATGGTTTCACTCCTCTTCTCCTAAAATACTGCCTCTGAAAGTTTCTAAGAGCTAGAATTCATAAACTTCATTTGTTGCTGTTTTGCAGTGGAGGGTGCCAACTCAACACTAGATCATCATAATCTACTTTTCCATTTTCACAAAACTTGTTTAGTTTCCTTCAAATCTCCAATGTCCTTGCTGTGGTTTTCTGCAGTCTTCATCTATCTGCAATCCCCTAACTGACAGCATTTGCTCTGACACATCACACACCATGGAAAATTACAGGCTGGTGGTGGAGCTGATTGTGTCAGCATGTATTTGTGAATACCATAAAGCACTGAAATGAGACATATTGCACTCCTTAATATAGGAGGTAATTTGTTTTTTGGACTGCCTGGTATTTGTGACATTCATTAGTGAGAGATGCAATAGAAAATAGAATTACACAAATGGGAGTTTCATGTTATATTTGCTATCTGGGTGGTACACATGATCTATGGTGCCGTGTGCTCCCCAGCCTCCTGTACTTGGCGCTGAGATGTGGCTGCGAGCTTTTGTGCATCACAATCTGGACAAGAGAGCAAGCTTATTTTTTAGAGGACTAAAATGGGGGGCTTCGACCCCATTAACCCTGCTTTTTCTTCTCAGGATCCTTCAGAGAACAGTGACTTTCTGTCCCACAGCTGGTGAATGGCGACCTTTTCCCGATTTGCAGAAGTAAATTTAAGTTATTAGAGAACTTGGTTTTAAGGATTTTTTGTTTGTATTCTTTTTGCTTCTCCATCCTATATTTTCTCTTTCCTAGAAACGTGGATGATAATAAGCTAGGATGTAACTAGTGTGGACAGTGCAGTTGAGTGGGTGAAGAGAAAGAGAACCACAGGCATCCACCATCATGTATCTTCGTGCTGTATTCAGCGTGTCAGGCCCACTCCTAAGCATGTAAGTAAGAGTGCAGGTGCTGGAATTGACTTTGGGCAAGTTAGTCAACCAATCTGTGCCTCAGTTTCCTCATATGTAAAGTAGGAAATAGTAACGCTAGCTATCTATCTCATGAGGTCCCTGTGAGAATTTAGTGGTTTCATAAACACAGAAAACCTGGTACCTAAAACAGTGCTGGTGTCTAGTCAACCCTCCATAACAATGTGTTAGTATTATTAAATTTGCTAGAAAGAGAGCAGATTTTACAAAAAGGAAGACCAGTTCCAAGTTGGGTTCTGTCACTTGCTAATGTGCTGCATCGCCTTGGATAAATCATTGACCTCAGATTTACAGATGAGGAAACCCAAACCTTGAGTGTTTAGGAAGAGTTACTTCCAGAGTTACTTTAGAGGAGTAACAATAAAGAAAGCAGCACACCAAGCAGAGGCCTGGCTTTGAGTAGGAGTGCATTAAATAAAGACCATAGGCTTTATATACATACATATAGACCTTCCCCATGAATAATCCTCTTAAAATATTTTATGTAACATTTTGTTGAACTGAGTGACCTGGCTATTTGCCTCACATTTTCTCCTAATAAATTTTTCCAGGTCTCTGGGACAGAATCAAATATAACAATATTCCACATAGTTCTGAAAAGAGCCCTATGATTCTCCAGGTTGCTTAATAAGGCTTAAGGATACTAATTAAAATGTTATGAAACATGGAGGCTAATGAAATCCTGGGCTGTACGCATGGAGGCCTAAATTGAGGGTGACAACTTTAGCCACTTACCTAGACAACTACAGACAGAAATATAGCCAGTTTAAGATTTCATTCGCAATTAATCCAAATTTGTTTTGTTTAGACATAGGGTCTTGCTCTGTATCCCTGGCTAGAGTACAGTAGGGTGATCACAGCCCATTGCAACTTCAAGCTCTTAGGCTCAAGTGATCTTCCTGTCTCAGCCCCTCAAGTTGCTAGGACTACAGGAATGTGCCTCTACCCTCAGCTAATTTTTCTTTTCTTTCTTCCTTTTGGGTTATTTTATTATCATTATTATTGGTATATACAGATTCTTGTTCTTGTTCAGGATGGTCTCGAACTCCTGAGTTCAAGCAATCCATCTGCCTTGGCCTCCCAGAATGTTAGGATTGCAGGCTTGGCCATTACACCTGTCCTATCCAGACCTTTTGAAATTCCATTTGGCACTTACAGTAAATTTGCAAATATATCTGCCCATTATTAAGTAAAAAGTACTAGACAAGGAGCCTGTTGTTTTTTTATGTTGTCCTAGGTCATCAAGAATTAAGATGACCTTGAGTAATCCATCACTCAGCTCCTGTAGCCTCAGTTTTCTCCCTCATAAAATGAAGAAGTAGGTAACTAGGCCTCCTAGTCCTAAGATTTTATTATTCCTACAATGTGGAATTGTCTGTGTGAACAAAAGTCCATGGGAACATTTATTTTAAGATACAATCTCTTTTTTCTCAAACTCTGCACCATTTGATACCCCTAGACATGTTATGAAGCTCTGGGGTCAGTGCCCTGTACATTGGAAGCACGCCCCACTTTCAGTAGGTCAAGATGTCTATGGCTGGGCCCGACAGAAAGCCAGATGAAAACAAACTCTTACCTCTTAACTTCTTTGGCATCACTTGCGATGAAAAATCCTAAAGTACCTTCTTGGATCTTAAGATGGTTTCCAGGATTAATTAATATACTGCTCAGTAAACAAACAAACAAACAAAAAAAAAGAAGACACATTTGTGAGATCGTGCTCTGAATGGCTTGAAGGCTACATTGTACTCTTGTTTTTATAGGGGGCCCACTAGTCTAATGCTTTCCCCACAGATTTTGTTCAGAGCCTGATGTCCATGGCCCCAAACATTCAGGTGGATAATGCCATCATTAATCTCTGCTGGTGAATTCCCAGGTTGGCACATACCCAGTTGAGGAAATCAAAGCAAATCTAGGTTTTAGGACTGGGTTTCTATGATGAGGCAGTCTAGCCTCCATCATGGCCATCTAATTTGAAGCAAAGGCCATCATAATGAATTCCGTTTGAAACATCTATGGATAGTTAATACTGAAGCATTATTGGCCTACTGAAGCTATTGCTACATCAATTTTCCATTAGATGACAGAGCATTAATGGGACCCCTATATGAATACAGAAACATACATGTATAGACACCACATGTTTCCATGGGGAATGGTACAAGACACCTGTAACCAATGCAGAAACCAGCCAAATGTCTTCATGACATTGATAAGGACATGGAAATAGATTCCATGTACTGCCTATGTAGGTAAAGTTGTATCTACCCAAAGAGTGCAAAAGAAAAATGTCAGCAGATGGATATACTTAATGATTCCAGTCTGCTGTTTATAAAAACATATGGGGTGTTTAAATAAGATGTGTGTATAGCATGTATGTCCTAATTGAGGCAAACTGTAGTTAGAAAACAAATGGAAATTACCCTTAAAGAAAACTTGCCCTGCAGGGAACTAGGAACCTAAAAATATACACTGTCCTATTCCAAAGTAATCTAAATAGATTAGTGACCACATTGTGTTTGGACTGACTGCAGAGACAAAGGTATCCTGACCTAATAAATGGATGAAACAAACAAGTTTAATTTTCTGCAGATCAAAAGCAGAAGACAGGAATATTTTACACAGGGAGGAAGATGAGGCTTTGGGCTTAACAGATACTGAATTTAGGGACTCTGTATGAAGCAGGAGATAGAACAGAGGTATTCTTTGACCTGAAAAGCAAGTGTTTAAGGTAAAAGATATTTAGAATCAGTCCAAAGCAGTGGGTCTCAACCTTCCTAATGCCGTGAGCCTCTAATACAGTTCCTGTGGGTCGCGACCCACAGGTTGAGAACCGCTGGTCTAAATGAAGTCCTCCACTGCCCAAAATGATCCAAATGGGGGATGGTAATTAACATGTCATCTTCTGCCACTGGTAAAACCATTCATGAAAGGTGATATGGTGAACAGAGGATATGTCTGTAGGAATACAGGAGGGGCCCAGGCAAACTTTCGCTCAGTTGGGAGAACTCTGAGCAGATCATTATTGCAAAATAATTGTGGTCACAAGAGCACCCACTGTTACCTATGACCAGACCTGACGGAAGGAAACCAAACCTGTAACATCTCCACTATTAACATTAAATAACAGCAAGAGGCTAGGAAGACTTGACTGCTCTGTGCTATGACCACAGGCAGGAAGGAGACCCCTTCAAAGTCAGAGAGCGGCATCTACGCTAATAGCACAGTTTCGATCAGCGGCAGCACTGTACTGGCACCTCCTATCACCCACGGCCACCTCTTCACATGGGGATAAGGAACCCTCCAACTCCATACAATCATGAAGGGAAAGAGTCAGAGCTTACACAGGTTAGATGGATTTATTTATCAAAGCCAATTCAACATGACATTTAGGAAAGACAGAATTTGAGATTTTGTACGTTTTCTTACCTCCTTTCCTACAAGACAGTTCTTATATGCCCTGACTCTGCAATCAGACGTTGGGTCCACATCCTAGCACTGTCACGTAAAGCTGTCTGACTTTGGGTGAGTTATAAAACCTCCCTAGAGCTCAATTTCCTTACCTACCAGAAGGGGATAATAATAATAATAGCAGTCTCTCTTCAAAGAATTAAGTAAGATAATGTGTGGAAGGCTCTAGTATTTTGGTTTATGTTACTTTTTTTTTATCCTTGCCCCCCCCCAAAAAAAACCCAAAATGTATTTAATTTTCGACAAAATTGCCAGAGATTTCTTTTTAGCTGGCCTCATAGAATGGAACACAGGGCTTCTTATCAAAATAACCTTGTCCATCATGAGACAAAGTTACAGGATGAGGACACGGACACTCCAGAATGATGTATAAGGACATATGTGAAAAAAATCGCATACACTTTAAGGAGTTAGGTCCTTAAAGTTAAAAACCCCTACGTTTTGGTGTGTGTTCTTCTAACAATGCAGGAAAAACTTCTGAGTAGGAAAAAAAATCCTAATTCAAAGGGAAAATTTTTACCCACATCAACGTCTTGGTGACATGTAAGCACACAACAAGCTTCACATAGAACCTGTTTTCTCTTTTCAAACTCTGGTGCTGCATTAATCAGACTCCAGTGTTGGAGCCCACTGTGTCCCTGTGAAACCCAGTGAAAGCAAGATTCTGAGCAAGGAAAAATTTCTTCTTGTTTCTGCTGTTCTTTATCCATAGTAAACAAGAATTTGTCTATAGTGAAAATTTGGAATTGGCATTCTAATGAGAGCACATTGAGATAATTTATTACACATTTATATTATATACTTTTGAACTAGCTTTAGACAAGTTTGCAGGGTGGAGAGGAAAGATTCTGGGGACTGACATAGGCAAACTTGTGTTCAAACCTCAGATTTGCTGCCCACGTTGGTTAAGCTCTCAGGCATATGAGTCAGGTCTCCTCAGCTTGGGTCCTGGCTTTGGGCATGTGACCACAGCTAAGCCTCATCCTCCTTATCTGTAAAATGGGGTGAATATTCACTAGCTTCCGGGGTTTTAAAGAGAATTAAAGCACATACTATGTGATCAGCGACTGACACATAATAGGTTTTAAGCACTTGGTTGTTACTAATACTGAGCTAAGTGATTACGAGACTAAATGAGAGTCATGAAGCTCTCACAGCACTGCAGCTCTCCATTTTGCCCTGGGCACTAATAAATGACCTAGGAGGTACCCTATTGGCAGGGAAAGATCTTTTCTGACAGAAGCGTACAAAACATTTTCTCCCTGCACAACGTCTAAAGATGGGCTAATTTGGGCTGACTTTTATCTGCATGATAGAGATCTCCTGTTCCGTCCGTCTTAAGGCGGGCTGATTGTGGAAGGAACAAAAAGCATCTCCAATGACCTCGCCGATGGTGTGATTCCAGGATGCCCTCTTGTTCTGTAGACAGGGCTGAGAGGGTTACATCATCTCCATGTGAGATGCAAGGCAGCACCATTTACTGATACTGAGCGCTCAGGCAGCTATCTGGGTGGGAACCAAACGTATCAACCCACCCTTTGAGAATGATGAAAGAAAGAAATCTAGATACACAAAGATGCCAGACTCAGCTCTTATATTTAAGGGTATGGAAGAGTAGCATATGCCCCTGGTTCCAGGGTGCCATGGCATAGAATATTCGTTGAGTAAGAGCAGAGTTTCAGAAACTCTTTGGGGAAATATATTATTGTTTGGGGTATTCTAGATATTGTCTTCTGTTCACATTCCAAATCTAGGACCTTTAAATAAAATGTTAATCCTCTGCTTCTCAAAAATATGAAAAGATAAGAATTCTAGACAAAAGTAAATTTTTTATCCTTTCATTCCTGCAAAATGCCTACTACCCTTAGAATCCGTCACTGATTTCCTAAAGGGAATATGAAAATTTGTCCAAAGATCTTTGATCCCTTTAGGAGAATATCCAATGTTAAGTCTATCGTATGCTTCTGACTGGCCAAAGCCTCCCCCACCCCATTCACCACTTTACATTAGTCCTTTGGCCCTAACTTTGTCTAATTCTCTAGCTTATCAGAGATAAACGTCAAGATGTGTCATGTGAAGAATCAAGAAAATCTCTAAGAAATAAAGTCCATATATCTATTAGCAGAATTCCAGCAAGGACATCTTCTTGGCAGAGGTGGACTTTCCTTCATTTCAAAGAACATATAAATCACGCTCTTTCTTTCATGGCCTTACAGATTTTAATGGAAAACATCCGGTGGCAGCTAGAAGCACAGGGCTGGTGAGGTCCCATCCCCAAGGACGCACATTCTGTTTTCTTCATTTGCTCTTAAGAGTACTTCTAGATATAGACTAATATAATTCTTTTTCTCACCCACTGTATGAGCCAAATACATATTTCCTGTAAGGAGCCCATGGTTGTGTTAAAGGGGTGAGAAACAAGATGACTTTCTATTTGCTTTTGAGTTTCTCATAGCAGAAAGTTAGAGTCCTACATGCAACAGGACTTTCTTTCTTTCTTTCTTTCTTTCTTTTTTCCTTTCCTTCCTTTTTTTTTTTTTTTTGGATAGTCTCACTCTGTCTCAGTTGAGTAGGGTGGAGTGCTGTGACACTAGTGGTTGAATGAATAAAAACCCTAAGTCATTAGCTTCTGTTCAAAAAGTTGTCCTTTCCCCAATGAATAAGGGGAAAGGAAGTCATGGCTTTCTTTCAAAGACCAGGCTGCAACTTTTCATCAGGAAGGCCCATCAAAGGCTTGACCATACCTTTTTGGTGGGGCTGGCCAATGAGCTAGTCATCTCTCAGAGGCGTTAAGTATGACTATGCAAATGTACAAATATGGGAACAGTGTGCCTCTTGGGGAGTTGAAGCAATTGATTTCAGTATTGGAAACACCACTCACTTAGAGCTAAATATGTGTTCCTAAACAAAACACATCTACCTGGAACTGATAGCACAGTCCAACAAGGACAAGTCTCTGAGGTTCCTCCCTGCGGGGCGTGCTAGGTCTAAGCTGGGTCATATTTCCTTGGGTATCTCTTACTAACCACTGGTCATGATGGAAGACTGGGGCTTGGTGGGGGAAAAACGATTTATTCCCTTTCCCTGCCACTTGTGTATCACAACCGGGAAGCACCTAGTCATCTCTTCCTCGATCACTGTAAACCTTTACTTGCCTCCTGGTTTAGAAGATAACTAATGATTGGCAATTCAACTGAAATATACGTTTCCAAAGGAAACTTTTATCCATTATGGATAAATATGATAGATGTGTGTGTCTTTCCTCCCCAACCCCCCGCCATTTTTGGTAGGTGTGATGTACCATTCCCCGGGCAATTAAAAAAAAAATCATGACTCATGTGAAAACATAGTTTGTACTCGATAACATGGTAATTATATTTGTGTCTAGCAAGCTAATGGGACTTCATTAACTAGAGCAAGCAAATAAGAACCATTAGGACTTCAATTCATGCTGTGCCCAGATGAATCATGCCGCTGGGAAGAGGCTTCTTTGATCACACACGTTTCATACACAATTACTTTCAGGTGGGATTTTGAACCAATCATGCTGCCTTGAGAGGTGCATGACTATACCATGTAGTTTTTTGGCTTCTTAGGGCACGGCTCAGAGAAACTCCACATCTCAAATTTTATCACCTTTCTGTAACTTTTCATTTCTTCTAGGCTTTCAAATAGATGCTACTGGAGTCCCACACAACTAGACACACACGCTTCTACTTTCCAGATATATGCAGGAGACACAGTTGAGTGTTCCATGTTCCCATAAGCTTACGCCCAGCTGACTTGCACATAGACAGTACAATGAAGGTTGCTCCCAGTTGGTTAGACTCAAATGATGCCACTCTGGTCCCCCAATGACATTGGTGAGGACTTGTTTACCCTGAACCCATTTTGATAATTTAAGAAATGGCAACTGAACATCTATTTTGCACCTATGGAAAATATTAGCCACATAGGAAGGGGAAGAGAAAGTTGATCTGGGAAGGATAATTCTGGATATTTGGTTCTGGGAGCAAGCCAAGTCATTTTCTGGTAGACTGTGGGACAAATCATGCCTATATCACAACATGCCTTCACCACAAGATAAAAGGACTCAAAGGCCAAAAGCCAACAGCACAGGTGCAACCACTGTGGACCTTTGAAGATGCAAAGTGTTGCAGTAACTTCTTGCAGTTGGGTCATGTCAATAATACCAAACTGACAGGAAGCCACCTCTAGTTATACAAATCTAAACGAAATCCTCTGACTTTGGACAGAGGTCCAGACAAGTACACACACACACACAATGACAAACACAAACACACGACAGTGATTACAATCACAGAGAAAAGAGACTCTCAAAAAGATGAACAAGGAAGCATCTCAATAGTACGTTTTCAACAATACTGTCTTAGATAACACATTATTGAAAAGCTATGCTGGAAGTATTAACCCACAAAGTTTCTTTTTAAAAAAATGCCATTGATGAGAATTTAGTCATGCTTCATGCAACATAAAACAGCAGCAAAACAGGGTGAAGTCACATGGTGAAAGTGGAGATACTTTATGTTAAGAAATATGCCCAAAAGCCCTCGGGGGAAAAAAATGCCACGAGTGTGTCTCAGTAAATAGTAGGACTCTTTCTGTAAATCACGTGTTATCGTCTCGCAATTTAGTAGCAGTGTTCTAAGTCTTCACTGAACACCACGAAATAAAATACTCCAAATGTTATCACCAAAATTAGAAGTGGAAGGGCCAGGTCTCTGTTTTGTGGATAAAAGGTCATGAACTCTGCTCTACAAACTAGAAACTCAACACAGGAAGGAGGACGTCGCTAGGCATGTGAGTGGGGTATGCAGACAGGATGGTGCCAACGTCCAGTGGACACCAAGACACGGGAGGACGACACAGAAACAGACACAGAGGGCTGGAGAGAAGCATCCTCCTCTCGGCTTTCATAGTATTTGCTCCCATCATCGGTGCCATGATGGAAAACAGGATTGTGCCTTTTCTTTCTTTTCTTTTTTCATTTTTTTTTTTTTTTTAGGTTTCCTGCAAAGAAGTTAGTGCGTCATCCAGAAGAATCAACAAATCAAACAAGAACAGAAATAGGCTACTTCAGTTTATGTACGCTAAGTGCAGAGGGGTGTATGTATATACACACAAATCTATAAATACACATAGATGATATGTATATCAGACAAGGGGATGAGATTATATATGCAGATATATAATCTCTCTCTTCTCGAATTCTTGGCAAATGGTTAGTCCTGCGGTTAGGAGTGAAGGTAGAGGGTGGAGGTTGGGAGCAAAGTTAACGAAGAGTGCATACCGCTTTCGGCTTCTGCAAAACGACAAGAAAAGAATTTAAAATCAAACAATGTGATAATAAATCGACTGACACCAGAAGGAAAGAAGGACTCAAAACCTTTGTTTCAAATCATTTGAAGGATGCATGTGAAAACAAGGGTTTTTCAGCAAAGCGTGAAACTAGTCTCGTGGGGGTGAAATCAACAACAAAGGAGATAGTTTAACAGGGGTTGAAGGCAGGAAGGTGGGGAGGGGAAGCAGGTGCTCGGGATCCTCACACCTGACCAATTAGGACAGGTGACAGAAAAAGAAATGGGAAACTTTTAAATAAAGAAAAAGAATTAAAATTAGTTTCTCGGGAAGGATCAAAAAATTGTTTACTTGTAACATGGTAACTGCGTTTGAAAGGTCTTGTATTTTTCTCACGGGTATGATCCGCATTCCCTCAAACACACCTTTTTCCATAAGAAGCAATGTGCTTCCACACTGAGACCAAGCCACATTTGAGGATTAAAGCTGGCAACGGCACACGCAAAGCCAAAATCAAGCCAACCAAGTCCTTTTCGCCGTTTCCTGAAAAACCATCTAAAAACTATCTCTGGGTATAAACGTGGCTTTGTTGAAAACATCTCAATTGAATCAAATGAAGGGTCCGTCAAAGAAAAGATTCCGTCTCCAGGGAGAGCTGAGTTCTTTCTCTGAGAATGGGGACAGCAGATTCGCACTGAACCATTAACAGCCTTTCGCTCTCCCTCCTTGGGACCAGAGGCCACAACTAGTCAAGGTTCAGCATGCAGTCTCCTGCCATCAAATTACTCTAGAATGTTCAAAAAGCACTATTCAGCACCAGTGTCACCCCTATCATGACACTTGTTGAAAGATGCACAAAAGTGACAAAGGGCGAGCACTGAGTTGCACAAAGGTCTATTGACTTGGCAACACGAAGAATATCGTTCGCAAACCAGAATATGCAAGTCCTACATGGTGCAGGTGAATATTGACAAACACGGGAGCAAACAGTAATTCCGCCTCATCTGGTGAACAGCAAATAACCAGGACTCTTAGTTTTTTGCAAATAATATTCTTCAGTTTGCCAACACAGAAAATAAAATGCTCATTTGAATACATACTTGTTAATTGCTACAGCCAGGTTCTACATGTGGCCACCAAATCTACCACTGTTTTTCTTCTTTTGGGTTGATTTGGATTTTCAAACTCGATTAACATTTGATCAGATTGACTTTGGGAGCAATCTGATCTCATGGTTAAGGTAACAGAAAACATTGGATTGACTTGCTTACAATCCAGTGTTTTGTTTGGTTTTTTTGGTCAGAGACACAGACGGTACATTGGTAAGTCCGGCTTTCCCGGATCATTGATCCAAATAATGCAAACTCCGTAAGTGATGATAGCAGGAACCTTCTGGGCCTGCCCTGCACTCTGCTCAGTTATTAAAGATGTTTGTTGCACTTTACACCTTGGGCATCGGCAGGAAAAAAATGTACAATGAGAGAAACAGATGATGGGTGTCCTTTCAGAGAACAAAAGCTTAAGCATCTCTCAATGAGCTCTCTTTCTTCCAAAATCATTGATAAGAATTAGGGAGCAATTCTGTTTTATCTGTACAGCATATAGGACTCCATCACCACAATTTTTTGTGCGCTTGATGCCTCCCTTGTCCAGCATGAACTCATAGATGGACTGGGGTGTTATCTATTTGAACCAGACCTAGTCCCTCATCAGTCTGATTTGCACATAATTAAGTGCAAAATAAATAAATAAAGAGAGCTCCTGCCTCTGAGCCCTGCTCTCCTGGCTAATTTACATGAAGCCTGATATTCTGCCACCTGGATTTCGGTTGCACTGGGAGAAGTACATATGGCACACACAAGGCTGCTTGTAATTTGGCTATCAAGAAAGCTGGTGTCTTTCCTCATGGCTTTACCCCGTGTCTGCTGGGAAGGAGGTCAGAGGCTACCCGCCTTTTGCTCACAGCATTATGAAGAGGTTTTAGGACAGGGTCTGTCCCCAGTTTTACACTTAGAAGGTGGGAAGTTCAGGTGGGTATGATTGGGTGGAGATATTTGGAGCATTGATCTCTCTCCCCTGGAGAAACACTCTCTGAATGCACAGTGGGGCTTGGGAAGCCAGGCTGGTCTGGGGGAGAAGCTGCGG
>NW_003852403.1:8735980-8740496 GCF_000181295.1 Otolemur garnettii | reverse complement strand
CTGGGTCGCAGCACACTTACCGGCTCTCTCGGTTGGCAGACTTGTACTCAATGGCTATCATCAGGAGCTTGAGCTTCACAAAACACAGCCTGTAAGGAGATGGGGAGGCCTCCCGGTCAGTGCTTCTGAACAACCAGAGACGCATAACAAACACTCTTACAATCTTTCAGTCCCCTACTGCAGCCATTATCTAAAGGGATCCTCGTGCCACCCTCACCGTGCCAGAGGGAAGGGGTAGAAGCGACCCCTCCCCATCTTCCCCATTAAACCTGATTTCTCACAGTGATAAGGTGCTGGATGTTCAAAGTGCAAATTGCACTTGTGTCTGGATGTCTAGACACAGACTCCAAGCAGGGATTTGTGCCTGGGGATTTACACTGGGCCAGATTCATTAGTCACTCGGTCGGGTAGTAAAATGTTAACTACAGGGGGAGGGAGAGATTTGGACCAGCTGGACCTGTTATTTGGATTCCATTTTGGTCTTTTGTACAAATGGCTCATATTGTTGTTCTGAGCAGACCCTTGTGTGCTTGGAATGATGGTAATAATACTTAGCCTCCGTGTAAGTGCCAAGTGCATGACTATGGCATTGTCCCTCCTGGCTCTATCCAAGCCGCTCGCCTCGTCTGTTTAACACTCTCCACTACAGACCAGACTGCTTGGAGGCCGGCTTGAACGTGCATCCGTTATGCAGTCCCCTAGCCCCAAAGCCTTTTCCTGTCCTCCCGAGCCATCTTCTTAGACCATGTCAAATCTAATCTTCTGCCCACAGGTATTTATTTACCATCTACTACTACCCTCTGAATTTCTGTTCTCAGAATTCCCCCAGCACCTGTCTGTAACCAGATCATTTAGCCTTTAGTCCTTTTATACTGGCTGTGGTTGTTCCCTATTGTTTCAGGTGTCTAAACTTTGTCTCCTCAATCAGAGCAACTTCTCTAAGAGTTTGGACTTAGGGATTCTCTGCAGTGCACAGTAAATAAACCCACTGATACAAAGAAGCTCAAAAAACAAATGGTTTCCACTTACTAGGTTTCAATTCCAAGAAAATAATAAAAGGTTCAGTAAAATATATATGCATAAAGATGCCTGGGATAGTGTTATTTGTATAGAACAAAAATACTGAAAGCAACCTAAGTATCAAATAATGAGGCAATGGGTAAATAAAGTACGGTTGCCACGTGATATCAGACACCTTTCAGGATGACTCCTGAAGACCATTTCAAGATATAAGATCAACAGATCACATTGTATTAAAAGGCAGAAACCTGCAAATAATGTGCACAATTAGATGACAATATACACTTACATACTCATATAAAATAAAAGCTTGCATGAATAAGAAAAGAATTGTATACACGATGCATTACAAGTTTCCACCATGAACACTGTCATTCCTGTTTTAAAGATGTTTTGAATAATAAAGTGCTGATTGACTAACAGATTGAAAAGTCAGTTGATGGTTACTTAGTTCCCGCATCATAAGTGGGCTGGAGCATGGGTGTGGGGTCTCTCTGGTGGTGCTGTTTAGTCCCTAGTCCCCCACACTATGATTAAAAGGAAGATGTTACCCCAGTTATCTGACTGCTATGAAACGAAGGCTCAGAAAGTCCATTCACCTTGTCTTAGGTCTCCAGCTTATACCTGCCAGCTTATACCTACAACATCTTCATCTCCAGTGAAGCCTATTTGGTACTGGGAGAAATAGGCAGTAGGCAAACATAGAAGTGAATAAATAATAAATTTCCAGATGATAACAAGTACTATGCAGAAAATAAAGCAGGCAAGGAGAATAAAGAGTAACTGGGAAGGGGTGTGCCATTTGCCATGGTTCGGGAAGACCATTCTGAGGCTGCAGGGAGCACAGGAGTGTGGAGAGAACAGGCAAGCAGTGAGAAGCTAGGAGAAAGAGCTTTCAAGGACACAGATAGAGCAAACGCAAAGGCCCTGAGGCAGAAACAGCACTGGTATTTGGGGACCAACAATAAAGGCAGCTAGGTTGGAGCAGGATCCTGAGGACTTTGCTTGCCCCAGCAAGGAGTCTGCAGCTTATCTAAGTGGAGTGGGAGAGTTAGATTTTCAGTAGAGAAGCAACTGCATCAGATGTTCCTGGACATGGGAATGTGTTGCTTGCAAGGAAGGTGCTGATGAAGATTTCCTGCTCTGCAGGGGGTATGAGACCAATTGTTCATGCCTATAAGTCGTGGTCTTAGCACTGCCTTTAGCAGACAGATTTCAAAGGACCGCCTCCATCCAGGAGCACTTGGGCTCACCTGGTGATTTGCAGGTTTTCTGATTCCCACTAGCAGACTCTAATGACCGGGTCTTTGTGCTGATTATGCAGCTTGCTGAAACACGAACACACATATCCTACTACAGCTGGAAAAATGCCCTTCTTAATTTATGTCCCATACAGCACCGCTCACATGCACCCTTCACAGGGCTGTTGCTTCTGGAGCTAAAATTGTTTTAAAAGAATCAGATAGCTTATGCAATGTTTATTGAACCAAATTACCACATTAAGTAACCACTTTCTTATGTAAATAGTAGCTAATGCCAAAAAAACCCAAGAAGTCTGATTTTAACATAGCACGGATCATGCAAAGGTTAATTTGCTGATATCCTATGAACAACAACCATTCCAATTTGGGACTCTGGTAGTTCGTGGGATCAAAGATCTTAATTGCTTTTACGAATCTAATCCTACCAATAAGAAGGAAAGAAATAGTTCACGGTAATGGTGAATTACGTCTTGCTAGCTACTACAATATCACTTACCAACTGGATGAGAAAAGAAAGGAGCTTCCTAATGCAGGGAGGTCCATAAATGGTATTTGGCCTTCTGCATGTTCCTTAACCTTAGGAGGAGTAGACCAGAAGGTCTGAGTCCTCTTCTAGCTTTTAAGTCCATTAACTTCATAACTTTCAAATCCATACCCAAGATGATCCCCCACTGCTTTGTAGCAGCCTCCTATTAAAAAGCTCTTTGACCCCTGTTGTTTTTTGACCCCAGCTTGTTCTTCAGCTGTTGTTCACTGGCTAAGAGACAGAGTGATATGGACAGAGAGAATATATGCAAACAGCGTCACACCATAGATTTGTCATGGTTGGTTCTGCCCTTCTTACACAGATGACACTGATCTCAGGGTGAAATGACCTTTATGTAGAAAAGCCAAATGTGGAACTCAAGTCCCAATGCAGCATGTACCGTGTAGAAGCTTCTTATAAGAACACAGGAAATGAAGTGCTGGTCACAAGCCCAATGTGCAGACACTTTCTGCTTAGTCCACGCAGACTTTTAAAAACAAAAGCTAGAAACATACCAACAGGTGATTTTGTATAAAAACTAGCTTTTCAGCTTTCCTTGAAAAATCAGATATGGCCACACTAGCACTGCATTCCCTGTGGTTAACAGAGGCTGGAGATAGAAAGCACTTAACTCCCTGGGTGGGCTGCATGTTCTCCAATGATTTGCCACAGTCCCCACCATTCCCTATTGCTCAGACCTCTTCACTCTTCATTCTTTGTTGCTAACTGCCTGCCCCCTATAGACATGTAAGTTCCTAATCTTTGCTCTAACATTATCTGGATATGAGCAGAATACTAATCTTGAATGATAAATGCCAATTTACACTTAGAAGCAGAACCATGGCTCCACTTTTTATTAGATCCTGCCACAGAGAGTTGGCCAATGTTAGGGTCCTGGGCATAAGACTGCAGTGGAGGTGCAGCCTTTGTTGGGGATTCCAATGGGAAAGAGCAGAGCTGGGGGAGTATACAGCAGGGAGGTGGTGTGGTGACCACTGTTGACTTACTTATCTTTCCTCTCTAGACCAAACCTCTCCAGTATAGGATCCAGGCTCTGCCTCACTGGCAGTTTACAAAGTTCGAAGAGTAAGTTTTTGATAGAGGCGAATAAATAAATGCATGAATTAATAGGGAATAGAATCTTACGGGTTCCTGAGGTGGCAGGGAAGAGATAATACAGCAAAGTAGGAAAGTCTAGGCAGAGAAGGTTTGAAAGTGAGCATAGGATCGTGAAACAAGATGCTTAGCTTGTTTTGTTAGAAGCAGACAGATGGGAAAGGAAGGATGTAAAAGGAAATAATAGCGGCAGCGATTTGCTCTGGGAATCTAATTTTTGCTTCCAATCCACTATGCCAAGACGCAAGTCCAATGCTAAGATACAGATAGCAACTTATCCTTGGGCCCTCCCAGAGATCCTGTTACAAGGTGTATACTCCCAAGGATACACTCTCAGACTCCCCAGAGCTGATGTACTGTGGTTAAATATTTACTCGCCTCATCCCATACCATTTTGGGAGGGTCACCGCATGATGGGTACTACCCATCTCATCCTTACGGTTCTCCTTCGGTCTGATTCCACCTCCAGGTTCTCAGTGTGTACAGGATGGTGTGGGATGAGAGAGCCGGACGAGGGTGAAGGAGGGTGCAAAAAAGAAGCAAGGAAGCCTTCACTGTGATAAATGGGATAAAGCCAGCCGTAAGCTAGTAA
>NW_003852403.1:8732866-8735644 GCF_000181295.1 Otolemur garnettii | reverse complement strand
CTACAGTAGTTTCAACCCAGATGTTCCTGAACAAAGGCTCTTAAGAATTAGAGTCCAACTGTTTCTACCTACCCAGAGGGAAATAAATTGTTCTTGCCATTAAAATCAGCCCCCTTGACTGGAAAGATTACTTGCTGGTGTGAATTAAGCATGGAAACCTGTCATAGAGTTTGTACCTTGTAATAGGCTCAGGAAATGCATGCAAAGAAGAGGTTTGGAGTTGCTGAAGATGACTCACCCCACAAGTCAGGTGGGTGAGAATGGAAGATGCGACCATCATTGCGTTCCCCATACCTGACCCTACCAGAGGCACGAGCCCCTCTTCAGCTATCCCAGTGGCCTCTGGGAATGTCAGACGGGCAGGAAGTAGAGGCAGATGTAAACACCACACATTGGGTATCAAGCCTTTAGGATCAAGTGGCTGGAATGGAGCTTAGATTTAAAACAGTAAGCTCTCAACATGGAAACGTCTAGTTAAACTTTGAAACACCAGGATTTGCAAGACTTGGCAGCAAGAAAATAGAAGTGATTTAAAATGTTCATAATGTTGTTAAAACTCCATTTCTCTATAGAGCTCTCACAAGACTGGACGGGGAGGGCTATAGAAAATGTTCACCCTCAGTCATGCACACACACACATCTCCACTAGCACACCTCAGACACTGGAGTTTGAACATAATGACATTCATTGATATAGACAATTAGAATTTGCCTAGTGTGAGTAAATGCATTTTTAGAGAACTTTGCTATTACTATTAGTAGTCGGAGTCATAAAATGAAAGGAAAAACTGTTTGCTATGCACACCCAGCATGGAGTCAAGGCCCTAGCATCCACCGCAGTTCTAGCTGGACTTTCTTCCTGCCTGACTCTTCTATAGAAAACTCTGGGCCCATCACTGTCTTTTTAGCCTGCTATCAAAGATGCCAGTAGAATGTTATGGTCCCTGGTTTATTCACTTGTGTGCAGTCATGGAAGGATTACTGGTCACTTTCTGGGTTCCTGTAGTAAAAATAATCATCAATACTTTACCTACATGTGTCCATATATGCTCAGCCCTAATAATAATACTCTCAAGTCAAGTAGATGGAAGGGGGAAGTTCTGTAAGGGGAAAATATTTTTTTTCTTTTCTTTCTTTCTTTTTCTTGTTCTTTCTTTCTTTCTTTCTTTCTTTCTTTCTTTATTTTTAGAGACAGAGTCTCACTATGTCACCCTCAGTAGAGTGCTGTGGCATCACAGCTCACAGCAACCTCAAACTTTTGGGCTTAAGCAATTCTCTTGCCTCAGCCTCATAAGCAGCTGGGACTACAGGTGCTTGCCACAATGCCCAGCTATATTTCTGGTTGTAGTTGTCATTGTTGTTTGGCAGGCCTTGGTTGGGTTCAAACCCACCAACTTCTGTGTATGTGGCTGGTGCCCTAGCAGTTGAGCTACAGACGTCGAGCCAGGAAAAATATGTTTTAAAGATGAAACTGCAGCCTGGGGAAAGATTTTATGAAGAAGACTTCCATGGCAATTGCAGCAACAACAAAAATAAACGTAATGAAACTGAAATGCTTCTGTACAACTAAGGAGACAACAACCAAAGCAAATTGACAACCTACAAAATGGGAAAGGATATTTGTATATTTTGAATCAGACAAAAGCTTGATAACTAGGATCTATAGAGAACTCAAATTAATCCACATGAAAAAAGCCAACAATCCCATATATCAATGGGCAAGAGAGATGAATAGAACTTTCTCTAAAGAAGACAGACAAATGGCAAACAAACATATGAAAAAATGCTCATCATCCCTAATAGAGAAATGCAAATCAAAACCACCCTGAGATATCATCTAACCCTAGCGAGAATGGCCCAAATCACAAAATCTCAAAACTACAGATGCTGGCATGGATGTGGAGAGAAGGGAATATTTCCACATTGCTGATGGGACTGCAAACTAATAAAAGTTCTTCCTTTTTGGAAGGCACTATGGAGAATCCTCAAAGAACTCAAACTAGACCTCACATTTGATCCTGCAATTCTATTATTGGGCATCTATGCATTTGATCCTGCAATCCCATTATTGGGCTCCTACCCAGAAGGAAAAAAATGCTTTTACCATAAGTACACTTTAAGTAGATTGTTTATTGTTGCTCAATTTACATCACCAAAATGTGGAAACAGCCTAAATGCCCACCAACCCAGGAATGGATTAACAAGTAGTGGTATATGTACACCATGGAATACTATTCAGCCATTAAAAAGATGGAGACTTTATAGCCTTTGTAGTAACCTGGATGGAAGTGGAACACATTATTCTTAGTAAAGCATCACAAGAACAGAGAAACAAGAATCCTATGTACTCAATTCTGATGCGAGGGCAATTAATGACCTAGTACA
Organism: Otolemur garnettii; assembly: GCF_000181295.1. Lineage (NCBI taxonomy): Eukaryota > Metazoa > Chordata > Mammalia > Primates > Galagidae > Otolemur > Otolemur garnettii. The sequence goes on along the minus strand of NW_003852403.1, from coordinate 8,733,259 downwards.
CAGGGGGGTGGGAGAAGGGGAGAGCAGAGAGAGGGAAGGAGAGAGGGGGTGGGAAAGAAATAAAAAAAAATGAGAAAAAGAAACTTAAGCATCTCCATAAATTCACTTAAAATGTTCATTTCTGCAGCCAGGCTAAAGAAATCTATCATATAGCAACCAGACCTATCTGGCTTCTTCCTGTTCCATGCTCAGATTCAGATGTCTTTCTCAGATATTTTTTTAACTAATGATTTCATAGAACTCAAGTTAAACTAACTATAATGTGCAGTGGGCAAGAGGCCCAGCTTTCCCTGGGCAGTCTAAAATTTTAAATTTCATCAAGTGGCTTCTTTTTAAAGATTTGTCCATGTAAAACAGGTTGGAAGAATGATTTTCTGAATCTGAGGGAGCACC
>NW_003852403.1:8719706-8732628 GCF_000181295.1 Otolemur garnettii | reverse complement strand
TCTGAGCTGTAAAACCTGATACAATTAAGCTTTTATATTTTGCAAGTGATGAATGACTGACAAATAGGCTCACTGTGAGATTCAGAACCTGGAACCTGCGGCCGTCCAACTGCTGAGGCTGTGGTTTCCTCCAGCGCCTCCTGGTCAGCCCCTTCCATCCCCCTGCCCCCCCCTTTCCTACCTGGGGGCAGAGAGCCACATCCTTGTTTCTTAGTTCTCACTTCTCATGATAGAAACACTATCACTTTTCTCCTCCAAAAGTATCACATGTCAAAATAAATCTGACATGTCTCTTTCTCCTATCTAAAAGGGAAACCAATTTGCTCCACTGGAAAATCTCAAAGAGACTTGTGTGTTCGACTTCTACGTGTGGTCCAGCGTCCTGATTCCCTTCCATTCAGAATAGCCCTTTCCCTCTTCCTCCCCTCTCTAAATCCAACCTCCTTATAAGGCACAGCTCAAAAGTCATCTCTTCCTGAAGCCTCCTCCCAGTCACCCCAGTCCACAGGGAAGTGTCCCTGTAACTCTCAGCAGCTGCCCTCCAGCTATGTGCACCCACCAAGCCCGTTTATGTCTCCCTGAGGTTGGGTAATAATTCCTTTAGCCAGACTATGAACTCTGAAGAGAAACTGAGTCCTTTACTTGGCATTTATAAGTATTGCTATTAATCTTTTCCTATATATTTATCTAATCAAATCTAATTGTAGGTTCCTCTAGAAGTGGCACCGGTGTTGGCACAATGACACAAATATTCCAAGTTCATTAAATATCTGGTCAATTGCCTGGTGACCGCTTAACAGGAGAACTTCCTGAAGGGTAAGAGTAAATATTACTTGGAAATACAACAATGTGCTTCTTTCCTTCTGAGCGCTTTTCTTATATTTGATGTGGAGGAAAGAGGGGTAGAGGAAAAAGGAGAGGCAGGGGTGATGGAAGGACATTAACCAATCCCGAAAGACAAGTATTCCTATTTCAGAGATGAGAACCAAATCCGGGCCACTGGTAACTAAAGAAGGTATACAGAGATCAGATATCTTGTCCTCTCTCGTATCCAGCAAGTGGCCTGAGGGTTTGATCTCAGGCCTTTGCATGTCACAGCTCATACTCCACAGCATCATGAAGCATCCTAGTTAGGAATCACTCAAAAACAGGACCCTTTAGGAGCAAACACAGTCTGACAGCCCTGCCTTTGCTCCCTAAAGGCCTGGGGCTCACCATCTGCACCTTCCACGGCAGCCTGCAGGGGAAGGTGGAAAGAGGGAGGGAAAGGGAGTAGACGGTTGGATGGTGTTCAGACGACAATGGGTGGGGTACTCTCCTTCAGATCCCAATGCTCCTGTGCCTTGATGTTACTGCCGCACAGACCCAGAGGCAAGCCAGCTAGGTAGAACCAGGGGGAGAGGCTCAGATGTTGGCCCTTAAAGGGACCATCCTGAGGAATGTACAGGACAAGCTACCAGAATCTCTAACAAGACTAAGAGATGTTTTTGAGGGCTGCATCCTAAACTTCCTCAGTATTTGTCTGCATTTAGCATGTATCTGTTCTCACCAACCTACAACTACTTTTCTAATCCCCAGTGAAAACCCAGCCGAGAGCATTAAAGGGCTCAATGCCCCTACATATATTCCTGATCAGGCATGGGGAGAACAGTCGGTGGTCGGCCCAGCACGGCAGAGTGTTGCCAGATTCCCCTGTCCTTAGAGACTATCCGCAGAATATCCCCCATGAAGAAGAGAAGGAGGGAAGGAGGCTCACACAATGGCTCCAATCTTAGCATCATCAGCTTACAAGGTGCTGCCAACCTACAGTCCTGTGATTTGGCTAAAACCAATCAGAAACATTGCAATGGCTGGGCTCAAAGTGAGGCATAAGAAGAGATTTCACCAGAGTGTGGGGCGAAGGGCTGGAGTGAGGAAGGGGTTCCTAGTCCTTGTGCTTTGAATCAGAATCACCTGGTGCTTACAAAAAATGTAGATTCTCAGGCCTTGTCCCAGTTAATATCTAGTGAGGACCTAGATAGCCCTCCATTTAACAGACTCCCCAGAAGACTCTTAACTAGCTAAACTTCTGACCTTCAACTAGCACCTACTCCAAACCCTTCCCAAACCCCAGCATTGGAATCCTGATTCCGTAACTTGTCTGCTAGGTAGCTTTGGAAGGAGTGCCTCCCTCCTCTGAGTCTCAGTGTCCTCATTTGTAAAACAGGAATCAAGAAATTATCATAACCATCATCACAGGATTGTTGTGTGGATAAAATGAGAAAATGTAGCTGAAAGGTTAGGTGGGATTTTGTACCTCTCCCACATTAGTTTCTGGTTTGGGAACAAAGAGGCACCTTCTAGTCACATGCACGGTGCAGAGAAGTCAGAGCATACAGCTGTGTGAGTCTCACCCTGGACAAGGGAGAGAATCTCTTGGCTTTAGAATGCTAGCTTTGGGCTCGGCACCCATAGCTCAGTGGTTAGAGCACCAACCATATACACCAGGGCTGACGCGTTCGAACCCAGCCTGGGCCTACCAAACAGCAACGTCAATAACAACAACAACAACAACAAAAAATAGCCAAGCATTATGGTGGGTGCCTGTAGTCCCAGCTACTTGGGAGGCTGAGGTGAAAAATTGTTTAAGCCCAAGAGTCTGAGGTTGCTGGGAGCTGGCCACATACATTGGGGCTGGAGGGTTTGAATTTGGCCCGGGTCAGTCAAACTACAATGACAACTACAAAAAAAAAAAAAAAGCCAGCCTTTGTGGCAGGAGCCTGTAGCCCCAGCTACTTGGGAGGCTGAGGCAAGAGAATCTCATAAGCCCAAGAGTTTGAGGTTGCTGTGAGCTGTGATGCCACAGCACTCTACTGAGGGTAACATAGTGAGATTTGGTCTCAAAATAAACAAAATGAAATAAAATACAAATTTAAAAAGCTAGCTTTGGGGAGCTTTCTGTCCCTCCTACCTCTCTTCCCACTCCCTCCCTGTTCTCATGGGGAAGGACCTCAGATTTTACCCCGACATCCTGCTCCCAAATCTTCAAATTGAATGACTCTCTCGACTTTAGAGAAAACCCCAAGCTCTCCAGCTTGGTGATCCGCCCTCCATGGGGGCATTCTGCCAGTGCAAGGGAAGAGCAAATTTATTTCTTTTCATGTTTTAAGACATTATTGGCTGCATATTGTTTTAGTGGAGTGCATAATTACAGAAACTGCTCTGAAAATCTGGATATTTTATCCGTGCTTTATTATACTCAGAATATTCTCCAATTCTTTTTCTTCTCCATGAACCAGCTTAAAATATATCTCGGCGTCCTTTATGTCATCTTGAAATTGAATAGCCAATTCTTACTGTAATGAAAATACTTATGCACCAGCCTGGTGATATACAACACGACACTCTAATTACGGCTGTGCTTTAATTAACCTGAATTGAAGAGTGTTATCATTAAACTGCTGGTAACTTTGAGTTATGGCTTTTCTTTAATTTAAAGTAGAAAACACAGATAATTAAGCCTCCAGATAATCAAATGCTTGAGGAGAGCTTCAATGTTTTGGGATGTTCCTAAATCTCATTAAATGTCCTTTCTTTATTGATTATTTCTACCTCTGCTGTATCATTGTATTAAAGGAATAATAGCGCTAAGTTGAACACATTCTCACTCACTTCAGAAGCGTGGGGGGGTTGGTGGTGGTTATTGTCGTTATTGCAGAAGCTTTACCGAACAAATCCTAAATTCTCTTTCAACAAGGTAGGTCTGAGGGGTTTTTTTTTTCTCCTTCTTGGGACATGTTCTAAATAAGAAGATCAATCAAGGGAAATATTCCCAGCAGCCAGTAGCCCTCGGCTCTTGGGCTGGCTCTGAGGCCAGTGAAGTTCCACACCACCCAGTGAGTCAGGGATGAAAAACTCTCCTGTCCACAGGGCCGGGCCTGGATTTATGTGTAGATCTGGCCAGATCTCAGATATCAGGAGGGCAGGGACTATATTAACCCCTTCCCTACAGCACAATGGACCTAGCAGAAACGCAGGTCCCATGTCATCACATCAGATTTTTGAAAAGAGGCAAGAAATCCAGTTTGTATGTGACAAAGCACTACTTTGAAATATCCGCAACAAGGTTTTAAGGAATTAAACATTGGGTAAGGCAACCGTGTGAGTCCAAGGTACCTTCTGGGTATCCCCGCCAGAGCCTCTAGGGAGCACAGTCCTAACCCTTCAGGTTATCATTCTGGAAGGAACTGACTCAGATCCCAGGAGAATAAGAGAGGGGAAGCAGGAAGAACCAGAGAGCACAGTGTTAGGCATAAACACTAGTCAAGCCAGAGAAGCTCAAAAGCCAAGGAACGGGGCATCACGACTCCCCTGCTAATGCCCCAACATCATAGGATTCCCCGCAGGGGCTGGCAGCTCGCTGTGTGCTCAGAGCACCACTGTTTTAAACAGCTGCACCTTCAATTGCCTTTTTATAGAACTACCCTCAGTAATAAGTCCTGCCTTCCTTGGGGCTTTCTATCCCAGGCAGGCCAAGCTCCAAAGTGGAGCGAATCCCCTGGGACAGTCTCAGCGTCCCAGGACCCAGTGTCTCTGAATGGTTAACTTCTTTCCGTGGCAGGAAGAGAAATAGCTCTTAAAGAAAGGAGCACATGGGAGTTACAACAGGGCATCCATTTTCAGAAAATAACTCCTTCCGAACCAATTACCTATTCATTTTTCCAGTCCATTTAGCATTTAAACTTTCGCTTAGAGACAGGGTGAGAAATTTCAGCAAACAGACAAACCATTTTGGAGTGTTCAGGGTCTGGGCCCCGGGACTGACAGTGCACCTGCTGTGTTCACTGACAGGAGTCCCCAGGTACCAAGGGCTCTGTCCCCCTCCCTGCTGTATGAAAGAAAACTGTGGTCCAGAGGAGCCCAGGAGCAGCCGGGACGGTGCCCTCCTTCATTGTAAAGGTGCTCCGTTTTGTGTCGGCATCCCCTTGGGAAGGTGGGTTTGCTTTATAAGTAGGCAGAGAGCAGAAGCAAATGGCTGTCCTTTCTCAGCCCGGTGAGTTCCCACATGTCCCTGTTTCTCCCCAGGTTTATCAGCGAGGCAGTGGACAGTGTCAGTAGAGCAGGCTTAACTGTTTCACTGCGTTCACGCAGTTTGTGTTTTCATAGAGGACAAAGCCCCTGTATGACTTAAACTTAATCTCTGAGATTCTAAGTGGGGAGGATCTGAGGCATCATCAGAAGTCATCCCCCATCGGTGACACCTGTTCTATCCAGAGAGGCCATGGTGGGCTAGGGCGGTCCCTCACTTTGATACGCCCTGCTGAGCCAGTAGAAAGAGAAGCTAAGACTTGTCACTATAACATGGCAGTTGTTACAACGTGAGGGCTACATGGCTAAGACGTTCTCAAGGCCTCTTTCCGTACATTTGGTTCCACGTTTTCTTAGCAAATCGTGAAAGCACTTTGAATGCCTTTATTTCAGGATCTTCTCTGATGTCTCTGTGATTGGAAGACAAATTAAAATTCCTTTCATCAAGGGGCTGGCAAGATTTATTTCTGCCCTATTAAAATCAGAGAGCCCAGGGTGCATGCCACTCTTCATAAACGTGTCTACATCACAGGAGGCGTGCGGGATCGCTGTTCCTAACTTAGTACAAATACTGGATCCACGCCCAAGATTCTCAGGCCTGGAGGAAAAGTGGGGCCAGTGGAATTGGCGAGGGCAGGGACCATCACACAGGGCTGAGCTCACAGGACACCTTGGCAATTGCCAAGTGCCCCCAACTGGGCTGAGCAGAGGCGGGTGACTTTCTCGCAAGAGGCACATTAAATACCCCAGAGAGCCAAAAAGCATCTAAGGAATGGTTACTTACTCACAAACAGTAGGGAAGGACAGACCCACGAAGGCACTGGAGAGATATTCTGTGTACATTTCATTTGAGACGCCTTCCAAGTAGTATTTCTGCCAGGTGTCTTCCTCAATCTGAGGGGAAAGAACACATGAGGAGACTTTAATAGGTGGCCACAGGCTGTAAAAGGGAAACTGGAGTTCCATCCTCGGGCCAACAATCCAGGGCTCTCATTAGACAATGACAACATTCTCCAGCAACCAGGAGCATAACCAGGAGCACAACCATGACTCCTGCCTGAAGCTTTCAATGACCCTGAATGCATGGGCTTGAAGTATGCACCCTCTGAAGCACCACTTCTTTTTTAATCTGTGTGATTTCTAAGATTATGGAGACACGAGTGCTTACGCACTGCACTGGTGGGCAAGTAAATTGATGCACCCTTTTGGAGAGCAATTTTGCAACTGATAATCAAACTTTGTAAACGTATATGCTCTTTCACAAAGCAATTCCATGGTAAGTATTCACCGCAAAGAAGCAGGTGGACAAATGGACAAAGATTTGTATAAGAACACTCTTTCCACTCAAGAAAAATTGGAAATAACCATAAATGGTGCACTTATACAATGGAATATTGAGAAGCAACTGAAAATCGTGATGAAAAGGTGTATCTGTTCATAAAGAAATTACGTAAAAAGGCACATTACAAAATAGTGTGTACTGTCTGATCCTATTTAAAAAACAAACAAACCCTATAGTTATCTGTATGTTTGTAAGGCCACAAAAAAAATCTAGAAAGCTGTATACCAAAACACTAACAGTTGTTATCTCCAAGTGGTAAAATGATACTTCTTCTCCATAGATTTCTGTAAGGTCTAAGGCTTTTACAATGGACATGTGCGTATTATAATGAAACAATATATTTCTACTTTGGAAAAAAAAACACAGATTTTTTTTTTCTGAGCCCACTGGGAATATTGCAAAAAGTAAAATGTACTTTCAGAGACGTCTTTTCCCAAATTTTATTAAGATATGTATACTTTCTAATCAGTCAACTTCAGCTGGTTTTCCCGACAACTCTCTTCCTGCCAGGAATTTCAAGGAGAATTTCACATTGGCATCAATGTTCGGAAATGAGTGAGTTACAGGAAGGATGCTGAGCCCCTCTGGGGGTTAGGGATCTCGTTGGCCTCTGTGAGGGAAGGAGGGCAAACCTGGGTGTCCTTGGATGTCCCCAGGCCTCAGCCCCCCGGACTTCACTTCCAGTGAAAAGGAAGATGAGAAGAAACCACCCAGCCAACAGGAAGTGGCTGTTTACAATTTCTTGTGCTGCTGATCTTGTATTAAAAGGGATCTTGCAGGGGGGCGCCTGTGGCTCAAGGAGTAGGGCGCCAGCCCTATATACCAGAGGTGTCTGGTTCAAACCTGGCCCTGGCCAAAAACTGCAAAAAAAAAAAAAAAAAAAAAAAAAGGCATCTTGCCTGTGGCTGATCAGTTAACTGGGAGAAATGCAACCCTTGGATTCTAAGGTGTCATGGAAACGGTGGGAAAAGGCACACCTACACTCCCTATAACACTCTGACATACAAAAGCCAGGAAAAAACCTCAAATAAATGGCATGTTCCCTGCCTCTATGCTATTTGTCTGCTCCGTGCGCGGCCTGGGTGATTAGATTACATAGGTTAACCTCATTAGTTTGGGCTGCTTCCAGGCAGCTCCCACAGGTTAGGCATTAGCCATGCAGTGCTGCTGGGTATGAGCTGTTTGCTACAAATTGGTCTTCCCTAGAGTGAAGTCTTTAAAAAAAAAAAAAGTCACTCAACCATTTCTATTGCTAAACGGTATGATTTTTTAAATTAAGTGCCATGTGTTTAGCTAAGCAAGAACTTTTTAATTTCTCCAAATCATGAGATCTCAAGAATGTTTTTCAAACTAAATATGTTTGACTTACAAGCAAAGGTCACTCATTCTAATTGGAAGGAAGCCTCATCTGCATTAGTAAAAATTTTAAAATTATTCATAATTTTTTAGGGAAAATGCCAGTTAAGTTTTTTGCACTGATGACTAGGATACTATATGAGGTATTGTAAATTATAAATCCACATAGCAAAGTTTTATGGGAAAATTGAGTTCCTGGAGTATAAGAATTCAACCTATTCCTTTAGCAGAAATGTGTCTTTTAGGATGTGTTGTTGATGTTCTAATTGAAGGATTACAACTGATTTCATAAATAATGAAAACACAAACCTTTATCTTAATTATTATGAATTGTTGCTGGTATTTTTCATTAATATGATTTTAATTTTTTTAAAGATATTACCCCTATTTTCACGCCTCTAGGTCCCAATGGAGTTCTGTTTTAGACCAGATTTTATTGTAGTTGAGTCAGGGAATATTTTAAATAAGTGGGAACGGAGGCTTGTGCATAGGATAACAACATTATCCTATAAAGCAAAAATGGTTTCATTGATAAATTCATTCAGCAAATATTTACAGAGTATACTTTTTATCTTAGAACCTGTTCTTGTTACTGATTAAATCTTATTTAAAACTACTATTTACTTTCCCATATTTTTCTCCTTGCCAGGAAAAGCACAAGATATATCTGGCTATGATAGAGATGACCAGATATATCTGACTGTTATTGATTTTTCCACCTCTCTTTCCCTGCAAATTTGTCTTTGTGGCTTATCTGAAATGCTTGAGGATAATTGGGGAAAATGTACCAAACACTCTGAAAAGCGAAATGCCCCTTCCATGTCCACACGCCGACTCTTGGGTAGTATCTACACATGGTAGTGCTGGGTCAACTGGAATCAACAAATCCAGTTATCTTGCTGCTCTGAGATTTCCACATCTTTAAGACCATTTCCCCATGGACAGTCCACATGTTTTTGAGGTTTTTGATAAAGACATTCCGCAAAACAAAGAGCTTAAAATTGGTAAGTGAATTAAATTATCATCTTTTCAAAACATACAGGCTGTTTGTGGGAATGTAAACGGTGCAGGCACTGTGGAAAATAGCATGGTGGTTCTTTAAAAAATAGAACTTGAACTGCTAGCTGTACCTGTGGCTCAAAGGAGTAGGGCACCGGCCCCGTATACCAGAGGTGGCAGGTTCAAACCTGGCCCTGGGCAAAAACTGCAAAAAACAAACAAACAAACAAAAAACCTCGAACTGCCGTGGTATGAGCAATTCCGCTCCTGGACATATCACCAAAAGAACTGGAAGCAGGGTCTCAAAGAGGTACTTGCACATCCATAGTACCTGATCATCCATAAGAGGTCAAAACGCCCCAAGTGTCCCTGAATATTTAGATGAGAAAATAGACACAATGTGTCACATGCATACAACAGAACATTATTAAATTTTAGAAAAGAAAGAAATTCTGACAGATGCTGCAACTTGGAAGAATCTCAAAGGCATTATACTAAGTGGAATAACCCAATCACAAAACACCAAATATTTTACGATTCTGTTTGCATAAGGTACCTAGCATGGTCAAAGATGCAAACAAAAGTGGAATGGTGATTGCCAGGGACTCGGGGGAGACAGAACAAGGAGTCATTGTTTAACTGGTACAGTGTGTCAGTTTTACAAGATATGAAGCCTTCTGGACATGGTGGTGATGGTTGCACACTCACATGAATGTACTTAATACCACTGAAGTATACTCATAAAAATGGTTACGGAGGTAAATTTTATGTTATGTGCATTTACACAATTAAAAATTGAAACAATCCATTTGCATGAGAGCAGAAGAATCAGTCATTCCAGTCAATACAGAAACCATTTAATTCTTAAGAGCAAAAATGACAAGTCATGCCAGAACCAGGACAGGAACAGGCTACTTCCATCAGATGAGTGAGGAGTGAGACCCCAGCATCAGGACACTGCGGGGCACCACAAACTCAGGCAGCAGAACTGCAATCTTCACAGCTATGTGAGGGTTTAAATTGTCACCTTCTGTCAAGGACCTTCTAGGTCTCCAGCATGATCTCTCTGACTTCCTTTGAAAAAGCAAAATAAGGCCAGCTGTGGTGGCTCACAAATATAATCCTAGATCTCTGGGAAGCTGAGGTCAGTAAATTGCCTGAGCTCAGCAGTTTGAGCTCAGCCGGAGCAAAGTGAGACTCCCATTTCCACTAAAAAAAACAGAAAAATTATCTGAGTGTAGTGGTGCACACCTGTAGTCCCAGCTACACGGGAGGCTGACACAACAGGATCCCTCTTGCCCAAGAGCTTGAGGTTGCTGGGAGCTATAATCCCACAGCACTCTAGTCTGGGCAACAGAGTAAGACTCTATCTCAACAAAAAAAAGCTAAGAATGCACATTCCTTTTATATGCATTCTTAGAATAGCAAAGAATCATATAAAATACTTTGAATTTAAAAGCTTCAAGTTTAACGCCAAGAAAATGATAGTGAACAAAAAAATCCGAACAGGATAAAGAGTTAAAGGGAATTATTGTCATTATGATTCTCTTTTTATGAATGATAAGACTGAGGCACAGAGAGGTTAAGTAACCTATGGAAGGTCACAAAGCCAAGAGTGGTAGGAGATTCAGAGTTCACACTCTGAACCATCCTACAGTGCTTCGTGCTAGAGATAATAGCATAGATCCAGTGAAGTTGCAGTGCTAGAATTCTGGGGGGAGGACGATGGGACAAGTAGGATTTCCTATAAAAAGTACTTAAGAGGAAAGTACCACAAAAGAATCTCATTAAGAATTCAAAAGCCCAGGACTTTGTGAGCGGTTGGTGAGGAGTGATATTGATTTGGAGTCCAGCTGAAAGGGTAGTCCAGGCCTCCTCTCAGATCATAAAAGCATCATTTCTATTCTACACATGATAAAATATAAATATAAATCCTGCCTACAACTTCTTTCCCCAAATAATACACGCCGTTCCCCACATTTGTGTTGTAGATGTATTTTTAATTCTACCGTGAAGACACACTTCCCAGCAGAAAAATGAAGGAATGGGACCAAAATGACTTAGGGAAAGGTGCCAAAATTAATCTGCTAGCTACTCAGCAATCATTCAAAGGCAAAACATTTCCTGAGGCCATCGTTTATTCTTGGCTGTCACGTCCAAGCCCAGCTGTTTCAGAAGAGCACCCAGCGAAGATGAGCAGGACAGGTGCGGTGGGTCCTTACTCACCAAATGCAAACAGAATCGTCAGTGAGAAGAGGGAATGGAGCCATTGGACTAGCTTGTCTATCATGGTCTTATTTATCTACTCTTCATTACCTAATTTTTTAACCAGTCAAGTTTAACCTCCCAAGCAAATGGTCTTACACCAGTCCATGGGCAGACAGCTCCGCCATCAAATGTTCCTGCCAACTGGAAACGTCAGCCTTGGCTAGACGGGAGTCACACCTCCCTGATCCCAGGTTGTGCATGTGTTACTAATGGTGGGTTGGTAATGATGCCCTTTATTTTTTATGCTTCCTCTGATTAGAGTGAAACTGTGTTTCTCTAATGCTAACAGCCCCTATGAATGTGAAAAATTCAACTCTCCTGGCTAGGGTATGTTAACAGCCCCGGTGATTTCTGTTCCCAGTAAAGACTCAGAATAACTGTGTCGATTACAGCCAAATAGATTTGCAGTAGTCCATCCCTATTTCTGAATTCATGGAAATACTTTCTAAGATTATCATATATCAATCCTTATTTAATTGAATACAAGCACACGGCTTTAATCCAAATATGTTATATTATGCCCATCAAAAAAAAAAAACCCTAAAAGGAAGTTATAAAAACCAATGACCATTATGTTAATAGCTGCAATAAGAAGAGATGAGTCGTAACGTATACACACTTCCACTGCCCCAAATAGGTAGGACCTTGTATTTGCAACTGTGTGTTAACCTTAACTATTTTACTATTTTTAAAACTCTGAATTCTCAGTGAATAGTCTTACTCTAAAGGATACAGAGTTTTAAACCACAGAAGTGCTTAATAAGAAATAACTTGCCATATCTGAATGTTGACATGTAAAAAATGACGCAATCCGTTGTCACCGTCCTTTATAACGTGACAGTCTAAAACAGAACGCAGTGACATGTACTGGCCAACATATCTTAGATCCCATAAAAACATTTCTTTTGACAAAAAGAGACAGCACCCACAGAATGTATCCCTGGACTACAATACAAAAAATGCATGAAAACAGAATTTATGAGGCGAAGCTTATGAGTGTGCGTTGCTTACTGAAATGAATGTGTGTGTGTGTGTGTTTGGGGAGTCACGCGTACCCATTCTTCAACAGCACACTCTGTCACTGGGAAAAGTCTCACTGAACGTTGCCTCTTCTTAATTCTTGGTGGAAAGAACAATGTTAAGGCCAAGTATTGAGAAGACTTTGTCATTAGACTTCTCAGATTCCCTCCTCCTCGACTTCCCTCTACGTTCCAGTGTCACCAAACTGGCCCCTGTTATTAAATATGATCAAAGGGCATGTCCTCCTTCTCCACCCTTTCTTAGCCCCAGCATTCTTCAGTATAATTAAAAATCCTACAAGCAACTCACAGAACTAAAAAATGAGACGTCTGCATCTTGCTAGCTGAGGTGGGAGTGGTGCCAGCACAGAGACCGCCTCACCGCACAGCTTTCTAGGGTGGAGCAAACTGGTGATAAAGTTGAAAGCAAAGGAAGGGAGAGGAGGGGAGTGGTGATTTGCACCTTTTCAGAATGTATTTCTTCTCCGTGCCAAATCACAGCCCCACGCCATACTTTTTGGATGTGGTCTCAGGTCGGCTGCCTTTCTGAGAAGTGTTGGATTCCAGGAACTCCATAACAATTTGGCATTCCACAATTACGGCTTATTTCAGTTCACATTTTCCAGAATGTGTGAACAGGACAAAAAGATCTCAGAGTTTTCCAAAGGCTTTCGGACATTGTCAATTAAAACAAAGTAGTTGGGATTTGATGGCATGCCAGATAACTGGTCGCTTCAGCATGGAACAAATAAATAAACAACTGCAAAGATGAATGTCGAGGTGGACTTGAGCCAAATCTCTTACTCCCAGACAAGTGGGCTGCAGACTATCAAACAAAATTTCTTCCATCAGGCATTATGAAAAAAAAAAA
>NW_003852403.1:8710483-8719644 GCF_000181295.1 Otolemur garnettii | reverse complement strand
CCCCCTGCCTTACCCCAACCCAGATTATTTCTGGAGAGACCAAGAGGGACAAGGAAACTGAAGGTAAGGGACAGCTTAGCAGCAAGAGTGATAGGAGAGCTTTTTCAAAGAATAATTCTTTATAAATGATTAAGGTGTTGTCTATGTGGTAGGAAACCGGTACTTTTTTCAACATGTAGAAGGGTTTGGTTTTTTTTTTCTTTTTTACCCTTCTCTTATGTTTCTCTTCAACGTAGAAAAGGCATTTATGCTTAAGAAATGTCCGACCTTTATAAAGATTGGCCTACTCACTATCTGTCCAAACAGAAATTTGGTTTTGCAATCTTGCTACTAGTCAAGAACATCTTCACTTGTGCTTCCAATAATACGGCTCTTAAAATACCACTAAAAGTAATTCTCATCTCAGTAGAGTGAGCAGGCACAAAGAGCGCTCAGGCAGACATCTGTCAAGCCACCCTCGGGACAGTTCGGCTTGGCATGCCGGATTTTCCAGGGCAGCCCTTCCCACCCTACTTGAGTTGAAGAACAAGGGTTTTGCTTTAAAGTCAAACACCCGTTCTTTTACCAATAGTAGGGCCCACTCTAATATCCATTAGTTTACAAAATCTAATAAAAATGGATCACAAAAAGTAAGAAAAGACATGACATGGAAAGTACAAGTCCACATTTTTATCATTTGGTTCCACCAACATAATAATCATCCAACAAATTTTTTAAAAATTTCCTAAGCATGGACACTCATTTCCTGCCCTTATCTCATCAAACACAGCACCCATCCGTGGAGCCTGGACCAACTTGGAGCTGTGGTGGACTATACAACATGGCGAAACTCTGCCATATAAACCTCATTCCCACAATCTTCCCTTAGTTATAGCACAGTAGAATTATTCTCAACTAACTAAGACTTCACAAAGCAATATTGACAGAACTTACTAGTAGGTATCGTCTGGAACAAAAGAGAACATGCCCCTGTAGAATGTAGATAATTTTGAATTATTATCTGAATCTCCAGTGCCTAGAACAATGCACGGTACATGGTAATAATTCAATAATATTTTTTAAATAAATGAAATAAATTTGAGAAGCATTGGATTTAACAAAGCCAAACTGGGTTTTTCTTTATTGCATTTCATTTCGTCGTATTACTTTGTTTTATTGTTAGTGTGATTCTCCTTAGAGTATTTAACATAGTGACACGAATTATAAATTTCCAGTGGGGGAAACATGATATTTAGTCACAGAATCCTTTATCCAAGGAGCAGCTTGTCAAGATGGGAAATGCTGATCCAAGAACTCCCTCTCCTGAATTTTCCACCCTGGAATCTTTATTTCCCTTGAACCCTCTGTCAGAAATATGTCTCTTTATAGCCATTGTCATTTGTCAAAATCCAACCTTATCTGTCAAGTTCAAATAATGTGCCACTTTATCCATGTGGCTCTGCCTCATTTTCTTAATTTGCTGCTCTCTGCCCTGCCATAAGGGCAATACTTACCAAGTGTGCTCACCTCTCAGGAGGCTGTGAAGGCTAATTGCACTCATCAGCATAGAATGCCTAGAACAGTACCTGGCATATAGCAAGCACTCAGTATGTGGTAGTTACCATCAGCTACCATGGCAGTATCTGATTCCTTGGACATCTGATAACTACAATGAGTTGGAATCAGCCATCATCAGACTACATGCTCCTTACAGGCAGGGCTATTTTACTCGAGTTTGAATCTTCTAGAACAACCAGCACAGTACCTTGCAAATAAGAGGAGCTCAGTTAATATCTGCTGGGTTGAACTGAGCAAGAGAAAAATGGAGACACAAAGAAACAAGCACAGTTCTTCCAGGCACTTGCTCAGAAGTAAGCACACATAACTTCATCGCACTTAGGGGCATAAAATAAACCAATTTTGGCCTCCAAATGCGGAAAAAAATTCTGCAATCTTAGGATCTAAGAAATGGTATGCATAATTCAGTCATTTTAAAACTTCCCAGAAAACTTCTTAGTATGAGCAATATTTTCTGGGAAATTTTTCATTACAGAACATCTTGGGTTTCTTAGCAAGTGGCTTATGGTTTTTTAAATTCTAAATCCAATAACTGGGAGGCCTGAATTTGAAAGAGAGAATTCTTAAGAATGGTCTATCATTGCCACTCGAGATGGGTGGCATTCTTCCCACCAGCTAGGAGCTCCCTCTCCTCTGTTGCATGCTTATACATGAGACTCAACCCTCTTCGTCTAGAGTTTTTGGATTCTAATATAAAGTTAAACTATGATTCAACTGGAAATAGACTGAGCCCTGTGAAGGCTATGTTTGGCGATTTTATTACTCCTAAATTCTAAAACTGAGGCCAAAGCAACTGTTGATCTTTTTCATTTTTTTTTTAAACTGCGAGAAGAGGAAAGGAGTTAGAAAGAACATTTGAATTAGCAGAGGAATTATGAACTTACTTTTGATGATACAAAAGACTAAAGAGTTGTTCATGCCTTTAATGAATTTTCAATATTTTAGACAGGTGAGAATCCCACCACATCCACCACTTTTACCAAATGACAACTTCTCATCATTGGATGCGTCTGAGGGCCTAGTCCTCTGAGACTGTTGAGTCCCACGCTTTCTAGAACTTGATACGCATGTATATCACCCAGGTGTCCTGGTAAAATGCAGTTTCCGATGCTGAAGTGCTGGGGTGGGGTCTAAGCTCTCAGACAGTGGTGCCTGTTCCAGAGCCACACTTTGAGCTTTGCCTAGAAAGGAGTTGTTCCTGTAGACACTTACAAATAGAAAACAGGCATTTTCCATTATACCTTTGAGAACCAGAGTTTAAGGAGAATCAACAGCATCCTAAAGGATCTGAGTTTGAGATGAAAAAGAATGCTTTCCATAAAGTATTGCTAAACATTGGAGCCTATTGCTAAATATTGGAGCCAGTTACAGAGGGAGCCTGCAGATAATTAAGCACAAGATGGGGATCCAAGTGTTTGGGCAGTTGTGGTAATTGGTCCAAACAATATTTCAGGGGTCCAGATTTATCTACTTAGTCCTTCTCCATTGATCCAGTGACCCCAATTATAGCCTACACTCCGTATGAGTGAGGGCTGTGTAGATATGGAAGCAGTGACATGCCTATATTTAATTCAATTAAAAATAAAGTTTCAGAAAATGGCCCTCATTTGCATCCCTAATTTCCATAAAACTTTCCCATTTTAGGATGCAGTATTGAGTATGAGGACAGACATGCTTGCCAACCCAGTCCTGTTTTAGTGACAGCAGATTCTGGATACTTATGTCTCCTATCGCTGTACAATATGGCCTAATAAAGTCAAGCCAAAGAGACTAGATTTCATTTCAGAGCAAAGGGTTCGGTCATAAACTTTTGCTTTCTGGCTGAACAGAGCCATTCCAGCCGAGAGCATAAATTCTGCTAGTTTTAGGTATCAGAGTGATTGGGAAGCCAAATGGGTTATTTGTGAGCCAGGTATCAAAGGCAGAGGCACCCGCTTTATTGTGTATTCATTGTTATCTGGACAATCTCTTGCCAGTTAGAGAATATTTTCACAGGAAGTTAGAAGTGACTTCAGAAATTCCCCTCTGTGGTTTCCTAGAGTGGATTTTAGGCCTCATCAAAAAGGCATTTGGTTCAGAGATTGCACAAGTGGGCAGCCTATAAATTGTGGAGGTATTTAGCTGGGCTTAGCAGTTTCCTTTAAAGGAGACAAACATGATCCCGAGTGCTCACAGAGTACACAGACAGAGGAGGACAGTACCCAAATGTGTGGAGCCTTTGAGTTCAAATCTCAGCCTCACCGTGTGCCCTTGAACCAAGGTGCATAACGTCTCCAAGCCTTAATTCCTTCTTCTGTGAAATGAGAGCAACAATAATACCCACCTCCTAGGAAAGCAGCTGAAATGAAGTGATGCAAGTAAAGGGCTTAGCACAGTGCCGGGCCAACAGCTGACATTTATGGAGCACCCTCCACGTGTCAGGTGTCATGTGGTTTAATCATACTAAAGACAGCATTTATGGAGTGTGGACCTTACAGATGTCCTGTAAGTATCAGCTACCATGGCTGCCATGACAACTAACAATGATAAGGACGATGATGGTGGTGATGATGACGATATCTCTACTGTTCAGACAGAGGAACTAAGCCAATTAGATGGTGGTCCTGTGGTGCATGGCTTTCTACCGCTTAGCTCCTGCTGCAAAAGGGTAGAATATCACTGACATCATATGGTCCTCTGGGTTGAGAAGAATCACTAAGTGGTGTGAGTTTTTCTCCAAAATATAGCAATGTTCTTAACATAGATCTACCATTGATCCAGCAATCCCACTACTGGGTATTTACCTAAAGGAAAAGAAGCCATTTTATCAAAAAGACACCTGCACTTGAATGCTTATCGTAGTCCAATTCACAGCTGCAAAGGTGTAGAATCAACACAAGTGCCCATCAGTTCATGAGCAGATTAATAAGATGTGCTTTATGTATACCATGGAGTACTACTCAACCATAAAAAGGTGCGTCGATACGTTTTGCAACAATCTGGAGGAAACTGGAGACCATTTTCCTAAGTGAAATATCCTAAAAATGGAAAAATAGGCTGGCATTCTTCCCGCCTTTCTTTGGGGGGCCACGCCATTCTCACTCCTTTCCTCTCTCTTCATCACCCTCATCTTCCCCTCTCTCACTCTCTGCTCTCTGCTCCCTCCCCTCCTTCCCTCTCTTTCTCCTCTCTCTCCCCCCACTCTTCTCCCTCTCTCCAATATAAAATAAACTTACACGCTTTAATTTTATTTTTGAAACAGAGCCTCACTCTGTTGCCCCAGGCTAGCGTGCCATGGAATCAGCCTAGCTCACAGAAACCTCAAACTTTTGGGGTCAAGCAATCCACTTGCCTGAGCCTCCCGGGTAACTGAGATTATAGGTGACTGCCACAATGCCCAGCTAGTTTTGCTGGGGTTTGTTTTGTTTGTAGTAGAAATGGGGTCTTGACCTTGCTTAGAATGGTCTCAAACTCCTGAGTTCCAGCAATCCACCCACCTCGGCCTCCCAGAGGGCTAGGCTTACCGGTGTGAGCCATTGCATCCAGTTATACATTTACATCCTAAAAAAAAGAATGAAAAAACAGACACTGCATGTGCTCATGGAGTCACTACTAAATTGGATCTAACCAATGAGCACACATGTGTACAGAGGGAATTAAAATTCAGTGGAAATCAAGGAGGGAGCAGGGGAGGGAAGGCAGATAAATCAACCTAATGAATACTGGGAACAATTTTTGAGTGATGGGCACATCTACAGTCAGGATTCAATCACTACAAAAACAATCCATATAACATAAAACATTTGTTAATATTTTGCAATAAATTTTAAAAAAAGATAGACCTACTTTATGGAGGGTCTCCCTCCCCCCACGGACTTTTCAAATGGCCAGCAAATTAAGCACAAATAGATAGGATGATAAGGGAGAAGTTATTAAGGGAGAAGCATTTGCAGGACATGCTGGTCTCCCAAAATAAGAGAAGGGCCGTGGGTGGGGAACACCACTGAGCTGATACAGTATGAGCAAGCCTGGGAGTTCTGAGGCAGCAAGACCCTGACAGCCAAAATGAATTAGCTCTTCCTGGTTCCTTAGCTTGACACTTGCCCACATCCCATACTTCGTACCCTTTGTACTTGATTCTTATCTTCCATCCACCTTCCCACCACATGGCTTTGCTCCTGCCTTCCAGGCCCACCCGCCAGACCGATTTTGATCAGGCAGATCCTTGGTCCACAGAATAAACATGCTAATAAACTGGTCCTCGTTCAGAATTGTATTTTTAAAAACACTTGCTCAGCTGGTATTTGAAGGAAAGGCTGGGCAGTAGGCGAGGTGTTAAGAGAGATGAATGATCCCTGGTTAGAGTTCTTAGCCTCTATTGCCCCCCATAATTCAATTTTGACCCTAATTTCATACGTTCCCCTAGCAAAAGAAAAGCTTGGGAGTTAAGCAGACCCACGCTTTCTAGAAAGCAAGTTAGAAAGTACCTGGTGTTACTTGGGAGACATCCTTGTCACTCTGAATAGATTACAAAGTATTCCTTCTAACCACAAACTTTATGCCTCTTGAGAAGAGTTTTGGGGGAGGCACATTTTTCTACCTTTTGTTGCATTTCTGGGGAGGTTTGAGTACTTGTTACAGTTCAGCAGCCCCAGAAAATAGCTAGGCGGGGCCTTACCCTGCAGATGAAGTAAGACGAGGGTACAGAGGACTTGTGGTGATCCTGTTTGGACGAGGAGTGGTCTCTCTGCCCCCACAAGCAAGTTCAAGTCGATAACACATGTCAATCCACCAGGCACAGCTGGGAGGTTGCTACTCTCTCCCAGTTCTCTGCAGATAATTCATTCCAGCACACAGCTGTTCTCCTCCCACTTACTGCCACCATAGGGCTCTCCCTGGGCAAAGCTGCACTGGCTGGATGGGCTTTCATTAACATATGGGAAATTAACAGTCAGCAAATCTTCACGCATTGCAGAAGCCTAAGAAAAGCCAGACAGATGCACCCAATTCTCACCTATCCATGCAGATAAAACCATCTAGGTGGGGTGGGGGTGGGGCGAATGCCAGAAAGCCTGAGTGAGTTGGAGAAACCAATGTCATTTAGTCTGATGAACAATGCTGCTGTTCTAGAAAGTGTATTCAGTCGGAAAATCCTGCTGACTCTGTATCTCATCACAAAGAGCTCCCGAGACCTCCGCTAACATCAGTCATTTGCAAAAAATGTTGGCAACACAAAATTGTAAGCACCATAGGTAGCGAAGCCTCTATGCCACCCTGGAGGATAATTTCGTATCAGGCTCATCTTCTGTCTTCTCCTATCAGTGACCCAGTCCTAACCCAGCCTCAAGTTTTATCACAAACAGAAATCCAAACAGTCCCTACCACCTGCTCCTAAGAAGGAAGGAAGAGAGAATTTATAGGCCAAGGGTTAGGTGCTTCCGTACACTGGCAATCTTTCCAACCATCCTTCAAGCTTTTTCATTTTTTACAGCAGATGAATATGAAGCTCAGAGAGGTGGATTATCCTGCCCAAGGTCTTACAGGAAATCATGTCCTAAATCAGTTCTCACGATTCTTACCTCCCTGCTCCCCTGCCCTGAAACTCCCCTCCCACTTTATGACGGACAGCTGTGGAAGCAAAATTGGACAATACAGTGGTCCATGGGTGCATGCAGATAGGGAAATACCCACTGACATGTTTGGGTGGTCAAATGGAATACCAATTAGATTGGGGATACCTAATCCTAATTCTGAAAGGGGAACCACATATTCCTCTTTAACTAGTTCTTTCCTGACTAGTCAATTCAAAGAAAAAGAAAAAATCATTTAACCACTGCAGGAAAGGTCCTTCTCATTGCTAAATTTTAGCTAAAACAAGAAATCAATAGAAATTGTTTAAGGAAAGATACCTATTTTGTCAGTCTTGGAAAAGGTGAAACTGATTGAATCTATCACTCTAAAAAGCAGTGGTATAAATATGAACACAGACTTCTAAAAGCAGGCTGACAGCAAAGAGCTTTTGCACACCAAGATCAGTGGGCACAGAGATGCATGTCACTTCTCCACTGCATCCACTGATAGGGCATGGGAGAGAGGAAGTGACACCTCTCTCTCATATCCATCAACCCTGTTCCATCCACCTCCTATCCCCTAGTGCACACAGAGTACAGCCATCAAGACAGGACACCTGGATTTCTGTGAACTTGAAGCCCTAATCAGTAGGACTGCATCACTCTTGTTACCATGAAATACACGTGGCAGTTAATGCTAAAAACTACAAAAATTATACCCAGTTGAAAGGTTTTATTGCATGCTATTTTTCAAGATGGCAGATGGCTCCCTAAATTGATCTCAGCACCATTTTATGGGTGCCCCAAAGTTTCTCTAAATCAGCCAAATGAGTGTGAAGTTGAAAGAACCACCTCACATTGTTCTATGCGGAGATGAGCAGGATGCCTCAGTAATGCAGTGTGCCGGATTACATGATTCACAGCCTCTGATGAAAAAGGTGAACTACCTCAAACTTGCCCCAAAGAGAATGATTACTGAATACGCTAGAAGGACATAACTCTGATGACACTGCCTTCGTGGCAAAGTTCTCCCTGGTCTGGCTGTAAACGACAAAACTAGAATGCTACTGATAACGTAGTATCTGGGTTTCTGATTGTCGGTCAGATGAAGTAAGCACAGGCCACCCCGTCTCTCCCAGTGAATGCAATTATAAGACCTGGACAGAATACACAGAGCAGGTATTTGAATACTCTGAGAAGTAAACAGTAGCAGACAGATTATGGAAGACTACAATTGGAAGTACCATCAAATGAGCAGTGAGTTTACTGTTGTTTTCTTCTGGCATCTTCTGGCCTGACCTCAAGCATCCCAAAACCTGGAAATGATTACCAGAATGTGGACAGAGAACACTCCATGAGAAGCTGTTATTCTGGCTCATGGAGGAGAAAAGGGAAATCCTAACACTCAGAGAGAATGAGGGAAATCACTGTTTGGCTTTTGTCTTTCTTTCTCTTCACCTTTTCTCTTGTGCCCCACCCCTAAGCCATCCAGTGGTGGCAATGCAAGCCAGATCCAGATTAGAGGAGGCAGGAGAATCTTCCTCTTTGGCCAGAGGACCTGGGTTCTCAAGGCATTGAGGATGACACCCCATCACTTTTTATCTCTTTCAGCCCCAGGAGAAACACAGTCACAGTGTACAGAAAGCAAGGTAACTAAAGGCCCAGCAACTTTCAGGTCACAAGATCAAAAAGGAAGACCCCAGGGAAGCTGAAAGTACTATAGAGATCACAGAGAAAGTAGACTTGAATTTCTTCCCCTTATGATTACTTATGAATGCCTGGGATCCCCTTGACCTTGTGCATGGATGAAACTGACCCTACATAGCTTATATTGACTTTGTGAACTATAATATAAGACTCCTACTATGTTCCTTCCAAAATAAGACCTACCCCCAAAATAAGCCCTAGCAGGATTTCTACACATTTGTTAAATATAAGCCCTACCCCAATAATAAGACCTAGTGATGGGCAACCTAGTGATCTAGCTTAAAGAAGAAGATGTGGCTCGGCGCCTGTGGCTCAAGTGGCTAAGGCGCCAGCCATGTACAACCAAGG
>NW_003852403.1:8705466-8706844 GCF_000181295.1 Otolemur garnettii | reverse complement strand
AAAAAAAAAGGCAGAAAGCATTACTTTAAAAATCAAAACATAAAGATGAATCAAATGAAAACTATGGTATTGAAAAATACAATAAAACACTCACTAGATGGGCTCAACAACAGAATGTAGGTAATAGAGAAAAGAGGCAATGAACTTGAAGCTAAGTCAATATAAATTGTGCAAAATTTGAACAACAAAGAGGAAAACTATGATTTTACATTTGCACAAAGCCTCTTTGGGTCTTGTGGGCTACAGGAAAAAGATTCAGCATTTTTTCCCATAGGATTCCCACAGGAAAGCAGAAAGAGTATGGTACAAAAACAATAAATAAAAACTTAACAAATTCCACTGAGACAAACCTAGAGTTTGAAGACTCTCAGTGAACCCCAACAGGAAAACCCAAAAGACTAACACCTAAACAACACTGTAACCGAACAACACAATGCTAAAGACAAAGAGAACATCTTGAAAACCACCAGAGGAAAAGTGACTCATTATATGTAGGTTAATCACAAGCCAAATGTTGACAGATTTCCCATCAGAAGCAATGGTGTCAAGAAGAAAGAGAAATAACATGTTTAAAGTACTGAAAGAAAAGATCTGTCAATCCAAAATTCTGTATCAGCCAGTCATGTTCTTCGGGAATGAAAGTGAAATAAAGACATTCTCACATGAAAGAAAACAGTACTTGTTGTCAGAAGACTGCTCTAAAAAAAAATTGTGAAGGGAAGTTGTACATATGGAACAGAAATGATACCAAAGGCAAGTTGGAATATAGGGAATGAATGGAAAACAACAAAAATAATAAATACTGGTATAATTTAAAAGACTGCCACTTCTCTTGAGTTCTTTCAAACACATTTAGATGGATAAAAGCCAAACTTATAACATGGTTTATGGAGTTTACATTGTAAATAATATATACCACAACTATCGCATAAACAGGAGAGAGAAAAGAAACCTGTAAGTTGTAAGATTTCTACATTTTACTTGAATGTAAATTGCTGAATCTAAGTAAACTTGAAACGTTAGGTACAATCCCAAAATTATATTAAAAAATATAAAGACATATAATAAAACCATTATAAGTAATAAAACTATACAAAAATATAATTAAAAACACTATAAACCAAATGCAATTCTAAAATGTCAAAATAACCCAAAAGAAGAAAGGAAAGAGGAGAACCAAAACAGAGATAAACAGAAAGCAAATAAAATATTAAGCTTACATCTAGACATATCAATTATAACATTATAGATAAATGGTTTTATGGCATATCCAACCTTTTCATTCTTCTGCACCACACTGGAAGGAGAAGCATTGTCTTGGGCCACACATTAAACATACAAACACTAATGAAAGCTCATGAGCAAAAATAAAAAAAAA
>NW_003852403.1:8699149-8705340 GCF_000181295.1 Otolemur garnettii | reverse complement strand
GGTCTACAAGAAAATCACTTAAAACTTAAAGACAGTTTGGTTCAAACAAAAAGGAATGGAAAAAGATATAGTTTTCCAAGAAAAGAGTAACCCAAAAGACAACTTAAATGATTGTATTAAGTCAGATAAAGTATATTTCAGAACAAAGAAACTCACCATGGATATAGAAACAATCTATAATGATAAAATGGTCAATCCACCAATAAAACACAATAATCTAAATGTATATGCACTTAACAGAGCTTCCCGATACACAAAGCAAAACCTCACAGAACTAACACAGACAAATCCACCATTGTTCACAGGAGACTTCAGTATTCCTCTCACAGTAAGGTGGAGACCTAGTAAACAGAAAGTCAGCGAGGGGACAGAATTGAACAGCATCGTTACCCAGCTGGCTCTAATTGACATTTATAGAACTTTCTACCCAACAACAGCAGAAAACACATTCTTTTGAAGCTCACCTGGAAGCTTCACCAAGATAAATCACATTCTGGGCAATTGTAAAAGAACTGAAATCATGCCAAGCATGTTCTTAACCATAATGGAATCAGACTACAAATCAATAATGGAAAGATAAGAGGGATATCTCCAAATACTTGGAAATTTAGCAACACACATCTAAATAATTCATACGTCAAGTAAGTCTTAAGTGAAAATAGAAAATATTTTTAACCAAACAAAAATGAAAATACCACAAATCAAAATTTGTGGAATTTAGCTAAAGCATTGCTTAGAAGGAAATATATAGCATGAAATGCTTACGTTGAAACAGAAAGTTCTCAAATCTATAATCTAAGCCTCATCTAAAGAAGAAACTAGAAAAGAGGAGCAAAATATACCTAAAGCAAGCAGAAGAAAATTTAAAAAAAGAAAATAATAAAACTAAAGCTCATTCTTTAAAAGAATTAGCAACATTTATGTCTCGTAAGAGTGACAGATAAAAAAAGAGAGAAAACCAGGAATGACAAGCACATCACAACTGACCCTGTTCACATTATCAACTCTACCTACATAAATTGAACAACTCAGATGAATTAGACTAGTTCTTCAAAAACCTTGAGCTGTCACAAATTACCCAAGATTAAATAGGTAACCTGAATAGTCCTGTAGTCAATGAAGAAATTGGATTTGTATTTTAAAATCTTCAGGAAAAGAAATCCAGGCACAAATAGTTTCACTGGTGAATTCTACTACATATTTAAAGAAAAGAAATGTCAACAATTTACACAATCTCATCCAGAAAACAGAGGGAAGGGAACGACTTCCCAACTCATTTTATAAAGCTAATATGATGTGACACTAAAATCAAAGACAGTATAAGAAATCCACAGTCTACTACCTCCCAATGAACATAAATACACCTGCAAAAGCTCTTCATAAGAATATTAGCAAATCAAATTACCAAAATACAAGAAAAAGAATAACTATACTATAACTGGCTAGGGTTTACCCAAGGAAGGTATGGCAGCTGGTTCAATATTCTAAAATCAATCAATATAATCCTCCATATTAACAGTGTAAAGAAGAAAAACAATATAATTATATTAACGGATGCAGGAAAAGCATTTGCCAAAATTCAACATCCACACATTTTTTTTTTTAAATCTAGTAATTGTCCCTCCATATGAACACCAAATACAACTATTCACAACTATATACACAAATCAGCACCTTCAGAGGAACCAAAAATCACAGCTGCCCTGGCACAGAGGAGCACAGCACAGGGTAGAATTCAGCTGGTGCCCATGGAGAAAGCTGGAGACCAGCCCGGCCAGAGGGAATTCCTCCACCCAAAGCTGAGTCCTGCTAGCCCTACCACCAGCTAGCAAAGAGCAGCCTGAGGCCCGGACTAAATTGTAAGGCCACAGTGTTGCAGTCCTTGAACAGTTCCTGTAGCTGTGCTAGCTAAGAGCCAGTGAACACGACCCAGTGAGACATCAGCAGAGGCGGGCAGGCCAGTGCCTATGTCATCCCTCCACCAACAGCAGGCAGTGTGGCCCAGGGAGAGTCTTCTACAGGGGGAAAGGAAAGGGAAGCGGTCAGAGGATTTTGTTTTGCAACTTGGGTACCAGCTCAGCTGCAGTAAAATAAAGTGCCAAGGAGTCTCCTGAAGCCCCCAAGTCCAGGCCTTAGTTCCTGGAAGGCATTTCTGGACCCATCCTAGGCAACAAGGAAACATATTGCCCTGAAGGGAAGGACACAGTCCAGGCAGGATTCAACACCTGCTGACCAAAAACCCCCTGGGCTTTGAATACACATCATAAGTAGCCAGGCAACAGTCAGCACAGGCTTTGGTGGGGACTGGGCTGGCTTCGGTTGTGACATGGAGCTGGTAGCCACGTTACTCCTTCTGTAATTCCAGCAGCCCAGCATAGCACAGAAAATGAGGAAAGACAATGAGAGACTTTGCCTGGTAATTCAGAAAATTCTGCCGTATCTTACCCAAATTCACCAAGGCAGTACCACCAGGAGTCCGTGAGAATCACAGCACTACTAGGCCTGGAACACCCCCGGTGCAGACAGGCTGCAGTGACCGAAGTCTTAGATCACAATGCTCAATTCCCTTTGAGTATCTGGAAAGGCTTTTCAAGAAGGACAGGTTCAGACCAGCCCATACTGCAAAGATTAAAATAAACACCTAAATCTTAAATGCTTTGACATCAATGAACATTCACAAGCATCAAAGACATCCACAGAAACATGAATTCACCAAATGAAGACACCAGGGGAAGAATCAATTTTGGAGAGATGGAGACATGTGTTCTCTTTGACAAAAGCATTCAAAATAGCTATCTTAAACTCTATGAACTTCAAGACAACACAGAGAAGAAATTTAGAAGCCTATCAAAGAAAAAAAAATTTTTTTGAGACATAATCTCACTCTGTCTTCCTTAGTACAGTGCTGTGGCAGCATCATAGCTCACAGCAACCTGAAATTCTTGGATTCAAGTGATCAGCCTCCGTAGTAGGGGGACTATAGGTACCCAGCATAACGTCCGGGTAGTTTCTTTTTTTTCTTTTTTGGTAGAGAAGAGTTCTCACTCTTGCTCAGACTGGTCTTGAACTCCTGAACTCAAGCAATCCAACCGCCTTGGCCTCTCAGAGGGCTAGGACTATAGGTGTGAGTGACAACACCTAGCCTATCAAAGAAATTTTTATTTATTTTTACCAATTTTAAATTAATATGAGGGTACAAATTTTTAGGTTACATTGTTCGCACTTCCAAGGTGAAGTCCAAGTTATAGTTGAGCCCTTCACCCAGGAGTCAGGCTTAACACCCTCGCATTGTGTACATTAAGTGAGATTCTGCCAATTGCCCTCTAGCTAGACGCTAGACTGTATTTGTGTTTTATTGTTCTTGTGGGCATGCAATTGTTTATATACTGGTTTCATATTAGTATTGAGTACACTGGATTTTTTTTTCCATTCTTGAGATACATTACTGAGAAGAATGTATTTCAACTCCATCCAGTTACTATACAGCCATAAGAAAAGTTGAAGACTTTACACCTCTATCAGAGAAATTTAACAAAGAGATTGAAATTAAAAAAAAAAAATCAAACAGTAGTTCTGGAGCTTAAGAACTCAACTAACAAAATAAGAAATTCATTAGAGTCTCTCAGCGGTAGAATTGGCCAAGGAAAAGAAAGAATTACTCAGCTTGAAGATAGGTAGTTTGATAATACATAGTCAGAAAAGGGAAAAATAGGGGAAAGAGAATAAAGAAGAATTAATCATAACTACAAGATCTAGAAATCAGCCTCCTAAGGGCAAATCTAAGAGTTATTGGCCTCAAAGAGGAAGTAGAAAGAGAGATTGGGGTAGAAAGTTTATCCGAAGAAATAATAACAGAGACCTTTCCAAACCTAGAGAAAGACATCAATAATCAGGTATAAGAAGGTCATAAAACACCAAGCAGATTTAACCCAAACAAGTCTACCTCAACTCATTTAATAATCAAGTTTCCAAAGATTGTGGATAAAGAAAAGGTCCTAAGGGAAACAAGAAAAAAATTAAAAATAACATATAAAGGAGCTCTGATATATCTGGCAGCAGACTTCTCAGTGCAAACCCTAAAGGGCAAGAGAGAGGCATTGCATATTCAAAATGCTGAAGGAAAAAAAATAAAATAACCTTGAGCCTACCATATTATATCCTCTAAAAATATCCTTTAAACATGAAGAAAAAATAAAGTCTTTCCCAGACAAACAGAAGCTAAGCGATTTCATCAATATCAGACCTGTCCTACAAGAAATCCTAAAAGGAGTTCTTCAGTTTGAAAGAAAAGGATATTAATGAACAATAAGAAATCATCTGAAGGTCTACAGCTCACTGGTTAAGTACACAAATACCGAATACTTCTATGCCAATTTTCTTAAGTGTTCTAATCATGAAAGGATGCTGGATGTTATCAAAACCTTTTTCTGCATCAATTGAGAGAATCATATGGTCTTTGTTTTTTCATTTATTTATGTGATGAATTACGTTTATAGATTTACGTATGCTGAACCAACCTTGAGATCCTGGGATAAAACCCACTTGGTTGTGGTGTACGATTTGTTTGATGTGTTGCTGGATTCTGTTTGTTAGGATCTTGTTGAATATTTTTGCATCTTATTGCTATAGTTGCAGTGTATAAACCAATCATATCTTGAGTAGGATGGTTAGAAGACAAACATCAAAAATAACTACAACAACTTTTTTTTTGGGGGTTGTTTTAAAAGGTTTTGACCGGGAAAAAAAACCCTCACAAATCTAGAAATAAAAAGGTACTTCCTTAAGATTCAAAAAAGGGCATCTACAAAATATCTGTAGCTTATACTGTCCATTAATGGTAAAAAATAAAATGAATGTTTTGCCCCCGAGACTATAAACAAAGCAAAGACATACATTCTCATTCCTATTACTCAATACTTTGCAAGAAGTACTAGTCAGTAAAATATGGTTACCAGATACAAGGTCAACGTAGAAAATAATGTGTATTTCTACATGCTACTAATGTATAATTTGAAACTAAAATTTTTAAGATGTCACTTATAATAGCTCCAAGAAATGTAAAACATATGTATAAATCTAAAAGAACATGTACAGACTACTTATGCTAGAAATTATAAAACATTGGTGAAAGAAATTAAAGATGAACTAAATAAATGGAGAGACCATATTCATGGATTAGAAGACTCATTATATAAAGATGTCAGTGGTCCTTAAATGGCTCTATAGGTTTTAAACAATTCCAATCAAAATCCCAGCAGGAATTTATATAGATATAGATAAACTAATTTTAAAATTTCTATGTAAAGGCAAAGATAGTGGAATAGCCAGAGCACTTCTGAAAAAGAATACATTTAGAGGAACCAAGCTACCAATTTTAAGCCACAGAAGATTATTCCCAGACCTTGAAACCTAAAGAGTTCACCTGATTGAATTCCAAAGTTGTTTGGACTGGTAGCTCCATTTTTCTTCCATTTTCTCTCTTTTGGAATGGCAATGTCCATAACTGTTATCCTGTGGCTGCCTCATCACTGCATTTGGGGAGTAGATCCAAAGATGGAGAAGAATTTTGCCCCTGGATGGATCACACCCAGACTCTCACTCACAACTGATTAGATAATGACATTTGGGACTTCTGAATTGGAGATCTTCAGATGAGATTTTGGACATGAATTGTATTTGCAGGGTTGAAACTTTTGGTATTGGGATGGGATGAATGAATTTTGCGTGTGGGATGAATGTGGATCTTTGAGAACCAGAGGACAGACCTTTGTGGACCCCTAAAGATATAGACACCTTAATCTTTGGAACATGTGAATGTTACTTTATGTGACAAAAGAGGTTCTATAGATGTGATGAGATCGGTAGATTATCCTGGATCATCTGAGTGGGCCCTAAAGGTAACCCCAAGTATCTTCATAAAAGAGAGGCAGAGGGAGATTTGACTAAAGAAGAAATAGATGATGTAATGATGGAAGCAAAAGGTTGGAGTGATGTGATGATGGGGCCATGGCCTCCAGGCCTTGCAAAATGCAAGCCAACAGTTTCTTCTCAAGAGCCCCTAGGAGGAACCACCCCTATAAACATCTTAACTATAGTTTTCAGTGAAACAGAATTTCAGACTTCTGGCCTCCAGAAATGCAAGAGAAAAGATTTGTATTGTTTTAAGCAACTAGGTTTATGGAAATTTATTA
>NW_003852403.1:8690926-8698494 GCF_000181295.1 Otolemur garnettii | reverse complement strand
ACCTACTAGGATGGTTAAAATTAAAATCTAACACCTGCCAGAGCTGAGAGGATGCAGACCAACTTGAACTCATACATTGCTGATGGGAATTATCAATGTTTTTCTTTTGAAAAACATTTTGATAGTTTCTTTTAAAGTTAAACACAAACTTAACCTATAATCCAAAAACCCTACTTCTAGATCTGCCATAGAGAAATTAAAATTTGTATCCACACAGATTTCAACATCAATGTTCATATCCGTTCTATTCATGATTACCCCAAACCAGAAGCATCCTAAGTACTGTCTAATAGATGAAGGGGTGTGCAAATCGTGGGACCTCCATAGGTACTGTAGTATTTAGCAATAGAAATGAATGAAGTATTCATACATGTGACAACCTGAATGGGTCTCAGGGAATTAGGCTGAATGAAAAAAAAAGGTTACATACTACATCATGCCATTTGTATGACAAACTCAAAAAGGCAAAACTATAGTGACAGAGAACAGATCAGTTATTGCTGGGGTCTGGGGTTGCTGGGAGGATGTGATGGCAAAATGAGAGTATGAGGGAATTTGGGGGGTACTGAAACCATCCCGTATGTGGATTGTGGTGGTGACTGCATATATTAAAATGCACATAGCTGTACACACACACACACACACACACACACACACACACATCAATTTTACTTTCCATTAATTTAAAAAATAAAATTAAAGAAAGACATACCTAGAAAATTAAAATTATTTCTGAATCTTAGTGGAATCACATACCTTCAACATTTTTCTATAATGGAATGTGGCCAAGAAGGAACACTATTGATACCTAAATGCAACTGGATTTCTCTACTAATAACGTTGAGGACTCATCAATTCAAAGCTCCACTACTGCCACCCAAATTGCTTGAATATTTTTATCATGATCAGAAGGAGCTGGCAAAGATTTAGTTGTACTTTTTCTCTTAGAAATTTTTCTTTTTTCCTTTTTTTGGGTCTATTTGAGTTTTCTGGATCTCACTCTCATTAATGCACCCTTGCTGGAAGTCTCCTAAACTCCACTTCGACCTTTTCATTCTTTTTCTTGGATGGTTGGAATTGGTTTTAACTTTCCTATGTCTTCCTCAACAAACAAGCCACCATATCCCCTCCCTGATCCATTGTATCGCTTGACTTAGCTACAAATCCTCTCATTACAAGGCATTATAGGTCTAGGCAAGACAGCACTGCCTGGACCTTTTTCAGATTAAGGCACCACAAAAAGAATGGGACAAACATCTATTTCTACCTTTTGAAAAATATCTTAATTTTTATATCACATAGTTTTGCATGGTTGAGGGGAAACCTAGAATACTACTTTTATAAGTATTGCAAAGTGGTTTTTATTCTTAGATGCTATTGACTTGCGATAAAACTAAGCAGTGTTTATATTTGAGACATTTCTCTAGGAGAAGGGATGTGTAATAGTGGGAAGGTCTGGGGTAAGAACCCAGTGATGTAACAGAGTTCTGATCCTAGCTCTACCATTTCCCAACCAGCTGTGTGGTCACAAGTAAGACACCTTCTGATCGCTTCTTCCTCAAGAGCTAGGGAAATAGATCCTACTTCTTCCTACTCTTTGGTTCAGGAAGGCTCAGAAATATTAGTTACTTTGCATTTATCATGTTTTCCACAGTCTACTCAACAAAATGCTTAAGAATCTAATCAAATAAAAAATCACTTAAGTAAAAATGTACATCTTGCAAAGCACTTGGTGCTTTGCAAACTTGGGATACTATTATAATTTCAAAGTTATTAACAACACACTCACAGTGTCAAATCAACAGTGGTTTCTTATTTTGTACCCACTTGATGTGTAGGGTAGTCACCTCAAAGTTACAAATTCCTCATCATTGTTCTGGACATAGATCCATCCTCGGTATCACTTTAGAGCAGTGACAACCAATAGACATAAGGGAGTTGGAGATTAGATTCCTTATGGCTGTATATGGACACAGATAGCATTTTGAGATTTTTACAACACCCATTGTGGATGGTGCACATAAAACCTGAGTTCAAAACTCGGAATTGGGGGAAGGCAGGGTGGACTCTCCCTGTGGACACCCAGGAATACTCAGGAATGAACACAATTAATTAAAGGCCCATAAAATCTGAAAGACCTCAGTTCAACATTGGATCAAAGGCTTAAGAAAATGGCCCATATTTCACATGGATGACAATATCCTGCCAGGTGAGAAGAGCCAGGATGAGCATCAGCTTCTACTGGGTTTCCAATTTATGGCTCCATCCTCACTGGGCACCGGGCTCTGGGCGTGTATGTTTTGCAATCTTTCTGTGCTGCCTTTTCTCTTTGTTCAGTCCATGCCAAGAGCCAAATAAAAGAATCCATATGTGATTATAGCTATAAAACCAAAAGGAAAATATTAGATGAAAATATAACATTTTGGGGTTTCTAAGTTTGTTTTACCTTTAATGCTAGGCAGACAGTTTACACAAATCATTTTGCTGCAAAGTAAAGAATAATGAGTTAAATGTGTTCCCTGTCACCATCAATCATGTCCGTTAGCCTTTGATGGACCAAACGCATGAGACATATGCAATGACTTTCTAATCATGTTAGGGGGGAGGGATGGAGAAGGGGAGAAGATGAGGAGAGGAGTTTCAATTTCTTTTCTTTTATTCAGAAGTTCCATTGACATTTTCTGGCAATCTTCTAACATGCTGTATGGGCTTCTCTTTGCTAATAATGTTTGCCTTGAGAATTTGTAAAGGTCTGAGCACTCTTTAATTCAATGTTCTAGAAATTACCAGGGCCATAGGGGGAACGGAATCCCTGTTAATAGCTCACGGATTACTTCTCTCTTTATTGGAAATAGTTCTCACGTAAGTTGCTCTACTCTCAGGTGGGGGCATTGGTGATCTTGGACAGACTGAGTGGCATTTGGGGAGGCGGCCTCTGATCTAAGGAGATTCGTGTCAGGAGACAAGGGGAGGCACAACGATGCTGACCCAAACGGGATACTGAGATTTAGAAAACTCATTTCAATTCATGGGCATTTATTTTGATTTGTGAATTTAAACAATGCACTGAATGGATTTTCTGGCAGTCAACATGGTTTATAACCAAATCTAACCAGCCTCCATGCAATCCTTGCCAATGATTATAAAGCTTTCATGTGAAGTTTCTACATGGAGTCAAAGCTTTTTAATTTGGCAAGGGAACCCTGTACAGTAGCAAAGGAAGTTTTCAGCACCAAAATCACACCAAATTGTTAAGTCCCTGGTGGGCCCAGCCCCACCCAGCTGTCTGCAATGCAGGCTAGCTAGGCTAGGCTGAAACCAACTCTTATGTTCATTTACTGAACAGACATTCACTACTGTGAGTCAAAGTGCTGCTTTAGATATTGTGGATCTAGCGAGTAGCCCTGGGCTTCATGGTGCTTACACCATCTCAGGAAAAAGGCACAATAAACACTAAACAGTGCCATGGAGCAAAGCCAAGCCAGGAGAGTAGCTAAGGGTATGGATATATGGGGTATGGAGGGGAAGGTGATACAAATTTTTAAAATGCAATTCTGACATTTATTTTTTCCTCATGGATATTTTATCCCTGTCACAAAGCAAAGGAGAATATCTACATCCTTCCTAGAAAATAGGGTACAGTGGGACAACTACTTTCTCTAGAGATTCTCAGAAGTTCCAGGGAACTTTTATGAGCTCAGTCATTTTCTTCTTGATTTTTCTGTATTTACCAGGGAAGCTGATGAGTCAAAAAGTGTCCTGTTATGAGGGATATACCATATTCATGGAGTGGAGAGTTCAATATTGTAGAGATGTCAGTTCTCCCTAAGAGAATCCAAAAACAGATTCGGTCATGCACTATCAACTGATCTTAAGAAAGTACGGGGTGGGGGGTGTTCTGGAGTACTGACAATGTATTTTTCTTACTTTGGGTCCTGATGACATGGGAATTTTCAGTTTGTAAATATTTAAAAAATAATACGTTTATTATATGCACACTTTTATGTTTATATATTATACTTCCACTAAAAGTTTGTTTTTGATCTCATTTAATCCATTTTAGCATACAATTCTAAAATGAGGTTGGACAGCAGGAAGTGAAGTAATTGCTTAGGGAAAAAACATCCTAGCCAGGGGGAATAGTGAGTCGAAATCCCTAGCCTGGCCAGGGAGTGTCTAGAATCTAGGCCAGTGAGGTCACAGGAACCAGACTGCTTGGAACCAACCAGCCATTGTGAGGACTTCATTCTGGTCACCATGGAAAGACTTATGCAGAAGAATGACAGGATCTGATTCATGAATGAAAAGGATTGTTCTGGATGCTTTACTGAGGACGGTGTGTAGGGAGGAGCAAAGGCAGAGCAGACAGACCAGTCAGGAGGATGTTGTGACCCTCCAGGAGAGAGATGATAGTGGTTTGCAAGTAAAAACGCAGGTGGCAAGAAGGGCTCCCATTCTGAGAATATTTTTAAAGTTGAACCAAGAAGATTTCATATTGAATTGATGAAGGTGTTTGAGCTCTACCCTAAAAAAAAAAAAATCTTCATTTGGGCCATGAGAGGGTGGGTGGCATTGCCAATAGTGAACTGCAAGAATAGGTGTTTGGGGATGTGTTAAGTCTGAGGTGTGGGAGGAGGGTCACAAGGAGATGCTCAGCAGCAGCTGAATGTATGGTGCTGGGCTCAAGCACAGGGTTCTGGATGGAGATATCAACTGAGGAGTTAGCTATGTGTGTTAAACCTGTGAGATAACTGAGATTACCAGGGAGGTCAGTATAACTGTGCTGGGAACCGCTCTCCACTTGTGAGGAACATGTGTAGAAGTTTGCTGTTGTGATGCCATTTGTGGATAGGGTGTCACCATGGGTAGTGGAGTAAGCAACAGCTTACATCTTACTATCTAACGTCCACCATGGGGTTTACTTCACCTAACTCTCTAGTCTGCCACCATTTGCACTCCTCCCTAGGGTTGAGCCTCCGCTTCTGGCATGCCTCCCTTTCCCTGGTCTGTGACTTACACCACCAGACAGTGAGAACTGCTTGCTGTGATGGCTAACGTTTTCAGGTAACTTGACTAGGTCATGAGGTGCCCAGATACTTGGTTAAACATTATTCTGGGTGTGTCTCTGAGGGTCTTTCTGAATGAGATGAACATCTGAATTAGATTAAATAAAGTAGTTGCCTCCCCAATGTAGGTGGGGCTCATCTCACCCACTGAAGGCATAAATAAAGCAAACAGGAGGAATAAGAAGAATCTGCTCTCTCTGCCTGATAGTCTGTCTTGAGCTAGGACATCAGTCTCCTCTTGCCTTCATATCTAGACTGAAACATAACAACATCGACTCTCCTGGTTCTCAGTTCTTCAGACTCAGACAGGGACTATACCACCAGCAATCCTGGTCTCCATCTTGCATCCTCATAATCAACATCTCTCTCTCTCTCTTAATAATATGCATATACTCACGCATGCACATGTACACACACATACACTAGAGAACCTAATACTTTCTCCCAGAACCACCCACATAAGCCACCCCAGCCCTTCAGATATACTTGGTTTAGGTTCCATTCAGTATCACCCCCTAAATACAGCAGAGCATAATGCCAGTCCCTTCTTGGGAGCCTAGTTCATTCCTTACCCTACCTCAGCCCAACCAAGGCTAACCCACTGTCTTCTTTCACGTAGTGATCTCTATACTTGCAGAGCTGGCTAGAGAGAAAGGTAAACCAGGCCCACAGGATGGAGAACTGCAAACACGTGCCCACATGTCCAAGTCAGTATAGAAGTTCTAAAGCTTCTCAGGGTCTCCTAACCATGAGGAGGCTGGTGTGGTTAGCGAGTAGGTGCTCAGGGAATCTCTATTAGATAGTTTATATAAAAACAAACTACAAAACCTAAGATTTGTGCTGATGATGGCACTAGCTAAGGTTTTGTCTTATTATTTATTATACTTCCTTTATTAGTATAGTCAATCAAGTATACTCAAGAATGAAGATGGGACCAGTTTGAACACCTGGATTTATCAAATTCAAGCAATATGTGCTGGCTGGGCATGGTGGCTCACACCTGTAATCCTAGCATTCTGGGAGGCGAAGGCAGGTGGATTGCTTGAGCTCAGGAGTTTGAGACCAGCCTGAGTAAAAGCAAGATATTTTCTCTATTGAAAATACAAAAATTAGCTAGCCACCATTATAAAGACGGCAGCTTAAGCCCCAACTAGAAACCCCCTATGCTGAAGACAAAGTTAAGTATACACACAAAGGCTCAAAAATAAAACTAAACTAAACTAAATTAAACCAAAACCAATGGATCTTAAATTATATCCAGGTGAGGAAGGCAAGTAGCAAGAAGTGTGGCCATTTATGCAGGGATGAGGCGATAGCAGATAGGTTAAACAAGTTTATTGCGTTGGTCTTTACAGAAGACATCAGGGAGAGTCTCACAGGAAGCTGACAGGGCAGTGGAAGGAGATCAGATAGTGGAAAATGAACAGGCTGTTCCAGGCCTGGCTGATAATGTAGATGCAGATACCTTCCAGGCACCGGGACAAACGCAGGACGTTCAAACAAGAAGCTACAGCACTAAATGTTTAACCCATCCTTAGCAATAGCCGCTGATCCGGAAGGCTTTTCTTCCCACTGAGCCTCTTTGCTAAAGGTACAGGTTATGAGGTTAGCAGGGATTTGTTACATACCAACACACTGGAAGCTATAGAGTGCATGCCTCAAAGTTAAATTCAAGACAAATAGCCAGGAAAAAAAAAAAAAAGGTTAACAGTAGTTAGCAAACTTAAGGAATTCATTCCTCCCAAAGATGTGAGCTTAAAAAAAAGTATAAAAAGATTCCCAAATTGTTTAGATCAATTCAGAGATAACATATCCTGATGGGAGTTAGGTTTTCAGGAGCAATGACTTGGGGCTACTCAGGGTTAGTATCTTTGAAAGTGGCAATGGTGAGGGGATAATAAACGTTCCCCCATGTTTCTTGGCACCTCTCTGTTGGGCCTCTTGTAATTCCTATCTGTCTGTGGTCCCTCTCTCTCTTTAGGCCAGCTCTAGCACCTTCCTTTGCAGTTTTAGCTTTTTGGTCTCAGGCATAATAAAAAGCCCAGTGGCTCGTCTCCATGCATATGCCTGTGATGCATCTTCACTGTTCTAGTCTTGTTTCTCTTTCTTTTTTGAGCAGGGCTTCTGCAGATCCGAGACACTACCTGCCCAGGGCAGGGGTGAGGGTGAGCTAAGTGTACCTGAAGGATCAACTGCTGCCAAAGCCTCCTCCCTTGTCCCTCTGTCCTAATAGGCCTGCCTGTCCCCAGAGAAACCCTAAGGAATTCTCCACCATAGGATATGGGGGTCACCAGGGAAGGAAGCAACTTCTGCAAACTATAATCTATTTACAGATTTCCTTCTCCATCTGCCTCCCCCCCCACCCCCCACCCCCGCCGAAAAAACAAGTGAGGGCTCTGTGATCCCTGAAATGGGAGATAATTTATAAAACACACCAAGGAGAGTATCATTTGGGGGTTGAACAGGATCTAAGAGAGACAAGGCTCTGGGATTTGCAAGTGA
>NW_003852403.1:8689507-8690821 GCF_000181295.1 Otolemur garnettii | reverse complement strand
ATGCACCCTAGTGAATTCCAACACAAAGACCTCCTCAGTGTCAAAAGGCCATATTCAGAGAGCTACTTCCAAACACGAGGGAGGTGGCCCTGGACAGAAGTAAAGTGGCAACATAACCCCTGGAAGGGAAACCTGTTTTCAGTTACAACAGGGCCCGGCCCAGCCTTCCTCACAGGCTCTTCCTAAACAGGTACTTGGCAGTGGGATTAGCTGAGCTGGAGGGGACACCCTGGGCTTCCTTGGCAAGGCCCATCAGGGCCCGTAGGGAAGCCAGGTATTTCTCCCTGCTGGCTATGACAAGGGAGAGCAGTGAGGGATTCCCTGTAGGAATCTCCCTGACAGCTCAGCTACCATGCAGGCATGACACAGTCAAAACATGCATGTGGCCAGCGGCCTCATCTGTAGCCCAGCTCTGCCACTGTGCTGTCACACCAACATGCAGAAGCAGAGCCCAGCTCCTCAGACCATGTGGCTGGTCCTGCGGGCCATCCCCTTCTGGAAGAAAACCACCAGGGCTTGCTTTGGCTGAGAGAGCCAGAGGCGCTGGGCCTGGATCTGGGCTCCTTATGCTGAGTAGATCAGTCCTAGGGAACCCTGGGCTACACCTGCCATGGGTTCTGGACTCAAAACACAGTCACATGGTCCTCTCCACCACCTCCAGTTCCATCCACACAGGACAAAAACAGCCTGGATTAAGGAAGACACTTGCATGAAGGCCTTGTCCTGATTTGTAAGTTGGGTCAGAGGTTGGAGTTCTGTTGAGCTGAGTCCCCCAAGCACATAATGAACAAAGTCGAAGGAGTTTTAAAATCAAGGTATTCCTCACTGTGAAAATGGCTACAGTGATGGAAGGAGCTCGAAAATGATTTGTTCTTTCATATAGAGCAAAGTTAACTATCAATTGGTTAAATAATGCCAATTAGGTGGATACAAAGGGTAAGGACATAGAACGCCTCCTCTAAGTAACACAGAGTTGCCCATGGTACCAGAAACACACCCACATCCTCATGGCTCCTCACCACCTCTCTAGCTGCAACTAGGTTTATTTCCTCAACATGGCAGAGGAACTTGTTGGTAGTGGACATGGCAGCCATGGAGGCAGGAGGTCTTACACCTTCGATGGGAGGTCCCCCCTCTGTAGGACTCACTAGGCTGCTACTGATTCTGCTGCCACTCAGCTCCCTTGTCCCTTAGTCCTAATAGGCCTGCCTAACCCCATAGAAACCCTAATGAATTCTCCACCATAGGATATGGGGGTCACCAGGGAAGGAAGCAACTTCTGCAAACAATAATCTATTTACAGATTTCCTTCTC
>NW_003852403.1:8678366-8689412 GCF_000181295.1 Otolemur garnettii | reverse complement strand
GGGGTTGAACAGGATCTTAACTGCTACTGATTCTGCTTATTTCATACATAACAGGGTCTAAAGCTAACTTCTGCCCATGTCAAATCAGAAAGGCCCAAACAAGACAGGTTTTATGCACTGGTTTACCACTTTGCCTGGCTAAGAAAGGTCCAAGGATGAGGGCCAGAGTTATTGTCACCTGGTGTTCCAGAAGACTGATTGGGCAGTGGCCTCTTAACTCAAGGCCCTGGAAACAAACTGACCTGGCCCAGCCTGCGAGGACAGAGTCAGTCCTTTCTCTCCCTGCTTGAGTTGGTCCAGCAGGTAGGTAGTGGCCACTTCGGAGATTTTGGAATGGCTGCCCTGTCAGCTTTGAGGGGTGCTGGCTGACGAGGTGATGAACACCTCCAGACCGCCTGTCTCTCGGGGCAGAGGGCACTGCTGCCGAGGACACAGTTCCTTGTTTCACTCCCCATTCAAATAACCATGGCATGTCAGCCCTGCTGGCCTCCTTGATTGTGCAGAAATAAATAAATGAATTATGTTGTTGGGGTTTGGGCTTCAGCACAAACACATGGTCTGCATTTATCCACACAGTGAGAGGTCCACCAGCCACTTGATATAAAAGAGCAAAATGATAATTCTTTTCTTTAGGCGCTCTGGTGCCATATGGAATGTATATAAATCATATTTTTGTTTTAACAGCGGAGGCTTTGTTGATAGATAAACATGTGGTTTATCTAAAAAAAGAGAGGATTGTGCTTTGAACAATCATTTAATGGCCGTGGATGTGCCAAATAAAAATAAAAACATAATTTTGAAAGAAGCTGGCCTCGTGCCCAAATCCATAACAAGGAATTTCTCCTTAACCAAAGTGGTTAAAGCCCGTCGATCTGTTTTGAGTTTAAGCTGTGCTCTCTACTCAACCCCACGACAAATGGAATCCCGGGCTAATGCGCTCTAATAAGACAAGACGTTACCTTTATGAATGACCTCATGGAGAAGAGGTTGGCCAGCATGGTGGAGAGGCCTTGAGCCAGGCAGCTCTGGGCGATGAAGCCCAACTTGAGCTCTGCAAGGCAGATTGCATCATCGCCCTCTTTCCAGTTCCAGCTCGGGATGTTTAGCAGATGGGCCTAGAGAAACAAAAACAGGTATGAGACCGCATGTTGTTAAGTATTCAACTGTTTAAAATCTCTTCTGGGGAATGCAACTATGCCCAATCATGCGGGGTCACCCAGACTCATCCTTTCTTTTTCTCACCAGGGTCCAATGTTCGGACTTTAATTCAAGTCTTCTGTTCATCAGACTTCAGACTCTCTAGAGCATCGCTTCTGTACCTACCAAGTCCAAGTCCTCCCCTTGGGTTTGTGATTTAACCAAATAGAGTCCAGGGGGAATTTCCTCTTGTGATAGACACATGAGCCCATGATACTAGGATGTCTGGCTGGATTGTTCATAAATTAGCTCCTCAAACAATCTGTAGAACTGCCACATGCCTGTGGACTTTGCATTTCCTTTTAACCGGCCTTCCCAATACCCCAGATCAGGGACTCCCAAATTAAGAAGCCATCAGAATCACCTGTGGAGTTTGCAAAAACACAGCTGGCTGGCCCCTCAACTTTCTGACTCAGTGGATCTGAGTTGAGGCTGGATAATTTGCATTTGTAATATGTTGGAGGTGATACTGATGATGTGACCTGGGGCCCACACTTTGAGACCACTGCCCTAAATCATCGGGTATGTCACAGGGTAGACATTTACAGTCTCTTGCAGATGGACTGTTCCTATTCAACAATTAAGACCCAGAGGCTCAATTATTTCAAGACACAGGAAGCAGAAAGTGGTGGGTTATACAATAAATGAAAGAATCAAAATCCAAAACGTTCTCCAGAGTTGGAAAAATCAACAGAAGACCAAAGTGAAAAGATTTACAAGGTCTTACTGTCAAGTATAGCCTTTAGGTTGAAAGCAAATAAACTGTATAAATTTTGAAAATGAAAAGACTTAACTTGGCAGCAGACAGGAAAGGGAGGGAAAAAAAACCCCAAAATACACAAAGCAAAATTTAAGTGTGTGGGTAAGTAAAACCTCAAATTTTAGGCCAGCCATGTGACACAGTACAGAGAAAGCCAATATTTGCTCGTTAGCAATGGTCTCCAGATCAAGGGAAACGAACATTTCATTCTGTCATGAACTGGTCAGGCCAGTTCCAAAGTACTCGCTCCAGTTTTAAGTCAGATTTAAAGATGGAAAACGATTGATTGAATAACCTCCAAAGAAAAATGACAAAGACAAGAAGAGGTGTGTGTCTGGAAAAGATCTTTTGAGGAACGGTTAAGAAAGCCAGCAATGTTTGGCCTAAAAAAGGGTCACGTCCTCATGGAGACAGGCTGGTTGCAACTGACTACTTCAAATGCTGCTCCATCCAAGGTTGGATTTGTCCTGCATTGTTCCAGGAGCCAGAATTAGAAGTGACTGGTTTATACCACAAAAAAGAAGTTTTTTTGGTTTGTTTTATGAAGAAACTTCCAAATAATGTAATTTGTGAACTAAGTGGAGAAGATTACCTTGAATAGTATGAAGTCTCTGTCCCTAAGACTCAGTAAGTGCTTTCCCAAGTTGCTGTGGAAAGAATTATTGCTTTGCATAGGAGGTTGAATCAGAGAGCTCTTCTAAGTCCTGCCAATGCCAAGATCCCAACGGCCTTAAAATTATTATTTCTCTACACACATCAGAAACACAAGGAGCACCAAGGGGACTTTCCTTCACTTTTGAACAATGTATGATTGTTGAATTAGAAGGATAGAAGATTCTGTATGGAAACAGAACAAATCCAAGGGTTCCACCCTCTACTTTTAAAAATACCACTCTCGTGAAATTCCTTCTTGCAAAATCTACTTCTGCGGCAATCTTGGGTCAGCAGTGGTTGCTTCTGGGAGAGATGACTGCATTCTCCCTGATGGCAGTGTGGTTGAAATTGTCCCATGGTGGGGAGAGGCCCGTGGCAGATGGTAATTTCCATTGAGCTGAGCAACAAATGACTTTCTCCACATCATATACTTAGTTCCAACAACTGGCCTCCCGTTTATCCCATTTCTCTCCTCACCCTTCCCTAGGCTGAGGAGGCCACTTTCCCCCTTTCCTTCCCTGACATCATAGAAAATGCATCAGTTCAAGTGGAGAAATATTCATTTTGCTGTAACATCGTATGAAAAGAATATAGAGAAATGAAATCTAAGCAATAAACCAGTAAATCATAGGATGCTAATAGAGTTTTTTGGATCCACGCCATAGGAGACACCTCATGACCCTCAGTGCACCTTCAGATAAACAAGCAAAATCTTTCCAAGAAAGTCCCTCAGGATGTAAAGCCCAGGTGTTTCGTCCTTGGGTCCCTCATGTCCCTATGTGGTTTGAGTTCCTGAGACATATTTTACATGTTATCATACAAGCAAGTCAAGTTTGTTCCATGGTCTTGGGTTTCCATCACCTCCTTTTGTGGCCGTGACATTTTCTCCAGTCATGGGGCAGGGAGTGAAGGTGGCATGCTGGCTGGGAGGGAAATCTACAGGTAGGAAACAGAGAAGAGCTTAAATTTTTTGTCTGGCAACTTTGTCTCTTTTTCATTTGGGTTTGGTAGAAAATGCCAGCTATACTATGCAGTGGTTTGGAGACAAAGTCTCTCTAATTGAGAGAATGTAACAAGTGGGTCTAGCAGACCAGGGGCCTCCCTCCTTTTCTGCTACTGGACTACCTCTCATCCCATGGAGAAGAAATGTAAAAATAGGCTGTCCCAGGAAACCATTTCCATCTCTCAGTATTTATAAATTTGGGGAAGCCACCATGAGGAATAGAGAAGGCCATTTAAGAGGAAACACTTTAACACCACTGCTGGAGTGTGGATGTTTCGAGTCAGAATGCTCAAAGAACTTGCATCTGTACTGAGCAATTGGGTTTGGCTTTCAGAGACAAAGGCTTCTTTTACTAGGGTCTGCTAGAAAATAAAAAATCTATTAATAGGTAAATCATCAAGAGTGACACTTTTCTAAGACACTATACACTCTTCCCTCAAAGAGCTTCAAGTCATTTGCACTTAAATGGGAAGATGCCCAGTGCCATCTTTCTTCTGTGTCTAGAGATGGCCACCCTGAAAGTGTTTCCCTCCATGAATTCTAGTGATATTAAAAAGATACACTTTGGCAAGCCTGAGTCCTTCTATAAAGCTACTCTCAGGAACCAGTGTTTGGCTCAATGGGCTGTGGCTCCATTTGAAGTGACGGTGGGAGTTAGCTGCTCTGTCTCCTAGCTTGCTGGCTATGGAGTGATGGTGATTTGTGCCCCGCAGAGTTGCTCTGTGTGTGATAGAGCTTAGAATCCCTGGTCTGAAGTTATACTGGATGCTACAATGCACAGATGGTCCAATGAGGACTAAAGGAGATAATGGATGTCAAAGCTATTTGAAAACCATAAAATATGACATGAACTTCTGTGATTATTATGATGACGAACTCAGGGCCAGTTTTACATGGAGAGAAAGTAGGAAGCTTCCCTACTTCCCTCTACGCCTTAGAACATCATCCTCAGTAGATCATAGGGGACTGGGATTCTTTCTATTTTGAGCCTGGTATGCAAGTGTGGAATCAACTATCTTTTAGAATATGTTCATAGTGGCCTAACTTTACACAAACGTCCCAGGTCCTCTCCTGGAAGCACGTTTTAATGGATGGAGCTCTCCGGGCATGTAGGATGGATGCAGACAAAGTGCCAAAGGAAAAAGAAATAAAAATACTGAAACAAATATATGAAGAGGTAGGTGGAAGCATCTTAGGAAACAGAGCAAAATGATAAAGCAGGGTAAAGAACATCCACTTGGAATTCTACAAGGAATGAGATGATAAAACATGATGAATGGGCTTTTTACTCATGCTCTGGAAGACAGACATGGAATGATAGAACAGAATAGCCTGTGTCAAAGTCACGCTATCTCTTGTGTCCTTTCTAATCTTACAGGGATCTGTAAGTGATTTTGCCTAACCCTGAAACCCAGAAAGATTGGCATGCGTCTACATAAAAATGTGTTTCAAGTAATAATCATGGATCGGTTGATATCTTCCTCATTGTCCTGAATAATTACAATGCAGAGGTTTGCCAAAGACGCTCAGGTTGCTGCGATCACGTGATTACTGACCGGGGACTGTCTGGATCCTAGGCCGGTTGAGCTACTTTGAGTTTGACAAGAACCGCATAGCAGAAATCCTCCTTAATTTCTTGAAGATGCTGCATCAGCGTTCATTGGAAGGAGAATAAAAGGAACTGACATCCCTTTCTAAACATACAACATTAATTTTCCCATTCAATCTAAGCTCAGCCAAAAATCTAAACAACGGCTTAAAGTACTCCCACACTAAATGAAATTTCAAATCACAAATGAAAGAAGGCGCACTCGTTGCTTCAGGAGCTGTCACCAGTCAGAGTCCTGCTAATAAAATTTACCACCACCTGCAGAGGCTGTTGTCAAAAACTTCCCCAGCTTGACACCTGTGAGTTACGGAGATCCTCACTCTGTCTCTTTGGTGTCCTTGGGTTTTTCAGAGACAGACAGGAGACTGTGACCTTGGGTTCCCACCACCAAACTCACAGGCAGGAGAGCAGCACAGTCCACGGGGAAGCCACCTGCCAAGGGCCGGGCAGTCCTTGGCGGTGGGCAGCAGCTCTGAGCAGTGGGCCAGTCTTGACAGCAGGCTCCACTCAATGATGGCCTCTGATGGACCTCCACACAGTAAAATGGGTCAGCACTTGCCAGCAATTAAGAAATAATGGCATGGTGCTGGTGCCTTTGGCAGAATGGGGCTTTCTCTGAGTCATCTGACTGCCTATT
This sequence comes from Otolemur garnettii, assembly GCF_000181295.1. Classification (NCBI taxonomy): domain Eukaryota; kingdom Metazoa; phylum Chordata; class Mammalia; order Primates; family Galagidae; genus Otolemur; species Otolemur garnettii. The sequence continues at coordinate 8,683,552 of NW_003852403.1, read as the reverse complement.
TTGTGGAGAATATGGCCTCTAAGATGAGGCACACTCTCACTCATAACCCAGCCGGGAGTTATTCTGTGCAGACAGGACACCTGGCTCCAGGTACTAAGCAGCCTCTGGTTTCTAAGCATCATTAAGGAGATAACTGGTACCATATCAAACAGAGAAAGGTGCCACCTTCCCTCCCCCAAAGCTGTTTTCTTGGAAGTTTACTGACTGGCCTCGTGAAGGTGCATTGCCTCTGAATGAGAGACTGGACTCTGCTTTACTGAGAAGGGACGCAACATAGAATCTGGCATTTGATTTGCTTCCAGTCAATGCCCCATTGTAAGCTGTAACCCTAAGGAAATTGCTTTATGCTGGGTCTCTGGAGAGTGAACTGTTTTCCCAAATTCAACTCTGCCAACGCTGATCCCAAGTTTGAGAACGTGTTTGACGTTACTTTTCACCCAGTGTGCATTACGCCCTTTCAAGTTCACCCAGTCTCACAGAAGTCCTATCTGGGGCACTCTCTACACCTTAACTGAAAAATCCCTGAGGGCACCACACTTACACCCCTCGGATGTCAGGCAGAATGCTAACCACACAGCAGGGGGTGGGTAAAGACTCACAGAAGAAAGACCACAGCACATCAACATAGAAGTCAGTGAAATTTAGATGAGGATGGGAACCTATCAATATTTCTGAACCAAAGGGTTCAAGAGACGCTTCCTGAATGAATGAATCAGGACGCGAGGGAATTTCCTCCCAGTGAGCCAGAGCAAACAAGGTGTCTGGACTAAAGAAACGTGCCAGGGAGATCTTCAATCCCCACACCTCTCACCCGGCCCTCTGCGCGCACACGTGTAGACACATGAGCGTGTGTGTGTGTGTGTGTGTGTGTGTGTGGTGAGGGGGCGACACTGGAGCCCTGTGTTGTCTTCAGCCGGAGCCGGCTCCCCCTCTCCCACCTTGTTGTGATACTGCAGCATCTGCGTGATGATTCTTATCTTCGGATGGTAGTTCTTTATGGAGATGACTCTGAAAAAGAAAAAACCGAAGCTGAGGCAGGGTCTGCCTTACCCATGGAGTCTGGTGGAGAGAGTAATATGATTATCTCCAAATGGGGCGCTCAGGGAGCCAACGGTCAATGCCATCTAGAGGGGTGGCAGATGGGTTAAACTCTGTTTCCACTACCATATCCCCTGGTAGCATGAGAAAGGAATCATAGAACAGCCAGTCTGCATGCTGGGCATAAAAAATCTGGGTGTCCCCTGTGATGCCTCGGGGATAGGGTGTGTGCATGTGCGTTTGGGAGGGTGGAGGCCCTGGAGCAGGGCTCTCCTGCCTGTAGAGATATCTAGTTTGGGGAGAACAAACTCAAATCCTGGGGCCTCCCACCTGAGCCTTGCCATCTTCAACACCCCAGGGACCAGCCGAGAAACAATCTGCTCGGAGTCCAATTCTCCAAGTTAACAACTTCAGACAACAATGACAAATCCAACAAGCAGCATGACAAATGGTTCTAATTGTGACACACACTTGGCCACTCTCACAAAAATGATTTCTAAGCGGGGCTCTAAGGATGAGCACAGGATCTCAGCCCTCCATAGCTAACAGAGTCGAAAGGATGATGACTAAGACGCTGATTAAAAATGAGTGCCAAGACATTGCAGGGGTCTGGAGCTGATGGAAAACTGCCCCCCCACCAGCCCTCAGTCCATATTCAGTGTTGAGAACAGCTAGTCTTCACCCTCCCCTCCCCACACGTCCTCTCCAAGTCACTGACGGTGCTCAAGGGAGGGGCAGGGCACAGATGGATGGAAACACCTGGGTTCCAGCCGCAGCTATTGTACTAATGAACCGAGTGACCTTCAGGAAATCCCTGGGCTTTCTGTGCCTGGTTCCTCATCTGGACACTGGGGGCAATAGTACCTGCTTTATTGACTTCACAGGCTTGGTATGAGCACCAAATGGGAGGCCAGATGTGAAAATGCTTTGAAATCATTAAAAGCTCTCTCCACGTGTAAGTTATGGTTTTTGTCATTACGGACTCTGTCAGAGGTGACATTGTACATTTCCTTCTGTGACAAGGAAAGCTAAAGAATGGAATTCCACCATTAGAAAGGCCCACCTCCTAAGTCGAATCAGAAATGCACTGCCTGGTTTACCCTACCCCCATCAACTAGCCCGCTAAGCAGAGCGCCCCAGGTCACCCCTTTTTGGACAAAGAAGAGAAGATGGCCAGGGAGCAGCTTTTAAAGCAGAGCGCCCCAGGTCACCCCTTTTTGGACAAAGAAGAGAAGATGGCCAGGGAGCAGCTTTTAATGCAGAGCGGCAACTTGCGAATTTAGGAAATGGATCATGCTAAAGCCTCTCCAGCACAAATCCACCCTGGGTTTTCCCACTTGAAGGATTTCATTTTATGTTTGAAAAACTATTATGCTGGCCCATACTTATAACTCAGGGCCTGTGAGCCTCCTGTCTCAGCCCAGCCTTGAAGTTCACAGCCTCAGCCAGTTTTCTGCATTAGCTCATTCCAAATGGATCTTTGACATTTTAATTTCAAAAGGGGGTGACTGGTCTCATTAAGGAGGAAGGAGGATTATACAAATAAGAGAAAAACACAGTCCTTGCTTAACCCTGAACTCCAGTTTCCTTTCGCTGCCTGGGCCTCAGGTCTGGCTCTCCTTAATGAAATTTAGGATACTACCTTTGACCGGCACCAGGGTGACCATCACCCTGATACCTACAAGCCCTCATATTAACCTCATCACAGTCAGGCTTTGATTAACATTTTGCCATTAAGAGAAATGTCCATTTCAAAGCAATTACTCACGTTATTCACTTGGGGGGGGGGAAATAAAACACCGCACAAGCCCCAAACTTCTCTGTGGGGTAGGGACACAAAGCTCATCTTTCGGGTCTGCATTTAGAATTTTTCAAAAAACTGCTTGCTTCCTTAAGGGCTACACTGTTATCATTTCCAATGACAGAAAAATATGTCAAAGGATGAAAACCCTACTTACTTCAAAGAAAGGGACAAGTGATACATCCTCAAGTGAGGCTCAAGCAGTCACTGTCCAGCTTTAGCTCGTTAGGGATGGGACCAGGTGCGAAGCCAGTCTCCACCCCACCCTCTCTCTCTCTGTGGCCTGGCAAGCCCAGGGCTTACAAGAGTTCATGCATCAACTTCCTCAAAACGACTGCACCAAGCCTGTTGCCAAAGAAAAGTGAGCGGAAAGAGATGAGGGTGCCAGATGTTGCCTGGCAGACTAGATGCTTTGCAGAAGAGAGGAATTCCCCCACCTCACTGATGGGAGAGCTCATGACACTTGGGGCCACTAATGAAAGGGAGTTGCAAGCACCGTCATGCCACAGAGGCAGCTTTCCTGACCCTCCCAGCTCAGGTGAATTCCCAGGACACAGTACACGGAGCTGCAGGGAGGGGAAATCTTCCTAGGGCCTGGGGAGGCCTGTTTACAATTAGGCCAGAGTTCCTGGGAATGCAGTGGGACTGAAATGTTCCCTCTCAGTTCATCTCTTCTCCAGAAGGTTCTCTTTATTATTTCCTCGCAGCCCTCATAACTATTCTGCAATTTCTGCCAGAGAAGAAGAGACAAATTCCAAAAGGCCTTTGACTACCTGGAGTGAAATGTCTTGACCTTTTGGTCATTTCATAGCTGCACAGTGTGACTATGGATCTGTGCAAAGAATAAAACCTGAGCAAATTTTCTTCTGAAATGAGAAGAGAACAAGGTGCTGGGGTGGGGGCTGAGATTAGCAGTAGACGGGCCTCACCCTTCTGGGCCGTGTTTCTCTGAGTGTCTTCCCCACTAGAAAACGTTCTATAAAAACAAAGTGCAGAGGGGGAGTTTGTGGTAAACCAGGGTTGAGAAATCCTCTGTGCTACTCTCTCTTAGAGACATGAATGAGGATTAAAGCACTGCCAAGACTTGCAGTGAGGAACACTGTGTAATTTGGGGAAACTGGGTGAAGCAAACTCATTGGTCCTTACCTTCCACTCTGGGGTGACACTACTCAGCATGCTATAGATGCTTATGAAATGCCCTAGCGAGAGATTTCTCAATCTTGGCACTACTAACATTTGGGCCCAGATAATTCTCTGTTGGGTTGGCCTATCCTGTGCACTGCAGGATGGGTACCAGCATCCCTGGCTCTACCCACAAGATGCCAGCAACACCATTTCCCCTTGTTACAATAACCCAAACTATCTTCAGACACTGCAAAATAGCCCTTTTGCCCCCCCACAGTTGAGCTCTCTCAGGCCATTTCCCCTTAGGGAACACAGAAACTTAACTCAGGCCTGAGCCCACCTGAATCTATCTTTCCTTTTCTAGTTGTGTCTCATGAAATCTCAAACCCATGGCCACCCATGAGTAGACGCTGAGTTTCACAAGTGAGTTTCTCCGTGAGTTTCCTGTTGGCAGCATCCTGTGTGTCACTGCCCTCTTCACCCATGGCAGATTCAGCTCCCCAGGGATATGAGGGCACAGAAGGCAAAGAAGAGCTCACAGAGACAGTCTCTGAAGACAACCCCAAAGGGCAACCAGCTGGCCATAGGTGGCAAGCCCTGGGCCTTCCCCAGACCCCTGAGTTACCTCATGATGTTGGAGGCATCTTCAGCGTCCGGGTCAGCGCAGTACTTGTTGGCAAGGATTAGGCACGCGTCTGCTGACTCTATCTAAGACACCAAAAGAAAAAAATCACAGAACACAAACATATAAATAGCCACGCTCGACTGCAGTCCCTCTCTGTTGACAGCTTTTGGGGAACCTCTTTGAAAGGGAAGGAAGAAATAAAAACACAATCTTGAGAGATTATAGTTTTTGTCAAAATTGTAGGTTCTAAGTTCTTGTTATGGTATAAACACTTCATCTTGTTGTTGTTGGAGGGTACAACATGTACCTTGGTAATTATACTTCGCATTTGGCATAGTTGCTTACAAGCAGGAGTTCCAGATTTCTCCAAATAACAATTAATTAAGCCTTTTAGGCTCCTCCCCATCTCCTTTCACAACCATCTGCACCATCCTCCTAATTCCTCTAGTCAGGAAATGAAGGCAGGTGGGCTAAACACTTCTCCTGGGTTAACAAGTTCACTGAAATTTAGGCCCCAAAGTCTTTCATTTATTTTTTCTTTTGACACAGAGTCTCAAGCTGTTGCCCTGGGTAGAGTGCCCTGGCATCGCAGCTCAC
>NW_003852403.1:8676914-8677854 GCF_000181295.1 Otolemur garnettii | reverse complement strand
TAAGATTTCACATTAGCCATAACTTGGGTCATGTCTGGAGAATATTAAGATTAACTGGGCTATGTAAGCATAAGAATTCTCAATGCTGGCTCAGGTCTGCAATCTGTCCTACTTGGTGTGCTGGACTTAATGGGCCATTTCTGCATTTGGAGGGAGGGCATGATTTCCTCCGTACCGTGCCCCACACTGCTTCCAGATTTCTTTAATAATGCAAAGAATTTACCTAAATCCTTTTGGATTATTCATATTGGTCAACTATCTTATGTATAGAATTACGTGGTGACCACAGTTAGCGTTTGGACTTCAGTGGGTTCACAATATTAACGTATGCCCACTGGCCTGCAAATATTGAACATGCTTACAAAGTCTACATCAAGTGAGTAAAGTAGCAGATGCTATGTGGCTGTGTCCCTTTGCCTTCGAAGACTCAGGTGTGCTTTACGAGAACACTCTAACGAAACAGGTTCTTGAAAGAAAGATGAACCCAGTACCAAGTGATATCAGATATCTATATGTTTAATTTTGCACCCTGAGTCTTTGGTGGGGGAGAAAAAGAAGCACAAAATGTTTTATGGTTTAGTACAATTTTATTTTATACTTTACATGAATGTTTCTTTTTTTTCAGATGTAAATAATACATGTAGATGTTGGAGCTCAAGTATTTAAGATGGGAATTACTTGATTATTATGTTGTGTATAAGACGGTTTGGCCTGTACAACTGGTCTACTTCCTTTAGCAGCAAGTGGTACTGACAGGACCAGCCAAATAAGTTGCATGTTTCGACCCATCCAAGTATGGTGTACTTACAAGTGGTCTAGCTTGTGCCAGCAGAATGAGGTCCTAAGGCTGGTAGAAGAGTGATGTCAAGGTTAAGAGATGACCTTTGGCCATCCTAGGAGGCATCTCCCCTCACCGCAGAGTTAGAACCCCTCTTCCCAA
>NW_003852403.1:8663539-8676881 GCF_000181295.1 Otolemur garnettii | reverse complement strand
GGATTGAGGACTGAACCCTGATAGAATTCCACCTGAGTAAAATGCCGCTTGAACAGAGCTTCAAGCTCCAGGTTCGGGGAAATGCTGCAGAGGGAGAGAACAGACAGCCGTTACCATCATGGACTGGGGACTTCTACCTCCATGGGTTCCCTCCTGTCATTTCCACGGGGAGCCCTAGGGAAAGGCTCCGTTCAAAGCAGCCCCTCTTACACTCAAGAGAAGTAAGCCCCGGGCCCAGCTGAAAAGTAAGCCCCGGGCCTAGCTGAAAACCAAAACCTGTATCAAAGTAAAATGTTCATGGCCTTGACAAAGCTGAGGCCTGTGGGGCCATATGCCTTGGCCTTCATCAAGAATGGAATCCCTACTTTATGGATAGAGCAGCTGGGCAAGGACACGAGTATAATGGTTTAAGTTTACATGCCACTGTGCCTGTGCCATGGGGTACCCAAAGAAAACATGATTCCTGGGTGTGTTCTGGAGTGTGTTTCTGGGTGTGATTAGCATTTGAATCAGAGAATTCAGTAGAGTGCCTTCATCACCCCAGGTGGGTGTCATCCAGTCCTCTGAGGCCCTGACTAGTCAGAAACATGGAGGAGGAGGGATTATCTTCCCTTTGCCTCGTGCCTGCCTGCTTGAGCAGGGCTATGTCATTGCATTTTCCTGTCCTTGGACTGGGATTTACACCACTGATTTCCCTGTTTCTCGGCCTTCAGATTCAGACTTAATTACACCACCACCTGATTTCCCGGGTATCCAGCTTACAGAGGGCAGATTATGGGACTTCTCAGTCTCCACAAGCAAGTGAGCCAATTCCTTATAAAAATCTATGTATAAAAAGAAAATACATGTAGATGAGCATATAGAGGGAGATATATCAATGTGTAGATACCTATGTCTCTATATCTCTATCTCTAACTATATTAGATATGTAGATTATGTACATCTCCAGGTTGCTCTATCTCCTATTGATCTGCTTCTTTGGAGAACCCTGATAAATAATGCTTGTCAATCTCTTAGAACACAATCCGAGATTAGCCAAAGTTTCCCCTGGCAGCACCATCCTGCTTTTTGCTCCATCAAGAGACTTCTCCTGCTTCTCTGCCTCCTGGATTTCTCATCCCTCAAGGCCTGGATGAAAACATGTCACCTCTGCTCAGCCACAGACATAATTTACTCTCAGGACTGTTCTCAATTTACATACATGAACACTGTGCACCACGCGTCTCCCTGCTGAGCTGTACAGTCACTTCTCCAACTGGATACAAAGATGAAAAGATTGATTATTTGTTAATTAATTTTGCTGAGAGGAAAAATAGATGAGACTCTGTGCTAGGCACTGGGCAACAATATTTGGTTAGAATCTACTATACGCCAGGGTCAACACTTGCATAAATTTATTAAGTCCTTAGTAATAATAAGAATAGTTACTGTTTTTGCACATTTACAATATGGTAGACAGTCTTCTAAGAGATTGACAAGCATTAACTCATTTAAAACTCAAAACATGTCACCAACCCAAAGCTTTGAGTGGTTAATTATCTAGGCCAATTTCTACAAGTCTGACATTGATAGATGCTGGGGATTCAAAGACGAATCCTAGCAATTGAAGCCTTAGCAGCCAGCTTGTTTATTCAAACTAACACAGTGGTAAGAGAAGAGTGGGACTCTACCATGCTTTCAGATCTGTCGCAAGTCCCAGCCTCTGTTGGAAGCCTGCCCTGGTAATGCCAGTAGCCTGGCCTCTTGCTGATAGAGATGCCCCACATAGTTCACTTTATAATACAGGGTTCACGTCATTCTAATGGTTGCACGAGGGCTCATCTTAAAATCCCCCAGTGATACAAGGGCAAAACTTGCACCCTTGAACTTTTCCAAATGCTCAGCAGAAGACTAGCCCCCAGCTGGTACTCTGCAACTAAGTCCTGAATCGGGCCTGTTGGCATCTGCTCCTGTGCCACCATAGCCTTCTCTGTCTTCTGAGAGTCTGGAAAAGTCAGTGCAGAAAAGAAAAATGCTAGCACCAATGGAGTGGCAAGTTGGAAGTTTAGTGTTTGGTGACCAAACACTAGAGGAAAGGGGTGCCCAGAACGGGCAGTTTGAAGGGAAGAGTCCACCCCCTTGGGTGGACTCAGAGCAGGATGGAGCCCTGGGTGGCTGACACCACACTGAGCTGACACTACCCTGAGAGCTCTGCCCTGACCATGGCAACCTGGGGCCAGGATAGCCCTGTCTCTATAAAAGATAAGAACAATGGTAGCATCCGTGTATCCATGTCAACACAGCACCTAATTTTTTCCCTCCTGTGGCACTCCACCTTTTACCTAAAAGGTGGGATCGGGCAAAGCTTAAAACCTCAACAACATCAGGTGAAAGGGAGATCCCTCACTTTCCTCACCTGTAACGCACACAGTATGACCCACCTGCGAAACTGATCATGCAGCCTAATAGAGCTCACCTTTCATGCTCTTGCTTATTGAGCTCTTACTGCAAAGCTGACCGTGCTCTGCACACGCTACACGGATACTCCATTACATTCTTGTAACAGCCCAACGAGGTGGAAATCATTATGCTCTCCCCAAATGATGGATGTGGAAACTGAGGCACATGGGGGTTGAGTAACTTGCTCAGCCAGTAATTGGTTGAGTCTGTTTTCAGATTGAGGAGTCTGAGTCCACAGCGGACTTTTATCCTCAAGGAGAGACAATGCTCAGTGGCCGGCCGAGGGCCCCACACTGGAGGCTCATAGGAACAGCAGCCGTCCTGACCACTACCCACCCCTTGCTCTAATGCTGGTGTCTTGCTTGGTCTCTGTCTCTTTCCTGCATGCCTAAGGTACCCACAGCACACAGCCAGTCATCGCACACCAGACTCTGTGGACACTCCAGACACACCAGATTGCTGCAGGGATAGTAATGACGTGTTGGACCAATAAAAATCTCCACTGTGATTTCTTCCAGAGAGAAACTCCACTGTGGTGCCAGAATTGCCCCTACAGAGACAAGTGCTGCTCTCAGGACTGAACCAGCACGTGGCTACCCTTTCCCATTGGTTCAGTAATGGCCTCTCCAATGAGGGCAGCAGGCATCGTGGTTCATTCAACTCTGCCCTGATCCCTGTGCCACCCCCCTCAGTGCCACTCTTAGAATCAGGGAGTTCTCCAGGGGGGGTGTGGGTGGGTGGAGGGTCTGGCAACAGCAGTAGCCTCTTACTTGTGAAGAAAAACAATCTCCACGTTGACATCATCCCGGTCTTTGTGCAGGAAGTCCTTCAGGAAGTTGGAAACGCTCTCCAGAGTGATGTGTCCACAGACCACAATGTGCCTGAACAGGAAAGGCCAGTTAGATCAGGCCAGGCCCAGCAACATGACCCCACATCCCACCCTGTGGCAAGACAGAGGAAGCGTGGCAGCTGCGGGGAAGCAGTTCTCTCCTCCCTCCGCCTCTTCAAAGCCCAGCTACCATCCCTGGAGCCCTGGGAGGCAAAGCAGCGGTGCTAGCAGGTGCTCGGAGACTCCTAGACAGAAAAGGCATATGGCTTCTCACCTGATGCTGCACAAAATCCTATTAAAAGCCCGACGGTTTGGCCAAGTGGTTTTATGCATTTAACAATAAGTGACATTATGCTTGCGTTTAAATGCTGCATTATCAAGTCCCTTGCAGATTCATATCTCTCCCTTTCTGCCCACAAAGTGTCCTCCCGGGAGATTTAGTATATGAGTCTTGGTTTATGACATAGAGCTTATCAGGTAATGAGATAACAAATCTTGCTGAAACGATGATTTTGTGTGTAAGAAAGCGGACTTTTATCAGGGTGGCTAATGTGCAGCCTGACACGTTATAGGCTCTGCTGGCCATAAGCTGTAAAAAGGAGATTTTGCATTTTTCCACCATAATTCCTCCGACAATGGGGGCATGTAACACTTTACAGTAAGTGAGCATTACTCAGGACTAAATGGGGACAGGATGCCTGTGGAAGGGAAGAACATGCCAGCTGGCTGTGCATCCCCACGGGGTGGCTTCCTTAGGGCACCTGGGATTGCCAGGAGAGTCCGAGGAATCTACCCCATGACAGAGGGAAGTCAGGAAGGGAGGAGGCTGGAGTTGTTCTCCAACAGCTTTGGAGTCTAGGATTAATCTGACTTTCGTACCAGGCTCTCCTGTGGGCGATCAGGAGAAAACACTTTTGACGCAAGACCAAAGGCTGGGACTGACTGTGGAAATGAAACCACTGGCTTCCAGTGCACAGAGCAAGGGAACCCACTGCTATCCCAGTTTCTCTCAGGCTGAGAGGGACAGAAGCTGAATCTCTAGCTGTGCTTTGAGACTTGGGCAGGTGGTGAACATGTAGCGTGGTTATTTCCCAGGTAAAATTTAGAACGGCCGGGTCCCTTGCACTTCATAATTGCTCCGTGCACATTCCAATAAGGCAGAAAGCTCATTGGCTGGAGGCAGCCCGTAATGGGAGGCAATGATGATGGCTTATGCAATGTTCCATTAGATGCCATTACAAGAGCCTGCCCTGACGTCGTAATTTGGTGCTTCACTAAGTATGTGAGAATAATGCAGTAAACTCATTGGCGAAAGGATAATGATGCAGAACAAAGAGTAAATCAATAATATGCATGATGCAGTTAATAATATCCCCATTATGGACTGTTATTGTTATGGTGGTGCACTTAGCAATCAGGCGAGCAGAGACGATTGAGCGGAGGGAAGAGTGCCAATGGGCCACTCAGAAGCCACGTCTTAACATGATCAGTCTGCTCTCTAGCCAGAACCTGCTGAGCTGCGAGAAGTCCCTTGGCCACCCACCCAAATTCTATGTCCAAAGCCCACATGAGTTACCTCCTCTTTCCTCTACAGGTATGGAAGACACAGTGTATTGTAATACACAATATAAACTGGACACCTGGACTACATACATGTTTATCACATCATATCTTAAAATGTTTCTTGTGGCACATGTGTCTTTATACACACAAAACACTGCAGATGAACTTGTATGTTCTGAATAAGGTTTCTGATGTCAGATTTTCCCAGTGTGTACAAAGAGACCGAGAGTGGGATTGCCCTGCTGATCTGAACTCCCTACAAATGAAAATGGGGCTGCTTGATACCTTCCTAAGGCCGTCAGCCCACGGACTTCCGAGACATAGAACAAGGCCAACATGAATCCAAGGTTTGGGTATCCTCAACAGGACAGATATGTGGGCGGGGCTGTTTCTATCACTTGGCTGTAAGCCAGATAGGATTCCCTGCTCTGCTACCAAGGATGTGCATCACCCATTCAATATTCTTTCCTATGAGGAATCCTACGAGGAAGGTGAAGGGTTAACATCACCCAGCCAGCCTCCTGCGCCAGGGATTGTAAAGTTCAAAGTTCTACACCAGTGCAAGCCTGGTTATCATTCAAAGCTGGCCTTAAATCAATGAGAGGTGTAGGGAAATGGCTGAACATTCATCCTTCCTCTCTGGGACGCAAAGACCTGAATGAGCATCTGCCAGCACCCCGTCGTCTTCCTCTTCCGAAATCATTCATCCCCAGGAAAGATGTGTGAGAAAGTGAAGGGAGAGGGAGATGCGTCCCCCTCTCATCCTTGACTCAAAGGCTCGGCCAGCTGATTTATTCAGCCTTAGAAAAAGCCAGGGTTCTCTGACTTGAAAATGTGCTGGGTACATATGAAATATATTCCAATGCAATCAATATTATCCCTTAAGCCTTAATTAACTTTCACTTCTCCTACGAAGTAGACAAATGCTGACAAGAGAGGGGAGAAAAAAAGGATTGACTTTTTCCATTTGGTGTTAGCTGTCCAATACCATTCTAGACAATTGAAAATATATATCTTTTAGCTACAGCATGATTTCTGGAGTGGAGAGCAGTCTTTATCAAAAGGGAAGGAAAAAAGTCTTCCTTCAACATAATTGGTATTTTTGCTCAGAAGAAGCGAGATTGATTGAAAGCAGATTGCCTTTTTGCCCAAGGAGAATTATTAGGTACATTATCATGGCAACCTTGGAGAACCCATATTGTTCCAATCTGTCCTATATCTGATTTGAAGATTTATGGCCTCCCCCTTTTGTGCCAATAATCATTTTCCTCCATTTTGTTTGCCATACAGTGAAAGTTATCAAGGAGCCCGCATATTGAAAATGTTTGAATGCAGTTAGAATTGATGGATCAGGGGAACCTGCCTCTCTCACTCAGCACTGGCGATAGACGATGTGCTCCTGCCAGCCGGTGTCCAAGGCAGGCCCTGCTGGACCATGACGGATGAGCAATGAATGGGCAAAATTTATTTTCCAGAAATATTTTCTGGACTTTAAAAAATTCTAGGAGTTTGGATAAGAGAGAAGGGAGAAGCAGAATTTATTGCATCCTCAGTTATTGGAAATACAATTGAAAATGTTCCAGGGTAGAGAGCAGGGTGTGCCTTTCTTGGAAACAGAGTGATGGGTACTCACCCAGCACGATTTGAAGCATGCCAAAAAGATCCCCACCCAAAATTATCTCTGTTGGGTTCTGTTCCATGACACCTAGACCATCTACCCATTGACCATGTGAGAGTCACACTCTGATAGCTCTGTGTTAACTCAGCTCAGACACTAAATAACTAAAAATCTCTAGTCTCAGACAAGGCACCAACTTTGTAGTCTATAACTTAGAAGCCAGTACCTTTGTGGGTCCAGAGCTAGTACCTGATTCATGAGGTTATTCTGAGGCTTTATCTAAAGATATAATACATGTCAGGGCCTAGTAATCTGGCTTGCTGTAAGCATTATAAAATAGTAGAATTCATGTGACATCTGCAAATCAGTATGTAACAGATGTACAGTGTATGCTGTGGCCTGTATAATCTCACCTAATCCTTGACCAACCCTCTCTTCTATCTGCATCTTTTCAGATAACCTCTCTAAATTTAGATTTTGTTAAACCACACACCTGGCATCCCACAGCAAGTAAAGGATGTGATCCAGGTCTCCCTCTCAACTTCTTACTAAGATGAAGGGGGTGGGGCATATACAGGCCTGGGTAGTTCAGCTTCTGCTCTTTTGAGACAAGCCAAGATGCACCCACAAAGATGTCCTCCTGGATACACAGTGGAGGGAGTGAGCAAGGGGTCTTTAGTGGGACAGGAGAGGAGACAAGCCAAGATGCACCCACAAAGATATCCTCCTGGATACACAGTGCAGGGGGTGAGCGAGGGGTCCTTAGTGGGGCAGGGGAGAGGCTCAGTCTGGACACTGGGGTGGATTAGGCATCACAGCGTTGCAATATCACTAGATGCTGGCTGCAAAGATTTCTTAAAAAGCCTGAATGACGGGCAGAGATCATGAGTACCACGGGTCAAGAACTCTCAGCCAAACTTATAACTTAAGGCACATGCTTTGGAAAGCCAAGGGGGCTGCAAAATGATGCAAATGTCCACTTTAGACATTATATGCTGCCTCTTGCTCAGGATTTCTTCCCCAGCCCAGGGATCCAGAGGAAAAGAAGGATCCAAATGATTCACTTACAATGGAGAATGTGTGGGAAAGGTGAGCTATAGAAGCAGCTAAACCTGTTCCCATCTGGGTCTGAATGTTTTTAGACCAGTGGCAATCTGCAGGCTGCCAATTTCCAGAGGGCCTGACCCCTCAGTTTGTGAAGATGGCCAACGAACCTCAATCAATAACCATTTCTGATCTGATGTATTTTTTGGTCTTTAAAGCCTTGTTTAGTTCTGTACACAAATATTTCTTGAGCAAAGGTAACGTACACTAAACATGAACTAATGGTAAAGACTTAGATTAAAAGATTCATCTCAGATGCATGAGGAAGCAACTTAGGTGCCAAAATAGTAGCAGGTGGCATTTTTTGGAAAGGAATTATCCATCCCATGGAAGCAAGCGGTGCCTGGGGCTGGGCAGGGGCTCCATAAACATGGATGGGGGGAGAAGAAGGAGTGGGCCATGTTGGTAGGTCATGGTATCAGGTAGTTGAGTATGACTTAACAGTAATAATAACAATAACAATAATAATAATGCATGAGTGCTGTGAACTCTATCGAGGGTCACCGGAAAATGGCCATTTGCTTATTTCACGGGCAGATCTTCACTAATTAGACGTTGGTGTGCTTCTCCCATCATTACCCATCTTTAGAATGAAATATCACACATTCTCCTTCCTCACTCTCCTCACTTCTTGATAATGGGCCAGGAGAGTCAGAATGCCCAGGTTGAGTCAGAACTTCCATTTCAGAGCTCAACTCTATCAGTGCCACTTGGAATGGACAACTCACAAGACACGACTTATGGTAGGCAGCATAAGAGAAGAACAGGAGGGGCAGCCACTGGACAGAGCTGTTGTGGCAAAAGAGGCATCACTGAGAGCTACTGAGGATGAGTTTAGTTGGATGAGAATGAAAACCACATACTTCTTCACAGACTCAGATAATGGTTCTTACAGCTTTTGAAACCAGGAACTATGACAGCAGGATAGTGATGGGCCCCTCTCACGTGCTTGATTTATCTTAGTGTCCCAAGGACCCTTGGCAAATGTTTCCTCTAGCACCTGCCTTTGTTGGATGTGCAATTGAGGTCCCCAGGTTCAGTGCAAGGTGAGCGCCAGACCAAGGGCAGAACAGCTGCCTCTGTTTGACACCCTCTAGAGAGGGGAAGAGGCTGGTGCCAGAGCGAGACTGGGCATGAGCCCAGTCTCCTCTCAAATGAAGAGTCCCAGGCAGATTGGCCTGTATGCCCCAGACACTGAGTCCCTGCACACGGCTGCAGTTCTCTGCTCCCGCCCTAGTTCACGCCACCATCATATCTTGTCTAGACGTCTGCAATAGCTTTCTAATTGATTTCTCTATTTATTCCCCCACTGCCCCTAACACTACCTTCCCCCACCCCCCCAAAAAAATCTGAAGAGCGAAGACTGAAGCAAATCTGACTGCAATCAGATTCCCCAAGGGCGGGGAGGTCTTAGATCTCTCTTTAGCAGAGCCTGGCTCTAGGAAGACAACGTAAAATGCAACAGCTCTGGGCTGTTTATTTTTAAAGATACTATATCCATTTTTACTGGAACAAGTATAAAGAACTTAAAAAACCCATAGCAATCCTGTCACAATAAATCATACAGAGTAAATTGAAAATCCTATACAGCTTTCCCTGAATACACTGTGCTCACTTTGTCAAAGAGGTAGATGAAATGTGGCATATATTGATCAAGATGTCTCTGTAAAACTATAATATTTATATCAAATACATATGCTAGACTCTCTTCTGTCTTTGTGCTGAGCCTTCTAATCATGCTTTCCTCATCCCACCTCCCCCCAAATGCAGCCCACCATAGGTAGCCCCATGACAAGATGAGAATGAATTTTAAGAAATACTTGTCAAGGGGAACCGCATTTTATCACAAAGGAGGGAGAGTGGGAGTGGTTAGAGACCCAACAACCCAAACCACACAGTGGTCAGTAAAGTTTTCCCTCCTAGGCTGAACTTGAACCCATCAGTGTCTGCATTTCTCCTTCCCTGTGAACCTAAAAGCTGGATTTTACATTCTATCTCACCTGCTCCTGTTTTTTGTTTTTGGGGGGGGTTTTGGCTGCTTTGTCCTAATTCAGTTTCCCCTGATTTGGGTCACGTTGCGCAGGGTCACTGTTTCTCAGCTTCTCCCACAAAGTTCATTACCCCACTGCCAAAAATGAAAAAGGCTGACCCCACTTGTACTTTCCCACTTCCTCTGTGACTGAGAGCCTCTCTCCAAGGGATGGAACTCCCCCATGGAGGAAGAGACTCCAGGCTGAGTTGGTCTTTCCCTTTCCCTCCGCCCCAGAGCCTAGCTCAGGGCCCCTGACACTTGCAGGGCTTTCCAGAACTATTTGTCAACTGAAGGACTGGTTGGCAAACTACGCTTTGCTTGGAAACCCTGGCCCATCGTAAGCTCAGCACAACTGTTAAACAAGTAACTACAAGCCTGTTAGACCCCTGGCTGATCCTGCCGCCCTGAACCTACAACCATCTCACAGTTTGGGGAGGGAGCTGTACACACACGAAGAGAAGAATGAAAACAAAACAACAGATAGTATCAATCGCGCCCATAATCCCAAACTCTGACCATAACCATTTCCTGTTAAAGGAAATTTGAAAAATAAAAATTAAAAAAAAAAACAAGAAGATTCAGAGGTAAGATATTTCCTAGCCTTGGCTACATCCAGCACTTTGCTAATCACCATGGAAGGCAATGCTCTCCCTCCTAGTGAGGAAGGGAACAAAGTAATCAACTTATCCAGCTGTCAATAGAGCTATTCTGGAGGAGCCAGGCTGTTTTGCTGCTTCTCTAAATAGGACCAGAAGGCTGGGAAAATAGATCCCACTAGTGCAGCAAAGGCACCTCTGCAAAGGACAGCCTCAAGGTCAAAGGACAGACTACTGGTAGCCCCAGAAGAGACTACGGGGAGGTCCTACTCGGATCAGAACTTTTCACATGAAGGTGATGCATCTCACATACAGACAGTCAGGACCTCATCCAGCATAGACGGATCTCCACCTCCACCATCCCAAATATAATGAGACCACCATAGTCAGACCGTATACATGGTCATAATTAGCCTGTGGGTCAGAAATGACCACACATCTTTTGTAGCTTCTTGACTGAATGGAGTCTGGGTCTCACTCTTAAAAATAAATTCGGAGAACTTCAGCACAGGGGACATTGTTTGTTTCTGTCTGTCCATCGTATATTCTCCCTTGTGTCAACAGTGCCTCATTGTCAATTTGGGGACCACCTCACCAATTCCATAGAGTCTTGAGGCCTTTAATCAACGTTCTCTGCCCTAGAAAGGACAATCGGTGCTTTTAAATCTTGAATGGAGTGACAGTGAGTTCATAGTGGGAGGTGTTCATCCTGATGGCAAAGCCCCATAAAAACTGCTCCTGAGTGTTTCTCCTTCCTGAATTGCAGAGCTGTGTCTCTGACCCTTTTTTGGGATCTTGCCCTTCAGCTTTCTCATAGGTTCTGTAAGGTACTCTAACCTTCAAAAAAAAAAAAAAATCCTTTCTGCTTGAGTCAGCAAAAATCAGCTACTCCTACATAATTAAGCTTCCTTTTAGCTAACACTAGTTCCATGGATAGTTCTAACGGGTCAAGAGTCTTAGATAAGCTTCAGGAGTACAAAAATCACATTCTCTTGCTTTATCCTTTTAACCACAGCACCCAGTATAGTCCCTGGCACATAAGGGGGGCGGAGTTCAAATAATTGTTTGTTGAGCCAATGTATTGGAATGGGCGCTTTCCTAATGCTGTTCTATATGTACTAGCCAGCATTTGCCTTTGGGGGTCAGTGACTGAGGTTGTACAATCTCTCACAGTCATGGGCAGGTCTCTATCTCTGTACCGCTCCATGCCCCTTGCTGAAAAAATTCAGGGAGGGGAGAGTAAGATTTCTCTTACTGACAATTGGCACCCATATACGGAACAGAGCCTGGGGTTCTAGGGGTGGCAGCAGGCCACTGACGTGCCACACCAGTACAAAAGTCGAGGCTTGAACCCCGAGAGCAACAGAGTCAGATTTCTACAAGTTTCACTCTACATCAGCCTCTATCATATTTTAATAAAAAGAGGCACCAGACTTGGCCAGTTAAAACGCTTCCTGGTTTATTTTCCTGATGATGACAGCGGCAGTGGGATGAACCCCAAATCTGCTAGGAACCATTTTGCACAGCTCTGGAAAGACTTCTATCCGCGCAAATGACATGGCAGGAAAACAGAAAACACAGGGCAATTTAGTCTCACATGGTGGCATCTGTTCCTTAGATTCTGAATCTACCCAGCAAGAATTTACTCACTCAAAGTAGATACTAAGCAGAAAGAATCCTCAGGGATTACAACTAGAAAAGGCATATTCAGAATTCTTTTCCTTTAAGTGAAAGACTATTTGAGAGCAGAAGTCTAGGCTTGGGGATGATTTGGGGGGGTGCAAGGTTCATCTCCCACCTACACTTCTATTCTTGTTTTCAGAACAATAGCGGGAACATTTTGATAAGTGCGTGCAAGGGAAGAGAGACAGCAGAAAAGTGCGGGTGGGGTGGGGGGAACAAGCCTTCATTCTATCTGTATTATCAGGAAATTGATTTAATATGCATCCAAGTCTCTCTAAATAGAACTGCAAGTTTGAAAGGGACTGAAGATATGGCTTAGAAGAATCCAAAGCAGATGCCAAGAAAGAAGTGCCCATATCCCACTCCCACAAAGACCCTTCTCATTGGAAAGGAATACCTGGCATGTTTCATTAGCTGATCCAGGATCTAATGACAAGTGCTTTTGGTATCTGCCCCTCCGTACCAAATTTCAGAAGTAGTCAAGGGGTCATTTTCCCCAAAGTATTAGGGCAATCTCAGGGTTGTTTTTTTTTTTTTTTAACCCCTGTTCCCAAAAAGCTTAATGCTAATCAAAGCAGGATGCCTAATCAATCCAAGATGGTCTGTCAACTTGAATTATCTATTTATCTTCCTATTTACTGTATCTGTCTGTCTACAGTTCTTCATATCTTTGGGAAGATCAGTTATTGGGGCCTGTGTTTCCTTTTGACTGGAATCGCTACCAGATGATCCTTCCTGGTGATATGTTGATGATTTGCTAATTTATGGCTTTTAAAACCTAGGACTCTGAAGACATTGCTGGGAGTTCAGGCTGGGGAGTCATGAGGCCTGAATGGCTGCTTGAGGAGGGATCTAAGTCTGTGCAAAATGCAAAGCTTTGGTCCCATTTCACCCAGAGCAATGCCTGTGATAGAGAAATTGTAAACGACGTTTTATAGGAAACATCCCTAGGAGAGCAGCCCACCCCTCGCAGGCAGGGAGAAGTGAGAGTGAGTGTTGCCCAAGAAACACGTCAACAGGCAAGGAAAGGCCTGAGGATCAGGCCACGTCAGCACCACATGAATTAACCCTGAATCCTAGTCCCAACTGCTAGGGGCCAGGGCTTCTCCGAAAGAGAAGAAATGGAAATGGTATCAGAGGAAGACTCTTGTCCCTAGGAACTGGGAGGAGAGGCTTCAATGAGCTCTGAGTTTGAACTTCCCAACCCCTTAGGTGGCCAATAATGTAACATGTAGCTCAGCAGAGTTATGGCATACTTGGAAATTTTTACAGATGTGTAGAAATCCATCTGTCCCCAGTGCCTGGAGTGTAGCAAGCGCTCAATAAACACATGTGGAATGGATGAACATGAAGGCGTGACTCATATTAATTCTCTTTAAGGTGTGTGTGTGTGGGGGGGCTATGGAATGGTTTATTCCATGAATCTTTGTAAAGAAATAATTCATGTTCTGGCACAGTAGATGGTTAAAAATTCCAAA
>NW_003852403.1:8662466-8663139 GCF_000181295.1 Otolemur garnettii | reverse complement strand
GGGTAATGCAAGCTGGGCTAAGTGGTCATTGAACAAGCTTTCACAGCTCATCCTCCAAGGCATCACCTCCCTGGACCACTGTTTTTATCTATCACAGAATCCTAGCCCTTTTTGTTAGTTTTTTGCAGCCTATATTAAAAATTTGAGATTGGTGTTTTCTTTAGTCATATCCTTGCTCGTTGCTTGCAGCCTCCTGGACTCTGTAATGGGGATAGGTTCCATGGGCAGCTCATTCACTGAACCCTGGGCAACACCAACCAGCATCACTCCTGACGTGTACCTCGGAGAGCATCTGCTGACTGAATGAATGGAACCACAGAGACATGGATGGATACTGACGCAGGTAACTCTCTGTGCCTGGCTATTTTAAATTCTTAAAATTTTATTCTACATTAAGGAATACTCAATCATTTGTTCTAAAGCATAGAGTACTTTTTAATCTATGAGCCTTTACATGATTAAAGAGCATATAGTACAGCTCTCTATTTTCATTTTTAAATGGAAAAGCATGAGAAATTCTCCCTACCTTTGTGATTTTAAGGCTCCTTGCAAAAGAGGACACATCTGAGCCTGAAGGCTGACTGCCCTAACTCCCTCCAGTGAAATACCACCTCTTGAGGGTCACTATTCTAAGGGAAAGATAAGCAGTAAACACAGAATATACTTTGCATGA
>NW_003852403.1:8656371-8661796 GCF_000181295.1 Otolemur garnettii | reverse complement strand
GTGAAGATTAAGAAATACACAAGTATTCGCAGGTGTCATTGATGTCATGAGAGGCAGCGTGGGGCTTTGGGCTGTATTAATCCATGGGCTGATTTCTGGAAGTATGTGGCTCTACTTCTGCCCATATAAGGAGGCATCTGAGAGAAGCCACAGCACTGAAGTTTCACAGACAGCTTTCTTAAATCAAAGCAAGAGATGGGTGAGTCTATGATTAATGGTTTCCCAAACCAGAATGGGAACTTGACTTGTCCTGGGGACCTTTATCCCCAGTCAATTACCTTCACGCTCCTCTCCCCCGCTGCCTACCCTTTGTCTTTTATTACTCATCTCTCTCTCTGGGCGTGCTCTCAGCATTTGGCTACCAGGAATCAGTAGAATAAGCCAAACCCATCCCACTGTCTCTGTCCCAAACACCTGGTCTGGTGCTGCCTCAGTTTCAGGTCACTGAAGCCCCATGATGGAAAACACAAGGTCTGGATGGCTCCCCAGCTGGGCCGCCTTCGACAAGGGGGTTACTGCCGACGGATTCCTCTCTGCGGCCGATTATTTTCCATGGCCCTTGGCCATGTGACCTCAGACCATGATCTTGTCAGTTCTCATAAACTAACTAGAAGTGGAATGAATCACACTCAGAGAGGAAACCTCTGGGGGAAACTGTGTAGGGCTGTTCAAGAAGGAGAGAGAGCTGGGCATCCCAAAGGCCATGGGAGCCTCACCACCCCCTGAGTCTCCCCGACCTCCCATCAGCTTTGACCTTACATGAAGGGAAGCAAGAGGCAGGGGCCTGGGGAGGCAGGCTGGGCTGCAGGAGGGCTATTTTGGGGGATAAGATTCCAGGTCTCAACCCAAGAGGCTAATTGTCCCCAGTGTCTCCAACTCAGAGAGATTGTCTGCTTTAACCTCTTCCCCAAAACTTGGTTGTTGACATGCAAATCCCTATTCTTAGGAGCTGTATACATCACAATGAGATTTATGAGAAAGCAAATAGACACACAAGGGCAGGCACACCCACACCCACTGTGGGCTCTGGATACCCCAGGGGAGGTGACAGAAATGTTGGATAAGCCACTCTAGGCCCTGAGTGTCAGGTTGGCGGTGAAGATGTTTGGAGAACACTACACGAAATATTTACATTATGCCAGACACATAGATTAAGACTGAAAATGACATGCTAAGGACATCTTCCTAATCCCCAACATCCCACATTTGGGTGATCCATCAACGGAACCCAGAGTTTCTCTACCTTTTTTTTTTTTTTTTTACTTTAAATAATCTCTGAATTTCAAAGTTGTGTGTCTCTGTCGCTTTAACTCACCTTCAGTTCTCTGACAAGTTAATATATCATTAGGGAAGTTATTTCCGAATCAAACATGTACACATAAACAAATCCCTTCACTATGTACATGCTTTAATTACTTTCTGGGCATTTATTTGATTCAATCCTGGGGGAAAGTGCGTATGTATGTGCGTCCGCGGGTACAGCACACATTACTTATGCAAACACGAAAGCTCAGAACATGGCATGCTATTTTAAGAGTCTGAACTCTATCTTTCAACAAAGTTTAGCTGCTTTCCTTTTGCAAATGCATTTAATTTTATCTGGAAACTTTTTGACATTAGAAATAGAACAACTGTAGTTTCTCATTATGTTTGCTGCCAGAATCCATGCTTGGTTGCTCAACTAAAGACCTTCTATTGCTAATTACTACCACATGCCCATATCCCAAGTGAAAGAAAACTTATTGATTCTGACAGCCCATTCTCTCAACACTGAATTCCAAATGAAAACTCAAATTTTGGCCAAACATAACATTTCATCAATCTTGTTCTACTGACTGGAAAAACAACATCAAACAAAGGGTGCTAATGGCCCTTTATTACCGTTCCTTTCCCAAGCTTATATTTTCTGATGAAAGATCTAAGTGACCAAAGGGCTTCTTTAAACTACTCAGTAATTAGCTTTTGAACCAGGAAACAATGCGTAAAGTAAAATGAACAGGCCTGGTGCTGATGACAGGACGGACTCTGTGTCTGCTGGGTCGGGGACACTGGAGACCCAAGGAGAACAGTAAAAGCAAAAATGCATTTTCATAAAGGGAGGGAAAGAAAGGGAGAGAGAGAGAAAGAGGGAGAGAAAAGCAGGCTAACTGCGGTGATAAAAGACTTCAGAGCCAGCGCAGAACTGTAACGGTGCCTGTGATCTGCAGTCAGCGGCACCTGAAGGGGTGAGTGGAAGTGCTGGGGCAAAAGATGACCACATCAGGCTTGGGGGTGGTGAGTGAGTGCCGGACGGAGGGCTTCAGCTGGGTCACCCATCACCAAAAGCTGCCAGCCACCAGCCCACCCACATTTGACTAGAAAAACTCTTTTGTGAAAAAATAAAAAATTACCTGGAATGAGAATCAAGAAATATTTTAAACCTAGACTTCAGGGCAATTGACTTTATAGACTTGTTTGGGGGCAGTGATTAGGAAATGCTGGCAGAGACACAGGGACACTGGGGAGGTCATAAAGAGAGCCCTGGACCCTCAGTATGCCTTCTGCTTTACGGCGACCTGTCCACACCTTGGAGGCAAAATGAATCAAGATGCTGTTTGCCTCTTGGCATGGGATCAATGACCAAGGGGAATCTCTGGCCTTATTTGGCCCTTTGGATCCAACCAATGGCCCAGACATCAGAACAGCTTGGTTCAAACCTCATCCAGGGCTGTTAAGATAATAGGGACGAGAGGGCGTCCATTAGAGGGAAGATGGAGGGATGTGCGGACTCCATGAAAAGATGCCAACTGGCCTCCTCTCACCCACCGTCCTTTGTGCCTTTGAAAGGAAATGAGTGCCCTGTGGGTAGTTCAAGAAAATGAGCCTTTTTCCCCACCTCCTCATTTTCCGAACAGAGGATTGGACACCTGAGCTCAGGATGCATTGGAACAACTGACCAGAGAGGAGGGTCCGCTCCAGTCAACACAGCTGGCTGCCAAGACCAGGAGGGGACAGTGAGGGACGGAAACACAGGGACAGCAGTCTGATTTTACTTTCTCTTAAAAGACCAAACAGGTTATTCAAGGGTCCATTTGAAAATGAATGAGACTAAAACAACAACAACAAACAGTTCCCTAATAGGAATAACCATGACTGCGATTAGATGATAAAAATTTTCCATATCTTGGCTTGGCACGTGTACCTCAGCGGCTAGAGCACCAGCCACATACATCGGCGCTGGCAGGTTCGAATCCAGCCCTGGCCCACCAAACAACAATGATGACAACTACAACCAAAAAAAAAAAAAAAAAAGCCAGGCATTGTAGTGGGTGCCCGTAGTCCCAGCTACTTGGGAGGCTGAGGCAAGAGACTTGCTTAAGCCCAAGAGTTGGAGGTTGCTATGAGCTGTGACACCATAGCACTCTATCCAGGGCCACAGCTTGAGACTTTGTCTCCAAATAAAAATTAAAAAAAAAAAAATTTCTGTATCTTGATCTAGATGGAAGGATGGTAGTAACTGGGTATGTACATAAGTACTAAATCTTCTGGCTGTATATTTTACTCTGTGGAGGTTATACCTCAAAACAAAAACGAAGCTGAGTGCCCAAGACCCTTGTCTCTAGAGACTGCTGTCTCTAATACTAGCCAGGAGGTGTGGCAGGAGACTGTAGTCCCAGCGACCCGGGAGGCTGAGGCGGAGAATCACTTGAGCCCAAAAGTTTGAGGTTGCTGTGAGCTATGATGCCATGGCACTCTACCCAAGGCAACAGAGTGAGACTCTGCCTCTAAAGAAATAAATTAATTAATCAATTAATTTAAAAAATGAAAAGTAAAAAAAAAAATGGAAGACGGTTGCTGCCAGCCCCACCCTAGCCCCAACATTCTTCTCTTGAGATGGCATTCTGGCAGAAGACCACAGTGGCAAGGCCCTGCCCCTTACTTAGAGCAAAACTTCCAGTCTCTATCAAACCATTGATATTGCCCTTGGTGATAAAGTGATCTGAGGACAGATGGAAAGAGTTCCCAAGAAGAAAGCATTCATGTTGGGGAATTCATGGGGGGTAGCATGGAGTGCCCTGACACACCAGAAACAGTATTTCTTACCCAGAAGGAATTTCAGCCGAGTAATGGGTCCCTTTGATGACAAGACAGGTGCCTTCTGGCTGAAAGGCAGAGCTAGGTCCCTGGTGGCCACTGTGTCTTTGCCATAGGCAAGGTGACCTGAGTCTTGCTGCCCAAGGATCCCTGCTAGAGCTTTATGCAGGTTATCTATGGTTGCCTAGAAACTACCATAGGATGACATCGCATTAGTCAGAGGGAGCAGAATTTCATCACTTAGACAAGGTGAAGAATGAATGAGCTTGGTCTATCTGTTAGAGATCAGAACAGGTCCCTAAAACAGACATGTTAGATGGGCCCAGCTATGTATACGGACCCCTTCCAGGACAAATCCATTCCGTCCCTGAAAATTGTGAATGGGATTAAGACCTAGGGAACTGGTCCAAGCATGACGACTTCCTGGGGTAACCTCTGACATCACACCCCCTGCAGCGTGTGGGCCTTCCCTCACAGAAGCCCCTGTGGGGTGGGGGTGGGGCAGGATTCCGATGTCACCTCCACCGGGACTCTTGGAGGTCACTCAACCACCACCTCTGCTGATGCAACTGACTTACTTTCTGCCTCCATGTTTGTTAAAAGTCCCGCCGAATTTATTCCGATTCAGGATGAGAGCAGCAATTTCGGGCACGTAGCGGGCAAACATTGCCTACATGCATGAAACAAAGAAACAAAGAGCCAAAAAAAAAAATGGCATGCAGAGAGGATTCTACCGCGGCGGAGGCAGCAAAACCTCTCGTCATACTTACTTTCTTCCACTAACCGCACTATAGGAGCCCCCGTATTTCTTGCGGTTTCCTATTAACTCTATGATTTCAGGGACGTAGCTGGCAAACATGGCCTGAGAAGATAGGAGACAGAAGAAGAGACTAAAAAGACAGGCCCAAGAGAGGGGGATCTTTTCAGAAGGGGGGGTTACTAAGATCTGAAAACACAAAAGGATTAGACCTAGGAAGGAATATACTGATATGACGGATCATAAAAAAAATACAAGCACAAAAAAGGCAAGCGCCTGAAAACACGTGGGGCAAAACGCACATTCGCTGATCTGGACAACCGAAAAATAAACAAATACAACCGAGAAAACCAGGAGGGAGACAGGCACGGATAAGGGTGACAGCTCCCTCTTCTTCTTGAAGAAAAGTAAGTGGAAGGGTGCACCAGGGTGAGACTAAACACGCATTCACACCTACGCATCCACGCGCACATTTTTGCAAGAGAAGGTCGTTCCTTCTCATTAAAATTCGGAGGAGACTCAAGGCCTTTATGAGTAAAGGCAATAAACACCCAGAGGGGATTAAAAATAAAACTTTTCCATTAAAAAAAAAAA
>NW_003852403.1:8647178-8656260 GCF_000181295.1 Otolemur garnettii | reverse complement strand
GGGCCCTCAGCCATACTGCGGAAACGCCCGTGTTAATGTACACACACACATGCACATTTATATACATTTCTAAATGTTTATGTCCTATGCATACAGAGAGACACGTATGCATCACGAAATATAAATGTGTGTGCCGTGTACACATTTGCTTCATACACATCAGAAATCTAAACTTAAAATGAGCTACTTTGAAAGGCAAAATGCAGCCACTGCCAATGTGTGGCCAGAAATCCCCCCAGAGGGACGTCATAATGGATGGTCTAGGGCCACATCAAGGGCTGCATGGACCAGAAAAACAAATAGTGAAACTTCTTTCCAAAAAAGGAGGAGAAATATTCCATTTGTTGCTGCAGAATGGAGTGGGCTGCTTACAAAAACTGCACTCTGGTCACAGGCTGATGTCCACCTGGACAAGACCAAGGTGTTCACCATCCTCTGACGAGGGGACCCTTCTCTGTAGGGCAGGCCCCAGCCACAATGTTTGTTGGAAGTTTGGGGAGGAACAAACAGGGGAAGGGGGTGCTCTTGAAACCGCAAACTGTCTACAAAGTCTTGACAGCATCTACCAGGGTCAGGTGACAGCAACTGTCCTTACAGCATATCAGATGTTGAATTACATTACTAAGGGGCAGACACTCTCACTTAGTAACAACAGCATTTTCTTAAGACATTTAGGTTTGTCCCTGGCTACACAGCTGCCCCCAACAAGGGCCAGGCCCTTGGGTCTATGGGGTAAGTTCAGTATGCCAAAGAAATGTGCAAAAAAGTCGCCGGGGGATTGGATTTACTTAGCCTGATTATAACATTAAGGCAATCATTTGCTTCTAGTGCAGAAACACGGCATAAAAATATAAAGCTTTAAGGAAACGTATCATAGAAAAATATTAATGATAATAAAAATCAACATTATAATAAAGAGTTTTTACCAGTCCCCCGAGGATGAAGAAGACCATGAAGAGACGACCGAGTGTGGTTTTTGCATAAACGTCCCCATAACCGACCGTGGACATTGTGACCATGAGTAAATAGACACATTCCCAGTATGTGAGAGCCTGGTTGTTTTGGAAATTTTCCCATGGGTCCCCTGAATTCTCCACCTAAAGCAAGGGAGGGGGAAAGGGAGAAAAGAGAAAACCATCACGTATTTGTGTGTGTGTGTCTATATATAATAAAGTAGGCAGCAGCACAGCCCACCCTCACCCCCACCCCAAGCTGTTTGCAGGGGCATGCTGTTTTCCACACAAGACATTTGGGCTAAGTTCTGTGAATAAGGGCTCAGATGCCTGAGCAGGTAAGTGAGAAAGTTCAGAGGCAGCAGCAGGAGGAAATGCCCTCCTGATCGATTGGGCCGGAGGCGAAGGAAGGAGGGCACTATCTCTAGGCCATTTTTTTTCCCTCAAAAGTAGAGAACTGAAGGTGGGATTTTTGACCAAGGAGATGCCTGGTGGGCCCTGCTCCTCCACATCTTCTGTCCTACCCCAGACAGCATCTCCGGGAGTCTGACCTGCTCTCTTCCTTCATACAATGCCAAACAGCGGTCCTACCCTCGAGACCACAGGGCCTTCCCCAAAAGCACAATACACGAGCTCATGAGAACAGTTTGTTGGCATTTGCACAATCCTTTAGAGTCCAGTGGTTCTCAACCTTCCTAATGCCACAACCCTTTAATACAGTTCCTCATGTTGTGGTGACCCCAAACCATAAAATTATTTTTACTGCTACTGTAGGGGGGTCACCACAACATAAGGAACTATATTAAAGGGTCACAGCATTAGGAAGGTTGAGAACCACTGCTTTAGACCAAAGGCCAGCTAACTTTTTCTGTAAAGGGTCAGAGAGTAAATATTTTCAGCTTCGTGGGCCGTAATTTCAACTATTCATCCACCTTGCAGAAGCAAAGCTTCAGCAAATAGGCGCAGCCAGATTTAGAGAACTTCGGCCCAGGCCCGCAGCTTGCCCAGCCTTGCATTAGACTTCACCTAACACTTCCCAGGGTCCCCATCATGTCTGATCTACCAGCAAGACTGCAAAGTGGGCAAGAGAGGTACTTGGGTGCTCTCAGGAGGCAGGGCATTGCAAGGCCAGTTCTACCCAGTTCCTGGCTGCACCGCACCTATAGCTGATGCCTGTGATATACCTGTGTGGCCCATGGCCAGCAGCCCCCGGGCCTCCAGCTGTGTCTCTATGGAAATTTCCAGGACTTGGCCTCGTTCAGAATTCAGTGTGTCCTCAACATACTATTTTCATAGGGGTTTCCTGGTGACCCAGAGGACTTCACAAAAAGAGTAAGGTAGGGTCACTGGCTTAATGAAGACAGCTCTCTCCTCCACACATATGATTACGGCACTTGCTTACAAGAACTAGGGTGATGAGGGTAATTTCAGCCAAGAATCCCACTGGTCCTAAGGGATGGGTTGGGAACCCCAGATATAGTGATTGACTGCAAGCTCTCGGCTGCCATCCCAGACCTTTCTTCCTTTGGCTGATAATTATATAAAAATCTCAAGCTCTAGGTAGTTAAATGTATCCTTTTGCCCCTTATGCAAATAGAGGCTCAGCAAGGAAAAGTCATCTTTATTCAAAGTCTCATAGTCAGAAAAGGTTCCTTCCAGTTGTAACAGTCTGTGTCTGCAGTAAACACTTCCAGCACAAGCTGTGCGCTCTAAAAGTGGTGGGGAAAATCTGCCTTGGGGAGATGAGAAGGGCTTTGACTTAATAAGACAATGCTTTCCAAGAGTCATTAATACAAAAAAAAGTAACATTTTTGACGTACAAAATAACTTGACAAGTAATAAGGCTAAAGAATCAAAGGTGGCTTTTTGCAAAGGGGAAGTGAGGGAAATTTGGAAGATCTGAATTTGTCCTTTATTAAGAGATGTGGGTCAAATTTCAACCTTGTCCCTGGACTAAACCATCTCCAGGCGTTTCCTGGGAAAGCACTGCCATCTTGTGGCACACTGGGTTTATTGCAAACAGAATGGAAAGTCTAAAGTCCCATTGCAACAGGGATGTGCTGAAAAATGCAGGTTAATAGTGCAAATTTACTCACCATTTGGAACTAGTTTGGAGTAAGAGGGTTGGAAATGCAGACAATTGTGTGGTCATTTCCCTGTTTCCTGTCTACAAATGAAGTGAAGCCTCTCTCCAGGGAGAGAAATAAAATGACTCAGAGAGGGGCTTGCTGCAGGCACGCCAGGCTGAAGGGTCTTCGAGGACACTTACCAAATGGATGAACCCAGCTGCAGTGAGCCACGTGCTGATAAAAATGGAAAGCAGATTCACCAGCTTGATGGAATTGCTGTGCAAAAGAGACAACAAGCAAAATCCCCAAGTTACAAAGGCAAGAGCCCGTTGTTGGGGCTGCCTTACGGCATAACAGCTCCCCCTTCTGGGAAGAGGCAGGTTACTCTAACTCCCACCCATGTCTCCATCACCGTGAGGGAATTTCGGGAGGGTGGCTCCATGTCAATCCAACAGGAAGGTCACAACGGAGCCCACAGAAAAATTACACCCGGTCTACTGAACGTGGTCCCTGAATGAACCCCCTCTAATGTCCTTCAAACTTAAAAAGAATTAACTTTTATTTGGAAAATTCTTCAAATCTACAGAAAAGTGGAAAGAACAGTGTAAAGAATCCTTGTATGCCCTTCACCTAGATTGATCAGTTCTAAGCGTTTTCTTCTATCTGTTTTATCTCTATATGTGATTTTTCTCTTGTTTCGTCCTTTTCTTCTTTCCTTTTTTGTCTGTGTATGTTTCTTTGTTTGTTTTTTGGTTGAACCATTTTTAAATAAGTCACAGACATTATGACAGCCTCTGTATGTCCTTCAGATCTCAACTCCTAAGAAGGACATTGTGTGACATAATCCCACTATCACTGTCACACTGAAGACAATGACCATGAATTCATTAACATGATCTAATATGCAGTTCTTATTTAAATGTTTCTGGTTATATTCATTGATGCTTTCACTTATCCTCTGATCCCAAGTTTCACATCTTGCATTTGGCTATTATGAGGCTTTAATCCAGGGGTCAGGAAACCTTTTCTGTATGAGGACAGAGAATGAATATTTCAGGCTTTGCAGGCCAGATAGTCACTATCACAAATATCCAGTTCTGCCACTGTGGCATGAAAGCAGACCAAGACAACATGTGAAGGAATAAGAGTGGCTGAGTGCCAGTAAAACTTTATTTACAAAAACAGGCAGCAGCCTGGATTAGCCCGGGGGCTATAGTTTGCCCATACCTGCCTCAGTATCTTTTGATTCTTAAGTAATACCTCTCCCCTGCTCATTTTTGTTTGTTTGTAAAAATCCAGGCTGTTTCATAGAATGGCCCCATATTCTGCACTTTTCTGATTGTCTCCTCATGATTAGATCCTGGTTCTTTTTATTTTTTAAATAAATTTTATTGTGTGCATTTGAACTTTACAATGTGATGTTATGGGGTATACACAAATAGTAAAATGATTACGCTAGTAATGCAAATTAACATATTTATCATCCCACACAATTATTTTTGTGACAAGAGCAGCTTAAATCCACTTCTTGGACAACAGTCCCAAGTACCATACAATTTCTTTGACTGTGGTCCTTATCTTGTCCATTAGATCTCTAGAATTACTCATCTTACCTGTCTGCTCCTTTGTGGATCAGAAGCTATTTAAATCCTCAGTTAAGAATCCCTGCCACAGTGGCATCACATCAGAATACCTTAACTCAATGATAGGGTCTACTCACTTAAGGTGGGAATGGTAAATCTCTACACTGAAAGTTGCCCATTGCCCTTTGTAATTATTATACCATCTTGAAGTGAGACTCTGAGACCACATGGATATTCTGTCCCCAACAACCTTATGCCTACTGATTGTAGCAGCCACTGGTGTTCCTTGAGTGGATCAATTGGAACTCATTAAATTCTAAGATCCATGAGAGTTGGAACCCTGCCTATCTGAATCCCAGGAGCAGTGGGCCCCTGGGCAGGGTGGGGCCACTATGATGAATATGTACTGAGTACACTGGTCCCTTCCCCTGTGCATCGCCCACTAAACTTCACCTGTCCCCTCCCAGCGGGGTACAGCTTTTTGAATGCTGCTGTCAGCAGGTCACTTTGCTGTCCAAAGGCTTCTCTTGACTAAAACATGATAGCAAACTCTCCCCTTCTATGTACAAAATCCTGTGAAGCCCAGGTTCTCCTACCACTACTCATTCACAAAAACTCTTGAAACTGTCATCACAATCAAGACTATTTATAACAGTTCTGTGTATGCTATTACTCAGCCAGAAAGAACTTCTCATCTATCCAAATATTTCCCATTCCTCAAAGTCTAGTTCAATCCCTACCTCTTCCTTAAAGTGTTCCCACTGCAATGCAAAGTGGATTCTCCTCCTGGCTCTCACCTCCAGCCATTCATTGGCAATTAATCCTACTGAGTGAAGATGTGTCTTGTAAAGTTTGAGATTGTGTTCCTTGATGTATTTTGTGCAAAAGAACTCTATTTTCCATTGCTCTCATTTTTTTTGTGTGTGACAGCATCTCACTTTGTCACTCTTCCTAGACTGCTGTGGCCTCATAGCTCACAGCAACCTCAAACTCTTGGGCTCAAGTAATCCTCTTTCCTCAACCTCCCAAGTAGCTGGGACTACAGGCACCCACCACAATGCCTGGCTATTTTAGAGACAAGGTCTCACTCTGGCTCAGCCAGCTCAGGCTGGTCTCCAACCTGTGAGCTCGGCAATCCACCCGCCTCAGCCTCCCAGAGTGCTGGGATTACAGGTATGAGCACTATGCCCGGCCCTCCATTGGTTTCATTTTCCCAGGAGCGGCTTGCTACGGCCTACAGGCTTGCTCAGCCCATCCTTCTTGGTCCATTCATTACTGTTACAACCACCTTCTCTCATCTCTTTCTTATGGGGAACCAATGATTTTAATTCTAACAGTAGGCCAAGCACAGCGTCTCATGCCTATAATCCTATCACTCTGGGAAGGCTAGGCAAGTGGATTGCTTCAGGTCAGGAGTTCAAAACCAGCCTCAGCAAGAGCAAGATCCCATCTCTACTAAAAATAGAAAAAAAAAACAGGAATGGTGGCAAGAAACTGGGGAAAATACTGTGGAAACTGAGGCAAGCGTATCTCTTGAGCCCAAGAGTTTGAGGTTGCTGTGAGCTATGACACCATGGCAGTCTACCCAGGGTGACAGAGTGAGACTCTGTCTCTAAATAAATAAGTTTTGAGAGGTGAAGATCACAGTAATAGTAACACTGACATGTTCACAGTTCTTTTCCCGTGTTCACCATATGCACTACCCTCCAAGTACTTTATAAACACTAACTCATCTAATTCTCACAATAATCTTTCTTCTTATATATAACTTGCACAGAGGTCTTACCCTTTCCCAGAATTGATTCTCACAGTTCAGGAAAAGGATAAACAGATAGTCTAAATTTTGTGAGTTAGACTCAATCTTTTGAGACATGTAGAGTAAATTCTTTCTGGTTTAAAATTTTAGGCTAAAAGAACCCCAGCAAATATGTCTGTTCTGTCCTTCTTGGTCCATTTTCAACTTGCTAGATTATAACAATTGTCAATATTTCATGCTGGGCACTGTGTTAAGGCTGTCTGGGGATATCTCCTTCTGAGAGAAGAGGGTAGCCTCCTATGCCACTTCCTTTTGTGTTTGATGGTGTAATTAGTTCCACCAACCTAGAAGTTCAAAGCTGGCAGGCACAAGGGCAAGCCCAGATCATTTAAATCCTGGCCTTCAACTCTTTTTCCAGTTACCACCATGAGTCACTCTACCCTAGTGGTCCCCAGCCTCTTTGGTGGCAGGGACCAGTTTCCTGGAAGATAATTTTTCCACAGGCCAGGGTGGGGGTGAGGGACGATCTGACAGGGGGTCGAGCTTGGGTGATGCCTTGAGAGATGGGAACAGCTGTAAATACTAAGGAAGCTTTGCTCACTTGCTGGCTGCTTGCCTCCAGCTACGTGGCCCAGTTCCTCAGAGGCCACAGTTTTGGCACCAGGGACTGGTTTCATGAAAGACAATTTTTCCCTGGACTGCTGGGGGCGGGGAGGGGAGGCAGCCCCTGCTGGGCAGCTCAGTTCCTAACAGGTCATGGAGGGAAACTGGTCTGCCACCCAGGGGTTGGGGACTACAGTGCTCCCCCTACCTCGCCTTTAAGTAGTTTCTGGAGCTGTGAAAGGAGATCCCCTAACTGAACAAAGGAATATTTAAAATCTAACATCTGAACTTCTCCTTTGAGCTGAAAGGAAACATGGCTTTTCTCCTCTCTGGAGTAGTGAGAGCCCACAGGCCTAATCTCTGGTCTTCCAGAGTCTTCTCTCCTTGGAAGGACAACCCTTTCAACCAGAGACTGGCAGAGTCGAAATAAGGAAAAGAGACACAAGGTATCCATGCAGAGAGCCCTGCAGATGGAGGAGCCCAACAGCCAAGGAACTGTGCACTGTCTCAGGAAGACCCCCAGGGCCCAACACGCTTCCCAGTGGAACCCCAAAATGGAGCAGAACCCTCTCCTGCCTGTGCCTTGTAAGCCTCTAACATGTGCTGTACTACAGGAGAGTAAGAAATAGACATAGTACAGGTAGCCAGTGGCCAAGGGAGAGATCCTAGGGGGTAAGCATTGTGCATTTTCTCAGGGGACAATTAAATGCCAAGTTGGGACCTGAACACAGCAGTGTCCCTCTAACAACCACGTGGAGTCCTCTCAAGATATTAAACCTATTGGAATCTCTGAGACTCACAGAGCTTTGGGGAAATGACCTAAATATAGTGATTATTAAACTCTAAATGATCGTCACAGTTATATTAATAGTGCTTAAGGGAACTCTTGCTGTGTGTAGAACATTTAATCATGGTTGCTGAAACAGTACATATTCAGCTCTGAAATCTGATTATTTTTATGACATCGGCATTATCAGAGATCCCTAGGTTTAGAAATATGCTCTCCAAATTAAACTCTACGACCAGGCAGACATCTGAAAGATGTTAATCTTAGTGGATGTCCTCCATACTCTGAAATGGAAGTTGAACCTTTGGAAAGAGAGAGTTGGGAGTTGGGATTATATGCTCTTGATGATAAAAGAGCCCACATGAGATGGTCATAGCCTTCATGACCAAGCCCAAGGGTTTGGGCCAAACATGAAGCTACCAGTGGTTAAAATGATTCAAATCATTCAGAGTATATATCCTTTCCTATCCCTTTAGGGAGGGATAGATTATGATCTTACCATGAAAACCTGACCCACCTAAACAAAATCATTGTTAAGCTTCCACTATAATTTGAGTCCCCATCCCTTGAGATCTTACTGCCCATTAGAGTAGTTCACCTCAGTGGACACAGTGAATCATCAAAGGGGAGGCATAGGATTCTTGTTGGTCAGAGACCTGTGCCAGGACTCCCGTAGGCTGCAAGAGAGAGTCTGACTCCTGAGATTACACATGTAAACCCAGAGCCGCATGAGGCCTTCTTTGTCCTCTGTGTATTTAACATGTTTTGGTTAACATGGGAAATGTCATCTACTTTGCACAAAGAACTAAAAATGCGTCCCTGTTCTGCTCGTCTCCAAGTTTCCTCTTTTGTTTCTGGTGGAGAGTACATCCAGGTGCCAATGGCCTTACTTTTGTTTTATTGCTATCTTTGCTGGACAGCGGTGAAACACCTATCCCCAAAAGGTCAGGTGGACAGTACCACACTGAGATAAACTGTCTGAACTGTCAGACACAGAGTAACATAAAATCAAGTTCCACCAGTTGTAATACGTAGTGATCTCCAGATCCCCTCTCCTTCACCCTGACCTGCATTGCCTAAGGCCATTCTCTCTTCCCTGGACTATCGCCCTAATTGGTCTTACAGTCTTCGAGGTCCCAGATGCTTCAAATTCACTCTATACAACTGGTAGAATAGGGGATCTTTTCTAAAATGTAAATCTGACCATGTTACCTCTCCTGATTAAAATCTTCCACCAGCCCTCTACTTCTTAGTCCAATCCATAAATCCAAGAGCTTTCAGGATCAGGTCTCTCCTTGCACACCCAAATCTTCACATCAAGTACTCTTTTT
>NW_003852403.1:8640457-8646979 GCF_000181295.1 Otolemur garnettii | reverse complement strand
GCTTACAATGAGCATATTTTATTTTAATAATTAGAAGACACAAAGCAATTCCCATTTGGAAAAAAAGTTACTAGATGGTCCACAGTTCAATTACCAACATCCACCACAGTCATTGAGATGTGGAATTACAGCCTTTAAACAGAGCTAAGCTGTTTGCTTTGATCCAGCTGTAGACTATGCGTTCCAGCATCTGCATGTCAGCCTACCCATGTGCAGGACAACTAAGGAGATGCCAAAAGCTTAGGTCAATGATGAGGTGTCTCCTCACCTCCCTTTTACCAGGCCAATTTCAGGATATGAAGTATTCTAGGCCTTCTGTGCACTTGCAGTGTGGGGACTCAAGTAACTGGCTTGCCCATTTCATCCTGGGCTCCCGGCTTCCCTTCTGCTGCCCTCCCAGTTCTTTACCTCTCCCTCCCACCCTCATGTGTTTCTCTGCACTGTTTCCTCCAGTTCTTGGCCAGAGCAAGGCAGCCAGAAAATGGAAGAGCAATTCCAAATCATTATTTCAAGTCACACTGCAAAGTCTCCATCCCTACCTAACACCACAGATCAGCAGGGATTTGCTGCCAGGGAAAGTCAGACAAAAATCTCCCTAAGGATGACTATGTGGTTCCATCCGCCCTCTTGAAAATACCACAGTGACAGCAACAGAGTACAGGGGAGTCATGAAGAAGCCCCTGAAGTCTGTAAGAAGCCCTACACAGTTTCAAGATTGACGGTTGGGGCTGCCCAGGGGAGGGAGCTGAGATTAGCCAGGCACCTGGAAGAACAGGCTCAGTGAGTTGTCCTACAGCTTCTGCAGAGAGTTCTGATAATTATGTGAAGTTTCCATCCCATGCTCTGTGACCTGGCCATGGGCCCCCTTCCAGCACAGAGTCCCCAGTGTCTGAGAGCACAGAATGACTCAAGGGTCCTCAAGTGCCATGTTCTCTCACCTGTTTCCTTTTTATAGTGTCTTTGACTAGAAGTTGGCTCCATCTCCTCTACCCCTCACATGCCAAGCCCTCGGCCCCACCAGGAGAACACCTAGTGTCTTACAAGAGTTACCTAAGACATCACCTTCCCCTTGAAAATATCCTTGAATTACTCCAAACTCAACCTGGCCTAAGTACTCTCCACTGTGCGCCAAGCCCTGGGCCCACCCATATCAACACATCCCAGCGAGCTCTATGGCAGGGTTCAGCCCTATCACTCACTTTTCTGCTGGCACAAACAGTTGCCCCATCAGGCTTGTTAAATTAACTCAATCACCTGGTCATGACCAGAGTGATGGGAACTTAGAAACCCCAGGCTGTGAGGTTGCAGTGAAAAGCACCCTCTGATTGTAACTGAGTTTCATTGAGTGGAAAGTGGGGTGATAGGAAGATGCTGTTCTGGGGCCAGGATGGCAGATGCCTGACCAGCTGCCACCACATGACTACACCCTAGGGCCACTCTTTCCCTGGCTGGCCACTTCAGCTCTGTCCCTCTGTGCTGGGAGAATGAACCACCCAGACCTGTACAGTTACCAGGCAGACTGCTAACCAGGGATGCCAGAGCTATCTTCCCAGAATCTTTTCCAGGGAATGGGAAGTAGGTGGGTATGCTAGCAAAAGGTCAGAGAAAGAGATTCAGATGGTCCGTCATTCTCTGAAGTCCAGAAAGGCTTCGTGGAGTACACAGGAGGGCAAGAGCACAGCTATTGCCTCATTATTCCTCGGGATAATGGGACCTTCTTAAACAAAATGCTGAAGTCAGAGAATGACAGTCTCCTGAATTTATGAGGCAATGAAGCAGGGAAAGAAAGACACTGTACAATGTAGAGTATGAATAGCTCCTCATCACATCATCCCCACTGGGAAGAAAGAAAGTGTCTCTGAAGGACAAGGCCCTATGCTTGGCCCTAGGTGTTCACTGATTCTATAGTTCAGTGGAACAAATCTGATATAGCAGAGATTTTCAGCCAGTGTGCCCTGAGAGGATCTTAGGTAGGCTGTGAAAACTTTTAAAGATCATTAATTAAATTATCTTTGAAATAAGTCCCAGGCATAATAAGTACATTCTTTTTATTGTTACTCTTTTTTTAATCAACATAATTTATGTTTGCTGTGGAAGTACAACTATAGGTTCAACTGCATTGTGAGATTAAAAAAAGGTTGAAAAACACTGTGATATAGGCAGATATTGGTGATGGTCATTGAAATTTCAGGAGTACTATGATTCTACTGCATAAAAGCACCATAAAAAGACAGAAGTCAAGGTTATTGCCACTCAAAGGAAAATATAAAGAATAACAATATTCACTATATATATGAACGATGTTATATAATGATGGAGAAGGGCTAAATTCTTACCTCCGAAAAATGAACACGCTTTAAAAGGCATCAATGTCATCAGATGCCATTTTTCTCTTTAATTTGGCTAACAGGAAGTGAATCTTATCTCACATTCACATAGATGAATAGTCAGAGACAAGAAACTAACGTGGAATTAAAGCAATCAAAACAAATAAAAAGCACTAACACCCAAAGAAGAAAGCTGAAGTTGGTTAAATGTACTGGATGTGTTGGGTGCAGGAAGCTGGGTCCGGGTCTCGGTTCCTGGGAAAATGAACCGAGTCCAAGTTCTCCAAAGTGCAGGTCTATTCATTATAAATCACAAAAGACACAGGTGTCCTGTTTTTAATCATCTATCAAGCACATTACAAAGAGGAAATGGAACATTAGAAGTGAGCTTCTTAAAGTGTAATTTCCTAGAAGAGAAATTTATGGCCTGTATTTATTCTCCATTAGAGTGCGTCTAACCTCTTTTATTAGTTTATTCATCAAGACAGCCCTGGTTTCAGGCCAGCACTGCAAACCGGCAGGTCATCAGGAAAGAGTTCCCTTAGGGGACTGTCCTCCTGGACCAGCTGTGTTTTCCAGATCATAACGCAGTTAGCAGAAGTAGTCATGGTGCGTTCTGCGGGAGGTTTTTAGGTCTTCCCCAAAAGGCAATTCACAGATCAAGCCCCGAGGGCTCTACGGATATAAAGTGAACATCTAAAATGTGCTTTGAAATGAAATGATTTCCTGTTTGCTGTATGAGGTTTGTGATTGCCTCTCACCGCGTTGCTTCTCTTGCCTTTACGACTGGGTTCAATTTCTTATTTAGCGATGTAATAAAGGGGCGATTCAGAACCAGGCAGCGAGGACCTTCCGATCAATGAGCAAATCTTTCCCTCACCTACCCTGCACCTCTTCCCACGGACCAAGGCTCATCTCTGAGCCGCCGTGCTGGGTACCCGGATACCAGCCATTCGGCCCCCAAAACCGTCCTGACTTTCCCACGTGTACCGCTGTTTCCCTTCCTGTTCTATACAAAGAGAAGCACTCAAGCCCTACCCTGGGTTTTCTCTCCATCGCCGTGTTCAATCGCTCTTTTTGTGAATAATACAACTCTAATGTGATTATGATAAAAGCAAACACGCCTGATACCTACAGTTCAGTTCCTCAGCCATTGGGAACTGGAATGAGAAAACAATGTGAGGAAAAATATATCTTACCTTGTTTTAAGAATATTCAGAAACTGCAAAATTTCTGAAAACTGTATCAGTCTGAGAGCTCTTAAAAATCTCAAACCTGGAAAGAGAAATGACATGGAGACACGTTATTTTCAATGCGTGGTTTTAATGTTCAGTCCCACATCTGATTTACAGCTGCCCGCGGTGGAAGGGATCTAAAGTTCTTGCAGAAGATAAACCAGCCAGTACCTTGGATATAGTCCTTCATTCTGAGTCTTGACTGTTTTAATCTCAGCCGGTAAACTGATTTTCTCATTATAAAGGTGGCCTGTTTGCAATCACTTTAGAGAAGGGGCTGGTGGGGAGAGCTCGGGTTAATGAGGCTTCCCGTTTGGTGATCTCTGATTGAAAGCCCCCTTTCTCAGGGCCTAGTTGTCTGGCAGGATTTAGTCTCTGAAAAATGCTGGGAATTGTGATAGCTCAGGGTAACGCTTGTGCTAGAAGCAGATTAAGAATAAATCGGATAACCTTATGTCTTTGACAGATTTTTTTTTATCTTTTTCTTTGGCCCCAATAAAATGAAGAGTATGGCCTAGAATGTTATCTGTGTTTCACAAAGTTCTTTATTTTTCTCCCAATCAAAAACAACAACAACAAAAAGGAAACCTCAGATTAGTAAGATAGCATGTCCTACAAATGCAGGATTCAAAACTTAGATCATTCCACTTTTAGTAAGTGTTAAGATAGATATTCCTCCTTTCTGAATCTGCAACCTCTCTTGAATGGAAAAGAAGTGACGTTTTAGTCTAAGTCTAGGGGGTAAAAGACAGAGAAGGAAAAGACAATGAAGGATTTTTAAAAAATGCAAATTATTGTGGGGCTCTAACAGCCAGGAACAAACTATATTCCTATTGATGTTAAACTCACGAGTAGAAGACATTCTAAGTCAGTCACAGGCTGTAATATCCGGCTGTGGTATAAGAGAATGACTTATTAATACAAAATGCTGAACAGAGTAGTTTGGACACACTGAGAATCACACCCACTCCCAGGGAAATTTTCTTTCACTTATTTTCTGGAAGTGCTTTATTAAGCCTAAAACAGTGCTAAGACCACAATGGACTGAGTTGACAGTTCCAAGCCAGGGGCCGGGGGGGATCTTGTTCTGCTCCCCTGTGTGAGACGACAAGGGGCCGTGTGAGGCACATTGGTGAGGAGAAGCGGTGAGTCCCTGGAGGCCCCAGGATGAATTCGTGGGCCCAGGGTAGAAAGGTTCAGGTAATAAGGAAGAATGCACTTGTAGCTCATGGTGAAGATGTACAAATTTGCACACAGAAACAGGGAGAAAAGGATAATGGCTCAAAAGGACTGTTTCTCATCTGAAAAGGATTTACTTTTATGAACCAGAGCTTTTTTTTTTTTTCAGAAACCTTCTCATTCTATGTTAAATAATAATTCCGTAACTTTTATTAAATAAGAGGTTGCAGAGATGAGAGGGGATGCTGGTGAAATGAAAAGGCCCAGGAGGCTGAAACCCAGTCATCACTAAGCTGATGAAAGGCTGACTTCACACCGGGAAAAGGGAACTTGATGGAGAGAGCACAGGCGAGACGGAACCTCAGAAAGCAGAGAAAATAGGGGAAAGACAGGGGAAAAGATGAGACTTAAGAAAGTAGAAACGGAGTGGAGATCACAGAGATCTAACTCATGCACAAAACGCGTCCCAAAGGGAAGTACAAACAGCACAGAGATCATAAGCCACTGGCCAGAACAGAAAAGAACTTTCTGGATATGAAGAAAATGACTTGAGACTAAAAGGGAAAATGAATGACCAGCGTAGAGACCAATGCCGAGAAGTAGATGGCTTTCCTTTTTCAAAAATCAAATAATAAGTCAATTAAGCAATAAAAATAAAGCATCAGTGTTGGGGTGGGAGGTATTTACCACGTATGCAATCGTGGGTGATGAAAACAACAATTGGACAACACTCGGAATTTTCCGACAAACAGAATCCTGACCCAGGATTTTATTTTTATACCCAGTCAAGAGGTTGTTAAAGAGGAAAGGTAACAAAAAAAAAAAAATAATAACTCCCACTATCCAAGGTATCAAAAATATATTGTTTGCTCAAAAAAGTTTCAAAGAGGTTCTCAAAACTTGGTATATCAGAATGGGGGCAAGGCTGGAAAGGAAACTTTTTTATTAATAATTAATTATTTTGTGTTAAATCATAACTTTGTACAGAATGAAAACTTTTTATTTTTAATTTATTGTTGGGGATTCATTGCAGGTACAAGAAACCAGGTTTCACTGATTGCATTTGTTAGGTAAAGTCCAAAGACTCTACTCCTTATCCTAAAAATCCAGCCCAACCTAGACTTGTTCTCACGGGGACACCATGGTGGCGTACTGCTGAGAGATACAATATACAGATTTAGAAACTTGTAGTAGAAAAGAACTGGCAGTTAGCACCGAAACCAGTCAAAGATACCAAAGTCCCCCCATCTCTGGCAGATATGTCACAAGACCACCAGTAGATGCTTGAAACTGCAGGTGGTCCTGATACCGTATGTTATCTCCTGTACAGAGATGTCTATGATAGTTTAATTTATAAATTA
This sequence comes from Otolemur garnettii, assembly GCF_000181295.1. Lineage (NCBI taxonomy): Eukaryota > Metazoa > Chordata > Mammalia > Primates > Galagidae > Otolemur > Otolemur garnettii. The sequence continues at coordinate 8,640,877 of NW_003852403.1, read as the reverse complement.
GGCATATTAGGCATACTAAGAGATTAACAACAGGAACTGATCCACTGAGCCATTACAAGCTTCACTCTTCCTGCACTCTCCAGTTATGTACGGGCTACTTGAGCACGAATGGGTAGGGGGCAGCCGAGATGACCTGGACACCCAGGACAAAGGGATGGTTCACGTCCCAGCCGGGTGGAGCAAGATGGCGTGAGATTTCATGTCGCTGCTCAGAATGGCACACAGCTTAAAACTTAAGAATTGTTTATTTCTGGAATTTTCCATTCAACATTTTCAAACTGCAGTGGACTAGGGACAAGTGAAACCGTGGAAAGTGAAATCACAAATAAGGGACAAATCATTATCCCGATTCCCTATAAGACGTAACATACTAGTCATGTTTTAGCTACTCATAGTTTAATCTCAAAAATCCTATGTGGC
>NW_003852403.1:8620431-8634917 GCF_000181295.1 Otolemur garnettii | reverse complement strand
TACATGAGTAGAATATGAATGTTTTGACATAATAACTAAGAAAGTTACATGAAGGCTATGTTAACCAGTTTGATGGAAGTGTCTTGGATTGTGTATGAAAACACCACACTGTACCCCCAAAGTGCATCAATGTACACAGTTACCGTTCAATTAAAAAAAAAAAATCCTATGTGGCATATACTATTCTTTTTTAATTTACGGAACTAAAAATAGAGTGCAAACGACCCAAACGTCAACTAGATTTTCATTTTACCTTTAAGTGATGGCATTTGCACTGTATATCTGTTGTTAGTTTGCAGCTTGCCATGTTTTAGTGACTCACAAAATATAACAAAATAAAAGCTTTTCTTTTAATTGAGGTCTATGAAAAAATAGGAGGAATAAAATGAATGCAAAGGCCCATACTCTTGCCAGAGATAAACCTCAGATCTATCTGTGACCATCTCCCTAACCACAGCAAGGAGGGAGACAGACTAGTAATAGTGTACCCACAAAAGAGAAAAACAAAGGGGTTTCTAGGAGAACACTTTTTCCCTCCGCATGAAGACTGGAGGGATGTCAGTCCACAAAAAGGACCCAGGGTGATGCAGGAGCAAAACTCTTGCGAGCTGATGATGGTGGGCTTTGCTTATTTGACTGCCTTGAAGGGGTCATTTTCATAGCATTGGGGTTCATGAACGCAAATGAGTGAACAAAGCTCTTCCTGGGTTAAAAGAGTCAGTCTACATTGTATTCTTAGATCAAGCCAGACTATCTGGAGAAATGGTTGGTCTGAAGCACGTATCCTCCAAGCAACCATTCATAATAGCTTCCTAACTGCTTTCTGCCCTGGATCCTTTGTGCTTTCTGCTCAAGAATCCACCAGTGCCCTCAATATCACACAGAGTGAAAATCAAAGTCCTTCAAAAGCCTAAAGTAATGCCACCCCCTGACCAACACCATCTCTGCTGGGCTCTCATGTTCTCTTCCTATTACTCCTACTACTTTCCCCCTGATCTTCCTGTTCTCCTCACAGACCCTCGAATACATGGACAGAATCTACCCCAGGGCCTTTGCACATGCTGGGCTCCCTGCCTGGACTGCAGTCCCCCAGATGTCTGCATGGCGTACTCCCTCACCCCCTTTAGGTTCTTACTCAGTGTCACTGGTCAGTGGGGCCCTCCCTGAATGCCCCATCTAACACCGCACCTCTTCCCACATCATCCCTGAAACTCTTTATTCCTCTTGCATGGTGTAATTTTCTCCTCAGCATGGAGCACTAGCATCTTATTTATGTTGTTTACTTTCTGTCTCTTTATCTACAGCATTAACTCTAGGAGAGAAGGAACAGAGGACTATTTTGTCCATGGCTATATTTCCAGTCCCTAAAATGGTGTCTGCCCTAAGGTTCATGCTAAGAAATTCCTTGTTTGAACTGAGTGAGTGAATTGGAGTTTTGAAAAAGAATAAGGTAGATGAGAGTTAAAGGTTAGATCATCTGCATTCAGAATTCTGAGCCTATACGCTGCTTACTAAAGGGAAAGTCATGAGTTCTGAGGGGACCCCTGAAAGAGGTCAAGGCTGACACTCTCAGGAAGAATAAAGCAGCCTTAACCAATGGTGACTCCTGCTATATCCAGAAAGGGCCAGAGGAGCACAAATGGCAACTGCAGGTTAATAAAGGAGGCTGAGAAAAGAGAGGTGGGGGGCAGTGCCTGTGGCTCAAGGAGTAGGGTGCTGGACCCATATACTAGAGGTGGCAGGTTCAAACCTGGCCCTGGCCAAAAACTGAAGAAAAAGAAAAAAAAATAAAGGGCAGAAATCAATTGAATAGAAAATAAACGCTTAAAATCAATAAAAAATTTTATTGATATCAATAAAAAAACTTTAAAAAAAAAGAGTGGTAGGAAGGGAAACTCCTCAGTAACAGATGATTCATCTTATCTACTTTACAATGCTATTTTTCTTACTATTTATTCCATAAAAATCTATGAAATACAATAATTTTCCAGAGCAATATAAAATGGCTATAACAGAGCTACAAAGAAGAAAATGTGTATGTACCAAAAAGTCGTGAATGTATTATACTTATGCCAAAAGGTACCAGATCTAGTTTTATGAGTCAATTTCTTTACTTTCAGGAAATAGTAAAATGATCTAAATATTCTTCTTCATATGATCAAATAGTAAAAATGGACTTATCCCTTGTTCTCTGTGCTCTGTATTGATTTAGACAGTTGGAATTACCTGGAAACAGGTACCCCACACATTAAAAAAAAAAAAAAGGCAGGTGTATCACACTAATGATGAATAACAGTAACGGTAAATAAAATGCTAGAATATCAAATCCCGGACTGATTTAAGCCAATCACACCCAGGAGCTGCAGTGGGTGCTCTGTGGTGCATCTCACATTCCCTCTTTGGGGATTTAACTTGCCCCAGACTTCTGAAGAGTGAAGTTCTGCTAAAGGCTCACAACTATTCCCTCCATAGATATTTCCCTCTGCTTCAGAGAGATGCCTCCCCCAAGGAATTGATGCCAGGAATTCCTCAGCCCCATCCCAAGGATTCCCCATCCCCCACGCCAGGACCTGCTGATGTGGGGGAAAGGCCAGCTGCCTTGCTTCCATTTGGGGTGATCCTGAAGGGTGTCCGGCTATAATGCTCCCTGTGGGATAGGCTGAGGCTGCCAGGACAGCTGCACCCCAGCCTGAGTTCTCCACAATTACTGCCACCAGCATCGAAAGAAGCCCAAGTGCCCATTGACCCATGAATGGATTAATAAATTGTGGAATATGTATACCATGGAATACTATGCAGCCTTAAAAAAGATGAAGCCTTTACCTCTTTTATGTTTACATGGAAGGATCTGGAACATATTCTCCTGTGTAAAATGTCTCAAGAGTGGAGGAAAAAATATCCAGTGTACTCAGTACTTCTATGAAACCTACTTATATTTACTCACACTTTCTTATGAAAGATAGAACCCAACTATAGCCCAGGATGAAGGAGAGAAATGGAGCGGGAAAGGAGGGGTGGGGGAGGCTTGACAGAGGGAGGGTAAAAGGCAGGACCACACTTATGGAGCATATGACAAGGGTACAAGTCAAATCTGTGAAGTGTAGAACATAGATGTTTTGGCACAATAATCAAATAAATGAGGTAAAAGCTATGTTGATTGGTTTAATGTAACCACGTCAGATTGTATAAAAAAAAATCAGCACATTGTACCTCACATATGCATGAAAGTATTCATGATCTATGTGTATTTGACTTAAAATAAAATAAAATAAAAACCCTACCCCAGAGATGTGTAACCCAGAAAGCTAGGCATTCTGTTAACGCATGTGGGCATAGTGAAGGTACTTAATGAAAGGCCATTTCATCCTGTAAAAGCTTTAGAATTAAAACAGCATGGGACTGTATACAACTCCACAGAAGAGTTGCCAAGATGTAACAAGAGGTTGCAGAGATGAGAAGGGATACTGGCTGGAAAGACACACACAAGTGCCCATGCTCACACTCACACCTACACACTACTTGGTATACTGTATACCGTATTACTAATCTTAAATTATTGATGAAATGATGATGTTGGCAATGACGTAAATTGTTTTATTTTTTTTATTCTATCATAGCAGTGTACATTAATACTATCATGGGGCACAGTGTACTGTTTCTGTATACAACTTGAAAGACTCATCCAACTGGTTAACAGCCTTCATGTCTTTTTCTTAGTTATTGTGTTAAGACATTTACACTCAATTAGAGAGATTCACATGTACCCTTATAGGATGCACCATAGGCGTGATCCCACCAGTCACCCTCCTTCCACTCACTCTCCCTTCCCTCTCCCCTCTCCCCATATTCCTGGGCTAAAATTGGGTTATAGCTTTCCTATAAAAGCTATAAATTAGTTTCATAATAGGGCTGAATATATTGGATACTTTTTCTTCGATTCTTGGGATACTTTGCTAAGAAAAATATTTTCCAGCTCCATCCATGTAAACACGAAGGAGGTAATATATGTACACCATGGAATACTATGCAGCCATTAAGAAAGATGGAGACTCTACCTCCTTCACGTAAATTGGTTATAAATGATCATCTTCTATTCTTATCACTTACCACATGTAAGGACAAACAGACTAGAGAGTGTGCCCAGAACACAATTTGTAAGCAACAGAGCCAGGTTTCACCCCAAATATGTTGAACTCCACAAAGCCCAAGCTTGTAGCTACTGCCTTGTACAGACATGGACCAGACAGTTCCGATTCTAAACATGAGCACTTGAGCAAGCTTCCGATACTTGCTATACATCTTGCCAACATGAATGGGATGCATTCCCATCCATATGTAAATGCCCTTTTGCCCATATCCCCAGCAGACTGAGTACTGCAATAGAGAAAAGAAGGAAGGAGGGTAGGCAGGGAGGAGTGGAGGGAAAGGGTTCCAATCTGATAGGCTCCCCTTTAGAGTTCGCTGCCATTTATTTTGCTTTTCATTCCTAACAAATGAAGTTAATATTATTTTTCATATAATTATTAGTCATTTTATTTTTTTCAGAAGGTTGTATAATGGCCTTTTCCAATTTACTTGTGTATTTTATCTTATTCATAGTAATACATTTGAGTTTTGTTTTTTTTGTACTGACAGAGTCTCACTTTGTTGCCTTCAGTAGAGTGCTGTGGCATCAGCGCTCACAGCAACCTCCAATTCCTAGGCTCAAGCGAGTCTCTTGCCTCAGCCTCCCAAGTAGCTGGGACAATAGGCGCTCTCCACAATGCCCAGCTATTTTTTTGTTGCAGCTTGGGCGGGGCCAGGTTTGAACCCACCACCCTCAGTACATGGGGCCAACACCCTAGTCACTGAGCCATAGGCGCTGCCCGTATTTGAATCATTTTATAATAAGAATATTATACATTATATATTATCTCTCATAGTTTGTCATTCTTTTAATTTCATTTACAGTATTTTTCTAAGCCTAAAATTTTGTTTAATGTAAGTTTTTTCCATTGAATTCTAACATTTTTATAAGGTTAAGCATATCAGTCTTTTCATCACCGTTTCTTGGCATTTTTTTACTATCCAAAAAAACCCATCCCCTTAATATAGACAGATTTCTTTTTAACTGCATATTTATTTTCTCTTTGTACTTCTAGGACACTGATTCTGAACCTTGGCTGTACATTTAAATCACCTAGGAAGGTTCCAGAATTACTGACACCTGGGCCTCAGTATCCCCTCTGCCATTCTGGCTTAATGGGCCTGGGGTCCAGCCCAGCAGAGGAGTTTTAATATTCCAAGGTGATTATAGTGAGGCACCAAGGTTGAGAACCATCGTAAACATTTCCCATAACTAGATAGACAGTCAATATTTCACATTCTCTCACAACTACTCAACTTTGCAGGAAACAGTAGGTTTAAAAAATGGGTGTGGCTCATAGTCTAGTAAAATTTGATATTTAAGGCCAGGAGGACTAACTTGCTACACTTGCTTTGGAGACTATTTAAATTCATTGTCCACACGAATCACCTGGGATTTGTAAACAAGCAGAGTTTGATTCTGTGGGCAGAGATGGGGCCCGATCCTCTTTATTTCCAATGGTCTCTAAGTTGGTGCCTGTGCTGGTCAGAAGGCCACCCTTTGAGCAAAGGTGCCCGCAGGGCAGTGACTGCCACCATTACAATCACCTAGGGATTTGAAAACACTACTGATTCCCACCTCCCACCCCTGATATACATATTTACATATAAATCTATGTACTTGATCTGAGGATCACAATTTTAAAAATTTTTAAACAATTGTTATTTACTTAATGTACAGACAGGTTTGAAAACTACTGGTTTACAATATCTTTTCTTTCCCTTTTTTTTTTTTTTTGACTTTTAACTTGTTGATCCATCTTGATGTATTTATTTATTATGGTTAATCATGTGCCAAAAGAAAAAAATTCCTTTATTTCCCCTAGATAGCAAATTCCCCTTCACCTGAGTAATTACTCAAATACTCAAGTACTTTAAAATCAGTAATCTACCCATCCAGTACACTGCCTACTTACATAAATTTTAAAGAACATTCTAACTTCAAAGAAATCAATAATACAATAAGAGATTAATTATAAAATAAGGCATACAGCTTAAGATTTGGGGAGAAAAGGAATCTTGACAATAATAGGAGAAAGATGATTTCTAGTTTATCGTTTATAATTAAATAACCAGAAAACCAAAGATGATTAAAAGTAATAAAATATTCTAAATTGTTTCAAGAGGGCAAACAATAACAATAGGAAAAACAAACAAAATGAAATCCTTGCTCATCCAATAAAAATAGAAAAAATGTTATGCACAATTATACACAAATAAAATTGTGAAAACCTCAGCAAGAGAAATGATTTTCTGAAAAATATGAACTTTGAAACTTAATAAACACACAAAAGAAAACCACTATGGGATCATAATTGAGATATAAGTTGAAAGATATATTATTAATAATAGCTTTTCCCCTCAAATACTCTGCATCCATATAATTTGTTATTAAATTCTAAATTATCCCATAATTAAAAAACAAAGGAAAGCTACTAAACTTGTATTATAAAATAAACATAAACCTAGTACCAAAAACTGACTCTCAAAGCACAAAGATAAAATATAAATGATTCCCAACCTATGATGGTTTGACTTATAATTTTTCTACTTTACAATTGTACTAAAGGGATACAAATTCACTATAAACCATACTCCAAATATCTATATAACCATACTGTTTTTCACTTTCAATATAGTAGTCAAAAAAATTACATGAGAAATTCAACAATTTCATTATAAAATAGGCTTTGTATTAGATAATTTTTGCCCAACTGTAGGCTAATGTAGTTGTTCTAAGCTAAGGTAGGCTAGGCTAACATTTTTAGTGGAGGGGATTAGGTATATTAAATGCATTTCAACTTATAATATTTTTAGCTTATTGTGGGTTTATCAGGGCATGACCCCATTGTAAGTCAAGAAGCATCTTGATTCTAATACCATTAAGATCATAGATGCTAAAATTCCATATAAAATATCAGCATATATCATTCATTAACAAGTTAAAATAATAATCCAGAGCATTCTGGGTGAACATGGCAGGTTGCACACAGAGGTTTATCTCTTCCCTCTCTCAGAACCTCACTGAAGTAATACTAACGGTATGGGGGGAGTAAAATCCCACAGATTAAAAAACATGGAAAAGGAAACTACAACACACGAGAAAAAGGACAACATTTCGGGAGATGACAAGTGGATATTCTATTGGAAATAAACTTGGCACAGCTGAGAAATCTACTTCACATGTGTATAACATATGTAATAAGAAAAAGTACAGTATCTACTTCCAGTGTGAAAATAAAATACACACAATGATAACAGAATACAAAAAATGTCTTTGGTTGATAAGCTTTAAAGAGGAATTCCGCAAAGATGGAGATTGATAGAGGTGGCGGGGAGTGGCGGTGGGGGGGGGGGAGATCTTCACAGTGAGGAAGAAAATAACAGTTCACAGTGTGAAATGAAGGGACTGATACTGGGAAGTGGTCATGACACTGGGGGTACCAAAGAGAAGCACCCAATAATTATATAGTAGCAAGCATGAGCTTTTGAAGTGTTAAAACAGAGCAATATTCTGAATGAACTGGTAACTCCTAGAAAACACACATTATCTCCCAGCTGTTAAGAGCAGCTAGCAGATAGAAACACACAGCAGCACACCTCAGTGCTCCCGACCAGCTGGAACACGCAGACAGCATTTACTTACAGGCTAACAGAAACTCTCAGATCCAACGAAGAGCACAGAATAATCACTAAACATTTCAGGAAAGATAAGCCTTCCTCAAAGAAAGGTGTATATTATACTGAAGGAAAACTTACATCTAAGATACAACATTAAGAAAGCAATTAAGAAAATGTGATTTAGAAAATGTTTAACTGAAAAACATAAAGAGTTGCAAGAAAAATATGTCAAGTGAAAGTCAATAGAAATCATGAAACTAAGATTTTGAACATCGAAACTGTAAAAGGCCAACTTATAGAAGAATGGACATGATATACTGCAAACCATAGGGCTGTGTTCCTTTCATACAAAGGGATAAAGGAATAAAAATTAAAAAAGAAAAGTTAAGAGACATGGAAGACAGGTCTTGCATTTTCGACATCATGTAATTGAATTTCCAACAGGAGAGAATGAAGGAAACAGAGCAGGAAACTTTTAAAGTAATATTAGAATAAAATTTCCTAGACCAAAAGAATGCAATGCATTCTCAGACTGGAAAGCACTGCTAAGTGTACCGCAGATTAAGTTTAAGTAAAAGACCTAAATCCAGACATACCATGGTGATATTTCATAACATCAATGTGAAGAAATAAATCCCTTCAAAGCAATGTCACAATTCTCTTGGCTACACAGGATGCAAAGATACAAAGGAAGGATATCTCCACAATTCTCAGGAGAATTTATTTATGAACCAAATAATATATACTTAGCTGGCTAAATATATATGTGTGTGTGTGTGTGTGTGTGTGTAGTGTATATATATGTGTATATATATGTGTGTGTGTATATGTATATATATATGTAAAAACAACGTGGAAAGAGATAAAAGTAATTGATTACTATGTGTTGACCAAGTCTATATGTTGGAAAGGAAGGATATCTTCACAATTCTCGGTAGAATTTATTTATGAACCAAGTAATATATACTTAGCTGGCTAAATATATATGTATATATGTGTGTGTGTGTGTGTGTGTGTGTAAAAGCAACGTGGAAAGAGATAAAAGTAATTGATTACTATGTACTGACCAAGTCTATGTGTTAACCAAGAATTTTTAAACTAATAAATAATCATGATTTAAAACTAAAATCTCTAGAACTCCATCCAACATGAAGGTAAGACGGAGAGAAGGCAGTAGAGAAACGTGTGCTAAAATTCTTTCTTTGCTGCAAAGGAAGATAGTACTAGTCATATACAAATTAACAAAAACACTAAGTTTAAATATATGTGTCAAACTTGAGAATACATTTAGAATTATAAATTCCAAGTCGTAGAGGAAAAAAGAACAAAAGAATTTAATCAAAGGGGGCTAATAAAAAAATTAATCAAGCCAACTAAAAGGAAAAAGAGACAATAAAAAGCACGTTAATTAGACAACATAATTGCAACAGCAAAAGAACTCAAATGTATTTTTAATCACTATAAAACTGAACAAGTTAAACTGGTCTTTTAAAAGACAGAGTCTCAGATGATATACAAACAGCAATAACAAATTCCCAGATGCACACTGCCTATAAGGGATACAAGAAAACAAAACACAGGGAAAGTTAGAAATAAAAGGGTGGACACAGGTGCCTGGCAGATTCTGACGAATAGAAACACACAGAGCAAAGGTGCTATCAAAGAAAGTGGCAGCTACTGTGAAAAATTATTTTTAAAAAAGACACTTCATATTACTCTCCATCAAGAATATGTAACAGAAAAAGCTTTACACATCTAAGACTATACTTTTGAGATTAATAAACTAAATCTGACAAGAATGTATCAAACAAAAAACCAACAAGGCCATATTACTGTGGAAAATTCTAATCTTCTTTCAGAAACCATGTTATTAATTAGCGAAAAATAAGCACAAATATAGGATATTTGTATGACACTTAATTCCTTGGGATGTATTCCCAGGTACACCTATTTGAATGATAGACGGGGAGACACACACATATATCCCTCAGTACACCTGGAGCACACACTAATAACAGTCTCAAAAATTGATCACCTATTAGACAGTGAACATATCACAAAATTCTAAAATGCAGAAATCATCTAAGATGCATGTACCACAAAGCAATAGAATAAGAAATAATGAAATTACAAAAATGAATAAATAGTTGAGAAACAGACTCTGTTATACAAAGAAGAATGTAATGTATAATAAAGAAGTCAGAACAAATTAAAAGAGAGACATATCATTAGTAAATAATGATAAAATAATTGGTTAACAGTGGGGATCAATTTAAACTGTCATCTCATACCATAATTGAAATAAATTGGAGATGAATTAAAAATAATTAAGAAGCTCGGGAGGCTGAGGCAAGAGAATGGCCTAAGTCCAAAAGCTGGAGGTTGCTGTGAGCTGTGACACCACAGCCCTCTCCCAAAGGGTGAGAAAGTGAGACTCTGTCTCTAAAAAATATGTATATATATAATAATAATAATAATTAAGAAGAATAATTAAGAAATATAAATAAGAAGGCATAAAACAACTAAAGAAAATGTAGGTATGTATTATTAGTCCTCTGAAGAATTTCTAAACTCAGCTACAAAGGGAATCTTAACATTTTTGAAATATCAGATCAGCAACCATAAAAACATCAAAATCTGCATGTATAAAAATAATATTAAAAACAATACCCAGTAGAACTGTTGTTGTACCGGGTTGACATTTAAGTTTGAGAACATGCCACTGTGTGCTTTCGTTGGCAGCACTGTACAAACAGCTCTGTAAGGCTTCATAACCTCAATATATATCAGTGTCTCACAGCTCTGTTCATGTTGGTATGTGATATTCATTACCATTCAGGGCTTTTGTGTCCTGTACAATGACAGCTCTGATGGTCATTCTAGAGAAAAGAATTCCAAAATTGCTTTGAAGGGTGGACTAGCAGTGGCCTCAGTGCATAGCTTCCTAAGGGGGGTATTTCAAAGGTGACCATAGCAGTGAGGTATGTAGCACTCAACCTCAAATGCACAAACTTAATTGTCACACCTCGTGGAATAATAAAATTACATCAAACTAAAAAGTGTCTGCCCAGCAAAGGAAATAACAGAGTGAAGGGACAATCTACTGAACAGGAGAAAATATATAGAAATGATTCGTCTGCACTCTGGGAGGCCAATGCAGGAAGACTGCTTGGGCGCAGGAGTTCAAGACCAGCCTGAGCAAATGGGAGACCCCATGTCTGCTAAAAATAGCAAAATTAGTTGGGTACAGTAGGCACCCCATAGACCCAGTAGCTACTCAGGAGGCTGAAGCAGAAATATTGCGTGAGCCCAGGAGTTTGAGGGTATCGTGAGTTATGATGACACCATTGTACTCTACCTGGGGAGATAGAAGGAGACTCTGCCTCAAAAAGAAAAAAAGGAAGGAAGGAAAGGAGGAAAGATTCATCTGTTAAGGGTTAATGTCTAAAATATAAAAGGAAGCCGACACGGTGGCTCACATCTATAATCCTAGCACTCTAGGAGGTGGATTGCTTGAGCTTACAGGTTCCAGACCAGCCTGAGCAAGAGTGACTCTGCCTCTAAAAATAGCCAGGTGTTGTGGGGGGTACCTGTCATCCTAGCTACTTGGGAGGCTGAGGCAAGAGAATCACTTGAGCCCAAGAATCTGAGGTTGCTGTGAACTGTGACGCCACAGCACTCTACCAGGGGCAACAAAGTGAGACTCTGTCTCAAAAAAAATAAATAAATAAAAGGAATTCAAACAAATCAATGGTAATAAAATAAATAAACCCAATTAAAAAATGGGCAAAGGACCTGAAAAGACATTTCTCAAAAAAGACATACAAACAGCCAACAGGTACATTACAAAATGTTCAATACCACTACATCATCAGGGAAGAGCAAGTTACAACCACAGGGAAATCTCCCTTCACACCTATTAGAATGGCTCTTCTCAAAAAGGCAAAAAGTAAGTGTTGGGGAGAACATGGAGAAAAGAGAACCCTTGTATACTGTGGGCAGGTAAATTAGTACAGTCATTGTGGAAAACAGTGCAGAGGGTCCTCAAAAAGTTAAAAACAGTGAAAAACCATACAGTCTGGCAATCCCTCTACTGGGTACGTACCCAAAGAAAATAAAATTAATACGCTGAAGAGACAACTGCACTCCCATGTTTATTGCAGCATTATTCACAATAGCCAAGATATGGACTCAACCCAAGTACATATCAACAGATGAACTGATAATACTATTATATATATATATATACACAATGGAGTAGTCTTCAGCCATAAAAAGAAGGGAAATTCTGCCACTTGGATGAACCTGGGGGACACTGTGTAAAGTGAAATAAACAAGGCACAGAACAACAAATACTGCATGATCTTACCCATATGGAGGAGTTATAAAAGCTGATCTCCTAGAACTGAAGCGTATCAAGGTGGTTACCTGGGGCTGGGGTAGTTGGTGAGGAGGGGTTGGAGGTAAATGGATACAAAGTTTCGGTTTGATGGAAGGAATAAGTTCAAGTTAAGTTCAAGTTATCTGTTGCACAACATGGCAATCATAGTTAATAACAATATATTGTATTCTTGGAAAATGGGTAAAAATGCAAATTAAACAAAAATACAGCCAGCACGGCATTTATTCTACTTAACTAGCAACGTATGTGGGTATCGCCGAACGGAGGTGACTGCGCAGTGAAATAGTCTTATAATTTCATTGTGGAATTATAAATTGATAAAACCTTTTCAAAAAGTAATTAGGCCGTATGAATCAAACTAATTCCATTCCTGGGAATCTAGCCTAAGAAAATATAACAAAATATAGAATAACGCTGCAGAAACAAAGATGTTCATTGCAAAAATTTTTCATTAAGCGAGAAGAACAGAAAACAGCTTAATATCTTACAATAGGTCTTTAAAACTATAATCCATCTTCCTTATGGGATATTGTAGATATTCAAAAAAATACAACAAAGAAAAGACTTAAGATATAATGTTAAGTTAAAGAAAGAGAACATAGAACTTAGACTGGGGAGAAGCAGGGGCTACGGGGGAGAGGAAAAGGGGAGTTGTTTATTTAATGGGTGTCGATTCTAGAATTTCAGGTTTGCAACATGAAAAATGTCTGGAGATCTATTTTGCAACAATGCAGATATGCTTAAACTACGGAGCAGTACCCTTACAGATGGCAAAAATGGCTAGTTTTATGTTATTTTGTCTTTACCACAAAAAGAAATGTTTTTATGAGCATGAGCAACAGTGAGACCCTGTCTCTACAACATACAGAAAAATGAGCCAGGCTTGGAGGCACACGCCTGTTGTCCCAGCTACTCAGGAGGCTGAGACAGAAGGAATGCTTGAGCCTAAGAGTTTGAGGTTGTAGTGAGCCATGATCGTGCCACTGCACTCTGCAGCCGGGGTGACAGAGTGAGACCCTCTCTCAAAAACAAACAAATGAATAAAAGTTTAAAAAAAAAATTCAAATGGAAGAATTGAAAAACAAACTAACAAACAAAAATACAAAGTGCATGTTGTTCCCTAGGAGAAAACTATAGGTATATGAAAAATATAAAAGTAAAAAAAAAAAAAAAAGCATAAAATAATTACAGTGATTGTATGAGGGAGGCAGGAATTTTGGATTTCTTTAATTTTCTTTAAGTTTAAAGTTGTTTATACATTTACATTACATTTTTCTATTTCTATTTATAATTACTTGTTGCTGTTGTTATAAAGTCAATGGCAAGTCCCAACTGGAACACAGGTTTTCTAGCTCTGAGCCCTGTGCCCATCTCCAAATTCAGGTACTTGAGGCCACTGGTGCAGGTGAGGAGGACGTCCCCCTACCCCACCCGGCCAGTTCCCAGAGCCTGACCTGCAGGTCTGTGTTGTGCTGATAGCCTGTGCCTTGGCGTTTCCAGGCTGACCGACTAGACAGATGAGGGAGTTAGGACCCTTCTCTCAGATGGGAGCAGAGCTGCTCTGCTGACAGAGACTGAAGGGTAAACAGGTAAATGAGAAATCACTCATTGCTCAGGCTTCCTATTATCCTCAGACCGGAAAGACTCAGGAGATTCCTGCCTGCCGGGTCCCTGGAGAGGATGAGGCAAAACACAACAGCCAACGCATCCCAGCCCACGGTGGAAAGCCTGCCAGGGTTTTCCAATTTGCTATTTTCCGTTCCCTTTCACTCCCTAATCTTTAAATCCAAAAAGCCGAAAGGTTCCAATAAACCTCTGTTGTCTCCAATCCCTGCACCCCCACGCAAATCCTGAAGAGCAATTATTTTTGCGGTGTCTGACAAGGTCATGGTCATCTGTCCTTGCAGCGGCACAGAGGATCAAACAGAGGGCAGAAGTGCTAGATTAAGGGGGATCCACACAAGCACGAGGAGGCTTCTTCAGGGTGGTCCCCGCACCCTGAAGGTGGTCACCAGGTTGCACCTGCCATCCCAGCAGGGTCACTGCTGGGCCCACCTGCTTCCCAGCCTCCCACAGAGTGAATCTGAGCTACTGCTTCCCAGCTAGAGGGACAGGACTGTCTTCTTGCTCTCAAATGCCCCTGGGCATTTGTTCCTCCTGTCAGAACCTACGTTCTATATAAACAGTTCTTGCTTGTCTGACCTTTTCACAGTCTTGTCCCCTGGTAATTGTTCGCACTGTTCTGCTCGCGACCTCATCCCAGTGTTGGTTCCTGTTCTGACAAATGCTAAACACACCAGCTGATATTCAGCCTGGGCCTGTCACCTGCTCATTCATT
>NW_003852403.1:8596765-8619831 GCF_000181295.1 Otolemur garnettii | reverse complement strand
CCCAGTTCATCCTCAGCTTAGGGCCTTCTCTTCTGAGTCTTCTCTCTGGAACGTTCTCCCCCCAGATCACTGCAAGCCTGGCCCATGGAGGTCTTCACTCTGGAGCGCCACCCCTCCACCACCACTGGCCTGTTCTTTATAGTGTCTACCCCCGTCTAACATGATCTTGTTCTCTTGCTCAGCCACCTCCTGCTCCATCCTCAGCAGCATGTCTGCTCGGGGGGGCGGGGGGGGGCAGGCCCCTCACTCACCTGCTCACCACCCAGTGTACCCTCCTCTAGAATAGCACATGGGGAGCACTCTCTCCTGACGGTGCATGAATGTGTTTATGAGAATTCCTTTCAAAGGAAAAGTAAGAAAGATATTGAATACTAAGCTAAACCCTCAGGTCTGCTCAATTACTCGTCTTCTCAGCAAACCATCTTCTTGATCTGAGCTCAGCAGTGGGCCATTTGTGTGCCATCCTCTAGCTGCTCTGATACTGGTCCCACCAGGGCTGGACGTAAAAAAGCACCCAGCAGCTCTTCTTCACAACGGAGGGAAGGGGGATATAACAATCCAGCCATCCAGGTTCAGGGTTTTAGACACCAAGGTACGACTATTTAGCCAAAGGAAACCTTTTATGGCAGTTCTAACAAAAACAGTTGACTAGGACTCACCTATCACTTGCTTGCTAACTGGGATTTTGTTATGCAGAATTACATGACACAGAGGTATCTGAGGTATGACTATCCACTTCTGAATCCTCAGCTGCAGTCCCTGATCTCCAAGGGACTACACTTCATTGTCAAGACACTCCTTGTTCTGGCAATGTAAGCTATTCCCTCCTTAAGACTGGGCTTTTAAGGTCCAGAAATGTAAACTTAAGCCATTTATTTACAACTCCTATACATTACAGATGCCCAAAGAAAACCAAATCCCTGTCAGAAAGCCATTGAGAAAAGAAAATTCTGCTCAGAGAACTGTTCTTAGGATGTTGGCTGGGTGAGGATCATGGAGAGCTACCCAAGACCGGAAGGATCACACTCCCATGGCCCAGTGTAAGGACAGAAAAACTAAATCACAACTTCCATTCTTGCCCATAAAAAAAAAATATATATATTATCGATCACTCCAAACACCTCCTCTGAAAATGCTGACTCACTGGAAATTATTGCCACTTAACAAATAGACAAAGCAGGCCATTCCCATCATTTGCCAGACTTTCCCCAACACTCCTGAAATAATATTCTTTAATAGCTCAGTAACATTCAGGAGCACTAGAGGCCCGTTAAACTCATCTAGAAAAGAAAGATAATACCAGAACACTTGAGTTGAGTGGGTATGCCCAGAAAACGGGAATGGGGCAGGTGGCTGTCACAGCACTGCTGGACATTTCCCCGCAGCCAGCCCATAGGGAAAGTACTTCTTTCCCAGGCAGCCTCCAGGAGTATGGGATTCTCTGGGGGAGGAGAAGATCCAAGGTTGGGAGAGTCCTTACCCCAAGAGGCGCAAACCCTGCTGCAGGACACCAGGGACTGCCAGAAGCTCTGTGGTTCCTCCTTGTCCAGAGCAGCAGGCCCAGACTTCACCCGGTAGCCATTGTGGAACAAATCCCCCAGGGATTTTTTGCGGCGCCTGGTGGGCCTGCAAACCTCTGTGCTGGTGCTGGTGGGTGGGTGATGGTACACCAGGATCTTACTGGGGATCATAGCAGAGGCAGGGGCAGGCTGGGCTTTCGGCCCCCTGCAGTTCACTTCTTGCACAAGCTGAGGATCTGGAAGGACCTAAAGGGCCCCAGCACACCTAACAGGTGCTGCAGACAGGTCCCCTGTGCCACACAGTGTGGGCCACCAGCATCTTTGTCCTCATGGAGCCTATAGACACTCTCCTCCCTCACCCACTAGCCCTACTGGCAAGAACCCCAGCTGGTTCTGGGCATGAGATACACATGGCCACGTCAGAAAGGCGACCGGGGGTGGGGGGGAGTGCTCTCTGATCCACTATGTCATACAAGCTTATCAATCAGCTTCATTCTGGAAATAACCATGTAAGCTCCTTTGGACAAGGTTTAGAGGGATAGAAAGAGAGAAGACTATAATTCCTCAAATCAAGCGGAAGAGAACAGGGTGTGGGAGAGGCTGCAGTTAAGTTGGGGCCCACTGAGTCACTTCTTTTAGGAATCTTGATTAACAACTGGGAATCCATGGGGAGGACTCCCTTACAGGATGCAATGCCCAGCTAGACAGGAAAACTGAACAGACCCACTCCTCCTGTCCCACCTCCCACCACCATAACCCAAATACACAAATCCACTGCTAATCCTATCCTATATCCAGGCTGAGGTGGAGGGGGGATTCTGGGCTTTCCAGAGTAGATGAGAGGAGACGCTTGTTAGAGCTCCTCTGACCCCTATACTCCCTCATCCTATAGTTCTCAGCATCATCTCTCATTACCAACCACAGCCCCCCTCCCTTAGGTCTCTACTAAAGACTATATAACCC
Source organism: Otolemur garnettii (assembly GCF_000181295.1). NCBI lineage: Eukaryota > Metazoa > Chordata > Mammalia > Primates > Galagidae > Otolemur > Otolemur garnettii. The sequence goes on along the minus strand of NW_003852403.1, from coordinate 8,617,348 downwards.
CCTTGCCCCTGATAAAGTCCTATATTGAAGCCCTAGATCCCGTGGGACAGTGCTTGGAGATGGAACCTTTGGGACATAATTAGGCTTAGATGAGGTCTTAGAGGTGGGGCCCTATTGATGAGATTAGTGCCAATAGAAGGAGAGACATCAGAGAGTTCGTGCTTATTTTCTCTCTGCCATATGAGGACACAGTAAGAAGGTGGCTAGTTGCAAGCTAAGAAGAGAACCCTCACCCAAAGCTGACCCCGTTGGCACACTGGCCTTGAACCTCCAGCCTCGAGAACTGCTGTTCAAGCTGTCCAGTTTATGGTGTTTTTTGGTAGCCCAAGCTGACTGAGATAGCCTCCATCCCCAGGGTTCTGAGTATAAGCAAGAATAAAGCTGGACAGAAAGAGGATAATCATTAAAAATACAAACAGAGGAATATCTAGATTCTGTAAGTTGTAGGTCAAAGTTCCCCATAATGTGGTCCCCACCTCATTCATAACATAGGGATGGGCTGCCATTAGAGGGTGCTCTTCCAGTCACCAGAGGTATTCAAACCAAGGCTGCTTGTACCATTATTGGGGATATCAAAGGTCCCCTTGACCTTGATGCCTCAAACAGGGATTATCTGCTATGACCCTATAAATTCTCTGCCAACTCTGAATGGCCAGAAAGGGCACACAACCTCAGAGAGATGGCTGCTTTAAGTGAAGGAATAAAGGATTTGCATCCAGGCTCTGTGACCAGCAGCTGCACAGCTGAACAAGGTATGTAAACCCCAGCTTTGGTTTCCTCATCTCTAAGATAGAGATGCTACTTCACAGTAGAATAAACTCTCCAATGATGTGTGCAAAGCTCTGAACAGAGACTGACACACAGCAAATTCTCTTCCAGAAATCTACCAGGGTTCTAGGGCCCAGCCAAACTGGTCTATATTCTGTCACCAAATGCCCCACGATCACTGGGCCATCTGGTTTCCTATTGTAAATAACAAAACCCCCTTCCTGTCTCCTTGGGGCACATCTTCCAGCTTCTTCCAAAGACCCCACTGGTGTGGCAATAAATGTGTCCTCTGGAGCTAGTGCAAGGATTTGGATCCTGGCATCTCCATGTGTTGAATCACATGCTCTTGGCAAAGTTATTCAAACTCCGCCTCAAGTACCTGACTCTTAAAATGGGGAACATGTCTCAAGATAAATCTGTTCTTCACAAGAAAGAGTTTCTTATAAGTTTAAAATAGTTAAAGAGAATTCTATGCAAATATATGTACACATGCAAATGAAGCGGGGCCTATTTCTCTAGACATGCGTCTGTTGTAAAATAAAAAAAATACTGTCCTAAACTGCATCCATATTTTGCACCCCTCCTGTCAATGTGTCCTAAAGTGGAACCCCGTATTGTCTGCCCAATGGGACTCTGTCAGGCATGAAGGCTTTATTTATCTCTGAAGACATTGACCTTCATCTGCAGTCACTGTGGAAACACCCTTGCTCCTTCTCTTCTGCATTAGGCTTGTTTCTCTGAGAGGAAAGTGGCCAGAAAAATAACATTATAATATTCATTCATTTATTAAAACATATTGACTAAGCAATGAACTGAGATGCAATTGACCTCATCAGTGAGGTCATGTCTTATTTCCCCTTGGCCCTGTAGTAAGTGATAGCACACTTATTCAACCACAAATCCTGAGTACCTATTTAGAAGAGAGACAAGATACTGTCTTTTAAACCCCAGAGTTATGGGATTTAAATAGCAGTTCTGCCATTGCTGGGAGTTGATCCTTGGCAGGTTCCTTCAACTCAAAAGTCTTCAATTTTTCCAGCTATGAAATGGGAGCAGTCATAGTAACCTACCTTATAGGCTTGTTGTAAGAAATAAATGAATGTATCTGTAATAGTTAAATGGTTCTCAGCACATAGTAAGTGCTCAATAAGTGCTTGCTGTTATGATTACTATGAGCCAGATACTGAAGCTATATGATTTGCTATAAATTTGTCGTCAAGGAATTTCCAGTCTTGTGAGCTACTTACAATCTATAATTACATTTAGTTAAAATAGCAAAGATGCTACCTATAAAGTTTTCTTTCAGGATAAGAACGTTCCCTACTGCAAGAATTATTCTTTTTCCCTTTCTTGTTTATCGATGCTTAAAACATCCATAGTAGGGAAAAGACTAAAAATATACACTAGACATTTGAAAAACATGACACCCAAAACACTATCATGCTTATCAATTTCCTCGATTAATGTGAATAGCTTAAATTGTCCTCTAAAGAGGCACAGGTTGGCTGACTGGATACATAAACTCAGACCAGGTATCTGTTGCATCCAAGAGTCCCACCTTAGCTTAGAGCATAAAAATGGACTCAAGGTGAAGGGATGGACATCTCTAATTCAGGGAAATGGAAATCAGAAAAAAGCAGATGTTGCAATGTTATTCGCTGATACGATAGGCTTTAAACCAACAAAGGTAAGAAAAGATAAGGAGGGTCATTTTGTATTTGTCAAGGGAAATACTCAACATGAAGAGATTTCAATTATTAACATTTATGCACCCAACCAGAATGCTCCTCAATTTATAAAGGAGATCCTGATGTACACGAACACTTTGATATCCTCCTGTACCGTAACAGTCAGAGATTTTAGCACTCCTTTGGCAGTGTTGGATAGATCCTCCAAGAATAAACTAAACAAGGGAATATTGGACTTAAACTTGACCCTACAACAAATGGACTTAACAGACATCTACAGAACATTTCATTCTAAAAAAACTGAATACATATTCTTCTCATTACCCCATGGAACATCCTCCAGAATTGATCACATCTTAGGTTACAAGTCTAACCTCAGCAAATTTAAAAGAATAGAAATTGTTCCTTGTATTTTCTTGGACTACCACTGAATAAAAGTTGAACTCAACAATAATAGGAATCTTCATACTCATACAAAGACATGGAAACTAAATAACCTTATGCTGAATGATAGCTGGATCATAGATGAGATTAAGAAGAAAATTACAAAGTTTTTAGAACAAAACAACAATAAAGACATGAATTATCAGAACCTGTGGGATACTGCAAAGGCAGTCCTAAGAGGGAAATTTATAGCATTGCAAGCCTTCCTCAAGAGAATGGAAAGAGAGGAACTCAACAACTTAATGGGACATTCCAAGCAACTGGAAAAGGAAGAACATTCCAATCCAACCCAGCAGAAGAAAAGAAATAACCAAAATTAGAGCAAAATTAAATGAAATTGAAGACAAAAAAAAAAATTGTTCAAAAGATCAATGAATCAAAAAGTTGGCAATTGAAGCAACACCAAAAATACATTACTGGGATCTGATCAAACTAAAAAGCTTCTGCACAGCCAAGACCACAGAAAGTAAAGCAAGCAGACAGCCCTCAGAATGGGAGAAGGTATTTGCAGGTCATGTTTCTGACAAAGGTTTGATAACCAGAATCCACAGAGAACTCAAACTTATTAACAAGAAAAGAACAAGTAATCCCATCTCGTTGTGGGCAAGAGACTTAAACAGAAGTTTCTCTGAAGAAGACAGGTGCATAGCCTACAGTCACATGAAAAAATGCTCATCATCTTTAATCATCAGAGAAATGCAAATCAAAACCACTTTGAGATATTATCTAACTCCTATAAGAGTAGTCAACATAACAAAATCCCAAAACTACAGATATTGGCATGGATATGGAGAAAAGGGAACACTTCTACACTGCTGGTGGGATGGTAAACTAGTATGTTCCTTTTGGGAAGAATTTTGAAAACACTCAGGGATCTAAAAGTAGACCTGCGGTCCAATCCTGCAATTCCTCTACTAGGTATATATCCAGAACAACAAAAATCACTTTACAACAAAGATATCTGTATCAGAATGTTAACTGTGGACCAGTTCATAATTGCCAAGTCATGGAAGAAGCCCAAGTGCCCATCAACCCATGAATGGATTAATAAACTGTGGTATATGTGCACCATGGAATATTATTCAGCCTTAAAAAAAGATGGAGACTTTACGTCTTTTAACTTTACATGGATGGAGCTGAAACATATTCTTCTTAGTAAAGTATTTCAAGAATGGGGGTAAAAAAGTATCCAATGTACTCAGTACTATTATGAAATCAACATATAATCACCCACACTTCCATGTGAAAGATAAAACACATATAGCCCAGGATGAAGGAGGGAAGAGAAGGGGGAGGAGAGTGGAGGGGGAAGATTGGATGGAGGGAGGATAATTGGTGGATCCTCCAATATTTGAAAAACATGACACTCAAAACACTATCATGCTTATCAATTCTCTCAATTAATGTGAATAGCTTAAATTGTCCTCTAAAGAAGTATCCAACGTACTCAGTACTATTGAGTGGTGCATTTTGCAAGGGTTCATGTCAAATCTATTAAGTGTACAGCATAAATGTCTTAACACAATAATTAAGTAAGTGAAGTGAAGGCTACATTGGCCAGTTTGATGTAAGCATTCCAAATTGTGTATAAAATCAGCACATTATACCCCATAAGTGCGTTAATATATACAGTTATGATTTAATAAAAATAAAATAAAATGCACATCGCCCTGGGGGTATTTGTCCCTCAGTTGGAAAGTAGTGTTGCGTCGGGGAGGGAGAGAGGCATGAGAAGCACTTGGGGCATGGGGGAGGGGATCAGCCATAGAGGAAGGAATGGACAGAGCCTCCCTGTGAAGCAGACAATGAAATAAAACCTAAATCCACTTGTGGGCCAATGCTGGCCCTATTTTTAACTGACAAGTGAGTCATCTAACATCTGTGATTTGAAATAGGGGAGTGTCAAGGCTGCATCTATGACCAGGCTCATATCAACTGTACTAGAATTTACTTCCAAAAGTCCAGACTACTTGAATTCAATGCCTCCAGGTCACTTCCTCACATGCCAACTGTTATTAAAATTAGGAACTAAGATGCCTGTGGCATTTGCACAAGCTTCAAGTTAGGAGAAAAGATACTTCACTTTGGTCTCTGCCTTGACTACTCAAGAAAATCTTCCCTAATCTCCTTAATACCCTGCCCGACTCTCCTCCCTCCTTCATTTTCTTCCTTCTTTCCTCCTGAGAACTAACCAGCTGAGGGGTGGAGCAGTCTCATTCATCCTGTTCTTCCTTCCTCATCCTTCCCCTCGCTGTCAGCTGGCACTGAACGCCACCACACTCTGGGTCCCTAGAGTTTCCTCTCATTTCCAAGGTGACAGTCCCCGAGGCACTGTCTGTCCTAGTGCACCACGTGGGATGTTGGAGACAAATGAATCCAGCCTGCTCCAATCTCCCCTCCTCTTCCCCAAGATGAAAACCTGAGCTCAAAGAAGAGAACTGGACTAATCCTCCCTAATCTTACTTCCCGCGGTAGGCACCAGCTGGGAAGTAGACACATGGTTCCAAGCTTCCCTCCTGCCTGACATTTGGAACTATAGGGGACAGATGGCAATCCTTGGTCACTGAAATACCCACAGGTTTGGTTTTTGAGATTTCTATCCCCATCCACTACAGGGAAGACCTGAATCAGATTACATGGTTATCAAAAAAAGAAGAACCAAAACCCATAGATAGGGATAAACCAGGGTATGGTTCTGCCACCTAAAATTGGAAGGCTGGATATCACCAAGCACCAGCCAGCACCAAGCACCTGCCAGCATCAGTACAAGAGTGAGAGGCACTGAGGGTACAAAATTTAAGGCTGACCCTGCTTTGCATAACCCTCAGAGTAAGGGTCTCCTTGAAATTCTGCACCATGGGCTTTCCTCCCACCTTATCCTAGTCTCACCCTGGCACCCGCAATGAGTCTACTACAAAGTTCGGCTCTGAAATTGGCTCTGCATTTCCTGCGGCTCCTGGCGAGAGAGAAACACACTGGGTTATGATTACTATGAACTGGAAAAACCTATAAAGACAATTCAGAGATCAACTTTATCCTAAAATTAAATTCAAGCAGAATTTTTGTGCCAGCGGCTTTGAATAAAGACTGGAGAACACAGTGAATTATATCTTCAATTATAGTTTACAAAGAACAGAGTCACTCCTTCCAAAAGGGCACTCTTGATTTAGCTCTCTACCGAGGCAGAAAGCATAACACAGACTCTCGGGTCAGTAAAAACATTTTCCCAAGGCCCTCAGATATCACAGGATTTAGCGATGTGTAATTTGGATGCCCAGTGTTAAGTTAAGGTAAACTTGGAAAAAAGAAAATGAAGCGTTTGTTTTGAGGGGGATTAATTTACCAACAGGCACACCTCAGCTATGTTTTGTTCTGAGGCTCTAAATTAACACCAAGATCAACATCTGGATAATCTAAATCAGGGGTTGGCAATTTTCTTCTGTAAAGGGACAAATCATAAACATTCCAGGCTTTGTGAGCCACACAACCTCTGTGACCAGTGCTCAACTTGGCCATCACAGTGCGAAAAGTGGCCTCACGTGGTGTATAAACAAATGAGCTTGGCTACACCCAAACTTTATTTCCAAAAATAGATGATAGACCAGATGTAGCCTGCAGGCCACAGTTTTTCAACGTCTGGTCTAGTTAACATTTTGGAGGGAGGAAGGAATGTTTAATTTAAAAATAGGTATTTCTACCTTTTGCAAGGTAGATTTCTGTAATTAGCAACAATTGGTCATTCCTTCTGGTCCCTGTGACACTCACTTTCATTCCTAATACCACGCTAATTGTATTGTTCTAGCCTAATTCAGACACGTGTAAGTTATTTCTATTCCAATAGATGATGAACTCCTTGAGGTCAGGGTCTCTGTCCTTTCTCCTCACATATAACCCATGGTGCCTAGGAGCAAAGCCAGGAACTCTGCACTTGCTTAAAATGCTGAATGAGGGTGATTCACATCTTTGGTTTTGACATTCAAGGACTGGCGATCTGTTTAACCTGAGAGGAGAAAGAGTCTCATTCAAAGGATGGATTGTCACCCACTCCCTTCTACGCATCATGCTTCTAATCTAACCGGTCTTGAATAAAACTGTGCTAAAGGCAGAAACTAATTTGTTCCAACCACAAAGAAGTGATTCCAAAGTCCTTGGCTCAAGTGCTCATTTCAACATGTGTTTCCTATGAATAAAGGAGTGATGGCTTCTATCTCCTTACTTGTGTTCGCATGTCCAATATCCAGAGCATAGCCGCATTCAATAAATGTGTGCTGAAGAAATGAGGAAAGGAATCTAAGTTGGGCTTAGTTTATGAACCCTTGGTTGTGTTAAAGGCCTTTGCCAACTGGTTCAGGTGGCTACGATATTTTTCTGGGCAAGATCTTGTGCTGTTGGCCGCCTGGTCAAACCCACATGTAGCACTGCCTAGGGAAACAATCTATCTCCAATCTCAACCCCAATTTGTCCCTACGAATAAGGAGGTCACCGATCTGAGTTTGAATGGCAGGCTTCGCTGACCTACCGATTCTGTTCCCCTCGCCCATTTCTGCAAAGGACTCGTGAATGACAGGGGATGGGAAACTGGAATCTCTACCCTTTTACAGAACAGTGCAGGAGGCACAAAACCATCCCCGTAATGGTCCCGCGTCAGCAGACGATGTCAGGGAAGTCCTCACAGCATGTCACTTCACTGATGAAGAGGATCACGTCTAAGCAGTGATGCCTGATCTCTACACAACAGGTCACTCACAACAGGAACAATCCCACAGATAAGAAAAACTCCAGCAAGTTGGTCTCGGACTCGGACAACGCCTGCCAAGACGTGATTTATGGGAAAATAAATAAAGCAGGTCTACCAGTTTATCATCAGCCATGAGTGGCTTCTTCCTTCCTGCCACAGACAAGCGAGGATGTAAATGAGCCCCACACTCACACGGCTGCTTATGCTGTTTCTCTTCCCCGACTGCCCGAGGTGGAGGCTTGCAAATAAAATCAAACCACCATTATTCGGCGCTGATTATCTAATAAGAACATGAAATAGGCCGGCCCTGTCTTTTTCCTCCATCAAATGTCTTCCTTGGAGCCATTTCGCCAATGACAGCAGGAGCCAAGAGAGGAAATTAATGGACGTGCATTTCAAACCCAGTAAGCAGAAGGGGAGAACCAGAGAAGTGAAATGAATTAGTCAGCAGTAAGTCACCCCACCTCTGTCACATGGGAAGCTTTTTTCCCATGAAAGCTGTTAGAGCCAGAAACACGGTAAGAAGTGGTCCGTACTTTAAAGAAGCGCAAACAATAACAAAAAATCAAAGCAAAAATGAAAAACACAAAATACGTAATCATTCAGTGAAACCAACAACAAATTTTTTTTTTTTTTGGCCTAGAAGTTATTTTTTTTTTAAATTGTGGTTTAAATGATGTTACTACAGCGTAACTTCACCAGCTTAATTTTATTACTTTGATGGTATTTTTTCATTATTTTACTTGTTATCCTTCTATAAATTTATTTTTAGATGTGACTCTTATAAATAGACTATTATTAGATATTTTCAAATACAAGTTATTAATGAGTGCTGAGAGCACAGCCCACAAGGCAGAAGTTTGGAGACAATGCAAAAACTCACATGGGTTGATGATTTAAACTTCCTTTCATGATAATTCGTTTAACTGCTGAGAGAGAGAAAGAAGACAATAAAAAAACAAAAAAGAACTGAAGGCTTCTGGAGGCTACGGAAAGAACATTTGGAAAGACCATGCAGGCGTCCTCTAACTACAGCCCGCGGGCCACATGCAGCCCGCCTAGGACGTTTATCCGGTGCACCGGGTGTTTTTGCCACCACTGCCTGTCCTGCTTAGCAGCCGACTCGTCCCGGGGCCCACAGTCCGGCCCTCCAACGGTCTGAGGGACAGTGAACTGGCCCTCTGTTTAAAACGTTTGAGGACCCCTGGCTTAAAGAATTAAGTCGGTTCTAGTTTCAGGAGTATTTCAACACACTGTGTTACCTTAGACAAATTCCCTTCCCTGTCCATGATCAGGCTTTTTATCAGAGGAGAGGGAGGGAAGGAGGGATCGGGAGTGTCAGTAGTAGACCTTTCAGGTCAAGTTTCTATACTTAAACTCTCTGCTTCTGGAGGTCAACAAAGAAATATTACGTTAAAAGTAGCCCAGGTAAGAAAAATAACGGTTCTCCTAAATCTGCAGTTTCTATAGCTACGCTGCAACTCTGAGCAGATGCGAGTGTCCATGCAATGTGACTCTCTCCTGTGAACTTCCTTCTGCCTGTTGCAGACCTGGCCTCCCAGCCGGACCAGATGCGGCGGGATGCTGGAGCACCAGGCTTATTAAGATGCCTAATTTCTGAATGATCCCACTCACACCAGGAGGACGGCATTTGGAGCAAGATGTTCCATCTCAATGGACTTACCTTGTGGAATGATTTCTTTTTATAAATTCTAATCGCCACTCACTAATTAAGAGAGATGTTACACTAGGCAGGAAAATCATTGAGTCGGTGAATCTTGCAATTTTCCCCAGCACATTTCCTGAGCCAAAAGCCTTGATTTGATGCGCTATTTTTGGGGTGTGTGTAGACCAGAGGGCAATATGGGAGGGGAAAAAGCATAGACCACAGCTTCTCACTCACGAGTCATCATGGGTCTGGCACAGAAAAGGACTCGCACTTTCCCACATTAAAAGAGTTCAAATGTCCATGCTCGGGAATCAGGGGACTACTCTGATTAAAGGCAGGGACTTTAAGACAGGCCTGGACTAATTTATTTTTGTCTATGTTCAGGACGGATGGTTCAAGACTGTCCTTTTCATCTGTCATCTCTACATTTAGGATCTGAGAGGCACATGGGAGGTGCTCAATAAATGCGGTGACTAAATTTTAATCCTGGTTCTACCATGCATAAAGCTGTGACCTGGAATACTTTCCCTTAGTAACTGCTTAGAGACTCTGTGACCACAGAGTCAATTTCCCATGATCTCTGTGTGTGTGTGTGTGTTTTGTTGTTGTAATATTATTTTATAAAATGGGATATCTCAGCATCACCTGAGAAAAGCATTTCATGATGAACAGCTTATTTGGCAGGTGATCTCAGGAAACTACAGGGGTACTGAGAAAGGGGTGGGAAAGCATCTATAAAGAGTTCATTATTGCGGGCGCCAGTAGTCCCAGCTACTCAGGAGGCTGAGGCAGGAGAATTGCCTAAGCCCAGGAGTTGGAGGTTGCTGTGAGCTATGTGACGTAACAGCACTCTACATAGGGCGATAGAGTGAGACTCTGTCTCTACAAAAAAAAAAAGAGAGAGAGAGAGAGAGAGTTCATTATCAAGCAAGTATCAGTGTGGGCAACTAAAGAGAAATGCCAGTGGGGGGTCTGCACATAGCTCCTTGGGTACATGGCAGGGTTTTCCGGTGGAGAGGGAGGGGGCTGGGGTATTGGACTATCACCTCTAGTTGGCCACTGGTTCGGGGCTGTGAACTCCCTGGCACTTATGACCTGTAGGCAAGCCCACAAGCAAGCCGCAGGGACTGGAGAAAGCCCTCAGGCAAAGAGAGGCTGATGCCGGCAATTCTAAATCTGGCCAACAGCACCACAGGTAAAAGGCAAAGGGTTCTGGGGGCACCCACAGGGCCTGTCTCCTCGTGGGTTATCTTCACGCTTAAAGGAAAGCGTGTGTGGGAAGGACTTTTGACTCTCTACACTGAACCTCCCTTTGTTCAGGGCTTCCCGCTATTAGAAGAGAACATAGAGGGGGAAGCTTCTCCCTGATGCCCTGGAGAGCAGGAGTCAGGGAGAACACAGTTGTCCTTGGAAGTGGGCTAGGCACACCCGCATCTTAAAGGCTCTGAGAATTCTTACAGTTAAGAAACTCTTTAATCAAATGAGGATCTCCAAACTTACTCGGCAGCACAGAGCTCTCTTTACAAGCACTGCTTGCCAACTTTCAGGAAAAGAGCTGATCCCGGTGAATTTTACCCAGAAAAACCTTCCATCATCTCCAGCTCACCCCTAAAATTCTGCTGACAACTGTCCCCTTAATCCACCCAAATCTCTGATTTCACCTCCTTTGCCAATGCACCCCAAACCCATCCTCACAATTCTTTTGCTCTTTCATTTCTCAAAGTCATACTGGTTTCAACTTGGCATTTGAAATTTCTCACTGGGATCCATCCACACGTGCAGCTCATCTCTCCAAAGAAAGGAAGGTATCGCAACCCACGTCTGGTTGGTTAGCGGTCACCAAGTCCTGCTTCTTCAGGAGGCAGCATTACCAACAAGCAGAGGCCACGGTCTCATCACTGTCACTTACTAGCTTTTCCCGCATCGTTTTTAAAATGAGAAGATGACTCTGGTTCATGGGTCACCACAAAGATTGCGTGGGACACGGCACGGGCTTGCAGGGCAGCACAACCACCAACCAACACTCAGTGAGTGTGACCCACCTTCCAAGTCTCTTCCTTTCACCAACCCACTGAGCCCCGATTCAAAATCTTACTGACTTAGAAAACTGTCATGGGAAAAGAAAATGGGATGACGATCGAGTAGGAATGCTGTCAGAATAATTCAGGCCGCTTAGTGAGTATCTGCATCTGTACAGTTGGCTGTCTAGGTAAGTAGATTGCACAGTCGGTGTCCATTTATGCAGAGACACAGATGTAAATGCACACGTAGACAGACACGGAGATAGTTCATTCAGCTGACGCTTACCGGGTGCCAAGCCTGCTGCCATGCTGGGAGACAGCACTGAATCCCAGACCACAGAGATCTATACAACTATACAAACCAATAAATAATCACAAATTGCTACAAGTGGTCCCAAAGCAAAGAGACGCCAGTGGGGAGCGCTTTCGACTGTGTGGTCAGCCAAGGCCTTTCTGATGAGGTGCAGATCAGCTGAGAAGTGAAGGGCGCGAAGGCCACTCTCCAGGGGAGGATGGACAGGCACCATCCAGCAGAGAGAAGCACAGGTGGGAGGAGGCAGGAGCTGCCAGGGCAGGCCTGTGGGCCACAAGGGAGGCTGGGTTTGGACTAGGAAGGGAAAATTGAAAGAGGTAAAAGACATGATTATGCTGAAAAGAGTTGACATTTTAGAAGGTCCTTGCAAATGACTAGAGAAAGGAGATGAGTGTCACATGCTCGGCCCATCTTTCCTGCCTGTGACCGATCTCCAAAAAGCGTGATTCTGTAATAAACCCAAGCACAGTGGGTCAGATTCCTTTCCAGTCATGTTTAAATAGTTCACTGAATCTCCATGACACCTTCAGTGAGGTGGCTGTGGTTATCCCCATTTTACAGAGGCACCAACTGAGGCACAGAGACATCGAATAGCTTGTCCTCAATCACCCAGCAAGTGGCTGAGGCAACAGGGCTTCAAAGCCAGGAACTGGGGCTCCAAAAGCCATCTGCCCCCCTGCCCTGTTCCACCTCCCTGGAATCCCCTGAGTCACTGCTCAGGCTGCTCTGCTCTGCTGCTCCCAAGTGTTCATCCTTCATAACCCTGAACCCCAACCCAAGCACCTTCCTTCCCAGCCGGGTGGAGGAAGTGTCTCCATCATTATGATCTGAGCTAAAACAGCAAGAAGACGCTACGTAAAAAGCAGACCTGGGGGAGTACTGAGCACGTTAACATACTCTACTAAGACGAAATAAAACTTGAACTATAGCCCCAGAAGAGAATGTTATGAAACCTTGACAACGTGAAAATAATAACGTAACTAGTAAGCGAGGGCGAGAGACGTGGAAGGGAATATACATGTGGTACGTTCCTCTCCTTCCTCTACAGAAAGTTCATCTGTATTACATCAAGTTAAAAAACAGAGTTAAATGAAAATATGACTCTACCTTCATTATTTTTCCTAGTTGCTTTCTCGTAATCATACCTGCATGTCTTTCTCTGTTTTTTCTTTTTCTTTTTTCTTCCTTTCTTTTTTTTTTTTTTGAGATGGAGTCTCACTCTATTACTGTAGATAGAGTACCCGGGCATCATAGCTCCCAGCAACCTCAAACTCTTGGCCTCAAGCAATCTTCTTGACTCAGTCTCCCGAGTAGCTGGGACTACAGACACCCACCACAATGCTCAGCTAGTTTTTCTACCTTTAGGAGAGACAGGGTCTGGCTCTTATTCAGGCTGGTCTCGAACTCTGGAGCAATCCACCCACCTTGGCCTCCCAGAGTTGCTAGGATTACAGGCGTGAGCCAGCACACCTGGCCATTCCTGTGGACATCTTTAGGAACTAAACATTACCAAAGTTTAGCGATTCCTTCATTTTTCTCCAATGTTTTTCCACATTCAAGTAAACTTAAACATTTTATTTTTTAAAATAGCATGCACAGCACAGATTCATTTGATATAAATTTCTATTTGTCTATGTAACATTTATCTAATGTATAAAAAGATATCTAGAGTCATCTTCACCTGATACAGACAAATGTTTATGTGGTTTATTTTACTTTGCTCAATTCACTCTTCTCCGCATTTTCTACGTTGCTTCCATTTCTCTTAAATGACTATGCCATTTTTTTTAATAGAATTATTGCAAAAACACGTGATGAAGATGTCCCGGCCTCCTTCACTCAATCCCATAAAATAAGATGCTCCTTATGTAAGAACAAAACAAGAACTTCCTCATCTTGAGAGTTCTGGAAGCATGTTTGTGATTTCCGGAATGTAGCACATCAACTAGAAAAACCAGACCCTCATCCTGACTCAAACGAGGCAAATTCCCCAGCACGGGCCACATCTGGGAGGTCCTGAGCACATGGCTGCAGTCTCTCCAAGCTCCACTGCCTTTAATGGGAACAGCGTCCTGGCACCTTCTCCGGGGTCATAGCAGTGAGCTCCGTCCTCGGGTCACCTGCGTTACTCACGCCCCAGCAAGGTCCTGCACCTGCTCAGTGCTGAGCTGCCTGTCTTCTCAGGCTCCTGGTGCCCACGGGTTGGGGGCTGGCAGGGAGGGAGCTGGAAGAATTAAGGATCCGCTCCAGGGAAGCACACGGCCAGGTCAAAGAAGGAGGGTAGACAGGTCACGTGCAGGGAAGTGATCTGATACCTCCGAGGCTCAGAGAAAATAATCCACAATAACTGGAAGGACAGAAATGGGACTGAGAAACAACAACAAGAAACACTTGAAAGGAGGAGGAGATCTGAGCCAGTTCATTGTCCTCGGGAATCTTCTTTGAGGTAAAAGGGCTGCAGGAAATGAGAGGGGGAAATGAAACAAGCAGAGTAAGAGGGAAATAATGACCCTAGTCATCAGCTCGGGATTAAAAGATGTGCTATTTCCTTTGATCTTCACAACAACTCCCTTAGGCAGTGAAGGAAAGAGCTCATGTCCTTATTATAAGGTGAGGGTGATAGGATCCAGAGACCGGAGCTTCTTGCTCAAGGTCAACTGACCGGCAGGAGTACAGTCTGGCCCACAAGGAGATATCTGGACTCAGGCCCAGGGCCAGGGGTCTCCTCTCTCACCCCATCCACCTGCTCATAGAAGTGAGAGCTGTAGAAATCTGAGATTCCCCACAGTGCCTTCTCCATGCAGCCTAGCTGACTGCTAGCTCCCTTCCTACCCGGCTCCAACCCTAATCCTAACCCTAACCCACGGCGGGGGTCAAAGCCAGGCTGACTGGAGAAGCTTGATGTAAACTTCAGTGATGGCTCCCCAGCAAGCTGTCCTCAGAGCCCCTTTGTGTCCTAGGGAGGAAAGTTTCCCGGTGGAGGTTAAGTCTGATGCTTGGGTTTAAGGCATGAGTCAAGGCCAAGCTTGGGTAGTTGCCCAGACTTGATTTCACAGGAGGAAGGGGGTTCAAGGCAACAGCACTCTTTAGGGGAAGGAGGGAGGGAAGACCGTGTGTGGTGGATATGGTCGCCTGGCCAGGAAACACATTAAGTGCAATCAGTAACCCTCACATTCTCACCGACACTGCAAGAAGTGGGATAATAACCTCGACCAATAGTGCACCCCTCCTCCTAACAACACAGGTTTAAACGAAAAACATTATACATTAAAAATACCAGCACTTTATAAACTTTGTGTTGTGTGAGTCCCTCCCTCCCCCCATTCTTTTTCAAAACAACTAGGTTGGCACATGAATTACGCTGTGTGCTAAAGAATATATCACACGGCTGTGAATTACAAGGTCATAATTTTACCAGCAATTTTAGAAGCTGCCATAAACCATCCAAGGTCTGAGAGTTTTAATACATTTGGGTTTTTTTTCCCCTAAGCCCTTAGAATGGCATTCTAGGCCAGCTATTAAAAGATCCTTCATTTCTAGCTTTTGTTTTGGAAAATAATCGTCCTACAGTTACACCATCTGCTCTTTTCTTTTCTTCCTTCCATACTGTGTCACTCCCTTTTCTTTCTTCTTAAACTCCTGGCTATCTAGTCTTAGATAGATGTTCCCTCAGCATCTAATGAGAATGAGTGGCTTAATGCCGGACTTTGAAGGAGAAAACTTCCCAGAAGCCACACCATTTTTTGCCCAAGGTTTGCTTAAGATGTAGAAACGGCCTTGGGCCGGGTGGCCCTGTGTAATCGGAAACCCTTCCCGTGCTCTGACCGTCTTCCCCACTGCGTTTAAGTTGCACCTACATTGCCCCCTGCCCCATTTGTAAGTCATTGCTCATTTGCAAACACTGGCCCTCAGTTTGGCCTCCTCTCTCCTCTCTAGCTAGCAAAGTTCTACTTCAGACTCCCCAAAGCCACCAGAACATCACTTCTTTTCAGACAGTCCTGGCCGTCTCCTCTCCACCTGTCCCCCCAGCACCACCCTGCTGTGCTCAGCCCAGCACACAGGAGTCTTTCCTTACTTCCCCCTGCCCCACCACTGAGTCACCAGCCCCTACTTCCTTCCTTTTGTTCATTCGTTCATTTCTGAATCCCCATGTTCATGGAGGGTTCCTTTCAGTAATTCCTCTAAAATGTGACACAGTGCCTGGAACACAGTAGGCACATAATAAATGTCTGTGGAGTGAAACAAAATGGCATGAAGGGAAGACCTGGGAGGATGGATTCCACCTCTGTGCACCTGTTGGGCAGGGTGAAAGAGAAGGTCCAGGACAGGGCAACAGGGAAGGCCTCCTTGATCTCTCCCCAAGGGCTTCAGCGGCTCTGCCTGCCCCAGTTACTACAACCACCCACTGCAGATCAGCCCCCCCCCGCCCCCCCCCACCGACTGAAACATCAGACGCGTCTACTATCTGGTTTCCCAAAGCACCGTGCAGATTCCTCCCTGCTCACGATCTCCCACGGCCCTTTGCTCCATGTAGTCAAAACTTTCCCAGGCTTCAAGGCTCAGCTCAAGCCCAGCTCCCCTAGCAAGTCCCCATGGCCACAGGCACAGCTATCTGCTTTCAACTCACACTGTGTGACATGTGTGGCCTCATCAAACTCAGCTACCCTCTGAACAGAGGCCTGAACTAATTGGTCTGCACTAAGAGCTTGGGGGCCTGCCAGTGCTCCACAGCATGGTGAGACTGGGACTTGTTAAAACACCTCTAACTCCAGCCCAGGCTGCGCTGTGTACCGGCTGTGTGACATTGCACACCTCTGAGAACATCCTTATCTGTATCTGCCAAACTGGGGATAATAATCACATCCACCTCCTAGAGCCGATCAAATACAGAAGTGTTTGCAAAATGTTTCCAGATAGTCAAACAGATGTGGAGATGTTGTTGTGTGTTATAAATACACCTGAGTCAACTCCGGCGGTCCTGACAGGCCCCGATTCTGTTAGTCATTCTTTCCCATGTCATACTGTCTTGGCACAGAGCTTTGTTTCAAATGAAGAACTGAACAGATTCAAGCAGGAGGCTTAACCACTCATAATTTAGGTCTGCTTTCACTCTCACCAAGAAATACATGCAGAGCCTTGACACCCCACTCTTGACTTACGAGTCTATTTCCCCAGGAGGCCCAGTCCCTCCAAGGCTTTTTCATTCTTGGAATATGGTCAACCACAGGCTCAGCTGGAACTGCCTGGTGATGGAAACACTGCCCACCCCATGGCCCTCGCCCATGTGATAGGCTCCAAGGACAGGTGTGGGACAAGGAAGGAAATAATAGTTGTTTTATCAACACCTGTGCTCATTCACTCAGCACGAGGGGAGCAGGACAGGCAGGATTTTCCATTTGGACTCACTGGTATATCCCACCGGTTTTAATAGTAGTTACCGCATTGTACCAACCCGATTCCTGATCCCAGAAAAATCAGGCACACTAGATTCTGTCATTCAATTACTGTCCCTTGAAGCTGATAGATAGATGTGTGCACGCATCATGCAATCAACACACGGATAATGTGGGAATTACATCTAAAGCGGTAAGTGCATTTGCACACGTTTAAAATCTTATCTTGTCATGCTAACCTTTCAGTGTTATTATTTAATTGTGTGTTCATTCCTCTGTTATAGTTCCCCATCAAAGACTTTAAAGTCCCAATGTAGACAAGGTATTTTGAATTCCTATATCCATAACTAGATTAGTCTACTCTCGGCTAAAATTGTGTCTTACATTTCACAGCATGCCCTGCAGAACAAGCACAGTGCGATGATCAATACGTATCTGTTGAATGAATCAGTTATTAATCTCAAATTACATCCCAAATCCTGTTCTTACCTCCCTCTGCCTTTTCTCTCCCCAACAGACATCGAGAAGCACACTGATTCTACATAAATAGTTATTACTCTGGGCCCAGTTAAAGGTACTCCAAATGCATCCTTTCAGGTAAAAAGAACTATAATCCTCTGAGCCAGGAGCCGTGAAACTGACAGCAGCTAAGGGAATTATCCTCCCGTACAGCTAACGCTGTGAATCAAACAGTTTTAATAAGCAAACAAAAATCTCTCAGACAATTAAGTTCCTGTGTAAGATCCTTTGTCCTGGCATTCCCAAAAGGATTCTAGAGAATTGAAAAATTGTTGGTGATAGAGAAACTACTAGCTGGAGTATAGTAGATTATTGGGTTAAGATAGGCTAGAAACCAAAAAAGGAAGGGATGGAGGAAGGGAGGAATGGAGGGAGGGAAAACAGAATAAGAAAAATTATGCAAAAGTTTCTAAGGGTCTAACTTTATCTTATTTCTTTTTTTGGCTGGGGCTGGGTTTGAACCCACCACCTCCAGCATATGGGATCACCGCCTTACTCCTTTGAGCCACAGGCACCGCCCCTTCACCTTACTTCTATTTGGGTTAACATTTTCCTAGACCACTTTTCATCTTCCAGAAACAAAAAAGACAGGGACTTTATTGTTTTGTGACTACGGTGCAGAGATAACATCTTTGCCTTTACTTGCAATCGAGATCAAGACTTGGAAGACCCAAGCCAAATGAGAGGAGCTGATTTTTTTTTTTCTTCTTAAATTTTTCCCTCTGATCTCTAAGGAAGTTATCTGAAAACACACTGGCACGGAGATAGAAATAGCAAAAAGGTTTTAAGCCCCAGACAGGCTAATTCATTTAGAGATAGTGGAAGAATCACTCTATCACATTGGTTTTCCAAGTCTGTTAAATCAGGTATGTTTGAAAGATGATTGTGTTTCATGGAGGGTGTTATCGAGAAATCCCCAATTAATTTAAGAGTGCTTCATGCACCTTAATAAAACAGATGGCAGGGGTCATGTTTACTACACAGCTGTGACTCATCCTTTGAAGATTTAACCTGCCAAGGATAATGATCTCGTCTTTATAATAGTGACTAATCATTTCCGTTTGTATGTCCAATGCCTGCTACAGAGGCCAGCACAGAGCAAGTACTCAATAATTCTTGAGCATAAAAATGAATACATTGACTAAAAAACTCATGAAACCTTTACCCTAACAATTCGCAGACTTCCTATAACAGGGGTTGCTAAACTGCAACCTGCGAGCCGGAGCTGGCCCGTGGCCAGTTCACATACAGCACGTAAGCTAAGAATGTTTCCACCCCCCAACATTTTTTAAATAGTTGAAAAATATTGGACTATTTTATACAATACGAAAGTTGTATGAAATTTAAATTTCAGTGTCCATGAATAAAGTTTTATTGGCACACAGCCATGTGCATTCTTTCATGTATTGACCATGGCTGCTTTCGTGCTACAACAGCAGTGTTGAATAATGGTAACCAAGACCGTATGGCCCCCAAAGCTAAAAACATTTGCAGAAGAAGGTTGCTGTGCCCTGTCCCACAGAATGGCACTTGGGTGCCCTCACCAGTTTGTCATTCACGCCATTGTTCACTCTACGGCTATTTACTGGGGATCTCCCATGTGACCAGTGCTCTGCCCCTGGTCTGGTGATAAAATATAGAGCTGAGAAAGTTCCCTGCCATGATATTTCCACAGACTGGGCCAGAAAAGAACTCATCAAATAATCTTACAAGTACCTTCGCAATTATAAGTGGAATGAGCGCCAAGAGCTGGTGCATGGGGCAACCTTCCATCATGTGCCAGTAGTTATCCTAATTACTACACACTGTCAAATCAGTACCCAAACTCTAGGGTTAAGGAGGATTTTTTTTTTTTTTTTTTTTTTTTACTGCTTTTCTTTTCTTCTCAAAGATTCTTTTCATTCTCAGGGAGATTCATCTTTGAGATCGACTCTTCCACAACATGCTTCTGCTCCTTATGTGACACTCTTCCTCTGTGTAATCCCAGCACCTAGAACAAAGCCTGACACATGAAAGGCACATGGGGCATCAAGGCTGCATGAATGTGAGAATTAATTCATGAGAAGAAGATATGTGGGCAAATTCCTTGGCATCCCTGGGCCCAAGTTTTCTCATAAGTAAAATAAGGAGGCACGATGTTCTCAAGACTTCCAGTTTAGCACTGTCACTCCTCAGGTCCCGGGAGCTGGCCCCCATCTGGCTTTCTGATTCACTCATTGCCGCGGACATAAGGCAGCCTCCCTCTGACTTGGCAGTCTGATGCATCTTCTCCTGAGTGACACATGAACCCTGCCCAAGGCAAGGCGGCCTGCACCAATCCATTACACAGATCACTGCTGACAGTGAACGGGCGTATACCTTGGGGTTTCTGCCAAGGTCTGCTCAAGGTCTTTGGCATAAAGGGTGGCCAGACCGAACACATCCCAGCAGGGAAGAGAGAGGACATTGGCCTCATAATTTGGCCAATTAGGGCTATGAATCGTGAAGATCTTCTTTCCACGTGCATTTCTAAGTGGCCATTTCAAAACAGATAGCTATTTTAAAGTGCACACATATCCATATAAATCAGCCTCCTTGTCCTCCACCCTCCCCCACACTGATCATTTTATTTTTTAAAAATCCTGGATCATAAGGAGCCCTGAAAACCTGACTCCAGCATTACTTTCTAGCTCTTGCCCCTTCTGGAAGTAGTTGTTCTCCTTTGCCATCCAGACCCCATGGAAGCAGCTTTGACCACAGTACATTTGCATGGGCCACTTGTTTTTCTTGCCTTAATAACTGCCTGGTTCTACAGAGGCCACAGCCAGACAGTCAAAGTGCTCCTTGATCAACACAACTGCTTCCACAGTTCCTGTTAGCCCTGGAACAACAGACCCAACCACTTGAACATGTCTCTTCCTGAAAATCCTAAACTTTTCTTTTCGCAAAGCAATAAGGAATCTGTGTGTTTTTTCCTCCTTGTGCCATGGCTCCCTCCCTTCATTCAGTTTCTTCCTTTTTTTCTGCTCCATTTAAAATATATATATATAT
>NW_003852403.1:8595937-8596625 GCF_000181295.1 Otolemur garnettii | reverse complement strand
AAAAATATTCACTTTTTTTTTTTTTTTTTGGCCTCTTGTCATATTATGCTGCAACTGCTGGGCAGCTGAAAGAATATCATATGAAAAGCTCTATTATCTTCTGAAGAAATGACCTTTGGGACCCATTCAATGGTAGTCAATGGTAATATCATAGTAACTTGCCTCCCAAGAGGAAAGAATGAAATAATAACACTAATAATAGGAACCCAGGGCAGTCTGCCTTTAAATGCTTGTACTTCTGGTTCATAAATCAGTTTTGATTCATTGGGGCACACATATTATGGCTAGACAAGATTTTATTAATAAAGTTCCTATTTCTGTTTCGCTTTGATAAACATACCTACTCAGAGTCTGTGCATTCTTTTCATTTCTCGAAGCTGAAAATTTGACGTACAAAAAGCGCAGCGGCAGATCGCATCAATATTTCTTCCCAATTCAAAACCAATCCAGTCAGAAGACAGAAGTGGAGACAGGGACCGCCTTGACTCTGGAGTCAGGCGGGACTCCCTCTCTGTGACCTGCCCTGGAAGGCCCTTCCCGTTGGTCTCCTGCAGGGAGCTGGTTTCAGTTTATACTCGGCCTGAACACATATGCCTACTTTTCAAAATCCTAGCTATCCGCTTCACTTTTATCTTTTCTCTGGGTTTTATACATAGTCTTTGGACCCTCCAGGGGTCTTCTAAAAATT
>NW_003852403.1:8589577-8595502 GCF_000181295.1 Otolemur garnettii | reverse complement strand
GTAACATTGGAGAAAGGGTTTCTTCTGATGCCATTTGCAAATTCAAGTTATAGTGATATAAATTTACTAAAATATTCACCTTATCACAGTAGGAGTTTTTGGTTGTGTGTTTTTTATCTGATGGAACCTGTCTGATGCTGTCAGAAGATGCCGACGTACAGACTTTGCAATGGATATTGGAAAAAAGATGTGGTAAGCAGGGAAACAGCCTAAGATGGCCATTTCCTACAGAGAAAACAGAGAATGTCCTGTCTCAAGCAGAGACATATAATAATGCTGCAACCCATACCAGTTTGCAAAGGGCAGGTCACTATGGCCAAAAATAATTGATTTAGAGAAATAGGAAGGAGCGGAGAGGGAGAATGCATCAATACAGCAAGAATCAGCTGAAGTTTGATCAATGGCCTCGCCCCTTTTTTAAAATTGATAATATGGTACGTATTAGGTCTATACGTTTCCAGGTATATGTGATAATTTGATACATTCATATAATCAAAATACGGTAACTGGGATATCCATCACCTGCAGGATTTACCTTTTCTTTACACTTGGGAACATTCACATTATTTTCTTCTAGCTACAACTGGTTCATGTTAACGATAGTCACCCTACTGATCTATCAAATACTAAGTTCCATCTCCTCTATCTAAGTGTATATTTGTACCCATTAACCAACTTCTCTTCAACTCCCCCTCCCTGCTGCCCTTTCTGGCCTCTGGTAACCACCCATCTACTTTCTAGCTCATGAGGTCCACTTTTCTTTAGCTCCCACATGTAAGTGAGAATGTGAGATATTTGCCTTTCTGTGACTGGCTCCTTGACTTAACTTCATGACCTCCAGTTCCATCTACGTTGCTGCAAGTGACAGGGTTTCATTCTTGTTCATGGAACAGCCTCCCTTTCAAGAGAGGCATTCCCTCCTCCTGCTAGAGACGGCCTCCACCCAGCCTGCCTCCCCACTTGTTCTCTTCCTGTTGCTGTAAACATTTGGGTTTGCCCCCTGGGATCATAGACTCATCTTTCCCACCGTCAGGCAAAGCTGTCTCTCGTCTAAACTCCAAGCCCAGCACAGCAACTCACGCATTACACTGTTTTAAGGCTTATGGAGCCAATCATGATGACAGTGAAGGGGATGGTGATGATAAGTTGGCAAGATTGATGGAGTGTCCTAACCAGGGCTGAGACTAAGGCGACACAGCGAGGGATCCAGGGAACCCATTTTAAGGAGGCCCTCACTTGCAGGGACCCTGGCGTCATCCTGGTCCTGGCCTGTTTAAAACACAGGCCGGTTTTGTTCACGCGTATCACCCCATTGATAGGGTTTTAAAGATTTCCGTCTCTCGTATATAAGGGCTGGTACTAAAGAATGAGTGTGTGGTGATTAGAAGCTCTGGCTCTGAGATTACAAAGACCTGAGCTCAAATTCCTGCCACATCACTTGCTGAAGTCAGACACCTAGAAAGACAGTTCACCTCCCAAGTTCCAGATCCTTCTACTTATGTTTTAGTGCTGTTAAGATTTGAGATAAACACAGAAGAGCTTAGTTTAATATCTGCCACGCATCACTTACAGACACGCATCACTTAATGACAGCAATCTCTTTAAGAAACATGTCCTCTGATGATTCTGTTGTGTAAACATGATAGAGTGTATTCACACACCAGCCTAGACGCGGTCGCCTACCATACACCTGCGATATGGTTCAGCTGATTGCTCCTAGGCTATCAACCTGCACAGCAGATTACTATACTGAACAGTGTAGGTCATTGTCTTAAATAATACAACAATAAGTATTTGTATATCTAAACATAGAAAAAATATGGTAAAAGTAGAGTATTATAATCTTATGGGATTACCATAGTATATGCAACCTGTTGGGGACTAAAACATTATGTAGCATCTGATTGTACACAGTGGCTGTAATAATAGTGGCTGCAAAAGTAAGCTTTCATTTTATTACTGTTTTATTCATAATGATTTCAGAGGAAAGTTCAAGCCCATATCATCAAAACTGATTAGTAGCTAATATATGCAAAACCTCATGCCAGCCAT
Source organism: Otolemur garnettii (assembly GCF_000181295.1). Taxonomy (NCBI): domain Eukaryota; kingdom Metazoa; phylum Chordata; class Mammalia; order Primates; family Galagidae; genus Otolemur; species Otolemur garnettii. Next base: position 8,593,450 of record NW_003852403.1, on the reverse strand, counting down.
TTAGAATAATATAAAAAAATATATGACATAACTGCTCATCTAGACCAGAGATCAGCACACTTCCTCTAAAGAGCAAGACAGTAATTATTTGGGGCTTTGTGGGCCCTACAGTCTCTGTTTTATTGCAATAAACAACATGACAATAAATGGGCACACCTGTGTTCCAATAAAACTTTATTTACAAAAACAGGCAGCAGGATGGATTGGCCAACTCTGGGTCTAATTAATAAGCCAGATAATATATATTATTTATAAGAATACAGACACATCAGGAAACCATCTATAGCAGGCATCCTCAAACTACAGCCCGCAGGCCACATGCAGCCTGCCTAGGACATTTATCTGGCCCACTGGGTGTTTTTGCTGCCACTGCCTATCCTGTTTAGCAGCCAACTCATCCCGGGGCCCATAGTCTGGCCCTCCAGTGATCTGAGGGACAGTGAACTGCTCCCTTGTTTAAAAAGTTTGAGGACCCCTGATCTATAGTCACAAGAGTGGTTCCGATGACAGTGGTTTTAGAAAAGGCAAAATCCTAACTGGTTGAGTTCAGGTAAGCAGAGAGGATGGGTGAGCACCTGCCAGACAAGGAACTATCCAAGTCGTGGAGATGGAGCACATCTGAGATTGGGGAGGGAGGGGCTGGTGAGTAGGTGGGCTGGAGTCTAAAGGGGAGACATTCACAGAATGGCAGGCCACAGGATGAGAATATAAAGGACAAAGACTGTGAGACTGAGCTTTTATGAAAAGGAAGCATTTATTGTGTCACCATTTTAGGCAGACAAATTTGCCATTCACCCAGGAAACAGCAAGTTAATGGTACCCTTTATGAGGTGAGATGCTAAATTCCTATCTGGCCTTAGAGAGAGAAGTTGAGTTTAGTGATTATGACATGGGAACAAGGTGGCACCATACTGGCGTTCGCCATTTATTTCAAATGATCAAATACATCTTATTAAAAATGAGATCTGCTCACCGCCCATCATCTGTTCTTACTCTTGCAAGCAGCCTTGGCTCCCAGCCTGGGTACCTCTTGCAGGAGAGATGATTAGGAAACTTTTGTTTAAATCAAGTTATCCTGGGGGTCAAGAGGGGTTGGCCCTAAGAGCCTCCTTCCCTGGAGGAGTGAGCTGAGGGACTGGATCCCTGGGGGAAGGCTTCAGGGAAAAGATGGGAATTTGGCCTGGGGACTTCCCTCCTCCCCTCTCCATCCCTCATCTCCAGCAGACCCTCATCCCATTTCCATTAATGACCCTATCCCAATTTCAGGGAGTTTAGGAAGAGATACCAATCACCCCGGCTTTGGAAAAAATATTCATGACTAATAAAGGCAAGAAAAGGCCCTCGCTCTCACTAGGAACCAAGGACTTGGAATACCTTAGACGGGGATCACAAATGGGAGGTGAGAAGGCTTTCTCAAGAGGGTTCCTCTGTTCAAGTTAAAATTATAATTTGGAGTACAAAACACTGGGTATTCCTCAAGATGTAAATGATTCAGATTTCAATCTCAAAAACATACTGAAATAAAAGATTGTATCAATAAAAACACTAATATTTTAGAGCATTAAAAATAGCACAAATTACAGAGTACCAGATTCCTGGAAACTAGCATGGAAGCCTCTATAAGAATTCAAGTTCAGCTTCATACGAGGCTAGATTCCTGGATCTCCAAATGTGTCTCCCAGATCAGCAGCAGAGTCTCTTGGGAACTTGTTAGCAATACGAGCCCTCAGGTTCTGCCCCAGATGTGCTGAATCTGAAACTTTAGGTACAAAACCCAAAAATGTGTGTTTTCACCAGCCCTCCAGGTGAATCTGATATACATAAGATTTCAGAACCACTGGTCTATACAGGACATGTAGTGTTGACACTACAAAGTAACTGTCCTTAATCAGGACCAGATTCAGGAACAGGCTTTAATTTTGGGGGTGTGTATATGTGGTTGTTTTCAAAATAAAATTTCTCAGGTAATTCAGGTGTGTTCCTCTGGTTTAAGAATGACCATCATGCAGGGCTTCTCAATCCTGGCTGCACATTGCCATTATTCAGAGAACTTTCCCACATTCTGGCAGCCAAGTTCCACCCCGCTCTGATGTCCTTGATCTGAAGTACAGTCTGGCCAGGAGGAGGCGTCAAAGTTCCCAGTTGATTCATACAGACTGCCAACGTCACTGGCCTAGGTAAGAATTACCGGGAAGGTTTGTTCAACTAGAGTCCCCAGCCCTGCCTCCCAGACATTCTCCAGGTTTGAGCTTGGGCTGGGGAAATTTCATTTCTATGAAGCTCCCAGATCACGTGCTGGCCTGCAGACCACACCACAAGTGGTGCTGTTTACTTTTTAGAAAACTGAAATGTAACTTCAGGCTGGGACAGCCCATGTTCCTCCATCTGTAACTCCTCTAAATTCCTATAAACTTATTGTTGTTCTTTGTGGAATACATACCTGATTACATTATCAGCCTCTTAGAAAGGTAAGAACTGGGTTTTTCCCATCTTCGTGTCACTCCTAGGAACTAGTGGGGTGCATACAGTAGCTCAAATGAACAGTCCAGTAGTGTCCAGGCTGCTTTCTCGTGCTAATCATCTCCCTGCCTTATCTGCTAGCCAGGTCAATCTGTCACGGCCCTGATCTCATGAAAAAGAATAAAGGCATCTATTTTTTGAAGATGGTGGGAAGGTAAATATACGTCCAGCCGTAGAGATTTAGGTTGCCCAAGGAAGCTGTTCCAATAATACCCCAGATGAAGTACAGCCATCTGGAGAGGTTTTGGCATCTATGAAAACCTACTGCTGAATTCGTTCCTTGAAGACATTCATTTTAGGATGTTATTTCCAATTTGGCATATAACAGAGCCATGCAAGTCAATGAGGATTTAGAATCTCTGCTACCTACAGAGGGCAACTTATTTAAAGCGTGTCCCTGACAAAGCAATATCAAGGGAACACAATTGGAAATCTCTTAGAGAGGTGTAATTTCTCTGGGAGCTTTTGCAGCTATAGCAGCTACCAGAACGACAATGAGCTCCCTGAAATATATCCAAGTTTTTAGCATTCCACTTTGCTTGGGCAGCCTTCCTCAGAGCCCAGACACTGGGGCAGGAATTAATAATGAGTTCATTTTTTTTGCCACACTACTGCAGTTCTGTCTCAATGCTATTCCTAAGGCACATGGTGCCACTGAGTACTCCCTTCCAGAGGAAGGAAGGCAGGCAGGCAGGCAGGCTCAAGCAAAGAGTAGGACTCCACGATTTGGGCTGCTGTAACAAAATATCTTAGACTGGAATTTATAAACAACAGCAATTTATTGTTTACAGTTCTAGAGCCTGAGATGTTAAAGATCAAGGAGCCAACAGAGTCAGTGTCTGGTGAGAGTTTGTTCTCTGCTTTGTGGATGGTACATCCTGCTGTCCTCACATGGAGAGACAGACAAAGGAGCTCCTTCAGGCCTCTTTTATAAGGGCACCAATCCCATTCATAAGGGCCCCACCCTCATGACCTAATCACAGCCCCATCTGCCAACTCCATTACACTGGGATTCAGTAGTAACATAAATTTGGGGGAAAGGATACAAACATTCAGACCACAGCAGCCCATAATCTCTAAAATGGTATTATAACATTTTAAAAGTGGGCTAATGGCAGTAACATGGATTGTTTTTATATGGCTACTTTATAGAACAGGCCAAGAAGCTCAGAGGAAGGGACTGGTAAAAAGGGGGTGATGGAAGTATTTTAGAGGCAATAAGTTTTACTAACTTGATTTTTTAAAAATGGATTGAGTTACTTTTCTTAACTTCCTTTCTCACCTGAGGGTACCGGAGACTTTACCTCCTTCATGTTTACATGGATGGAACTGGAAAATGTTCTTCTTAGCAAA
>NW_003852403.1:8576900-8589514 GCF_000181295.1 Otolemur garnettii | reverse complement strand
CTCAAATGAAAGCTACAACCTAATTCTAGCCTAAGAATATGGGGAGGGGGTAGAGGAGGGGAGGGGAGAAGGGCAGATGGGTGGTGGGAGGGTGACTGGAAAGATCACCTATATGGTCTAACAAGGGTACAAGTGAACTTTTCTAGAACTAGAGTATAAATGTTTTAACACAATAACTAAGTAAATGACACAAAGTCTACGTTAAACAGTTTGATGACAATATTTCAAATTGTATAAGAAAACACTACACTGTACCCCGTGTTTGCATTAATGTATACAGCTATCATTTAATAATAATTAAAAAAAAGAAATGTCTTTGCTTTTTGTCAGGGGACTAGAACAAGAAAGAAACTGCATGTATTACTGTATCTGATCTTGTTGGACAAGACTGTTAAGGGTTTTTTTAAGTGTAAATATATGGCTACATAAGCCCATAGCTTGGCAGCCAGCACAGTACGATGTCAAGGAACATGGCCCTTGGGGGTAGAATGCCTGTGTTCAAAGCCTGACTATGCCATTTACCATATGACTCTCGGCAAGTCCCTTTCCCTCGGGAAGGCCCAGTTTCCCCATCTGTAGAATGGGCCTGAAAACAACACCTATTTCATAGGACTGTTTGGAAGCCTGCCAGAGACAGGCATATGCGCATGTATGTATTTATGTAAGCAGACACGTGCATGTTTATACCCACTTAGGTAATATGTAATATGAACACATCCAACCTCACTCTTGTTACAGGAAGACTTTCTCTCTCTCCGCCTCCCAAAGTTACCTGCCCCCCCCAAAGGAAATCAGATTTTACTTTACTTGATTATTATTATTTCAAATAAAGCCATGGACTACGGGGAGAGGTTTACTTAGAAGGCTTTGGGCTTTCTAAGAGAGAGAGAACACAGAAGTTCAAGGTTGAGCTGCCTCAGGACAGGGAGCAGGTGACCTCTGAGGGCTCTGAGGCCCTTCCTTTCACACCTTGAGCCCCAGCACTGAGAAGCCCACCTGGGTGGACGCGGCAGAGATGGTTGAGTCAAGTTATCAGATGCCAAACAGCTGCTGGGAATTCAAGGTGCGCCTATGCCACCACTGCCAACCTCAAACTGCCCATTTGCTCAGAGCCAATCTACTCCCTTCCCCTCTGCTAGCTACTTAATCCCTTTCTGATCCAGAAGGCTCCAGGACTGTCCTGTAGGGGGAACCAGACACCTTTCTTCTAGAGCCCAAAAGGCCCAAAAGGCCATTTCAGCCGCAGATGGATAAGGGGGAAGAGATAGGAGCCAGAGCCAGAGCCAGGCCATGTGGCCCTGTTGCCTTAGGTATATTTAATTTAATTGGGGCACAGTGGTGGGGGCTTCCTTTCAATGGTGATTTTAATGATTTCTCTGGCATCCATCCATAAAATGTATTTACTTCTTTTAGAGACAGACTTTTTACTAATAGTTCTTTCATTCAAAATCACTTCAAAAGAACATTTGTTAAGCCTAATGAGAGAATACCCTGGGCATCCGACCAGCAGCGGGTGAGGGTGCTGCTGTCGCAGATGCCCGCGCTAGAGGAGCACGGCCCAGAGCAGACTCTCCCACACTGGAAGGTTCCACACCTGGGCAGTGCAACTCTGTAGCTACCAGCGACAAGGAAAAGCAGCTGGGTACAACCGAGGAACCGAATTTATAATCGGATTTAATTTTGATTCATCCACACTTAAAGCCAAATGTGGCTCAAAGCTACTACATTGGACAGTCTCATTTGGAAAGTCTTGGCTCAGTGGCCCCCGTAGCTCAGTGGGTAGGGTGCCGGCCACATTCACCCAGGCTGGCAGGTTCAATCCCAGCCCAGGCCAGCTAAACAACAATGACAACTGCCACAAAAAAAATAGCCGGGCATTGTGGCAGGTGCCTGTAGTCCAAGCTACTTGGGAGGTTAAGGCAAGAGAATCACTTAAGCCCAAGAGTTTGAGGTTGCCATGAGCTGTGATGCCACAGCACTCTACCCAGGGTGACAACTTGAGACTCTGTCTCCAAAAAAAAAGTCTTGGCTACTCAGCATGTGGTCCCAGACCAGAAACATCGACTACACCCAGGAACCCATAGAAATGCAAAAACTTCGCTTTAACAAGATCTTGTACTGCATTCAAACACTCAAGTTTAGAAAACACTCTTCAAGAAGAAATTAACTCAAAATTCATAGTTAGAAGAAATTTCCAAGTGGTTCTCATCCTTGCTGTACTTTAGACACAACTGGGGAGCATTAAAAACTGTTCAGCTTAGGTCCCCACCCACCCCAGCTGGAAATACTCATCTATGTATATATCATTACGAAAGTTTTGAGATACACAAAAATCAAGAAACGTAAAATCTGCACAGACAGAAACAAATGAAGCTCCCCCAGCCACACTGATAACCCGAGCAAGTTGACACTTGCCAGGTGAATCAGAAAGATGTGTCAGCTGTGGTTCTTGGAAGTGAATAATGGACCGTAACACAGTCTGCCTCAAAACTTTCATAGTGACCCATGTAATCAGAGGTTTAACCTGAACATGGAGAGTTTTCAAAGCCCTCTGGAAGATTCTAACATGTAGCCAAACATCCCAGCACAGCCTAGCACAAAACCAAGCTCTCCAAACTGAGCGGGCATCAAGATTTCTGGAAATGCTTGCTAAGACTCAAGTTGCTGGATCCAACTGCAGTTTCTGACTCCTGAGTCTGGGTTGGGTTCTAAGAATCTCCTTGCCTAACAGGTTCCTGGGTGGCACTGATGCCATCCCGAGCCAGGAAACACACTTTGGGAACCACTGGTCTAGTAATTTTTAAAGATGGGCTCCTGTGTAGGACTGAGCTGGAATGAGTCCCAGATCCACCACTTACCACCTAAGAAAACTGCTTAACCCCCAAATCTCAGCTTCTTAAATTATAAAATCAGGCTAAGCATATTTACTAGTGAGCTGTTGTGAATATTAACTCAGAGAATGCCTATGACATACTGAGCACAGTGCCTGCTCTGGATAAGCAATCAATAAGCAATAGTTAATTACTGTCACTCTCATCAGAAGACTCATTCATTCATTCATTGAACGAGCACAGACTATGTGCCAGACAATGTTCCAGGTACTAGGGACACAGCCAAAAAAGCAAGGCGGCCAAGGTCCCTGCTACGTTGCCCCCATGGAACTGGTGATTTTACCTGAAAGTACAGAGCAGACTGTCTATGCTGCCGGTACAGCACTCATCAGGAGCAAAGGGGGAAGGTCGGAGAGGAATTCACTCCAAGGGGACGAGAACGGGGACACCTCACACAGCAGGCGGCAGGTGGTGTCATAACTGTGCCTTTGTGGGGGACAAGGAAGACAGCCTGCGGGGGGCGGGGGGACTTTCTCATGGCCAAGCTCAGGGAAGGGGCAGCAGGAAAGATGCCACTGCTGGGCCTGGGGCTGGGGCTGGGGCAGGTCGCACAGTCAAGGAGAGGCTGGGCCAGCAGCTACCGCCACGCTCTGGCCAAACCAGAGAGTGCTTTTGTTTTTGTTGTTGTTTGTATGTTTACATCTCAACATGCTGAAAATTACTGATGTCAGGAAACTGAAACCAGTGCCCTGATTCCGCTTCTGATTATTCTCACCCAATGCAGAGGCTGGTCAGCATAAGGTGAGGACAGTAACCCAAACCTCCTGACCTCCCTGGAGCTGGGGTTCTTCAGCCAAGGGAATGGCCTGGGGCCAGGTACTCTGAAGTGGATGGACACCAAAGATGCTGGAGACTTCAGCCAAGCGGCTGATAGGGAGCTCATCAGAAGGGGAAAGTGGCCTCCTGACCTCAGACCACCACCCCCACCCCGGCCTTTAGGAACGTGGCGATGTACCATCCCAGCTCTTTCCCCTCCGTTGGTACTCTTAAGTTCTCATTTCTCTATAAACTCAAAAAAAGTGAGAAAGCATGATTCTTCAGAAACCAGGGCTTTTAAGTGAGGATGTGGAGACCTGATGTGTTCGCCTGAGTTGCCACAGCCACACAGGAAGGGAGCCCCAAACTCAGTGAGTCGCTTAAGAACAATGGCTAATAGGCCAGACGGCTTAGTGACTCATCTCTTCCTATGAAAAGAAAAAAAAAATCACTACTTGGAAGTGAGGGTGGCAGAGGCTCTCAGCCCTCAACAAGGCTCTCCCCCCATGACAGGATGGAAAACCACAATGAAACCCAGTCCTCAGGGGGCCCCGAACAGCCACTGGAGCTCTTAGAGGGCTGTGCAGAGCCTCTGGCAGGTCTGAACAGGGGATGGATCCCAGTGCTAACTCTTCTGAGCTCCATGACCTGGGTGAGTCACTGAACCCGTCTGAGCCTCAGGTTCCTCTTCGGCAAAATGGGAATGACAGTAATACCCCCTTTGGTAGGTACCCCCTTTGGTAGAACAATGCAGCTGCACCCAAAGGTTTCCTGAGACTATGGTTACACAGCAAAGTACAGCTATGGCAGCAGTCGAATCACAGCTGCCAATCATCTGATCTTGAGACCATGAGATGATCCTGGGGTATCCAGGTAAACTCCATGGGATCACAAAGGTCCCTGAAAGCAGAAGAGGGAGGCAGAAAAGGAGAGTGAGCGAAAGAAGAGATGATTAATAGCAAGCTCAGAGTGACATACGTGGGGATATCTCCACCATGGCTGGCCTCGAGGGTGGAGGCCGGGGCCATGAGCCAAGGCACATGGGCAGCCTCTAGAAATCAAAAAGGGAAGAGACTAGGAGCTTCCCACAGCCTCCAAATAGGAGTACCATCCTGAAGACACCTTCATCTCAATCCAGAAAGATCCACGTTGAACTTGGAACTGTGCGTACTTGGAACAGAACACACTGTGTTATTTTAAGGCATGATGGTTGTGGTGGTTTGTTACTGTGGCAATAGAAAACTATCATACGAGCCCATCTCCCAAGGTCAGAAGGCTCGTGCTTGGTGCCCGGCCCAGACACTTTCTTACCTACAGCAGTATTATTCCCTGTGGGCACCCCAGGCTTCTCACCCCTCAGAAATGTCAGCTTCTCCCCTCTCCTGTCTTAGCCCACCACAGCACGCCTGACCCCGGCCCTAGCCTCTCGCAGAAGCTACTCCGCAGTCTCCTGCCCACGGGCGCTCTCGCTCCTCTGAACTCCCACAGCCTTTACAGCCCGTACCTCGCAATTTCGGCCTTAATTACACAGCGGACGCTGTTTCCTTATGTTGCTGCATGTGTGTTCATTTTGGTTCCAAAGCTAGATTGCAACCTTGGGCTCCGACAGGAACTATCTTTTGTCCTTTGGCTGTTGTTGTTTTTCAGGACCTGTATTTCTTTTTTTTATATATATAATCCTGTTTTAATCACCTTGTGACACAAAAAGGGGCTGCTCCGGCATATATTTATAAGCAGATACCCTCAATCATTGTAATTGCCCTGCCAGGGCACTAACTCATTTTGCTATTTTCGAACAGAGTTTTCTATTTTGTGGCCGAGTTTGCGGAAGGTGTTTAGGTCTGAGGTCGAAGGCCAGCCCTGCCATGGACAATAGGACCAAGTTTCCAGTTTCCATTCATGGTTCCAAAGATGACAGCTCCTACCAGGCCCTGATCTCAGCAGTCAGAGGACAGGGGATGATGGTGGAAATCACAGAACAAGTGAGAAAGATAGCAGTGGCCAGGCCCAGGTTCCTTCCCCCCAGCCCCCATACTGGCACAAAGTACATGTTCAATAAACAACTGAGACAGCTGGCTGGTGAGTTCGTTATTACTTTTTCCCTGATCTTGTCCTTTAACCACCCAAAATTACCTTCAAGGAAAACCTACACACAAAGGCAGCCCAGATCACTGAGCTGCTGTGGGGATACAATTCCCAAAAGAATGAGACAGACAGACCTAAATGAGTTCGCTCCAGAGCATGTTATTCAAGTCTCAAAATAAGATACAGCTCTCATTTCAAGGTGCATTTATTTTAGTGAGGTAGGATAAGGAATTTGTAAGAGAAACAAAAATGAATAAGTTGGTGTGTGGGAACAGGAATTAAAATAAGCAGCGACTTGCTGCCTGCCGCCCTGGACATCCTCACATCCTGCTGCCTTATTTTTGGTTCCATTCTGGTTTGTTTTCTCCTCTGGTGTGTTAAAATATGATAGGCAGGTTAGAAGGAAAAGCCTCACCCTATGTATAAGGTGCTCACATTACTTCATTGAATCCCCGTGAGATGGGTGCTACTATTATTCCCATTGTGCAGATGAGAAAACTGAGTCTGACACAGATCAAATCAGTGACCCATTAGCAAGGGGGCTGAGCTAATTGAGTTGGTTGACCTCAGAGATGGGTTTTGATCTAGTCTACTCTATTAACCAACAGTGTGCAGTAGGTCCCCTTCCTTCTCTCTTAGGTGGGCAGGTCGGAGCCCGCAAGCTATGTTTCCCCAGTCCTCACAGCATTTCAAGAAACCGAAAGTGGGCAAGAAGCAGTGGGAAAGAGGAGACGTGAGGATGTGTAGGCTTAAATAAGATCTCTTCCCCTCCCTGTGAATAAGAGCAGATGGAGCGAGGCCAACCCAAAGCAGCAAAATCAGCTCAGTCATTCCCAGCTCCGCCTCCCAAACCCCAGATCACTCAAGGGTAAGGACAGAGGTGGGAGAGCAGAGAAATGAGTGCCCACGGAGTCAGATCAAACCTGAGGTTAATCACCCCTTCCACCAAAGCCAGGCTATGTGACCTTGGACAAGAGAATTAACCTATCTGAGCCTCAGTGTTTCTCCTTTCTAAATGGGGGGGGGAACCAATTCCTACCTTATAGGTTTGCTTTGAGGACTGAGTGAGTTCACAGACACGAGGGGCTTAGCAGAGTGCCCAGTACACAACAGAACCTGGATACATATTAGAATTATAAGTATGTTGTTAAATGCACTAAAATGATCTACACAATAAAGTGAGCATATTCTGTGCTATAAACCATGCAACCACATACTAACAATAAGAATCAAACACAGTGAGGCAGTAACCTGGGAAAGATAAGGACAGGGGCCCTGCCTTCACTCTGCTTTCCCCACCCCATAGCTTCAGCAAGGTCTAGGACGTCTGTGCAGGAGAACTGGGATAGCCTGCGGGTTCCTGCATCTCCTCCCAAAGCTTCCCCAGAAAAGGCAGCCCTCTTCCATTTTTCAGGGGAAGGGCAGCACTGTCTAAATGCCCTCCTTTAATGGGATGGCTCCTTCTCCTTCATAAGCCACAGCTCACAGGAATGTTCATTCTCTCTCTGGCAGCTCATCACTGCAAAAATTGTTTCAGGATGTAATAGCCCATGTATTCAATCAGACGAAGACTTCTTTGAAATATTATTATACCAAATTCTCTTCCAAAACAGATCAGTTTTGGATCTCACCCAAGGAGATCAGTTACCAAAGAACCGAAATTAAAGGTGTTTTCTCCTACAGGAAGAGAGACTATTTATTATTATTATTATGTCATGGCCCAAAATGCGATTGGTTTGCTTCTGACTTCGGTAGCACTCAGGCTTCCTGACAGGCGACATCATTTGCTTATTTATTAGGGTCTTTGTTTCCTGCTGTCCCCACGCTGTAACATACCAGTGCAAGACTCCTGCCCAATTTCTTCACTGTTGTTTCCTAGTTATCCAGAATAATGTCCAGCACACAGTAGGTGCTCAATAAATATCGTTCAGTTAATGAACAAAAACTGAAGCACATAAAATAGAACACATTTCTTTTTAAAAGCAACCACATAATGAGACTGCAAATTAATATACCCTTTTTGGAAAGAAGTATGAAGATTCTCAAAGAACTCAAATTAGACCTCCCATTTGATCCTACAATCCTACTACAAGGCAGCTACCCAGAAGAAGAAAAATTCACTTTATCATAAGGACATTTGCACTAGACTGTTTATTGCAGTTCAATTTACAATCACCAAAATGTGAAAACAGCCTAAGTGCCCACCAACCCAAGAATGGATTAACAAGCTGTGAGGTATGTATACTATGAATGCTATTCAGCCATTTAAAGAGATGTAGACTTTACATCCTCTGTATTAACCTGGATAGAGGTGGACACATTCTTCTTAGGAAAGCATCAGAAGAATGGAGAAGCAAGAATCCAATGTACACAATTCTAATATGAAGGCAGTAGATGGTCAACTACATACCCTCATATGAGAAAAACTGAAGGGAATGCAAGGGTGGGGCAAGGGACCGGGGGAGCCGGGAGCGGGGAGGAGGAGGGGGCATGGGGGGTTATGGGGTGTGGCATACCTCTTGGGGGCGGGACCACAGTGGACCCAGAAAAAATGGACACCCAAGATAAAATTCAAATTCATGAAATGTGAGGCCTAGAATGCAATTTCACCCAAAGCCTTACTTTTCAGATCAGAAAATTGAGGATCCAGACAAATAAAGTAGTTATTCATTGATAATCTTATACTGTACTTGTTAAATAAATAAACACAATATAATTTTAAATAAATATAATTTTAAAAATCGAAAAAAACAACAACAACAACAAAGTGCACAGAATAATTAAGCACAGCCAGGCAAAGAGGCCAGACCTAATACTTCCCTATGTGAGCACGGGTGTGTGTTTGAATTCTTAGCAACAGAATATTTTTAAAAGAGCCGCAGTTAACGGCTCACCCATAATTTTGAGTCAGGGATTTTGGTGATTTAATTTCACTAATTTCCCCATCTGTCCCAATGACCTAGATCCCGAATTTCCCATTAATGACTCTTAAAGTCTTGGAAAGTCTTAAAGACTTTCCAAGCTAAGAGAACCTTAAAGATCATCTAGCCCTACATTTATTTTGCAGATTAACAAAAAACAAAAGGCTAAGTGAACAAAAGTGAGTTCTACGAGTCAGGAAGAGCCAGTTAACAGTTAAGCTGAGGCAGTGGGGATGGGGAGGGGTACCTTGGCACCCAGGCACATATAGGTTATAATCAGGACAATTCTCAGATTGGTGTGTGGCTACAATGGCCTCATCATGCTGCCTGGAAAACCTAGACTGAGCAAACATATTACAGGACAAAGAAGAAAATTTTTCCACTGAGCAAGAGAATACAATTCTAATGAGAATACCAGTAGCAAATGGAATCCTTATGGGATGCAAACACATACACACATATACGCTCACATGCGATTACCACATGCATTATACAAAAAGATGCTTATTTTTAAAAATACCTAACACTAGGTATATAATAAATTCACAGTGCTGGCAAGGGCATCAAAATAGATTGCTAATGGAAGCCTACCTTGACATAATATATTTTTAAAGTTATCCGTCAATATCACATGAAAGAAAACACCCATGCTCTTTGATCTACCAATTTCTCTCCTAGGAGTCTGAAAGTATTTACAGAAATAGAATGGAATGAGGGTGTTTGTTACTCCATTGTTTACAGAGGCAAAAAACAGAAATGGAAAACATTCGGGTCCATCAGCACCGTTACTGATGAGTAGGCTGTGGTACCAATGAATTATGGGCCTTTATGCAACTGTTATAACATGAATGATTACAGAGCTGAAGGGATGTCCATCACTTATTAATCAGAAAGCCAAATTGCAGTGCAATGTAATTATTTGATCCAATTTTTGTACAAAACCACTACCTCTAATACACTGCCGTATGTGCACAGTTATGTGTATGGTGGAATGAGGATGAAAGATATGGAAACACTGGGCATCTCAGGGAAAAGTCAGTGGAGAATGCAAAAGGAAGAAGTGTTTAATATTTTCTTTGTACATCTTTGAATGTTTTCACTGATTATAATGCATACATATTACTTTAAAAACAAATAAGCCTTAATTAGCTTCTCATCTTGGCTGTTATTGGCATATACAAAGGCTACTGACTTGTGAACATTGATTTTATATCCTGAGACATTACTGTATTTTTTTGATGACTTCCAGGAGTCTCGTGGTTGAGTCTTTGGGGTTCTCTGAGTATAAGATCATATCATCAGCAAAGAGGGAGAGTTTGACCTCCTCTGCACCCATTTGATGCCCTTTATTTCCTTGTCTTGCCTAATTGGATTAGCTAGAACTTCCAGCACTGTGTTGAATAGTAATGGTGACAGAGGACAATTTTGTCTGGTTCCAATTATAAGTGGAAAAGCTTTCAGTTTTACTCCATTCAGTAACATATTAGCTGTGGGTTTGTCATAGATAGCTTTGATCGGTTTCAGAAATGTGCCACCTATGCCTAAACTCTTCAGTGTTCTAATTAGAAAAGGATGCTGGATTTTATCAAATGCTTTTTCTGCATCTATTGAGAGGATCATATGGTCTTTGTTTTTGCTTCTGTTGATACGGTAAATAACATTTATGGACTTGCATATGTTAAACCAACCCTGTATCCCTGGGATGAAATCTACTTGATCATGATGTATGACTTGTTTGATGATAAGATGTAATATATTGGCTAGGATTTTGTTGAGAATTTTTGCATCTATATTCATTAGTGAAATTGGTCTGAAGTTCTCCTTTTTAGTTGGGTCTTTTCTCGTTTTAGTATCAGGGTGATATTTTGTTTTGTAGAATGTGTTGGGGAAGATTCCTTCCTCCTCAATTTTTTAGAATAATTTCTGCAGTATGGGAATAAGCTCTTCTTTGAAGGTTTAATAGAACTCTGGTGTGAAGCCATCCGGCCCAGGGGATATTTTTGTGGGGAGATTTTTTATTGTTTCTTTGATCATAGTGCTTGAAATTGGTCTGTTTAAGAGATCTATATCTTCCTGGCTAAGTCTAGGGAGAGGGTGTGATTCCAAATATTGATCCATTTCCTTCACATTGTCGCTGTCTTCACCATAGCTAGAAAGGAAATGAAATACCTAGGAATATATCTAACAAAAGAAGTGAAGGACCTCTACAAAGAAAATTATGAAACCCTAAGTAAGGAAACAACAGAGGATATCCATACCATGCTCATGGCTGGGAAGAATTGACATGGTTAAAATGTCTATACTTCCCAAAGCAATCTACCAATTCAATGTCATCTCTATTAAATTACCAACATTGTACTTTCAAGACTTAGAAAAAATGATTCTGCATTCTGTATGGAACCAAAAAAAAAAAAAACCCCATATAATGAATGCAGTTCTTACAAATAAAAATAAAGCTGGAGGCATCAACATACCAGATTTTAGACTGTACTACAAGGCCATAGTGGTCAAGACTACATGGTATTGGCACAAAAATAGAGACATAGACATTTGGAATGGAATAGAAAACCAGGAAATGAAACTAACATCTTACAACCACCTAATTCAATAAACCAAACAGGAACATACCTTGGGGGAAAGATTCCCTATTCAATAAATGGTGCTGGTAGAACTGGATATCTGGATATCCACATGTAAAAGACTGAAACCCACACCCTTCTCCACTTACAAAAATTGATTTGATGGATAAAGGACTTAAACTTAAGGCATGACATGATAAAAATCCTCAAAGAAAGTATAGGAAAAACACTGGAAGGTATTGGCCTGGGGAAGACTTTATGAAGACTGACAACTGCAACAACAAAAATAAACAAATGGGACTTAATGAAACTGAAAAGCTTCTGCACAGCTTGGGAGACAACAACCAAAACAAATAGACAACCTACACAATGGGAAAGGATATTTGCATATTTTGAATCAGACAAAAGCTTGATAACTAAGATCTATAGAGAACTCAAATTAATCCACATGAAAAAAGCCAACAATCCCATATATCAATGGAGAAGAGAGATGAATAGAACCTTCTCTAAAGAAGACAAATGAATGACTAGCAAACATATGAAAAAATGTCCATCATCCCTAATTAGCAGAGAAATGCAAATCAAAACCACCCTGAGATACCATCTAACCCCAGCGAGAATGGCCCACATCACAAAATCTCAAAACTACAGATGCTGGCATGGATGTGGAGAGACAGGAACACTTTTACACTGCTGGTGGGACTGCAAACTAATACAATCTTTTTGGAAGGAAGTATGGAGAAACCTCAAAGAACTCAAGCTAGACCTCCCATTTGATCCTACAATACCATTACTGTGCATCTACCCAAAAGGAAAAAAATCCTTTCATCATAAGAACACTTGTACTAGACTGTTTATCACAGCTCAATTTACAATCACCAAAATCTAGAAACAGCCCAAATGCCCCCCAACCCTGGAATGGATTAACAAGCTGTGGTATATGTACACCATGGAATACTATTAAGCCATTTTAAAAAGTGGAGACTTTACAGCCTTTGTAGTTACCTGGATGGAAGTAGAACACATTATTTTTAGTAAAGCATCACAAGAATAGAGAAGCTTGAACCCCATGTAGTTGATTTTGATATGAGGACAATTAAGGACAATTAATGACACGGTGGGAGGTGGGGAAGGGGAGAGCAGAGAATGAGAGAAGGAGGGAGGGGGATGAGGAAAAGGAAAAGCAGAGAGAGGGAAGGAGGGAGAGGGTAGGGTCTTTGTGTGTGCCACACCTTTGGGGGCCAAGGCACAATTGCAAGAGGGACTTTACCTAACAAATGCAATCAGTGTAACCAGGTTCCTCGTACCCTGAATGAATCCCCAACAACAAAAATAACAATAACAACAATAATAATTAAGCCATGCCAGGCATGGTGGCTTAT
>NW_003852403.1:8554546-8576829 GCF_000181295.1 Otolemur garnettii | reverse complement strand
AGGGAAAGGGGGAGAGAAAGAGAGAGTGAGAAAGAGCAAAGGAAGGAAGGAAGGAAGATCGATCCAGGCAGAGTGATAACTTCCTGTCGTCTCAGCTAACCAGAAAGCCGAGGTAGAATGATCTCTGGAATCCAGGAGTTTAAATATGCAATGAGCTATGATGATGCCACTGCACTCCACCCTTTGTGACAGACAGAGTGAGACCCTGTGTCAGTATTAATAATAATAATATTACCAAAGTCCTAAAAGTAAAGACAGAAGGAACCCACAGATAATCCTCCAGTTTCTGTTTCATCCATCCTTCTTCCCCAGGAGACCCCTTGGCAGCAGGAACACTCTGAATTTGTAGGGGTGGGGAAATAATCAACACAGTAAAAGGAAACTTGAAGCTGTCTCTCTAAGCCCTCCAAGGCCATGACCATCTTCTGAGCATGTTACCTTCCCCAACAAACCATCCTCGTCCTGACACAGGAAGTGCTTACTGAGCAGATACAGAAAGTGACCCATGGAGCACGGCACCAGCAACAACTCTTCTCTTAACACAGGAAGGGAGCGTGGTCTCCTGTCACGTGAGAGGTGACTCGAGAAGCTTTACCTCTCCCTGCCCCACAAAGAACCTCGTAACTATGAATACATCACCCAGAGCTCACTCTTCCTAAAACTGAGAAGCAGAAAGAAGGCAACCCTGGCAGGCAATGCCTCTCGGGCACCTTAACCAGCCACCCCGAGAGTCAGCCTTACTCCCACGGCTTTCTCCAGTCCTAACTCCAAGTGCCCAAATGAAAAGTGACAGACCCAGGAAAGTAGAGGTCCTGGCTGCAACAGTGATGACCAGTGGGCTTCAACATTAATAAGACTGCATTAACTGGAAACACAAACTATACAAATCCTTCTGGGCTAGTGCTCCAAAGAGAACTGCCACCATCGACTTTCAGAACTCCAAGAGAATTGTTCACATTAATCCATAAACCATTCCTAGTATGGGAGCAGCCCAGGCCCTTGCTCCATCCTAGATTCTATATTTTGGCCACAAGTAAGGAACCAGTAAGGAGAAAGCAAGGGAGATTGACTTACCAAGCCAACTTCGGTTTAAGTACACAGACACAAACACGGGAGGCACCGTGAAGAAATCCACTACAGAGTTCACTTCCAGCCAGAACCACAGCTTGTCGTTGGCTGCAATAAACTGGCAGAAAGAAGAAATGAGAGAGAGAAAAAAACATGAGAAGCATGGTGCCAGCATTCAACTGATACTCTTTTGTCAAGGGGTAAATTCTATGTTTTCATGGGTAAATTCTATGTTCTCATGGGAGTCTGGAGGGAGAGTAGTTAGAGTCTTCTCCTCTCTACGCCAATCACATCCTTATCTGATCAGATACACAGCATTTTCTGAAAAGTGACTATATTGAGCAGATAGTACATTTTGCTGTGGTTTCCAACCGCTTCATAGGGAAGGTTGAGTGATAGCACCTTCCTCAGACTGGGTAATGTAAACACAACGAATCAAACACATACGAATGCATCTGTTCACACACATGCATACATCCTGGCAATCCACATTCTGCATCGCGTCCCTCATAAACAAGGTCTAGCATGAACCCTCCAGGCTGCAAACTGTACCAGTCCACTTCCCAGATTCACCCTCACAAGTGGCCTCGCAGGGCTCAGCTAAGCAAGTGCTGCCCATCATCATTTTAAGAGCTAAAGGGTTTGTTTTTTCCCTATTTACTTTTTAAGGGGACAAAGCATTCATGTCTGAATAGAGCAGGCATCTTCAAACTACGGCCTGCGGGCCACATGAGGCCCGCCTAGGACATTTATCTGCCCCGCTGGGTGTTTTTACCACCGCTGTCTGTCCTGCTTAGCAGCTGACTCATCCCGGGGCCCGCAGTCCGGCCCTCCAATGGTCTGAGGGACGGTGAACTGGCCCCTGGTTTAAAAAGTTTGAGGACTCCTGGAATAGAGAGCTGAGAAAAAAATTGCCAGGGGAGGCATCATCATTATTTCGATCCCTATTTCTCCTCCTTCAAACAAAACTGGCATACATGCTAGAAAATGCTGAGTTAAGGAAAGGGCCCTTTCATGGACTGAAGAATCAGCATGCAGATACATTGTCTCTCCCAGAAACACAGGGCTTCCTCTTGCCCAGGACAGCGGACACTGGTGGGGGTGACCCCTGGGCACCAGACTGGCACACTGAGCGATGCTTCACAAACTTACCCGCAAGCCAAAGTAGAGGAGGAAGAACACGTTGAAAGCCATGTCGATCTGCAATGTGAAATCTTTGTAGAAATTCTGGCAGGATTCTATTGGGCTATTGGACAGGAAGAAGGAAAAGCGAGAGGTGAATGACGGGCAGCACCACCCAGGCTCCCCCAGTGCTAATAACAGGGGGTGTTCAGGGTAGAGGACAAAATGGATGTTCATGAGAGAAACATTTGGTCTTTCTACCCCTGTGATCACCAAGCAAGCATTGCCAATGGCCTTTCCATTCCGTGTTTCGTTCTTCTATTTGGTTTTTCTTTGGGGGGTTATTAATAACACATATATATGTACGTTATTTTTATCATCATTCAGCAGTTGATCTAAGAACCTAAAGAGGACCATGCGGGTACCACGGAGGAAGGACAAGCAACAGAGGCCTCCAAATGCCTTCATTTCATATGAACCCTTAAAGAACTGACTTCTTTCTTTTAGAGCAGTGGTTCTCCACCTTCCTAAGGCCGTGGCCTTTTAATGTAGTTCCTGTGGGTCGCGACCCCCAGGTTGAGAACTGCTTTTTTAGAGGCAATATAACAAAGCTAAAACACAGCCCTTCACACCCTCCAGCACACTGGGAGAGGGGCCCATTTTCAAGTAATCATGGAGGCTGTGTTTTTTGTTCTTGGATTTGAGGAAAGAACACCATCTAACCAAATGGCCAAATTCAAGACCATTAAACCAAAATGTCGAAGCAGTACGTTAAGGGTTATTATTATTTTTTTTTAGCATGCATGTTATGTGGCTTTGTGTGTGGGTTCCCCAGCCAACAGGAATCCTGACACACTCTACGTCGAGGGTAGGCAGTTCAACAGGGTACCACTATACAAACTGGTAGAAGGCTTCTGCGTGCCTTCCCGGGTCAAACTGATCAGAAGAGCAATGTGCAGAAGGCTCAAGGTTTGAGCTGAGTGGGAAGCAGGAAAGCCTCGTCAGCATCTCAAAGCTGTGACTGCAGATTCGTATAGTTATCTGTTATCTGTAAGCAAAGGTGGCCACCCAAGCCAAGGGGTCCACGAAGAAGGTGAGGTGAAGAAAAGGGGGGGACTATCAGGAGAAACAAAGTACTTTCCCCCAAGGGAAGCAACGTGGACCTCCTTCTTCCAGGTGAGGGCTAGCTTGAAAAGTGCAATACGAAGGATTTCCAAGCACCACCACCTTGGAATCATTATATGCAATACCAGTTAGTATAGTCATACTTGTGTCAGGACAGTGCTTGGCTGGTTACAGGCAGGCATCTGTGCAGATGCGAATGCAGAGCCCACTCAGAGGCTGGGCCTCGGTCCATGCACTGGATTTATCCGTTCTTCATCTCCACTACAAGTCAAACATGCCCTTGGTCATCTCCCAAGTCCCAAAAAAACCTCCAGACAAGCATCAAGAGTAACGTACACTTGCATTTACAAACTAGAGGATGGAACAAAAAAGAACACTGAAAAACAGTTCTTTGATAAAGGAAATGACAACTGTCAGCTTTTCACTGAAGTAGGGAAGTAGGAGGCGAGACAGCATGGGGTTTGGTTAGTCCAGGGCTAAACGGAGGCAGAAGCAACAGAAGCTAAATATCACGGCCTACCACTGTTCTTTGCCTACTCTCCTACACAGGTACTTAATTTAGATTAAAAAAAAAAAAAGGAAAATCCAGACCTGTGGTTAATCAGTGACACTTCTGCCAAGGTGGCGTGTGGTTTCCTTTCAGAAAGAAGACCCAGGTGTCAGAATTCCTAGATGTTCTGGTTGCAGTGAAAAGATGGACAAGAACTAGGCTGAGCAGGGAATTCTCTATAGATTGCCGAGTCAAAGCAACAATGCATTTCTGTGCTTGGAAGCCACTGGCAGGATGTGTTACTAAAGAATAAACTCTATAAGAGAGAGAGAGGGAGTGTGTGTGTCCCCACAGGAAGCTAAGTGAGAAAGCTTGGGGAGATTTGCAGGTAAATATTGCCCTCATGTGCTCATTGGAGCCAGCAGGAACTTAGCTGGGCACTAGAAATTCATATGTATTAAGACTAATGTACATGTAGTCAAAGGCTTGGTTCCCAGGATTATCATGGAAGACCAATGTCACCTCGTCAAGGCCAAACAACAGCCTTACTGCTACCCTCAGAATAGTTACAGGTACAGGTACCAGAGCAACACAGAGAAGTCGCTATAGCTTGATGCCTATGTTTGTTTGAATATCTGTTTCCATGTACCTTGAACCAAAATAACCCCAATGGCATTGAGCTAATATCTCTTTCCCCTTTTTCCCATTTGCTATCACACCTTAGCAAATACTTTTCCAACTAGATGTACTTCAAGGTTACCACCAAATTAAGCAAGGGAATTAATAGAAGCTAGGAACTCATAAGTCCCCCCAGATATGCTGCAGATATTGAAAAGAACATGAGGAATCATGCTATGGTGACTTCTCTCCGTTGGTCCCTGCCTTCCTGGTCATTGCTGTTGTTTTCTCCTAAATTGCTCATACAAAGAGGGAGTGTCAAGCTACAAAGCCACAGGACCCTGTTGTCAATGTATTTCAACCACACCCCTGATTTACGAAAAGAATTGTTACAACCATAACAGATTTTTTTCTCTACTCCTCCTTTCCAAAAACTATAACTGATTTAATTGTCGTTTCATTGGCGTTCCTAGAGTCCCACCTGAGCTGAAATGATAAAGGAAGTAAATCATGTTGATGCAGGCGGCGCTTCCTCTGGCTGGAGCGCACAGGTGATGTGAGCACACCCCGATAACATAGGAGTGAGGGCAGGGAGAGAAGCAGAAAACTCTAGGACAAAAAACAGAAGGTCCTGTGACTCAGGTAGGACGTCAGGGAATGTATTTTATATCCTTTTTAGCTATTTCCTACTTGCCACCAGAGCCCCAGGGAACTTTCCTGCCTGGTTTAGTCAAGTGGCAACAGAACTATTTATTGGGATCCCCCCCTGAGATAAATCCCCTGAGTTCACAGACTCCCACAATCGGAGACCACAGAGTGGAGCTTCCAAAGCCCCATTATTTCATTCCCCAAATGGAAACAACCCACGGAGAAGTTCATTTGATCTTTCAAAGAAGAGAATACACAATTCAACAACAAAAGGGTTGGCCATATCAACCGGGATTTATTTTCCTCCCAAAGATCCTTCATCTTAATGATTAACGCTTGTTGCAGGATACAGAATGAAATACACCCTCCTCTTCCTTCTCGTGTAAAGTTCACAGAAATTTCAAGAGCTAGCAAAGAAATCATACTTATTTTAAACTACAAAAAAAGTGACTCTGGATCCCACACTGAAACTTAGATTGCCATCCTAATGAGGCATGCCCACGTCACAAATGGCTCTGCAGGGGACCATGTTGCCAATAGAAAAAAATAATGTGGCGTTTTAAGGGATGAAAGGATACCACTTTCATCCCTTAAAGTAGTAGAAAACTGACTTGCCCTAAATTGTTCTTGGGTAACTAAGGACTTAATAGCTAAAGGATACAAGATCCAAGATACTCTGTAGAAGGGCACACTACTCATTCATAGGCGCCCATAGAGTGATAACTAAATTTTGGGTTTTGACCAAGACTTTATAATGGAGCATCTTCAAGGGAACTTCAGTAAAGAGCTGCTTCTTGCAGGGGTCAATGTTCAGGGTAGGAAGGAGTTGAAATACAAACTCCCGTTTCTTCTTGACCATCAGGTATATCCTCAGTATATAGATGTCTCTACAGAAGAAAATAAGACTCAGCCAAAGTGTGGCATGTATCTCTTTCTTCATCTGTTTAATTACATAATTTCCAAAAAGACCCTTGAGCAGGAAAGTCCAACAGATCTTTCTGAAGGCTGACTTGAGAACCTCTCCCTGGAAAACACAAGACTAGCACCAGCCACCCAGGTTTTCCATCAAGGGTCAGGGGCTAAGCACAAACCTCACTGCCAGGGGCTAAGCACAAACCTCTAGAGGTCTGCCTCATCTCCTAAAGGGATGGACTGTCCCCCTCTTCTCAGCTGCTAAACCTCCCTGGGGTTTCCTGAAGTCCCTGAGTCTGGCTGCCCAATCCCATGAAGCCATGAAGCCATGTATCCAGGGCAGTGGTTCTCAAACTTTGCCATGCACGTAAAGGGCTTGTTAAAATTCTGCTCGGCCCCAAACCCCAGGCTTTTTGCTATAAGTAAGTCTGAGGGGTCAGAGGGGTCAGAGTCTGAGATTCTGCATTTCTAACAATTTCCCAGATGGTGTCCGTGCTGCTCATCTGCCCACTTTGAGAACCACAGGCTCCCAAAGAACTTTCTCGCAACTAACTGCACACTAATTGCTGGTGTCATTGCTTGAGAAGTTTCCCACTCAGACCTGAACAGAGATGATTAAGCATGTGAGCCGCCCCCAGATAACCAGCTGCGTACCACTTAACTAATTGCTGAGATCAGGGGTTGAACAGATATTTTCAGTTCAGATGTGAACAAGAGGGAAAAAAAATGATAAAGATGGGGGAAGTAATTACAATGCCACTGTGCAAACTTCACCAGTGGACGTTCCAATTAGTAATCACAGGGCACCTGCTGAGAGCGTTTTTAGTTTAAGATGAAAAGGAAACATGATGAATGTCCATGGCGAGAGGGTAGGGAGACCATCATTTATAAGGGATAAGGAATCGTTGAGCAGCTTGGGAACAACAACAACACACACCCAAGATGATTTAATAGGGAAGGGACCGGCTGAAGAACAAAACAGCACTTTGTGAAGTAATTTCCAGTATTCAAATTCTCCTCACTCCTGTAGTTAGTCTCTTTTCAAATTAAATGGGGCCCTTGCAATTCCCACTAGGATTATGGACCAGCAGAATTCATGCTCACGGCACCACAGACATGAGTCAATTCAATAAGCTTAATGCTTCCAGACTCTTCTCCTGGTCTCACCTCTGCAATGTTGCCAGATTAATTTAATTAAAAGATGCCATTCACCCACCATCATGGCCCCCTCCTGTCTCATACGTCAACTCTAAGGCTGGCTGGAAAGAACCTCTAAAACCTGGCCTAATCCGACAACTCGTACTTTATTTTCTTACTGGGTTTCAGTACAACCCTTTGTCACCCTGAGCAGGTGCCTTCATTATTTCATGAATGAGACCCATGTGTTCCCAGTTCTAAATCTGTGTTTTTGTTGTAGGCTCTTTAAATGCTCTTTCCTCTGTGTTCAAACCTTAGGCAGCCTTCAAGGCCGACCCAGAGGTTTGACTCAGCAAATCACTCGTGCCTTCACTCACCTTTCCCATCTCTGAATTCCTACAGTCTTGGGAGCAGGGAGTTCTAAATTGCCTTCCTGTGCTCATCCTCAGTTCTTCTTCAATTCAGTATAATCATGCCTGACAATTGTATAAAGTTTACACACACTATTGCATTTGGTTCTCACAATATTTTGTTATAATTCCCATTTTGCAAACAGAAAAGCAGAGGGTCAGAACCTCCTCAAGAGCCAGCAGCAAAGTGGTAGATTTGGGATAGAAACCAAATAGTGTTAGTGCCCTTCCATCTTCCTCTCCAGATGGACTGAAATCTCCCTTCTTCCCTGGAGAGGAAGAAGAAAGGTTAAGACATAGTATCTGCTGTCTACTGAGCCTCACACAGAACTCACGCAAATGCAATGAGGTTGAGGGACTTAAGGAGGACATCAAACTGTCTTGGGAAAAAAACATATATTTGTTGGGTAGTCTGGGAGAATGCAGAGGAAAACAGACCCTTCTAACTTTGCTCTGTAAAGACTATTGGGAGGGATGTTAATAATTTCCAAAAGTCTTCCCAGGAGCCCTGCGTGAAGGTGGCATCCTGGAGACTAATCCCATTGGCTGAGGGGAAGCTCTTCTATTTAGAGATAAACAGTTCCTAGTTATCCATCTGCTTAAAGGTGGGTGACTCTCAGGGTGCCCCTATTGTCCTTCAGCCTCTCCTATTCTGAAAGCCCAAGAACGAACCTCGTAAAATATTATAATATTCAGATACTTTGAACACTTCTAATTATGGACTAGATAATTAATAAGCTTTGCATCTATTCAACCCAATCAAAATAAAGGGGGAAAAAGACATCATGTAGCTTGGATACTATGGAATCTATCTCCAGCCAAAAGGGAGAAGATCTATGTGATTTCAAGATTTCCTAGGAATGTCTCAATAGACGGGATAAACTAAGCATCTCCACTTTCCTGCCTCCATACCTAGCCAGCCAGAATATTATGAGCCTGACTAATTTTAGAAGTCTTCACTCCAAATAAGAAATCAGTGTTATTATTCACGTAATTTTAGATCTCAGAAAAGTATGTTTTGCAAGCTAAAAATGTAACGGATTTAGTGTGAATGACATGATACTAATGAATCATTGAGAAGGCAAATCTTTATATACAACATTGTCTCCTAAACTGGACAGCATCCCACACTGCCCTGGTTCTGAGTGGACCCAAGCTGAAAGCTTTGTATTCTTCTACTTTTCTTAGCGTGTCCATTTTAATTACCTTGTCAGAGCTGTGTACTTAAGAGTTTCTCCCTCCAATATTGGTTCCTTTAGTATTTACACTGGTCAGGGAATGCATTCAATACGATGTGTAGTTTTTTATTGGTTTTACCAAACAGAATCAAACCTCTTCTGCTGACTAGCATTATGCCCTTATCCCAGCACATCTTGGGGTAATTATCTTTTAAGATGATGCTATCCTCCATGGGTAGGTTTGTGTTCAATTGTTAATTAATACTAATGATAACTTCAAAGTGGGCCCTTTGTTTTATCTTAAAAAAAAACTTTTCTCAGACCTTGCAATGGCTCTAATGTGAATAGAAAACACTTTTCATTACTCGGTAGTATTGATCGATCATGATCCCAAGCCAGTTGGTTAAATGGCTTCATTGGGAAGTCCTCAGTTATGTGTTTGTGTCAATAGGAGTATTACTCTTTCTGATAGCAGCAGGCTTCTAATTACACCTCTGCCCAGTTGATGCATGTGATCCAATAGCCACAAGCATATGCTTCATTAGGACCAGGTTGAAATGAATTGAGTACACAGGGAAGTGGTATATAAACTCCCACTACTCTTTGGAATCCATACATGCTCTGTATTCTTGAGCTTTGAGTATTATTGGAAAATCCTGGGAACACGATGCAACTTCAGAACAGTTGTCTCAAGGTGTCTACCCAAATAATCCTTCTTAAGAACAAAGCATTCTTCTAGGAGACAAAGAAAATGACACAGATTACTGATGAAGAGAACACACTATGCCAGGTCCTTCCACACTGAATTTCTCAACGAAACACACAGATCATTTGTTTTCAGGAAACTCAAGCAGTGAGATCCCTGTCACTTTCTTACGAAGCTGTTCTACATTTTCTCTCAAGAAGATTTCAACATCTCATCTAAGCGTAGATTCTCCTTTCTTGTCTTCATTCCACATCTAATCCACAATGAACATGAATAAATAAATCAAATGCAAAACGTGGGCATCCCAAGTTGACTTCAAGGGTCTAGCAGTTGGGCAGTCTGGGAGTTGAATGGACAGGTTAAAATCCCAACTCTGTCCCTTATTAGCTACATGATCCTGGGCAAATAATTTGGCCTCCTCAAGTCTTGGTTTTCCCTTCTTGTAAACTGGAGATGGGGTTATAAATTTCCAAGGCTGTGGTTAAGAATAAAATGAGATGACTAAGCACTCAATAAGTAACAGCTATTTTTTAAAAAGCAGTGATAATAATAACTGTAGAAAAGTATTCAAAAAAGGCAGGGCTCCAAAATGAGCAAAAACCATAGACTCAATTATTTCCATACTTCATGTTTTCATTCGTCTCTACTTTACTGCCTCCTTATCAAGTGTTGTCGCATTGTATAATAATACAAATGCCCAACAGGGTGTGCAGGGAGCTGCTGTGAGGAGACTTCACTAACATCCATTCTGATTCTACAGAGTATTGAAGAAATGGAGAAAATTATATTTCCATGAAGGCAGCCACACGGTCTCACAAACGCTAAATAATTAAACAAGATTTCTTAACAGAGAAAGCCGTGAGTCACTTTAATGAGCGACCACAGGAGGTTGTGTATTCTCTCTTTCCCAGGACTTTAGCAGAGGAGAGAGCTTTGCTTGCCTCCTTTGCCTGGAGGAGAGGCAGAGGTTTAAACTAGTCATCTGTCTTCTAAATATCTCTTCCAAATCTACTCCTGTAAGAGTATGTATTTTTCCACTGCTGGACTCTTGGAACGATGTCCAAGACAACCTACCCACTAATGCCTGTTTTCCCCAGCTTGTCTACAGACTACAATTATTTCAATCACAGTTGTTACCAGAGTAGAATTAGTGTTCATATTTGCCAGCGACTTTTACGTAATAAATCAGAGTTAAACTACTACATAAAACAGTGTCTTGCCAAACAAACGCTGCTTGATTTAGTTTTCACTGAACTGTATGAGGAAACATGACTGTCTGATTCTTACGCATCTCTCTACCTCCACTAATTCTAGCCACCTCTCTTTTTCAGGAAATTCTCATTTGTCTACTACAAGGAAAGGATGGAGCAGACGATTCAGATAACACTTAATACATATGCACTTATCCCAGAAAACATATTGAGAGTTCTTCAAGGGCAGGGCTAAAGAGCCATGTATAAATATGGGGTGGTACGCGTAGGTGGTCCCACACACACATGCATACACAGAGCTGTCCAGCACAAATGTATGCTCTCCACCCACCTCCAAGCCCACCCTGGGACCAGCCACAAAAAGCCTAAATGAGATGATTAGAAATGGGGAAAAGAAGGGAGAAGAGAAGAAGTCCCAGGTCTGAAGGGAGAGATGGAACTAGATGAAATCTTGGCACAGGGAATTAAGGTACCTCTGATTCTGGGATCCGTATGTTTCTCTCACCTATAGAAAGTTAGACCTGGAAAATTTACCCCACTACCTCTGCCTGCGATGGCTTTTTTGTGAATATTAAATGTGTTAAGAGGCCCGTAAACAATCACCTCTAGATAGTAACAATGGATAGTCCCTAGCCATTGGGAGTAATGGCCTGGTGTCCCCATTTTTGAAGGAGAGAGCACCCTTGAGCAAGCAGCCTAGGGAGGTTTCAAGGCACTTCAGCACCAAGGCGTCCAAGTCAGAAGCTCTCATCATTGCATGGGGGGTGGCAAAGACAAAGCAGGAGCCCTCTATTTGCCACTGCCTGGAGAATCAGGGCAAGGCGAGCAGGTAGGTTAGTACGCCCACAGGATAACTGGTTTGCACAGCATTGGGGAACTTCTCTGCATTGTTACTGAGAATAGATTTCAACATCCCTCTGTCTGAGTCTTTTTCTCCAGAGATTTGTCTTGGACTGTCTGAGTATCCCCTGGTCACCTCACTAGTCCCTTACTTAGCCCATGGCCAAGCTTTCTTCTCTCATCCTTCTCCCTGGCTTTAACATAGTCCTGACATACCTGGACAATGTGACCTTGGCAATGCCACCTTGCCATGACTTAGAAGTGAGGAAGCTAAAACTAGTAACTCCATGGCCCCACCCAGCCTGTTCTAAGGCCCAGCCCGGCAGCTAATCAGATGAGGGTAATGGGAAGCCTGAGACAGATCCTATTCCTATTCTCTTCAGTGGATGTCAATACCCAGACAGCAGCAGCCTAAGAGACCTCTTACAGTTCCAAACCTTATACCTCCCAGCCACATCTGCGCTCAAGCAGAATGGCACACGACCCCCTCAGTGGCCCACACAAGGTCTGCACTAACAAAGGCTTCCAAGACTGAAGATCTTCCAGGTAAGGATGTTAGGAAGCCTGAGTGCATCTGAGGAAAAAAAAAAAAATGTAAAGGCTGGGCACAGTGGCTCCCACCTGTAATCCTAGCACTCTTGGAGGCTAAGACAGACAGACTGCTTGAGCTCAGGAATTCGAGACCAGCCTAAGCCAGAGCAAGACCTGTCTCTACTAAAAATAGAAAAATTAGCCTAGGAGAATCCCAGCTACTTGGGAGGCTGAGGCAAGAGGAACTCTGGAGCCCAAGATTATGGGGTTGAAATGAGCTGTGAGGCCGCACAAAGTGAGACTCTGTCTCAAAAATAAAAATAAAAATAAAAAAAGTTTAGAAAAAAACCCAGTTGTTCCATTTACCTACTGCTTCAGTTTGAAGAATAGAAATATTATATGACATATATAGTCACCATAAGGACCCCAGTTTGTTAGAAGGTACACAAGTGATTCTATAAAATAATTATGATAGCTTTGTTTCTGACATCGTGAGGTTTGTTTGGTTTTATTTTTTCCCTCGTTGTTGTTAAAGGTTTTGGGGTTTTTGTTGTTGCTGTTAAGAAGACACAGAAAAAGAGTTGGTGCAAGTCTTTTTGACATCTGGACTAGAAAACAATTATACCTTTATGACACAAAGAAATAAATAGCTGTGTCTTGTCTCTGTGTTTGGCTGATAGCTGAAGGGTGGAGGTTTTGTAAGTATTCCTATTTAGGAGTTTTGCTGAGAGCTCAGCAGCCTCACGGCCAAAAAGGAGAGTCTGAGATGCTGCTGATTAGAAGTCACGGGTCTGCTGAGTCCAAGGCTGAAGTCACTCCCTAGGAATGTCATAAAGCAACCTGCACAGTAAAGACCAGCGCCACCTTCAGAAACACACTGTCATTGCAGATAGCTAAAATGGTAAGTGGCTTTAAGTCCCACCATTATACCATCCTATCGTCAAGTTATGGGCTCTTAATTTCCTTCTTAATGACTTTAAGAAATGACTTCTAGAAATTTTCCTTTCCTTTTTTTTTCCTTTCCCTCTTGCTTCTGGTTAACACTATAAGTCATTTATTTATCAAAATTGAGCTTGTCCTGCTCATGTCTCAGAAAGAAGAAGTAGATTTTTCTATGATTATCAATCAAACTCACTAGACTTTCAGATCCAAATTAAAAAAAAAAAAAAACCTTCCAAGTACAGGCTCAGTGGGGTGAAGTTCCTTTTTCCTTGCTTCCTCCTGCAGTTCCTCTTTCTGATTCTGCTGCCATAACTATGATTCTTTCTAGAGATGTTTTCCCCATCACTGTACAATCATCTCTGTGAGGGACCAAGGATGCCCACAGGAAGCAGATTTCTTAGGATCTTCTTGTTTGTTTCCATGAAAGGATCCACTTATCCCCACTCTCTGTTGGGCTTCAGAAATGCTTTCACTTTATCAGGAGGCACTGTTGCTTTTTCTGAGAAAGAGGAATGGGTCTCTTTACTAAAGAAGCTCAAAAAGGAGAACCAGATGTTTCCTTTACCAAACTCCCCAAACAACAGGTCTCATAAAGAGAGAGTATTTCAACGTGCTGGTCAGAACTGCCTGCCTGCACAGGTCTGTACTATAACTCCATCTGAGCTCCTTTCACAGAAGGAAATGCTCCCATTCGGAGAATCTTCTTTACTGGGTACCAGAAGAACATGTTATGAAATTCTAAGCAAAAGCCATTTTCATAGAATGAACAGGACATGTTTAATAGAATCGTGGAAGTGAAGTGTGGAAAGAGCTTCCATCTACTAAAGCCCTTGGACATGAGAAAGTCACAATTCATGAGGGGAAAAATAAAAACTAAGATAAGAAGCCTTTGACTTGTTCATTCTGCTTAGTGTGTAGTTTGAGTCTCAAGTTCTCTGACAAGCTAGGACCATCAGGCATCTTCAGGAACCCTTACTCCTACACTGGAACTGTCAGGGCTTGGTAAAGCCCCACCTTTTGTTTTTCTCAGTTTACAACCAAGATGTGTCAAAAATGTCAAGTATCTATATATTTAGAGGACAAAAAAAGTAAGAAAACATCCTGACAATTATGTTTCGGGAAAGTCCATTTTGAGATATAGGAAGGAAAGAACCTCACCTGTAGGAAGTAAGAAAAGGAAGGAAGGAAGGAAGGAAGGAAGGAAGGAAGAAGGGAGAGAGGAGGGGGAGGAAGGAAGGAGGGAGGGAGGGAAGGAGGGAAGGAAGGAGGGAGGGGAGGAGGGAGGGAAGGAGGGAGGGGAAGGAAAGAAGGGAAGAGAAGGCTTGGGTTTTAAAGAGAGCCCTTAGACAGCCCTAAGCCAAAAATGTATTTCAACGAGAGAAAATGATCACAATTTACTAATCAATAACGCTGAATACAGCACCGACATGCTTCAGTGAACATGAGAATGTGATAGTGCTTTATAATGCCACCTCTTTATACCTTTTGAAGTCAAATTAATGGCATTTTGAAACATAAACTATAAGAAAGGTTAATGACTGTATTTCCCACAGTATTCCACCTAAGAGGCGTTTTTGAAAAGTATATACATATATAGGCATATATGCACATACGTGTATATATATATATATATATATATGTTTATTAGATCTAAGCAAAACCAGACTAGTTAACCTAGTTCAGAACGCTGTGCAAAGGTGTCATAATACTGGCCATTTGGGGTGCATCGGTGTAGAACTGGGAATGTGGAGGACTGACCATCAGGTGAGCTCTCACTTGGAAAACTGACCCAAGCTTCTGAGTTCATCGCTGCTAGCCTTTGCTCAACATAACTCTAAAAACAGAAGACTTTTGTCCCCTTTTACTCAGCATCCTGGTCTTGACTTTTTCAGGGACAGAGTGGCCTTTGTAGCATCACAGCAAAGTGGGGGCCCACAAGAATGTCCAAGGAGAAGCCGCAGCCCCAGCACTTCAGGGTACTGGAACGCGTGCCGCTTTAGTTCCATGCATGTGTCCAGAGCTCACGGCATTCACGGCCATCAGGGAAAGTGCATCAACATGCAGGGCCGTGCAGGGAAAGAATCTGGTTAACCTGGAGGCCATGACCGAAAGGGTGAGGTTGCATCATGCAGTGAAAACCACAGCTGGACCTTAGCTGCCATGCAGAGAAACCTACATCAGGGAGTCTGCAGTGCGGCTCCTGGGTAAGAGTCGATATGAGAGAGGTGAGTTACTTCAGCAATGAAAGACAGGGGCAGAAAAATGTTCAAACCACTACAACACTGTACAGGGCGCGCTGGCAGTACACGCGGGAAGAGGCAGCTCTGGGGACGTGGAGGGGGGAGGCACAGGGGAGGTGAAGACAGAGCTGGCCGGTACTCTGATGAAATGGTTTCCCTGGCCATCCTTTCATATGTGTGTAGTTTTAGAAGGCATTTTGCTTCAACAAATAACCTCGCAGCAGGTGGGGGTTTACTATCAATCATAATTGTTCAGATGTTTTGAAAATTCAGAAGAAGCAGGCCATTGGTTACATGAATATACACACTATGGTTTTCTGTAGTTACAGTTCATTATAGAAGCAGAGCTGAAGCTGGTCAGATAAATAGGACACAGTGAAGTGCCAACATCCTCAAATTTGGGGTTACAGAACTCATGATGACTTTCAAAAGTGTAACATGGTGTTGAAGGAACCCAACAGTCATGGAGGCTCAAGTGATGCAAGATTGGGTAACTCTACGCAAATACACGCCTGCAAGTCACCTCTAACCCTGGATATAACCCCACTCCCAAGTGGAGTGTGACCCGTCAAACGGTAAGTTCACCCTTGACCATTTAACAGAACTTCTGTTACCAGTGAGATTCCTGCAGGAGTTTTTGTTTCTTTGTTTGTTTTAATCAAAATCAATTGGTCATATCTATTTTTTCCAGAGTTTTTATTAAAGGGATAAAAATACTACTGAACCACTGTACTGAGTCAGCGGGGGTCTATCGAGCTCCCCTCTAATGTCAAGGCTACCGTGGGTATCTGAAGACGAATTTCCTGTAAGCTACGTGCTTAAAACAGTCTCTGTTTTCTTTTTACCTGCTCTTTCTGCCTTTTGTGATTTCTGACACATTGAACACAACTCAAAGAATGGTGTGGTCTGCTCCTAACTCGACAATTCCTCCCTCCTGCTTCTGACTGTAAACAGCAGGGAAGCAAGCCTCACACTTATAAATTACTCCTTTCACAATGTTCTCCTGGAGCTCAGCCTTCTTGTCCCCATCAGTGACAAGCTTGATAGGGAGCTGAGGCCTGGCATGAATGAGCGGTCGCTCCTCCACCTTCCATGCTCAGTGAGAGCTGAACACCTGCCTAAATGCTGGTAGAAATGATACAGGACAGCCCTGCCAGTGTCACCTTCCTCATTCCTCCAGAGGTAGCTGTGTCCTCTTGATCACAATTTATTCTTTCTTATTATGTAAAAACTTAAAGGCTTAAGTTGAATGACACATTTTCAAAAGGATTTAGAACAGTCATTCTAAATGTTGAACATTCATTCAACAAATATCCCTGAGGTTCTCATTCTGTGATGAGCTCAATACTAGTTTTGGAGACATAAAGTTCCACAAAACATGAGTTCCTGCTCCTGAGTCATTTTCCACGTAGCCGGGAAGCCCACCAGATTTTCCTTTCTGGCAGCATACATCACATGCAAGAGCAACTTGCTTCAAAATTCTGCTCTCTGACAAGACCCTGAGCAAGATATTTCATCTTTCTGAATCTCCGTCTCCTCATCTGTGAAATGCAAATACTACCACCTACTTCCTGGGGTTCTTGAGCGAAATGAGGTGGGAAATGTGAACTGCTTTGTTAGCAGCCAGTGCTTGCTGAATGCTATCTTGGTGATCGCCATTAGGACCATGAATACTCAAAGACAGGTAAGAAACCTACTTTGAGGTAGGTCCTGAATGATGAGAAGAAACCTCTCAGGGAGACAAGGCAGGAGAAGGTATCGCTGCAGAGTTGTAAGCGTGAGCAGAAAGAGTGACAGGAGGGCACAGTGCCCCCCAGGAATGGACGGCTGCCCATAGGACCAGAGCCTCCACAGACTGCAGAGATAGGTCCTGAATGAGGAGAAGAAACCTCTCAGGGAGAGAAGGCAGGAGAAGGTATCGCTGCAGAGTTGTAAGCGTGAGCAGAAAGAGAGACAGGAGGGCACAGTGCCCCCCAGGAATGGACGGCTGCCCATAGGACCAGAGCCTCCATAGACTGCAGGAGGGACAAAAAAATGCAGCCAGCCAAGAGACCAGGCAGCATCTGTACACTCGTGAGCACATCTAGTCGTTCTCCTATAGAAAACAGGAAGCTAATAGAAGTTTAAATGCAGGAGAATGGTGCTGTTATCTTTGTTTTGTAGCAAATTAATTCTGGGAACAATATGGAGGAGAAATGAGAAGCAGAAGAATGTCAAGGAATAAAGGTCAATGAGTCAGACCAAATCCTAGAGGAAAACAACCATGTAAACACACGTTAAAATAATCATTCTTGTTGCCATACGCTAAAGAATCCTAATATCCTGGAAAGTGACCCATGTTCGGGGTCTGATGCTGTCAGGGCAGAGGAGATTAGGTCTCTGGTATCACTGAAGCAGTTTTCCTAGGCCACATGGTTCTTTCTCCTCCCATGGTCTCTTCTAGGTCTATCAAAGCAATTAAAGCATGTGTCCTTTACCTTTTCAAAGAACCCACCCTGTGAAGAAGCTGTTCTCTCTGCTATTTGGAGATTGGTTTCCAAATTATATTCAGAATCTACACAAAATGGACATATTTTATGGGGCACCTGTAAATATTAGACACTTGCCAACAATTGCAAATTCCATGGGACCACACTTAGGCACACAGAGCAGTGAGAGCTAACACTTTCTCAGCACCCACTGCTCATCCCTACAACACCTGGGTTGGCAGCACTAACAAACCCTCAAATGCCTTTTAAAGGTCCACCCAATCCTGTGCACCATGGGGCTTTCATGAGGGTTTTCCTTCACGGAATCTTGTCCTTTAGGGTTCAAATACTAAGTATTCTCAGCTCCCAGAGGGTTGCCTTAGAGTTCCTCTAAGGCTTTCTTATGGTCAGAGTCAAGAGAACAAGAAGGAAGATGCCATTTTCTGATAACACAACAACTCTTTAAAAAGTGACCAAATGCATGAGGTGCTGCTCACTGAGCTCAACTTCAAGTCTAAGGGTGGAGGGGGCTCTGCAGCCCCAGCTGGTGATGCAGGAACAGGAAAGGTTGGTCTAGCTGCTGTGACCATGTGCTCAAACTTGCTTGATGGATTGCCACTCGTCTGAAGTCTATTCCCTGTTGGAGCTTCCACGATGCCAAGACAGGAGTAAAAAGGAACCCTCTGCACACAGACTCACAGACAAGAGAATTGAAACATGGAACTCATGAAAGGGATACGACGGAGAGTCCCTGAAGTGATGGCCACCTTGCTGCTTAGCAGACACTCAGCAGGAAGAGCACGATCTCATGTCAAAGGAAAGTGCAACAGGTCTTAAGTAACCCTCAAAAGAAAAGGTACAATGCAGGTGGCTGTCACCTCTGAAGAATGGATCTAAGAGGTAAATCTATCTTGGTCTGGAAAGTGTGAATTGTTCTCAGCTACCTGATACCTCCCCTTTTCTATCCTGCATGGGTTAAAAAAAAAAAAAAAAAAAAAGATGGAGACCCAACAAAACCAGTTCCCTCCCTCCGCTGCAAACAAACACACCTGGAGAATGCCAAACAGATAATAAAATGAAGCAGCTTAGAGTCCCACCACCTCCCCCAGGTTACCCTCCTGGAACTGACAGGACGGAAATCATCTAGGAAATAGCAAGGGCTACGACCTCTCTCTGGTTCATACTCTCTCAATGTCTTTCCCAGCAACTCAGTCAATACAAGTGGGCCGGCTTTACCTCACCCTGTGGTCGGCTGAGAAACACTGGTGCCTGTGCCAGCTGCCATGTTTAACTCACGTGGGATTTTAGAGGAACATACGGAAGCCAGAGTAATTTTTCAGGAGTTAGCCTTTTACATTCTGATGAAGAGATCAAGTTTCAAGCGTGCTTTTCTTGGGGGGAGGGGCTCAAAAACCACAAAACAGGTGAATGTTTTAAACCCATACTGCCTGCATTTAAGGAATTCAGCTGAAGAACAATTATTTTTTTAGTGGATTTTGAACTTTGATCTACGTCATTATGAAATTAGCTTGATTTTAAAGTTCATTAACGTGATCTTCCACCAATGTTGGTGTTTATTTTTGAGTAGCTGATTTTTCTTTTTAAAAATCAGTTGCTTACAAGAATGTTGCTTTGCCCTGATGGAAGAGGTCTGCATAATGATTGAGGTGATGATAACACAGATCTACAGAGGGAGAAAAAAGTGCAGGTAAAAACTGGCCAAGCCAAAAAGAGCTCTGCGAGCTTGAGTTAACAGCATTGTGCCTGGGAGTGTCAATTTCCTTGTTTTGACAATATACTAAGGATAGATAGCAGAGCATTATCAGCGGGGGAGCAAAGTGGGAGAAAGGGCACAGAAACTCTGTACTGTTTTTTTTGTTCTTATGACACTTACACTATTTCAAAACAGAGTTATAACAACAACAAAAAATAAGTTATTCACCTGCTTGCTTTTACGATAGCCAGATGTCAGGCTAGTGGTCTTACTTGTGGTGCTATGAGCCTCAAACGATCTATAAACTGATTTCTTTAAAAAGTATTCATTCGGCACCTGCTATAGGCATAGTACTGTGCTCCAATTCCAAAAGTACAAAAGAGGCGTGAGCAACCGCAGAGCTACAAATCAATATTAACTATCTTATTTCTTTTCACAAAGGAACACTAATGGAAGCAAAGGTATCGTTTACCTACTACACCAATTGTCAGAGACAATCCCTCAAGACAGAATCAGCTGTCAATGAAGGTAAGTCGTTAATGTAACCGGGGAGCTGCTAGAATTAACCCACAGTAATCTCCTCAGGTTAGCAGATGTCAGGTAACAAGCTGTGCTGATTAAAGCTGCTGATATTTGAATGGCTCCCTCGCTGTATATAAAGCCGGCCAGGGCTAAGCCATCCTTTTGCTTGTTTTTTCCATCTCTCCTCCCAGAGCTCAGTGCTCACCACACAGAGAGCCAATAACTGGTACCAGCTTGATGAAGGTGTGAGGTGATACGGGGAACTATTTAGATTTTAAAAACCTAAAAAGGCTTCCAGAATGAATGTCTAATCGTGGAATTTCAGGTAAATCTTAAGGTGGAAGAGGGTACGTGTAGGAGTATAAGGGTGTTTACAGTTAAAATCACCCAAGAGTAGCCATCCACCACCCTAGCTACTAAAACGATGTTTGTACTTGGCAATTCCATTGGAAATAAAGTGAAAGCCAAAATGAAGCAGTAAGGATGGATCCTTAGAATCCGAAGCCTTTATAAGGAGCATGCTAACAGTTTTTATCTTTCTGAGAAGTTATCTCTTCTGAGAAGCTATAGAAACAAGAGAAAAGCAGAAAAGTGTGCAAGGAATAAAATCTCCTAGAACCAAAGCCTCGACAAATGAATGTTCAGGAAGGGCAGATCTGATCCTTCCTGAAATAGGAGGCACGTCCCTGCTGTTAACCGGACACTGTTATTACCTGCAGATGGCGCGGGCTTTTAAGGAGTCTGGAAGTCCCACCTTTCTCTCACTGTTTAAAGGGTAAACAACCAGAATAGCATCATCTGGGAACAAGTGAATTTTTCAAAGCATTTCTTGAAGAGCTGGGAAACTCCGACTTATGAAGAAGGGTCCTATTCTAATTAAATTTTTTGAGGACTTTTGTAACTAGTGGAAGACAGAAGACTCCCCAAAATACTTCAGATCTGCAGAATGAACACTAGCCAAGAATGAAGGGCTCACTACACTCATTTCTGTTACACAGCCGTGCTTTGCTCTTACCAACTTGTCCTTACCTACCTTTGCACACCTCGATCAGGGGCTCCTCCTCCAGGAAGCCCTCCCTGACCTTCCCTGCCTGGGAGGCAATGAACCTTTCCTCAGGGTTTCTCTTTCTCATTGTTCATGCAGGGGTGATTTATGGGCTTCTGTATCAGTCTTCCCGCCTAGACTGTGAGCTCCCTGAGGGGAGGGCCTTTG
Source organism: Otolemur garnettii (assembly GCF_000181295.1). Classification (NCBI taxonomy): domain Eukaryota; kingdom Metazoa; phylum Chordata; class Mammalia; order Primates; family Galagidae; genus Otolemur; species Otolemur garnettii. Next base: position 8,555,734 of record NW_003852403.1, on the reverse strand, counting down.
GTTTTTGTGTCTGTGCTCCCACTCGCATGGTACTCAAATGACAGGCCCTCAATAAATGTTTAAGGAAGAGGAGAAAAATAAAATAAACGGATGGAAGTGGGAAAGGGAAAAAGTGGGGGAAACATACTCCAACCATGCCGAGATGAAGTACTAAGCCTAGAAGAGAAATCCCACCTTCCAGCTTGGTTTTTGTTTGTTTGGTTGGTTGGTTGGTCGGTTGGTTGGGTTTTTTTTTTTTTTTTTTTTGAGACAGTCTCCCTCTGTTGCCTTGGGTAGAGTACCGCGATGTCATAGCTCAAAGCAACCCCAAACTTTTGGGCCCAAGCTATCCTCTTGCCTCAGCCTCCCAAGTAGCTGGGACGACAGGAGCCTGCCACTACACCCTGGCTATTTTTAGAGATGAGGTCTCGCACTTGCTCAGGCTGGCCTTGAATTCCTGAGTTCAGGCAATCCACCCATGTCAGCCTCCCAGACTGCCAGGATTATGGGCACCAGGCCCCCCAACATGGTTTCAAATGGACCCAGGATCCTGTACTGATTCCTAACTTTTATCACATGACAGAACTCACATCATGTGACAGTGCATCAGCTACAAGCATACTACAATCCAAAGAGGATGTCATGCATTCCAAGAACTAACTTATGGACTCCTCGCACATCCCAGGAGAGTTATAGGTTATCTCACCCAACACGTGTAAGGAGAAGAAGGGGAAAGACGTTGGAGATGGCAAGATTCACCACGCAGCAAAGCCATCTGACTTAGCCAGCTGTGTGCGGTCAGAGCCCTGAGAGGGTTAGAGGAGATTCTGAGCTCTAAGTAAGAGAGTCTCTCCAGGCCATTTGATGTCTGTGTTCAGCACAAAACAAAAGGCCTAAATCTAACGTAAACTCATTTCTCTTAAACTAACGGATTTGTAGTTTTCTCCTTACATGGAGGTTATCTCCTGTAACTGGGAGGCCAGGATGGCAATAGTACATGGAATGATTAAAGCCTCAATTCATTCCTTTCTTTTTCTTGAAATGATCTATTTTTATTGTGTGTGTGTGTGTTAGCTCAGGAAACTGGATCTGAACTTGATATTGAGTACACCGGCAGCATAAGCTAAAAATCTAGAGATTGTGTGTACATTAGATGTTAGGAAATCAGCTCAGTCTCCTTTGCTGATAGATCCATTTCTCCCAGAATCC
>NW_003852403.1:8550399-8553843 GCF_000181295.1 Otolemur garnettii | reverse complement strand
CCGAGCCAAGAATACAGTAATTTTTAACACAGTCTCACACAGAGGAAGGTGGTCCCTATCATAGTCTTTACTCCATGCTATGTGTGAACCAAGTATTTAAATCACTTAATGTTGACTTTCCCCTTGACTTATGCTCTCAAATCAGCATATACTGATAGATTTTGATAGGCAGCTCCTTCTAGTTATCACTTGTTCTAAATATTGACTGGATCTTTAAAAATCAAGATGCATCTTCTGTAACAACCTGGATGGAATTGGAGACCATTCTCCCAAGTGAAGTATAGGAATGGAAAAGCAATCATGGCATGTACACCGTGGCAGGTTCCTGTAGTCCCAGCTACTCAGGCGTCTGAGGCAAGAGGATCTCTTGAGCCCAAGAGTTTGAAGTTGCTGTGAGCTACAGTGACACCAGGGCACTCTGCCCAGCGCAACATTCTGAGACACAAACAAACAAACATACATCCCACGTACTCAGTACTAAATTGGAACTAGTAGATTAACACTTCCATGCTCACATGAGAGGAAATCTCAATGAAATTCAAGTCTGGGGGCAGGGGAAGGAGCTGGGTAAATTTCCACCCCGTGGGTGTGACATTGCGGGGGTCCACTGCACAGTTCCTGGGTGAAGAACACACCTACAACGCAGACTTTTATCTTAAAAAAGCAAGCTATCTAAGCTTATGTACCCCCATGTTGACCTGAAATTTTTAAAGATAATTTTAAAAATCCTATGAAATCATAAGCATTTTTAAAGTTGTCACTAGCTTCTGAAACGACATGAGCGTTAACAATTATGTGTGAGCTCATGGTAGAGAAGCAGAGATATAATGTTGTAAGATTTTGTTTTTTTTTTTATTGTTGGGGATTCACGGAGGGTGCACAGAACCAGGTTAGGCTGATTGCTTTTGTTAGATAAGGACCCTCTTATAATTGTGTCCCGCCCGATTATGAGCAACAACAAATGAATCAATGCCTCACTTTCACTCAAATGAATCTTTGAGCAACAGGAAAGCTTGGTACCAACAGAACAAAGCCATTCAGTGGCCCCATTTGCAAATAAGTCAGTTTGCCCTGAGGAGACAGAACACTAAAGCTTAAAGACAAGCCTGTTAAATACAAACTACTTTTCCTAGTTAAAAAAAAAAAAAAATCTATTAGTGCTAAAACAATTACATTAGTACAGCATCATCATTGTTTGCAACTGAAAAAAATGTTTTTAATTAATCTTATTGTGTCCTAACGCACTGTTAACTCAATAAGCATTTTCAAAATTGTCAACTTGACATTGAATTTATTGTTTTTCAACATAGTAGAGATGTTTTAAAATTCACCGAATGGAGTGGTAGAGTTTAAATACAAGTGCTTTGACAATCACAGGCATCTCGTAAGGGTTATTACCTATTGTTCAACATAAAGCCACGAACCAAGCTCTTAGCTGCCCTTGGGTAGGTCTATCTGCAAACTGGACCTCTTTTGCCTCTCCAAATTTCCTACACCCCATATCACTCTCCCCCTTTCCCAGTAAGCTCCAGCCACATTCACTTTCTTTTGGTTTCTCTCCTTCTCTAAGTTTTGAGACATCATCGCCACTGGAAAGCAAGTTCCATGAAAACTGAGAACTTATATGTTTTCTTCACTGTTTCACCAAAGTCCAGACTAAAACCTAACACACTGTAACTATTTCATAAACTTTAAACAAACAAATAAATAAAAGTCCAAAAGTATAAAGAAATCGAGAGAGGGAAGGAAGGAGGGAGAGAAGGAAGGAGGGAAGTCTTAGTTCACCCTCGCTAAGATCAAGTCCATGGCCAAGGCCAGTTTGTTAACATTTCCCTTGTCAGGCCATGATCACTATTACCAGCATGAAAGTTGTTGCTAGCACCTCACTTCCTATGCAGTTATGATTTTCATATCCACATGAAAGCGTTTTCATCTTTCATACTCCAACATCGGGAGTCCCTTCATAATTTACTATTCTGTGATAGATGCACCTGGACAGATGTTTGCCTTCAACATTTTATTTACATTTAACCATGTATTTCTGGTCTCACTTGCAAGCAAAACAGAAAATCTCCTTGTCAATTTCCTTTCTAGCTTTTGTAAAGAAGAAATTGGCAGCCTTGTCTCATGTTGATGCAAAGTTCTGCTTAATACATAAATTTAATAGAGGAGTATTCCTAAACAAACTTTGATCCCACTCTTGGAATGCATTTACAATGATAAAATTGCCCTGGTTTCTACAGATAATGGAACAAAATAGACGGCATAATGGGGGGTTAAGGTACAGAACTCTAGACTCAAACTAGGGGATCAAATTCTTGTCCAAATTACTAAACTCAATGGGGCATTTGACCCTTCTGAGGCTCCTTTTTCCTTTTTTTTGAGACAGAATCTCACTTTGTTGCCCTTGGTAGAGTGCAGTGGCATCATAGCTCACAGCAACCTCAAACTCTGGGGCTCAAGCAATTCTCTTCCCTCAGCCTCCCTAATAGCTGGGATTATAGGCACCCACCACAACACCTGGCTAGTTTTACAGACAGGGTCTCACTTCTGCTCAGGCTGGTCTCAAACCTGTGAGCTCAGCCAATCCGCCTGCCTCAGCCTCCCAAATGCTGGGATTACAGGCGTGAGTCACCATGCCTGGCCAAGGCTCCCTTTCTTCATCAAGCAAATGGAGAAAATCATAGTAGTGCTGATTAAAATAAGATATGTTTATAAAGAGGTTATCATGGAACGTTGCACATAGTTCTCGATAAACATAGAAAGTGCTTGTAGACGTAGAGAGAGCAAATTAGAACTAAAGGCAGAGTACCCTAATGCTAGCCAGGCACACCAGCACCTGACCTAGTGAATCTCTGATTGCTATCTGCTGAATGAATAGCTGCTCCCCGGTGCCAAGTGCCTTCCCGCCTCCTCTTCACCCATGGCTGTTCGGTTGTGCAACACTTCTTCCCACACGGATGCCCTGCGTTTTGGAGACTCTCTTTCCTTGAGCCTGGGATCGCCAGAACGGCATGCACACAACAAATGCTTCATTAGGGAAATGCCTCTGTGAGACTCTGATGCTAGTTCCCGCTCACGCCTTTCTCCATCGGCGCCCTCCACTTTAATCTTCGCACTGGCATTTCCGTTGAGAAAAGCCAACCAGGAATGACGGCTCCGGGCTGAGAATCTGGAATGCAGATTATAACTGCTGGGAGACTTCACTTGTTTTGTTTAAACTGGTTATGCTTCTTTTGCTCTCATTTCGCAAAAAATAGCTTCGGCTGCTAGATAGCAGGACATCTGCCGCTTCACACAGTCTTAGTTTCTGACAAGAAAAGTGAAGGGTGGAATGCCCGGCCATCACCAGCCGCTGATAAGCCAATGCTGAAATGCTTGTCCTCATTTGTTCTGGGGGGTTTCTGTAGATGAGAAGGCTATTGGGGATGCAACGTTCCAGCC
>NW_003852403.1:8549152-8550379 GCF_000181295.1 Otolemur garnettii | reverse complement strand
CTGTTCTGAGTGACACCTCCCATAGCTACAGCGGGCATCAATCAATGGGCATTAACCCTGGATGTGGGAATGAAGGCCCCTTAGCAGAGGAAGAAAACGCAATCCTGGAGCTATGTAGAAACCAAAGGACAGATGAATATGTCTAGATCAGGGTCCCTTACTGTCCACCGTCCACTGCAGGGATTCCACGGACATACATACTGTAGAAGAGAATGAATTAAAATGCCTTTTCTTTAGATTTAAAAGCCCATTTCTTCCTCATTTGTGTTATCACTGAGAGGTTGTTTGTTAATTTTTAATGTACAGGCAAGAGTTAACCGCGCCCACTGATCCCCCACTGTGACCCTCAGCAGCTCGGAGACCTATTTTTATAGCAATGTTAAGTACACACACCAGCCATTAGGGGTACTTATGAAGTAATCCGCATGCTGTCAACTGCTGTAAGATCTCGGGGCAGGAGCTGAGCGAGGCTGGGGCTCAGTGGTTATGCAGTACTCAGCCAAGCTCAGCGGGTAATTTTCCCTAAGTATATACGTGCTTAAACGGCACCTACCAATTATTTCTCTTTGGAAGAGTGCGAATGTGGCAAGCCCACTGTCCCAGATGTGTGCACGTTCCCACCTCCACAGAGCCCTCTCTGCCTCTCCTCTCGTCAAGCTCTGGGATAGTCCCTCCCCCAGGCGCAGAAGCAGCTGAGAGAACTCGGCACCTCGTATACTTGTCACTGTTCTTTTTCTGGCTCTGAGGATTACACCAGAGAAAACCTATTCTCCAGAAAAGACTACGCTCTGGATGTCTTTGCAGAAAAAAAAGGGGGGGGGTCACCTGTGACACACCCCAAGTTCTCAAATGTTTATAGGCACCCCAGTTCAAAACTACCCAATAACCCAAGGTAATGCAAAGGAAAACAATAAGGATATTTATTTCTGTACCAAATACTGGGTTTCTTGCCTATTCATGTTTGGTTTTACAAATTACGCTTCAACAGAACAAGATAGGCTACTAGCTGTAAAGTTCTAGGTTCGTGTAACACACTCAGATGGTGTTGGGGGGAGCTAAATCAAGGGTGAAGGAAAGAAAAAAAAAATCAGAAATGCCAGAGTGAGTTAGGTAAGGACTAAGTTTCAGATGGTAACTCTCACGTGCCTTAGCACTGATTCCGTTCTCTGTGTTAAAATATACTGTACTTCTTTTAATTATTAAATGTCAAACTGATTACATTACCCT
>NW_003852403.1:8542053-8549132 GCF_000181295.1 Otolemur garnettii | reverse complement strand
ATACAAGGTGGGACAAGTCAAGGCCTTTGAATGTGGCATAGAGTTCCAGAAGGTGGTGAAAATAATCGTATAGAGGGTAAAAGGCAAACTTCACAGAATAGAACAGTACTGATAGAAGAGGCTTAATTCTGAAACATCACTCTGACCAAATATATATACATGTACTACTAGCTTGTACTGAAAATGCAGAACCAATTAATCCTTAAAAGAATGCATTATAGGGTGATACTGGGAAGATGACCATGAGCAAGAATTTTAACTCCTTAGAGTAATAAAATATAAGGTGAAAAATTTTTTTATAAGTTCAGAAGCATGGCTCACACATGGCCTATACTGAACATTTCTTGAAGTTCCAGCTTTATAAGAGATGACTAATCAGAATCAGAAAAACTTAAGGCAGTGTTGTATTACTTGCTTATCTTTTCCTAAGATATAGTAGTTATTGAATATTCTTAATAATTATGATTTTCTTTCTTTTTTTTTTTTGTAGAGACAGTTTTACTTTATCGCTCTTGGTAGAGTGCTATGGCGTCACACAGCTCACAGCAACCTCCAACTCCTGGGCTTAGGCGATTCTCTTGCCTCAGACTCCTAAGTAGCTGGGACTACTGGAGCCCACAATGCCTGGCATGTTTGGTTTTACAAATTACGCTTCAACAGAACAAGATAGGCTACTAGCTGTAAAGTTCTAGGTTCGTGTAACACACTCAGATGGTGTTTGGGGGGAGCTAAATCAAGGGTGAAGGAAAGAAAAAAAAATCAGAAATGCCAGAGTGAGTTAGGTAAGGACTAAGTTTCAAATGATAACTCTCACGTGCCTTAGCACTGATTCCGTTCTCTGTGTTAAAATATACTGTACTTCTTTTAATTATTAAATGTCAAACTGATTACATTACCCTTCCCTCCTACTCCCCCACCCCGCTCTCCAATTGTCTTGTTCTCTCTCCCTCTCCAGCTTCCCTCCCCCTTCCTCATTAAGCTGCACGGTTAAAGGGTCAAGAAAGTAGAAGAACAATCTCTGCTGGCAGGCACTGCGCAGAGGACTCAGCACTCCTGACTTCACATCCTCACTTCTTACCAGCACACTTTGCTGGAGGAAAAAAGTGACAGGAAACTTCCAGACAAGATGATCCAGCCATTATCCGTAAAGACCTATCCCGATCCCATAATTCCCTTCTTTCACTTGCTAATTGCTTTCATAAGGCTTCTTCCTTTTCTTGTTTTCTATTCTTGTTTTCAGGGCAACTGCCGACGTATGCGCAGTTCTGGATTTTATTTTAAGTAATTTGTAGTTGACTATCGTTTATTTGTGCAATTGGTGTAATTAAATCTAATTATATAATTGGTGAAAGACTGAGTAATCACATAATTAGAATGTGCAATAAGAACTGTTGAAATCCCATTGTTATGACGTGCAGTGATACAATTATGATGTGAAACAACGGGGTAACATTGACGGGGTGCTCTGCCCAGAGCTCCCGCCGGCATGGAGTGCAGCTAAGGTTGGAGACCACAGCAGCTTTCGGTATCTAGACCAGGATTTCCTTTTTGTTTTTAATCTCATGAATCTAACCCTTGACATGTATGTTCCACGCAAATCCAAGGCAGAAGGCCCGGAGGAGATACTTGTGAGGGCAGAAGGTCCTACCTCGCTAAGACCCAAATCACCAACAACCATCCCTAAATCATAAAGCAGGAGCTCAAGGAATGGACTTCAATTGCTGAAATTGTCATGCCTTGCATGCCAATTTTGAATCTGAAATTGTAGTCAGGGCATAAGAAAACAGAGCTGGAAAATGTCTCATGATCACACACACATACAATCACAAGTGAGTGATTAGGACTAGGGACACAGCTCCCAGCCCCCAGTCCTCCTCCTTCCCCCAACTCTAGTCATTTTCTTTAAAAAAATGGGATATAGATGCATGGCCAGAAATGCAGGCCTCCTGGTTCCTGACTCTGCTAATCGCTGGTGATCTTTTCTTTTCCTCCACACCACCCACCTGCTTCCATGGTCACAGGGAGCAGTGAGTAGCTGCAAATGCAACCAGTCTGTCATCCGGCCTCAGACATGCCACTCTTCAACAGCCCCCTCCCACCTGTGCTTCACCTGCTCAGGACTTCCCCACTGGCAGCCTTGTCCAGTCTCAGAGAAACCTTGAGATCTCGGATCTCACTCCATCCCCTGCCAGCCACCTGCCTCTGCCCCACCTCACTGCCGTCCTCACCCCTAGGCAGTGTTCTCTTTCCCTCATGGAAGTCCTTGGCCCTGCTCTGCACCAGGCCCTGGAAAGCTGAACATTCCTGGATAAAACCACACAAGGTAAATGACTGGTTTCACTTTAAACTCATGATCTCAAACTGCACATTGACACTCAATCCTGCCTGGCAAACTGCTAGTTTTCTCTGATTGGTTTGCTTTCCAATTTTCCGAGTCCACTATTTCACAGTTTTTCTTCTCTCTTCTAACCTCCCATGTCCTTTTCTGCACAGCAGTTGGCCTTCTCTCATTCCATCACTAACAGTCACGTAGAGAATCAGCCCGGCTTCACGCCATCCCCCCGCAGCCCTCTGACCTTGCCCTCATGGGCAGGCAGTGCCTGATCTGGCCTTGCTCTCACCTGACTCTATTCTTCAGTGAGTGGTCCCTTCCTACCACTCACTAAGTCCTCACTTGTCAGGGACTCCAGCAACGTCTCTGTTGCAAACTCCACAGACGAATCTGCGCTCTTCCCTTCCCCGGTGTCTCAGCGGCATTTGGCAGGTGGGAACTTCCTTCTGCCCCAAACGCTCCCTTCCTCAGGCTTCTGCCATCCCTGGGTATCTCCTCCCTCATTTGCTCATCCAGTTTCTTTCCTCCTGCTTGACTCAACTGCCAAATGCTGGGATCCTCCTGCCCTTGCCCCTGTGCCACCCTCTCTTATCTCTACTCCTCCCAGATCATCCCATCAGCTTGCCGTGACAGTCTCTGGAAATCATCTCAGCAATTCTCAAATGTGGCATAAATAGGAGAGTTTTGAACTCACTTTCCTACCTTGCTACTTAGCATCTTCTCTTCCAGGACTCACAGACTTCTCAAAGGTAACGTATCCAGGGTGGACATCCTGAGCTCGCCTCCAAACACTGGAGCCCGCAATGCAGCCCTGCCCTTCCCAGCAAACACCACCCCCACCCACCTGTCATTCAAGCGAACACTAGGAAGGCCCTGATTCCTCCTTCCTTTCCCTGCACATCCAGTCCAGCTTCAGTCCCGTCCCGAATGTCTCTCTCCCCATGAATTTCCCAACTTTCCCACTAAGTCAGGCCAGTGCCGTCTTCTGTTTGACTGACCTCCTCTTTGTCTTCTGAACATGATTACAGATCATGTTTAGTTTTGTCTGTTTTGTATTTTTGCCTTTTGTTGTTTTCCCTGCCTCCTCCACTAGACTCTAAGTGCTCCTTGACTGTGTTTAGCATTTTACTTATTTACAGCATCCAGCACAGAGCAGGTTGCTATATGGACAAGCTAATGACCACAGCATTGGCATCTATAGACAGGGGGGGCAGAACAGAGATAATAATAAAAGCAGCTAAAAATTAGACCTAGAGATGCACTATGAACTGGGACACGTTCCCTGAAATTCATATGTTGAAACCCCAACCCTCAAGGTTATAGTATTTGGAGATGGGGCCTTTGGGAGATAACCAGAATGGGGTGGATTAGGGCACTTAGAAGAAGACCGCATTTTCTCTCTTTCTCTCTCTCTCTCTCTCTCTCTCCCCACCCCCCCCCAACCTTGTGGGGACACAGCAAGAAGGGGACATCTGAAAGCCAGGAAGAAAGCCCTCATCAGAAACCAACATGGTGACATCTTGATCTTGGACTTCTCCAGAACTGTGAGAAATAAATGCCTGCTGTCTGAACCCTCCAGTCGACAGCACTCTGTTATGGATAAGACATCATATGACCCATCAGCTCTACTGTCATCTTAAAAACATGCTACAAGAGAGCGGGAAGTCACAAAAGGCCACATACTATAAGATTCCATGGATGTGAAATGTCCAGAACGGCAAGTCCACAGAGACAGAAAGTAGATTAGTATTAGCATTTTCCTGGGGCTGGGGAGGCGGGAGGGGTGAAGAGATATGGGAAGTAACTGCTAATGTTTCTTGGGGCATTGAAATGTTTTAGAATTAAATTGTGGTGACAGTCAGATAACTCTGTGAATATACTAAAAAATCATAAAACCACTTTACATGGATGAATGTTATAGTATATACAATATATCAAAATAAAGCTGTGGGGGCAGTGCCTGTGGCTCAGTGAGTAGGACGCCAGCCCCATATAGCAAGGGTGGCAGGTTCAAACCCAGCCCCAGAAAAACTGCAACAACAACAATAAAAAAATTAGCCAGGTGTTGTGGCAGGCACCTGTAGTCCCAGCTACTCGGGAAGCTGAAGCAAGAGAATCGCCTAAGCCCAAGAGCTGGAGGTTGCTGTGAGCTGTGATGCCACAGTACTCTACTGAGGGTGACAAAGTGAGACTCTGTCTTATACAAAATAAAAATAAAAAAACAAAGCTGTGAGGAAGAAGAAAGAATAAGAGGAAGAGGGGAAGACAGAGCTGGTGAATAGTGGCAGCCAAAGGCGCCTGTCTAGCTGAGCTAGTTTATTGAATCTATGACACCCTCCATAAAATGATGGGCCACTATTTTATGTGCTGCCAAGAAAGAAAAAAAAGTATCAATTACAGCTATAAGAGGCCACTAATTATAGGACACTTTCTGACTTTGCAGATGTTAAAATTTGAAAAACAAATGTATCTTAGAATTAATGAAATATGGTATAGATAGTTGTCTTCAGATCTAGGTCCCAGTTTCTGAAGCCTTCTAAATAGAAATGGCTTCTTTAAGGTAAAAAGAGACCTTCCATTTGATCTCACAATCCCACTTCTGAGTATCTACCCAGAGGATAAAAATCATCTTACCATAAAGACACTTGCACTAGAATGTTCACTGCAGTTCAATTCACAATCACTAAGGTGTGGAATCAGCCCAAGTGCCCATCAGCACGTGAATGGATTAATAAGCTGTGGTGTATGTAAACCACAAGGTGCTATTTAGCCATAAAAAGATAGAGACTTTACATCTTTTGTATTTATCTGGAGGGAGTTGGAGAGCATTCTTCTTAGTAATGTGTCACAAAAATAGAAAAGCAAGTATTCAATGTACTCAATACTGATATGAACCCAATAGATAAACAACTACATGCCCACAGGAGAGAAAGACACAGTTAAATTCAAGGCGGGGGAGGGGAGGGGAGGGAAAAAGGAAGAGGGAGAAAGGAGGAGGATTAGTGTCTGTCCCCTAAGGCGCACAGCGGAAAGATATACGGCACCCTCTGGGGGAAGGGCTCAACTACAACCGGAACTTGGCCTAACAAATGCAAACAATGTAACCTAATCATTTGTACCCTCCTATTAATCTGAAATTAAAAAAGAAAATAAACTGTTTCCCTTGGAGGAGTAAAGAAATTGCTTCTCTAGGGGGAATTCATTAACTATGAATTCATTCATTCATTCAAAAAGCCCAAATAACATTAATCAAATGAGTAACATAGCCTAGACACGGGCATTGTATGTAGCTTTGACTTTGTACATATCATTCATTAAATCTCCAACAACTGTCCTTCAGGGTAAGCATTACGCTCCCTACTTCACAGACAAGGACGTGGGCTCCAGAAAGGTCCCACCAGTTGTAAGGGGCATAACAAGGATGTTAAGCCGTGTCCCTATCATCCCTTCTCTGCCACTGCATTATGCATGGAAAGTTCAAAAGCAAAAGCTTAAGCAAAGGCCTTCACGATGATTTTTTTAGTAAGCCCTATTTTTCCCTCTACCAGCTCTAGAGATACAGAGATATCCATCAATCCCCGCCATCTTGTCCTCTGGCCACCTCGTCCCCACAGCCACCGGCATATAGGATAGGAATTAGGATCTGTTGGTAGAGAGGAGTTGGGGGCAACCCTTGGATTCCCTACCTTCAGTTGGTGTGCTAGGAATTCTCCAAGAGCTGCGGGAATGAAACCACAGAGACATTTAGAGGTGACGCAGACAGAGCAGAGTGGACATTGGAAAACAAAATGAGGAAAAGGTGGTATGAAGTGCAGGTGCCCCTCCATGTATGCTGCAGATGCTTTCCTGAAAATTACGTGTAGATCAAATTGATTTACAAACTAAGCCCTATTATAAATTCAGCAAGAACACTGTGTTGGAACCTTGTGATGGAAATTTTTATAATGAGAAAAATGCATTTGTGCTGAAAATAGTCAATCCCCAACCTCTGTCTGGAATGTAGTTTTCTCTTTTTCTTTTCAAGTGGGACCCACTTTGTACATAAACTTCTTGGGGTCCCAAATGTGCAAAAGTATCCATTAGACTAAAATGTTTTATAAAGGCTGAAAATTTGTGGCTATCTACACTACTTCTAATAGTCATTTCCATCATATTTTAAACGGGAGAGCTGAGAGGATACTTCCCGGGAATGGAATTCTAGGACCCACCACTGGGGGAAGATTATTGGAGAATAGGAGGTGGGGAGCACAGAGGAGAAGGGAATCTCTTGGGTCACCAAAAGCCTGGAGCCTTTCTGTGTTGACAGTTAAGGGGGAGGTGGAAGTCGGAGCCTACCACCCCATTCCCAAACAGCCCCCATGGCCTCCTCGCAAGTACAAACGCACCAGGTCCCTGCTCTTCTTCTTTTGTCAAAAGTTACAAAACAGTCGCCCACACAGCTTTAAAGATCAGAAGGGATGCATTAAAAAAAAATGATTGTTGGAATTATTTGAGTAAGAGGAGCTCTGACAAACTTGCTCCCTCTTCCCACTGGGGAGCATTCCCTGGATTGGAGCAGATGCCTGCGAAGACAGGTATCCTGGGTCCCCACTACTCCTTTTCTTTTTTATTAAATCATAACTGTGTACATTTCGGGGGTAAAATGTGCTGATGTAAGTATCCCACTATGCCTTACGTACGGTGACCAGCCTGGATGTTGCTGGCATTTTCACCTGAACCTCGGAAGAAGGCCCTTCAGAGCTGCCCC
>NW_003852403.1:8541410-8541840 GCF_000181295.1 Otolemur garnettii | reverse complement strand
GGCTTTCCTGGAGAATCAGCACCACAGCCACGCCCCTGGAGCTCTGCTTCACAGACATTCTTGACAAATTAATTTTACCCGTGTAGACCACAAGGCCTAGAAAGTAACATTGATTTATTTTGTTTGTTTTCTTTCCATAGGCATAATACAATCTTTCTTTCTTTTCTTTCTTTCTTTTTTTTTTTGAGACAGAGTCTCTGTCACCCTGGTGTTGAGTACTATGGCATCATCATAGCTCACAGCAACCTTAAACATTTATGGGTTACAATGTGCTGATTTGATACACAATGATGTAAGTATCCTCATGCCTCAGCTTCTCAGGTAGCTGGGACTACAGGTGCCCCCCATAACACCCAGCTAATTTTTCTATTTTTTGTAGAGACGGGGTCTCACTCTTGCTCAGGCTGGTCTTGAACTCCTACATTAAAGC
>NW_003852403.1:8536480-8540930 GCF_000181295.1 Otolemur garnettii | reverse complement strand
GCACACTCTGCCCAGCAGTATTTCCTAAGCATTTGGGGTGCATTGTCTTATTATCCTTACAACCACCCCCAAATTATCACCTTCATTTCACAAGTGGAGACCCTGAAACTTAGCGAGTTTAAATAGTAATCATTCTAACTAAAATTCATGAAGGGAACTGTTCTGACCCCCTCCACATGTCAGGCACTGATCTAAGTGCTTTTCTATGTTGACTCAAACTTCATCACAAACTTTCCCTATCACTGTTTATATTGTTTTCATATTACAAATGAGGAAACGGAGGCACAGAAAAGGGCTTCGATAATTTGAACTCAGGCAGTTTGAATGCCAAACACTGTGCTTCTACCTCGAAGCTGACTTGCTCACAGTCACACCACAGGTTAAGGGCGGAGCTGAGCCAACCTCCCGTGGTCGGAATTCAGAGCTTCGGGGACAGCCCTGCACTTGCTCTGTGGCCTCCTTGGAGGTATACAGAGTCCGTTCTCCTCTGCAGGGGCTCAGAGGACTGGCCAGCAAGGGTGTACTGCCTTCCTCAGAATAGGATATGAAAAATATTGCCATGTCTGATTTATTTCTGAAATATCAGGAGATTAAAAAAGGAAACCTCTAGCAGAAGAGTTAAGTCATATGAAGGAAATCTGGGTCATTCTGTGCATATAAAGGGAACACTCTAATAGTGGTCTCAAGGGGTCTTTTTCAGACAAAAGGAACAGGAGGTCGTGTTAGTACCCCTCTCTTCCTTCCTGGTGGCTCTTGGATCGGATCCTTCTTATTGCCTTAGCCATATAGCTCCATTTCTGCATCAACACATATGTGGCACCCAAGCTCCTGAAGCCACCTGCTTTCCCTTTTCATGGAAACTAGAGATTTGGGGGCTCTGAGAAGTCTCCAGCAACTGGGTTCAACAAACAGTAACCCCAAGTAGCTCAGTGAGGTCATCAATTGTCACCTCCACGGATCTGAATAGAGAGGGGAGAGCTGGAAGGTTTATAAATCAGAATGAGTCATTTGGTTCACCAAGGGAAAAGATAAATAAACTAACATGCCAATTAATTTCGACCTGAAAAGAAACTGCTGGTGAATGGTGCTTCAGCCAAGTCCGTAGGGTCTGAATAACCCTTAATTATTCACAATGCAAACCTCTTTGACTACTTGCTAGATAATTTCTTTTTTTTTTTTAAGAGTTTGCATAGAATTCTTTTGGATTTTTTTCTCTTTTTTCCTTTTATTAAGTCATATACACACAGATAATTTCTTAATGCCTTCCAAGCAGCTTCCTTTCTCCCTTGCCATCCTCCCCTCTCCTCACCCAGTCTCTTTATTCCTGAAAAGCCAAAAGGAAATTTCTGAAAATAGCCTTCTAATCATCCAAACTTTTTTTAAAAAATAAGTTAATGAATCTTCCAAGACTCTAGTTAGCTTAATCTGAGATCCAGAGACTCCCTAAACCTAAAAAACCCATACACAGGTCCATAAACTTGCTGAAATTATGTACAATATTGTGGGGGTAATTCCTGACTCCCTGCTTACCCAGAGGTCCAGTTTTCATCAGATTCTCAAGAAGGTCAATGCTCCTCATCCCCTCACCCTCTAAAAAACCCCCAGCATTAACCACTAAGAGATTAATCCTTATCTACCTAAATACTTAGGATGAATGATGAGAGAGACTAGGGTATGGAGAAAGACAGACTCAGGCTCAAATCCCAGCTCTGTCCCCTACAAATATGAATTTGGACAAGTGTTTTAACTTCCCTGAGCCTCTATTTCATCATCTGTAAAATGATGATCATAATAACTATTTCATCACAGGGTTATCGGATGACTACACAAAATAATGTGAGAAAGTACATGGCATTCATGCACAGAAAGGGCAAAATGAAAATCTTCTCTGTAGGGGAGAGAAGAAGGCAGTTCTCAGCTCAGGAGTGGAGAAGCTGCTCTCTTGTCTGGGGAACTCCATCCCAGGCTTTGCTAAAGAAGAAGGTCACCAGGCTACTGAGACCATGGGATAGGGACCATAAGAATCAGATGAGAAGATCACTCTTCTGGGCGACACCTGTGGCTCAAAGGAGTAGGGCGCTGGCCCCATATGCTGGAGGTGGCAGGTTCAAACCCAGCCCCAGCCAAAAACTGCAAAAAAAAAAAAAAAAGATCACTCTTCTTTGTGAGCATCATATTATTAGATGATAATCCTTTTTGTAGATCTGACAGTGACATGCCCAATGGAATTAAAATGAGCCACCAATGCTCTATTCTCCCACCCTTTCTACCCCCTACTCCCAACCAAATGTGACCAGCAAGCTCATGTTACATCCCTGAAAGGTACTGACAGGACCCAAGGGCTGCCAGGGGTACTCCAGCAAATCTCAAATCCTCCCATCCCAGGGGGAGCCCAGTTCTACCAAGGTCAAGTGGGCACCCTGGGGTTAATATCAACTGGATGAGTCCAGATCTTTTTTCGGGACTTCCAGGACAGTTTTGACAACCCCAGAAAGATCTCAACTAGATGGCTCTTGTTTATTGCGTAGATTCCGAATTCCAGAGAAACCATGCAAAGAGACTACAGGAGGAGAGGACCCCACCCTCTGTATTTCTATCTCCCAAAGTAAAGTTGCCCCACCCCCAGTTAAAAAGGAATTCCAGCTTCATTATCTGAAAGTAGGTGGGAGATTGGAGCTGACTACATTTCTCTACAGATCTGATTTTACATTGTAAACTGGTTTGCAGGGTGTGCTACTGTAAGGTATAACTACTTTGAAATTATTATATCATTTATCTTTCGTTATGAAGAATTTTAATTTGGAAGCCATTTACAGGGAGTGTAGTTTTTGTCCTCAGATCACATCATGACACAGAATGTGTTGGTTTTTCAGACAACACTGACCCAGCCACTTGCTCATTTTGGTGTGCTCAGGTGACACCTGCTACCTGTGTTTTTGTCTTTAGAGTCCTTATCATCAGCCTCACTCCCCAACTAGGGAAGCTGTCTATCCCCAAAAACGAGGTGAAAAGAAAGCACAGAGGAGTTGGAATGTGTCTAGAATGAATAATGAATGAGAATGCCATGACGATGGTGGCCTCTCAGGGTACCTTCATGATTGGACATGCAAGCATGGTGACAGGAAACCCGGAAGGCAGGAGGAAGGCTCAAAGAGCACCTGCCAGGGCAGATGAGGCTCATGGGGCCAAAGTTCATTTTCTCAAATGTGGGCACTTTGTCCTCTCTGCTCTCTCCTTCATCCCTTCTTCAACTGGGGGGGACTGTCCCTTACCCCAAAGGTAGTTTCTCTAGGCTACAGCATTTCAGACATCAGGATTTCAAGGAGGGTGTGCTTAGATCTGGCAGAAATCAGGGGCAGAGGGAACAGGCAAGTAGAAAGTCTTCATGGTGCTGGTTTATTGGCAGACTAAACAGCCTAGGGAACCAACAATCTGGTAAATAATTGTCTGAGAGTCCCTGTGATTTAAAATACCCAACTGCCATCAGAGAGGTTCCAGAATAGAAGAGCTTCTCCCAGCCCAAACCTGATGGCTACAGAGGAACTCAGACTGCAGGGTGCTTTTCACAAGCCAGTCAATCACAGCCTCTGCTTCTCTCTCTCTTTCTCTCATTCTGCCATCTTTGCTATATATCTGAGATGTCACAGTTCCATGGGCCCAGACTCACTTGTGGTTCATCAAATTTGTATCTGCTCCCAAAATAGAGTCGATTACTCAGCTTCCCTAGTTGGGGAGTGAGGCGGATAATAAGGCCTCTAAAGACAAAAACAAAGGTGGCAGGTGTCACCAGAGCAGAATAATTCTGCTCTGACCAGCACGGTGTGGCCTAGGCCCATGGTCACGTAGCTCCAGACTGGGAAAGGACACTCACTCCTTCTTCACAGTTCCAAAAGGCTTTCAGTCCAACATGGCGGACCTGGTGTTTTGAGGGTGACTGAGCACAGAGATCTCACAGCTTCTCCTCTTTACAGTCCAGCTCCTGGCCCCAGGACACACAGGGAGAGCAGCAATGGGCCTCCCTCCTCTGTAAAGATCTTTACACTATGCAAAAGCACCAAGATGATTTTCCCTATCCCAGCAAGGTGCTGACCACCCCCTGCCCTAACTGACTCCCACTGCAGCACCAACTTGGAGTGTCACTCCCCCAAAGCCAGAGTGTCTGGGATTAAGATCTTGGCGGTGCCACCCATTTCCCCCTGACTGTGGGGGAGCTACTTGGTTTATCTGAAGCCTACTTTCCTCATCTATACAATGATGATGACAGCACCCACCTCAGACTTTGTAGTAAGGCTCAAAAGAGCTAAAAAGAAGAAAATGCTTAGAACCTGTGCTAGAGCTTCCCAGCACACAGTGCGCGCTCCGCGTACCTCTGTACCTGTGCTAGAGCGCCCCAGCACACACCGCGCACTCCGCGTACCTCTGCACCTGTGCTAGAGCGCCCCAGCACACA
>NW_003852403.1:8531027-8535800 GCF_000181295.1 Otolemur garnettii | reverse complement strand
GCGCGCTCCGCGTACCTCTGCACCTGTGCTAGAGCGCCCCAGCACACACCGCGCGCTCCGCGTACCTCTGCACCTGTGCTAGAGCACCCCAGCACCCAGTGCACGCTCCGCGTACCTCTGCTGCTGGTGTTACTCTGCCTTTTGTCAGAGCCCAGGTGAGATGAGCCCCTTGAAGGCAGGAAACTTGTTCTATTCCCTCCAGTGGTCCCAGCACCCCACACAGAGCACAGAGCGGGATAAGGCTCAGGGAAATGGTTGATGGATAAAGTGAGTTCACAAGGAGATGTTGGACCACGCCTGGCTGGACTAGGTGATGGCTGCCCTAGAGTGTCCTCTCGGGCAGCGTCCTGAGAGAAAGGAATGTCAGTGGGCAGGCACAGCAGGCAGAGAGGAACTGCTCAATGTGAGAAAGACCAGACCTGGGGAATGGACTTGCAAAGAAAGAGACTGACACTGAACCTTACCAACTGGGTGGTCTTAGACACACAGATTTCCCCTCAGGCATCCAGCCAGCCAGCTGTGGGTCTAAACAAACACTGAAAGTACCAGGAAGATGGGGGATCACTTCAGGAAGAGCAGGCGGGATGGTGGAGCGTCACACATCTTCCTCCACCTGCCCCAGGAGACTCCTCCACAGCTGGGAAACACCAGAAAGCTCTCAACAGGCCTTGCTTCTGAAGTCACAGAAAAGCCAGTTCTAGGGTCCCCACTAATTCTCAGGGGGCTGCTGGTAGGCCCTTGCCTCCAATCTGAGAGCCTCTCCTCCCCTGCATAGGCCTGTGGGGTGCAAGGGAGCCACACTGCCTCTCTCTGAATCCACACAGCAGGAAGCATGTGACACTCCCGGGACGACCATGGGTGCATACAGGGCTGTTGGCCACTATGTGTCCATCACTGGAGAGGCTTTTGTGTCCTCAGGAGCAAGCTGGGACTGCACCTCACAGGCATCAGGGGCCAGGAGGGCTGCGTGCCCAGATAGAGGAGAGTGGCAATGCTCTTTGAGACCACACTGGTGCAGTCCCACCTGCAGCCCACACAGTGCTGGGGGCCCCTCTTGCCAGATAGTTGTCCCACCTGGTCCCAGAGAAAAACAACCCAATGATGCTACTGACAAAGGCTCCTGATTCTAGCACTAGAGGTACCTTCCTGCACGGTCCTGGGACCTCTATTGGCCAAGTGATATGTGACTGTCATTGCAGGAGCTCTCCCCCCACCACACAGATACAGACACACACACACACACACTCCCAGAATTTAGGAGAGAGAAGGGTACTCTGTGCAGCTGGAAAAGGCAAATTCTAACAGTCCTCTGTGATTTTTAGACATGGTATTTAATCTCTTTTGAAATGCCAAATAATATTAAAAGAGGGCATGATATTTTTACAATTTTTCAGAAAGGGTCATGGACTAATAACAGGTTGAGAACATTGCCTGGAGGGTTCTTGCCCTTGCTGTGTGTACATATCCCTGTTCTATTTATAACCAACATGGAAAACAACATAATAATCAGAACTGAGAGACGCAGATCCTCTTCACCTTCCGCCTGCTTCTCTCCGATCTGGAATATTCCGGGCCTCCCTTGTTGGTTTTTAGCAACAGCTGCAAGAAGCTGACCAAATGCACATTCCACAGATGACATTCCTTGTCTCTCTTTGTCTTCAGCCAGGAGACCCACTACTTGAGCCACTGTGGCTCCAGATCCCAGCCTCCCACCCCCCCAAGCATGAGACAGCAAAGAGAAGGCCCCCTGAAGCCATAAACATTTGTCAGAGTGATTTGGGGACGTTCAGCACTGAAAGCAATTTCTTACTCGGAAAATCATTTATCATGGACAGTCTGTCGAAAACAATCTCATTTCAAACCCTTCCCAGGGAGAAAAGAACTGACAACTGGCACTAAGTAATCTACAGCTCGGCCACTGGGAGTCATTTATCTTTCCTCCACCCAGGCTAGGACTTGCTGCTTTCAGGGAAGAAGAGGAATGGATCATAACTGCTCTGAGGGGTTCAGGTTAAAGGGGAGTGGGCTGTGGGGACGGCCACACACTCCTGAGTATACAATGGGAGGCTTTTCGTGGCCCCCACTTTACTAATAGCCAAAGTCCAGAAGAATAATCACAGCAGTCCTCAAAAGAGGTGTAGCTCCCTTATTACAAAATACTATCTTTTTGTACTTTCATTTCATCTTAAAAGCCAGAATTCCCCTTCTTAGGGTGTAATTAAGGAAAAGATTGTTGTTTTTTTTTTTAAGAGGTACTATAATCCAACTTCCCCTTTGCCTGGGGCAGCATTTTCTTTGCCAGTGCATAGCATGGAGTTTATGGCATCATAGATTATTATTCTGTGCATGCCGTTTCCATTGACGTCAACACCCTGGAAACAGTCAGAATATCAAGCAATTTGAGGTCCACAGAGAAAAGCAAAAGAGGGGAAAATTTTTCCCCTGTTAATTTTCTGGCTTCCTTCTTTTTTTTTTTTTTTTTAAGAGACAGAGTCTCACTCTGTGGCATCACAGCTCACAGCAACCTACAGGCACCCACCACAACGCCCAGCTATATTTTGTTGCAGTTTGGCCGGGGCCGGGTTTGAAGCCCCCACCCTCGGTAATGGGGCAGTCGCCCTATTCACTGAGCCACGGGCACTGCCCCAACTGGTTTCTTTCTTACAATTATTTATAGATAGGAAAAATGATCGATCACTTCCCTTCTTGAATGTCTGATTAGATCCATGTTTTGATTTTGAGGTTAACCAAACCCCAGGAGGTGCTTGTGAGTGTCAACATTCCTTCATTCTGACGCTTTGGCCTCAGCCAGTGACTAGGAGGCACTGCCAGGGGCAAAGTATGACGTAAACGCTGTACCTCTTAGGAACCAGATGACAACAGAGCCTCCTTTATAGGTGGGTAGCTCCTACCAGCTCCCAGAAAGATTCATACTATGGATATTTGTATTCCATTATTATATCCATCTTGATTCAGAAATTAATTATCAGGCTTGGTAAATGGGTGAGATGGTCCTCAAACTGCTTTCATTTTGCTGTCATGATCAGGGGTCTGAAATTCTGACTTTGACAAGAAGTATTATGTGATTTTGCCCAAGCCAAATGCAAGGATTAAAATTAAAGTAGGTTCAAACCCTACTCCTGACGCTTTAAGCAAGACACTTTAACTTCTCTGTGCCTTAGTTATCTCATCTGTAAAATGGGGGCAATATTGGTACCTACCTTGTAAGGTGTTGTGAGAATTAAATGAGGTGATACTTACAAAGGGCACAGTGCCTGCCAGAAAGCAAGCATTTTCTTAACCAGTTTTTTTTAAAGAAAACTCCCAGCCAGAGATAAATTAGGGAGTAAGCCAAATGCCCAGTCTATAAAATGAGATAAATTAGGGAGTAAGCCAAAAGCCCAATCTATAAAATGTCCAAGAGATCACTGGAAAAGTAACAAGAAGGAAAAATTAGATTTTCAGGGAGCATACTTACTACCTGTAACCAGGGATAATACTTGGAAAAGCCATTTGTGAGGAGAAGACTCCCGTATGGACAAGTTCAAAGACCAACAGAGAGACTCCAAACTGCTCAGACGCCTGCCCAGGGCCCCTCGGCACGTCTATGATGGTTTCCTCCCTCCTCCTTCTCCTTCTCTTCCTCCATGCAAGGCTTAGTCTCTTTGCTAAATAAATATTTAATAAAGATGTAAAGAATATTGATTTGAAGGCACACAAAATTATTAGCCTGCCCTGGCAACGTCTTGGCCTCGCATGCCCTGTGCTGACCGTGCATTGGTTCTAAGCATTCTTCCTGCCGCTGCTGTTCTTCTTCTCCCTCGTTATTCACCACTGGATGGTAAATTCCAACTCAAGCCATATACAGTCCTATGGAGGTGGCCCAAAGCCTTCCCTATCATCAGAGCCAGCCCTGAGGGGAGGGCACCTCACAGCACTGGCTGCGTGAGCACCTGCTGTGCTTGGGACCCAGAAGAGACCCACTCACATGAAAACAACATCACTGGGACTTGTTAGTGGCCATGACTTGGAAGATGTGGCAGGCATTTTTATGTAAGGATGCACGCTTATATCACAAGTAATATAAATAGTGTTAACACCCCCCAACTTATTTTGTTTTCTAGGATGAATAAGGCCATGCTTTTGAGGAACTCAAGGAGCAATGACCACTTCGAGTCCATCCTGAAATACTGACATGATGGAAAGTGAACAAAGGTGGGCCAGCCATCTGGGATGCTCAAGATCACTGGTTATCCCAGGGGATCCTCTGCCTTGCCCTGCAGACCCATCACCCTCACCCCTATCAGCTGGTCTAGACAATAAACATACTAAGATTATAACATTAATTTAATCAATTGTGATTTGGCGGGGAACTCCATTTCAAAGGAAACCGTCTATGATAAGGCCAATAGCAAAAATAGTAATGAGAGTAATCTAAAAGCAGATTGTTTAAACAATCTCTTTCTTCTCCGTCAGTATCCAAACTGACGAGGAAGGACATTTGTTCAGCTCACGATCTGCCAGGCATGTGCTAGGAGGTCTCCTCATCTCTTTGCCTCAGTCTCTAGATATAAAATATCATTGTCATTATGCAGATGCACAAACCAAGACTCACAGATTATAACCTGCCCAAAGTCATACTCCTAAGAAGAGTTGGCCCTAGATTTGAGCCCAAACCCTGTGCTTTGCCCATATTGTTCCCCTGGCTCTCTCTGAAGTTAGCACTATAGGCAGAGCAAACCCCCTAGGCTGTCCCTGGTGGGATTCGAACGC
>NW_003852403.1:8508043-8530812 GCF_000181295.1 Otolemur garnettii | reverse complement strand
CTTCCTCAAAGAACTAAACATAGAATTACCAGATGACCCTGCAATTCTATTTTTATGAATATAAGGGTTGAAAGCAGGAATTCAAATAAACACTTGGCACAAATGTTCGTAGGAGCATTATTCACAATAGCCAAAAGGTTGAAACAACCCAAATGTTCATCAGGGTTTATCAATGGATAAAGACAATGTGTTACAGCCACACAGTGGAATATCATTCTGCCAGAAAAGGAAAGGAAATACTGGTTACATGTGACAACATGGATGGACCTTAAAAACATTTTGCTAAGGGAAGGAAACCAGACACAAAATAGAATCACACATGTATATGATTTCATTAATGTGAGACACACAGAAGAGCTAAATCCATGAGACAGACAGCAGACCAGCGGTTTCCAGGGGCTGGGAGGACAGAAGAATGGCAAGTGACTACTTGATGAGTGTGGGGTTTCCTTCTGAGGGTAAGAATGTCTTGGAACTAAACAGATGTGATGGTTGCACAACACTGTGACTGTACTAAACTCCACTGACTCGTGCACATTAAAATGGCTAATGGTTACTTTTATGCTCTGTGAATTTTATCGCCATTAAAAAACAGTGGTAAAGTGTAGAAGAAGATATTTCCCAACTTTTCATTGCACGATATCCATTTCCGATGAGGAGAATGAGCCATGTAAGTCTATCTGGCTGAGAATTACGCGGCTAAAGTTTGTTGGCACAGTTGGGTCTAGAAATCAACCCTCTGTCGATTAATTTATCCAAGCTGGCACCAGGCTCCCACTGGGGCACTGGGGGGAAAGGAGAACAATGTTGACGGAAATAAATCTTCCTCAAGCATAACTGAGAGCCTCCCACCTCCTGCCTCTTTGGCTCAAGGCTCAGATTCCTGGGAAGTCTCCCTCCACCCCATCTCAGGGAAAGCGTCTTCCTATTTCTATGTGAAAACAAACCACAGAGAATGCAGCATCATGAAATACCCCCGCTTCTACTATGCAGGGCATTTTCTGTCTTCTGTGGAAGTCCGTTTGATTTGTTTCTGCTTGAGGTGAAGTGGATAACCTCAATTAACAATCCGATTACTTCTTAATTTCCAGAGCTCGTTCATTACCAAAACCACACTGTCCCTAGAGGACCCAGAGTTAACTCAGATTTTAATACACCTGGGCTGACAAGTTACTTAGCCTGGGCTTAGTTGAGACAAAGAGATGGAGAAACCATAGTGGTTCTAGCCATTATTTTGCTGACATTATAAAAAGCCTGTAGTATCAAAGGCCCTGAAATAACACTTTCCTCTCCTTTAACATTTTTACACATGTCTAGGAGAAAATTATGCTTGATGGACATGTTGAAGATACATAAGTTCTTGAAGAGAGTCTTTCTTCTTTGCTGTAATCACTGATCCACTTCCACTGAGCAAATCAAGCATAGGCATGAGAAGCCATGGGCCGGGAGGTCATTTGTTCTCCTCTGGCTTGGTTTTCTGAAGTGTGTGGTTTTTATACCATAGCTTAGTGAGTGTGCATGGGCACGTGTGTCTAAGTGTGCACGTGCATGTTTACAGTGACTACAAGAGTGTGTCAAAATGTGTACACATTTTAAGAAAGGAAAAACTGTATTAAAACTGTAATACTCAGTCCATACCAATCCCGTTTGTTATTTTGTGTATCATATCCTATATCTCTTACAGTTGAAAAACTCAAAAGTGACTTGAGTATTACAATTGTAACACCATTTTTCCCTTGCTTAACATGTGTATACACTTGGGGGGCACCCTCTGTAGTTTTCCCTGTTTAAACATACCATGAAGTTGATACCACGCCACCATACCACGCCACCCAACTCTCTGACAAGCTTGTGGTAGTAAGGTGTGCCACTGGTCCTCCTGACACCTCTGCAGATTGTCACTGAAGCTCAGGTTTTCTAGAAGGGAAATGCCAGCTATGAAGGTCAACAACCTAAAAGTCACTCTTGATTTCTCTCCATTTTCAGCTAAATAGCCCGTTCTGTCTGTGACACCTCCAGCACAGCTCACCACTTCCACTGCCACGTGCCATCCCAAGGCAACCTCTCCTCAGCTGACAACAAGAAAACAGCCCCTCAGATAGTCTCTTTGCTTTCATCTCTCCCTACCCTCTATTCTCCACATGATAGTCAGATTGATTTTATTTGATAATAGCTTGATTACCTTATGATTCCTAAACCATACAAGTCACCCATGTCCAATTCAATGGTATCACCAACTTTAGGACATTTTTATCAGCTCCAGAAGAAACACTGTGCCTTTTAGTTATCAACCTCCCGTCTTCCCATGCCTGCAAGCCCCAAGCAGACACTAATCTACTCTTGGTCTCTGTATATTCTTGACATTTCATATAAATGAAGTCATATAATATATGATCTTAATGACTATCTTCTTCTACTTAGTGTAATGTTTTCAAGGTAAATCCATGTGGTATAATCAGTACTTCATTCCCTTTTATGGGTAAATCACAGTCTGTTGCTTCGATACATCACATTTTGTTAATCTCGTTGTCCATTGATGAGCATATTGGTTGTTTCCACCTTCTATCTATTATGAATCATGCTGCTATGAACACCAGGTACAAGTTTTATGTGGACATGTATTTTCATTTTTCTTGGGTAAGTTCCTAAGAGTGGAATGACCATGTCATGGTAATTATATGTATAACTTTTTGAGGAAATGCCAGTCTGTTTTCCAAAGCTGCAGCACCATTTTACATTCCCACCAGCAACAATAAGGATTGCAATGTATCCACATTCTTGCAACACTTGATAATATGTTTGATTATAATCTTCCTACTAAATACAAAATGGCATCTCATTGTGTTCTGATTTGCATTTTCCTGATAAGTAAAAGGTTGAACATCTTTTCGTGTGCTTTTGGCCATTTGTTTAGACCTTCTTTGGAGAAAGATACACAAGTCTGATAATTAAGTCTGTGAACTTGCCACCATGCACTTATGTGGGAAGCACTGTACAAACTACACAGTAAGTTTCATAACCTTGGTATACTGATGTCTCACATTTGTGTTCTTGCCAAGTGGTGTCCTCTTACTGAGTGGCATTCATTATTGTTGCATGGTTTTGTGTTCTGTTGCAAGAATGAAGGAACCTGAATTAGAGCAAGACACAAATATTTGTAAATTTCTCACTAAACTTGGCAAGAGTGGAAGAGAGAACAGGAACACGTTAGTCCAAGTTTATGGGGATAATACCATGAAGAAAACTGCAGTACACAAATGGATTAAATGTTTTTCTGAGGGAAGAGAAAGTGTCACTGATGTCAGGGTAGCCAGTAACAAGAAGAACTGATGAAAATGTTACAAAAATTCATTGAACAGAATGGCAAAAATCATCAGCTGACTGTGAGAAGCATAGCAGACCAAGTAAACAAGGATAGAGAAACAGTCGGAAAAACCTTAATTGAAAATTTTGACCAACAGCAACCCATGACTCTTGCATCTTATATCAGCTTGTGTAGCACTGCCTGTGAGGGAGTTTTTAGTCAGTAAACAAGTAACTGTATTGTAACACTCTCCCTACTCATCTGATCTGGCCCCCAATAACTTTTTTCTTTACTTAAAGATAAAGGAAATATTGAAAGGAAGACATTTTGATGACATTCAAGATATCAAGGACAATATGAGAGCTTTGATGGCCATTCCAGAAAAAGAGTTCCAAAGTCACTTTGAAGGGTGGAGTAGGCACTTACATCAGTGCCTAGCTTCCCAAGAGGAGTACTTCAAAGGTGACCATACCGATATTCAGTAACGAGGTCTGTAGCATTTTTATAGGGTGAGTTCACCAATTAATTGTCAGACCCTGTATGCATACCTTGTGCCCTTTCTTATTAGGCTATTTCTTCACTTTCTTTGTAACATCTTTTCTTTGAAATACAAAAGTGTTTATTTTCAGTGAGGTCCAATTTATCTATTTTTTTCTTTTGTTGCTCATGCTCTTGGTATCATTTTAAAGAATTCATTGCTAAATCCAGTGTCACAAAGGCTTAACCTCATGTTTTCTTTTCCAGGTTTAAAAGATTTTGCTCTCACATTTAGCTCTTTGATCTCTTTTAAGTTAATTTGGTATGTGGTGTGAGGTAAAAGTCCAATTTTATTCTTCTGCAGAACATTATTCTGTTCCTAGACATACCAGCACCATATTTTGAAAAGGTTATATATTTTTTTGTCATTAATGATACTGGCACCCTTGTCAAATTAGTCAGGATATGTGGGTTGATTTCTGGACATGCGATTCTATTCCATTGTTCTGTACGTCTTGAATGGCTTTTTAAAAGCAGAAATCACATTATTCATCTCTCTAAAGTAACAACTCAACCCCCAACGCCAGTCACTCTCTATTCCAAAGGTTCTTTACCGGGGGCCACACACTCCCAAATGGTCCTTGAGATGTACTCAGAGGGTCCATTAACTTGGACAAGAAAAATGGCATCTTCATTTTTCTCAGCTTTAATTCAAATTTGGCATTTCCTTTAATGACCAACGTAGGCAGTAACTAGAATAATATCCATGATGCCTGCGATTGTGTCAGCAATAGAAATCTCAGATATTTACGCACAAGACCACAATTGTTACAGGTATCTGAAAGCATGATTTACATTAAGCCTACTTTAAAGTGATAGCGGTATATTAGAACAATTGCCAGATCCTGATAAAAATGCCCTAATTAAGAAAAAAAGCATATTTTATCATGTATCTGGGTTTTTTAATATTCTGATAACTAGATTTTAATATGATTAGTAATATTTTATTATGCCTTGGTAAATAGTATTAGTCTGAGAAAAAGTACTCGTCTTTACCAGATGGGCACAGCAGTCCTCAGCACAGGAAAGTTCAGAAACCCTGCCTTTCCTACTCCCAGTTCTGCTGTCTTCTCAGCCCTTACTATCAACTGAAATTATCCTATTAGTCAACGTGTTTATTGTTTGTCTCTTTCTGTAAGTGTTTAGGGCTTAAAATAGCCATTCAATAAATATTTATTGAATTAATTACTGAATCATCAGTAATTTTCTAAATAAGAGCTAACTCCTCAGCTTATTGAAAAGAAAGCCTATGCTCCCAAATTAGTGATGTGTAATTCATACTGAAAATAATTTCACATTTATATCATCATAATCATTAGATTCATATTGGTATCAACCTAATCATTAGATTAGGTTAAATATGAATATAACCTATGTCCTGTGGCTTCGTGCTTTAGGTGCAGAATCTCGTTCCCTGCCCTCCACACTAAAGAGCAGAAATATTATTATCCATATTTCCAGTTGAGCAAACTACAGCTCAGAGAGGTTAATTGCTTACCCAAGGTCACACAGCTAGCAAGTGACAGAGCTGGGATTTGTAACCAGGTATACTTGCTTTCAGAGTATCAGCTTTTAACTACAAGAAAACACTTCTAGGAAAAAAAAAAATAGAAATTTCGAAGAAAAAGAGAAATTTTCTTACTGTTTAATTGAGAACACGAAGATCCTGTGAAGCTAAGAAATGTGTCCCAGAACCCAGAGTTCAGCAGAGATTTCCACTAAAATGTTCTTTCCACTCTCCTGTTTATGAGCTACAGGAAAACCCTGTAGCAAAAATATAGCAGACCCGGGTGCTAACAGATTGTCCCCTGTGAGAGGATGAATTTCAGGAAAGGCTGACTTTGCAGGCACAGTTAATGCTAACAAGCATTAGCCCGAGCCTCTTCTTTTCTTTCCTGGGGTCCAGTCTGCTTTCCTAAATATTAGGGCTCAGCCTCATTCAGGGCATTAAGCACTTCATTAAGCTGAACTCCTAGTTAATTTGATTGCACAGTTATAAATTGTCCCTGGCTGGAGGTTGTCTCATTTGTCAAGCTGCAAGGTGGCAGTGTGGCTGCATGACGTGCTCGGCCTGCTTCTTATGCCCCGCTTGAGGTCTCAGTGCTTTCTGGCTTTGACCTCATCGCGTGTTACCATAGGAAGTTAAACTGGAGCAGAGAGACAGACGTTCTTCTCAGCAGAGCTGTGGAGGCACCTGGAGGACCACTTACTGAATACGCAAAGGAACGAGGCACAGGAAAAGTACTGTTCTCTGGAGCTGGCAGCAAACAGGCTCCACCAAAAGGTCCACTGAGCCCAGGGCCACTGACCCACATGGGCAGCACACAAGCAGGCTGGCCCCTTTCCTGTCTCCCCTGCCCTGTTTCACCTCAACAGTCTGACAGGTTGTTCAGCCTGAGAGGGCAGAGGGGGCCAAGGAGATGGATAAATTGTATTGTTTTCAGCAGTGATTTTGC
The DNA here is from genome assembly GCF_000181295.1 of Otolemur garnettii. NCBI lineage: Eukaryota > Metazoa > Chordata > Mammalia > Primates > Galagidae > Otolemur > Otolemur garnettii. Next base: position 8,524,515 of record NW_003852403.1, on the reverse strand, counting down.
TGACCTTGACTGAACCCAGAAGCACCCAAGTTCATGGAGCAGCAATTCCCTCTCCTCTGCTTTTCATGCAAGTGATCCAAGGACCCACTTCAGTTTTCTCCATGGGAGGCCTTTCCAGCCAACACGGTCCTCTCGCTTTGTCCAAAGAGAGGTTTGCCTTTGCCCTCAGCTTCTGGGGGGCAATCTCTAAGCCCATGGGATGTCATACATGATAAAAATGTCTTTGCCTGGGGTCCTTAGGCCAGCTAGAGAGTAACTCTGTTACTTTGGTTGGAAACTGACCATATCAGAAAGTCTAACAGTGTGATTTATGGTGGAGGTTTGGGTCACCTGGACTCAGTCAACCTCCAGAGGAGCTGGGGACTGAAGCTGGCCATAAGGGCAGTCACTCAGGTTTGCATGGTCAAGGCCCAGGTGAGCTTCCCTGATTGGCAGTCCTCCTGACATATGGCCACACATGCAGGAGTAACAGGGTTGAAGACTTCACGGGAAGGAGAGAAGATAACGGAGGCTCCATATTTGGAAATTCCCTGGAGTCTGCCCTGCGCACTCTGTCCCTTGGCTGATTTTAATCTGAACCCTTCCCTGTAATAAATTCTAACTGTGCGTAGTGTAACAGCTTTCAGTGAGTGCTGCGGTTCTTCTAGTGAATTATCAAAACTGGATGTGAGTTAGGGAACTTCCCAAACTTGGCAATTGGTGCCAGAGTGAGGGGGAGGTAGGTAGGCTGTTTCCCATGGGCCCTTTAGCCCAGGCTAAAGCACGCAGGTGGGCCACCCTGGTATTCCTAACTGAGAAGAATCAGGAGAACATCTGTGTGACTATCCCTACATGAGAAAATCAGAAGTACAGGCAGAAGCACATCCATTAGTAGTTTAGATGAGGGAAGCTAAGACTTCTGCCTGAAGAGACGAGACGTGCTCTCCCCACCTCTCTCTGCCTTGTACATGTTATCTATCTGGCCGCTTCAGATGTTCCATATCCTGTACCCCTGTTATCTTACATTACCCTTTACCCAACCTTCCTGGGAGCCGTAATCTCCCCTCTCTCATTTTTAACTTTGACTGCTGTGCATTATTGCACATTTACTCTGTTGCTGTAGCTAATGAAAGACTCTCGAGAAGCAGGACCAAGGCTGCAGTATTTCAGGCTACCACCTGGCACGTGAAACAGTGTATGCCCTTTGCCAGGCTTTCTGCTGTAAGTTTGATATAAAGTCTCTTGATTTTTCCAGCACTGTCTCCCTTGCTGACCGCTGTCCCAGGTTGGGGTCAATGAGAACATCAACAAGTAAGGATAATCGAGGGGACTGCTCACCCTACCACTTCTTCTGCATTATCCAAACTCTTTGGGATGCTCCTCTAGCTTACTCCTGAAGTTTCCCTAAATGACTGCAGCCTGGAGAAGAGTTGTCTGGACTCAAAGCTAGTGCTTCTCAAAGTGCTCTTTAGCAAATTTCACAGTAAGAAATGTGTTTGACATCATGATATTTTATGATGCATGTGTACACACAGATGTTTACGTGGTATTTTTAATCTAGGTATAGAGTAGAACCTCCATGGTTGACCAACCCCCTATACTGACCAACTCTTAAGTTGACCTAATTTTCATAGACCAGACATGCACCTCATGTACCAGTCCAGTAGTCTAGTTCCTCATATTGACCACCTCTGTATGTTGACCAGTTTGTTACAGTCTCTGGAGTGATCAACTTCCAGACGTTCTAATGTAATTGAAAGGGACGTTTCATAAAATCACACTGACCTTTGTCAGCTATATTTTTATCAAAGGCTGATGATCCTCATCTTCTAAAAATGCTTGTTGTGACCCACTCGATTGCTCTCCCAAACCATTAATGAGTTGAGATTTGTACTTTTACAAAGCAATAGTCTTGTCTGCTACCTTGATAATTGATCCCATTATTGCCTCACAAGACATCTTGTTTTGTTTCTTAACGTCGCGGTGTTCACATCTTGTCTCTCTAAAGACCTGATTAAAATCTTCCAAACAAACCTCAAAAGGACAATGGCAACAACAACTAATACCTTCTGGCCACATTCCCACTCGGCGCTGTACTAAGACCGTCTCTGCGCGTCATCTAATTTATTCCACATGCCGCACTAAGGCAAGTATTATCATCGTCCCTCATCACTGCTCTCACTTCATTTCACAAAAGAAAGACCTTAGAGCTTGGAAAGTTAACTGACTTGCTCAAGGACACACAGCTATAAAGAGCAGATTCAGCCAGGAAGGTCCACTTGCTCACCCATCTTCATTCCCAACCAGAGCCACCCAGCAAACCTCTTTGCCCTTTGGTAGAAAGGGCAGAGATGACAATTAAATGTGCCCAGGTCTGTCTATCATGGTTTTCCTCATGCCTCTCAGGGGAGACTCCTTCTTCCAGAATGCCAGGCACCCCTGACTGTATCCTCACTGCCTCCCCATCCGTGCACCAATTAAACTGTCACAGTTGACTGGCCTAGAGACAGGTGAGGGCAGGGGGAAAAGTGAGGGAAGTGGGGAATTCAGATGAGATGGGGCCTCTGCCAAAGCTGCTCTTCTGTTTTCTGTCAAATTGGTCTGAAGATGTTCCGATGAGCCCACAGACATCCCCTGTGGCTCTCCACATCCGTCCCTTCCTCCCTAGTGATGGGCAAGAAATACAGTCTTACGAGAAGTGGTAGCAGTTTGTATCCATTTGGGTGCCCCAATAGTGCCCAGATCCCAGCACAAAAAACAATCACTTTGTGTAGAAGGATTTTAACTGGAGATTAATTTGCATCTCAGAATCGTAGTCTAAGGAGGAATTTTTCCTCTACAAACAGATGGATGCTAACCCATAGTACATAAGGGAAGCAGAAAACATGGAGGCCCCAGGCTCTGCCCTATACATGCCCCTCACCTGACCTGCTCCCTTCAGACTTGCCTGGTATTAGAGGGAACCCAGGGCCCTCCTTCCCTAGTTTCCTCGACATCACCTCTTCATTGTCAAGACTTCCAATGCATTGGCAGGTACGGGAACACTTGCTCAAAAAGAGAAAATGCACTGCAGAGAGACATAGACTGAGATGTGTTCTGTATTTTAGGAGGAGAAAGGTTCCCAATCCATCTTTGTTTAACCTCTGAAGATGGTCCTCTGTTGACCACCTCATCTTCACGGTAGAGAAGGCAGGAGTGAGTGAGCAGACGAACCAACCTCATAGAGGAGGAATCCTTAGTTTGGGTTCCATGGACCGACTTTAGGGTCCTTGGCAAGCAAAAAAAAAAAAAAAAAAACATTTGTAGCTTTCACCCAATTCCCAAAGGGGTGCATGGCCCACAAAAGAACCACCCCCGGTCTACACGGTAATCTACACACGTTGCCTTCTATAATTTTACTGGCTATCGCTGCCAACTCTTACTCATTCATGCTTGCTCCAAGCATCTGCACATGTGTGCACACAGACACACAGCCCCCACACACACACTCCTGTCTCCTCCCCAGCCACATCCCGTCCCTGATAACAGATTGTGCTCAAAGGCACTGACAGGCTGTACAATGCCTGGAGCACATCTCAATTATTCATGCTGCTCTTTACAGACCCTGCCTTATTATCCCTGCTCATGCTATTATGAAGAGGGCAAGCTCCTTAATGCACTCTTCTCCCACTTCCTCCTGCTGCTGGAGGCAAAGCACGGGCCAGGTAGGGTCCTCTAATAGCACCCCTGTTATTTTCACCTCTCTCTCCACACCGTCCCTGCAATTTCTATTCTAGGGCATCGAGATCAATTGTATCTCAAACTGGGGGTGGGTTTGTTTTCTGTATTTTCTGGCATGACGTCAGGGGAACAAGAAATGTTTAAAAAGTACCGGCTCTCTGATGAAGAGATTGGTTCTCTACCTGGACACGAATAGGAACAAGGATAGGCAGAGTATCCTTGATAAGGAAAATGCCTTCCAGCGGATTCTAACATCAGGGGTCCTGGAGCCCTACTTCCCCTCCCTTCATGAGCACGTCCTCCTAGGTGAAAGGTGGCATCCACATCTTCCAAATAGAAAACAGACTGATGAGATAGCGCTCCAGGAACGGGGCTTGGCATGAATGTGGCCATCTTTTTCCTAGTTCTGAAAATATCTGCGCACTAGACTCTGTGTTTTAAGCAGAGCTTGCTTCTATCCTAATATTAACTTCCAAGTTTCCATGTAAAAAGTGAAAGGTCAGTGATCGAGTTGCAGCCCAGACTTGGAACCAAATCTCAGGGGAAAGGTCTAGATGTGCTTCCAGTTTTGTTTTTGAAGGGGCCACAGCAGAAGAATGTCATCAGTCAATGTTTAACACGATGCAAATGGTGAACTTTAAGTTTTCTGAAAACCACAACCAGGATTTATCTATGTCAACCCGCACTTCATACTTACATGTACCAGAAACCTCAACGGAGTTTCACCTAACGTGCCCGTTTAGCTAAGTCGGTCCAGGAGAAGACAGTCTGCAACAATTATTATCATTTACAAGCTTAGCATAATCAATTCTGTTTGGGTCAAGTTAATACACGGGCAGGACAGGCTGATTTGGGCCTCTCTTCTTATTAAAAAAAAAAAAATCTGACAATTTAAGGAGCATATGTTCCCTTCCATTTATGTCCTGGAAAATACACCCTTGTGACTTAGCAACCATGTTTAAAAAGCTCTTGCAGTTCTTAAACAAACAGAGTGTATGTTTATGAGGTTCTAGCGACGTTATTTTCAGAGATGACGTAGAGTTAGTGATATGTAGCTTTGGGGCTTTACAGTAAGTTGTGGGTGATTTATTGGTGTGACGTACAGTAATTTGCTTCAGGAAAAGTGGAAAATTAATTAAGCAGCGTTTGAAACTGTGCTCGGTGAGAAACAAGTCGGAGCACCCCACACCAAGGATGTCCCACCCTGGAGAGAGAAGGGGCCTTTCTTGGGAGATGGAGGACCAAGAGTTAAGAACATTTCCTGGCACTCAGGGAGCAGAGCCAATTCAAGTGCCGAAAGAGAGACAGTTTAGAATAGAGAGCGAAAGGCAAGAGGCCCAGATCTGGCCTGCAGAGCATTTTAAGAGTTCTGGATTTGTGGCCAATATTTTAAAATTGGAGACGCAACGCAAAAGTTAGTATTCACTCTTCTCTTTGAAACATAGGGAGCTCTGGCCACGGGAGTCTGCATTTCTGCTTGGGAACGTTCAGCTGGAGCAGGGAAGACGAATTAGGTGAGACCTGAGCTCTCAGCTCCTGGCAGTCCTCACCAGACCCGCCTCACTCACTGCTAACACCTGCCCTCCCCAGTCCAAACTGTGCAAACCTCGGACAAATCTCCCCAGTCCAAACTGTGCAAACCTCGGACAAAGCTCCCCAGTCCAAACTGTGCAAACCTCGCACAGTGTATACTGTGATACTCTTAGCAAACAGGTCTCTTCACCCATTAAGACTCGCTTTCAGATAGAAGGATGGGGAAAGCATGTGTTTTTCAAAACTCAGCAGGAAAACAAGATGATTAGGTTTTCTTAAAGTTTTTCAGGTATCCGCAGATGCCATTGTCTTTAATGCTGGCTTGCTGGAAAAAGCCAAGTCAGAAGACAGGGCTTGAACTGAAATGCTTATTTTTATTTTCTCATCTGAAACAATTAGACAACGTGGAGAGGGGTGCAGCATGAGGCATCTGTCTCTGCGCATGTTTTCTTATCTGTGAAAAATTTCCAGAAGGATGAGGCTGACGGGAAGGGGGAAATAGTGCCAACTTCTCCAGCAGACGTGACAGGCACGGTGCCTGGACCTGCTATCCCTCTAAGGGTCCAAAAACAAAGTCTTAATTTTAACTTCTGTAAAATCAGAAGAAAAAAAACAAACAGAATAATAATTAATGATAAATGCAGCCTGGACTATATTCATCCTTATAGTAAAGTAGCTGCACAATTTTTAATGTCCTTTATGGAAAAAGGGACCCCAGCAGGCAAAGTATGTTGAACCCCTGGAAGTCACAATGTGGCCCTCGGTGCACATGCTGGTCTCAGGGCCAATATCCTGGGTCCACGCCGTGGTCTGTTTGCAAACACAGCCTCCTCCCCGTCACATCCCTGAGATACTCTGCGTGAGGCAAGGTCATCTACAAGGCCCCTCTGAAGCACATCACACACGGACCTCAGATTCAAAAACATGGAGTGGATGCCTTTCAGCCATTTCTAGAAATTTTCAAGTATAAATTTTCAAAGATTTGAATCATGTGCCATTGAAGATCAGGCATTACCCCCCGGACAGAGTTCACCTTTCTGATTCCCTAATGCCATTCTTGATGTGTTTTCGAGCCCTAATCTCAGTGGCAGATTTCCAAGCAGGGTTTTGGCCAGGCGTGGTGACTCACGCCTGTAATCCCAGCACTCTGGGAGGCCAAGGCAGATGGCTTGCTTGAGTTTAGGAGATTGAAACCATCCTGCGCAAGAGTGATACCCCGTCTCTACTAAAAATAGAAAAAAAACTTAGCCAGGCATTGTGACAGAAGCCTGTAGTCCTAGCTACTTGGAAGGCTGAGGCAAGAGGAACTCAAGCCCAAGAGTCTGAGGTTGCTGTGAGCTTTGATGCCACAGCCCTCTACTCAGAGCAACATAGTGAGACTCTGTCTAAAAACAAACACACCAAAACACACATACATTGCAGCAGGGTTTTGCTTGATTTAGCACATGCTGAAGATGAAAATCACAAGGCTCAAGTACGGGACATAATGACAGTCTTTCTCGTGGATTCCTAGAGCTGGGGAGATGGAGGGAACACTCAGTTTTCTGCCTTCTCCACTGAAAATCTCCAGCAGAACCAAAACATTCTATAGCATCCAGGTATCTTCTAAGCCCCTCGAACTTCAGCACTTAATGTCCACAATGCTCGTGGAGTAACTGACAACATATTGCTTAGGAGGCATCTCCTTGTTTTGTGAACTCACTTTTCCTGTATATATCATGGGCTTCAGGACCTTTGCAAAAACACAGAGGGTGTCCCAAAAGTCGACCATAAAGTTGCCACCCCTAGGGAAAATAGGAAAACGTTTTATAAAATATTTACAAAATATTCCCTACATGTTGGCCACCTCTTTGTAAAATTGTGTAATGAATATTTTGCAAATACAGGTACATTTAGCTACAATTTCCCACTTTTCCCTATATGTGGTTACTTTATGGGAGACATTTGGGGCACTCTGTATGGATAATTTAAATATGTTAATGGAACATATCTAGTATTACAAATAAGTATTCGAAATCCTCCAAAAACAGCAAAATGTCTTGTACACAGTTGGTGCTCAATAAAGACTTTGTACCTAACTGACACCTTTACAGCCACAGGTACATAGATCTCAGCCTCATCTGTTGCTGAGCCCACCGGCCCCTCCTCCATGCTCTGTGTCTCCACTCCATCTATGGGTGGGACACGATGGTCCCCCACTCTCACAGAGACACACACGCACACTTCCTTCTCCCAAATTCTATGAACAGTGACATAAGCATCAAAAAGCCCCAAGGGCGTCCTTGTTTCAACAGATTCTATTTTTAAACCACAAATGACTCATCGCCAACCAGGGTGTCCCCAGAGCTACAATTTGTCAGGCTGTCAGGACAAAGGACAGGGGTAAAAGACAAGAAAGAGGTCACATCTCCTCCAGCCCATAAACCTCATGATGAAGCTGTAATAGCCGCCACCACTCCCCAGCGCCACCACGGTTGGGTTAGGCATGAGCTCTGCTCTTGGGTTTGGATTAAATTGTTCTGAGCTATAACATTTCACTCCAGCTGGCTCCCACCCTGATCTCTCGGCAGTTTCTGAACACACGTCTGCCTGGGACTTCATCGAGAGGACCAGTGCGGTGCGATGGGAAGAAGATCCAGCTCTCCTGGGTATGAACTCATGCTTGCTGCAGAGGACATCAGTAAGCACAGGGCCTGTCTTCATTGGCCCTGAAATACCTGTTCTTTTAAAATAAAAAAGATGGCCAAGAGAGAGTCAGATCATCTAAAGCATTCTTTTTTATGACCTAGAGAGTGAAAGAAATAATTCATTCTAATTTTGGAGGCTGCAGTAGATAGGGATTTATAGACACAGTTATCAGATAGCGTCTTCACAGGGAAACAAATGAGCAATTGGGCAAAATGTCCTCAAAAGCAATGCATAATAAATTCCAAACAGGCCAAACCAATGAGTTCAGCCTGTTAACCTTCTGCAATAAAGTGGAACTCTTACCCACTCCACCCCCATGCTGAAATAATACAGAAAGAGAGAGAGAGGCAGAGAGAGACAGAGAGAAATAGTTGCTGGGTAATAAAACCAAGGAATTCAAGGCTTCTTGACAAAGCAGCCACCTGGCTGGGAGTGATCTTTTCCATGGCCCTAAGGTTTGCCCCATCATGAGAGCCTAGAAGTCCAGCATTGGTGTAAAAAGTCACAATATGCTTTATTAGTCAATGGGTAAGCTATCACATCTTTGTTCACTTTTTTGTTAGTAGGAAGGACCTAAGAGATCAAGTACAAAAAGGCCCGGACTGGGAGGGAAGAGCTTCAGCTCCCAGCTCTAGCCCTGCCCTTCACTGGTTGGGTGGCCTTGACCTTGGGGGTGACCTCCCCAAGGAGAGGATGGTGAGGCACTGGCAACAGCGGCCCAGTTGCACTTTGGGGCCATTTCACTCTCATGTCACATTGTAAAGTTGCTTTGCGCAGCATACTTGGAACATCCAGCTCAGTCTTCTCCCCCTCCTACCATAGTCCTTGATTCTTGCAAATAAAGTGCCAAAGACAAGCAGTTCCCTGATGTGCTAGATGCTACCATGTGTAGGTACCACTCACACAGTGAGAAATGAGCGAGGAAGCCCTGATCACCTCGCCAGTGGGAGGGGAGAAGGAAGAGGGGCACTCACGCTCTCAACTTGGAGGTTAATAAAGCCAATTTGGTGACAACAGAATAAAATATCTTGTCACCCCAGATCTACCCACATGAAGACGGGGACACATAGAGAACTGGCATTCTCTGCACCTGTCTTCTCTCCTAGGTTTATATTCCATTAGTGAAAGGATAGCAATATGAAAAACCAGGCGAGGTAGAAAGGATGAGTTAAGGTTTCTACCATACCAGGGAACTGAATGTTACCATTAAAGGGTAAATTCAGAAAGGGGACAAGGACTCCCCACTGGGAGTTATTTATAGGCGCTTCACCCTGACGGTGGCTCCTCTCCCCATCCCTCAGTGGGCTCCTCCGCCATCTGACATTCCATTCTTTCAACAGCTGCTGGCTCTCCTGTCGTGTTCCCTTCACAGATGTGCAGCGCTGTTCTGAACATCCTGCCCTTGAACTTTCCCTACCCATAATTTTCCAAACCAAAGCCTGGCAATAAAAATGTCAGTGAGGGGTGGAGAAAATTGGGGGGGAGTATTTAAAAAGAAAAAAAAAGGGAATAGGGAGATGCTTTGCACTCCCAGTGATTTGTGTTGACTTCTTCAACAAAGGTTAAATGCAGGCCGTGACTTCTCGAAAAGGGCACAAAGGCGGAGGCTGGGGCTAATTTTCCAGAGCACTACCTAGAAAGGCCGTGTTCCGTAAAGGAACTGGGCATGGAGCAAGCTGGTGAGCTTCCTTCCCTAGGCCCCGGGCTGCCCAGCTGGCCATGCTGTGGGGCAGGGTGTTTTAACAATGACAGTGAAAGCTAGAGTTCACAGTACTTGACAGTTTATAATGCACTGTCACGGGTGGGATCGATGCTGTCCTCACATCTCTGCCAACTGCTTGCCATGAGACTGGCCCATGAGAGGCACCAGGTCAACACCTGTACATAGTCAGAATGAGGCTGGAGAAGGAAGCCAGATATTGTATGTCTTATTCCCACTGAAACCTCTTTGGGGACAAACTTTCCTCTGATCTATTAGTGATACTACTAATTTTTTAGACATGTAAATATTGTGCAACATAAGGCAAAACTACAGCAAAACTGATTCTACAACACTCTAAGAGATAAAAGAATTTATCTAAGGGAGAAACGGGACATCTCTCATTATCTACTTACTGTGCCAAGTGACAGCCACCAAGAACTAGGTAGGGAAGGGGAGACCGGAGGGTCCCTCCGTGTGCACAGAATCCCCTAGAGAAGCCTGTGAGAAGCAGAAAGCCGTCCTTGTTCTCTGCTCAGTTGACTATACTCTTCAGAAAACGCTGCCACTCCACTGAGTCACAAGAGAAGTGAGTGTTACTCAGCCATTATCAGGAAGAAATGCCTGGAGGCCAAGACGGACAGACATCAACCAGCACATGACCCAGGCCAGCATCGTGGGAGGAAAGCGTGGGATCGGAGCCTCTGGAGCACCTCCGACTACAGACTTGGCTCCCAGGGTAAGAAAAAGGGAAAGAGGGCAAAAGAGGAAACAAGATGGAGGAGTTGGCGGGATAGGGCCACGCGGCCGCTCAGTCTTACGGTATCTCACTAACCCCTTCCTTCATTTCCACAATCTGGAATTTCACTTCTTGACACTGGGGAGAGTGATGGCTTTAGAACGAGCCACACTGGAATCAAATCCTGGCTCCACTGCTTACTAGCTATGCGGCGTGGGCTAAGCTTGCAGCTTCGCCCTCCCCATCTGTACAGTGGATGGTAACGCTTACCCTTAAAGTCGTTAGGGGGATTCAGAGAGATTGTAGGCGTTATTCGTTTTAAAAGGGCCTAGTGTTATAGCTCACAGACTGAACATAATAATTGAGAAATGTTAGTTCCTTCTAACCACATGCCCTCTCTTCCTTTTTGAAAGAACTTTTCTAGGCTGAGGGGTGAGAGCCCAGGTTATGCAAAGACTAGGGTGGGTGAAATTGTAGGACAACTAACTAGCTCTGCTAAAGCTCTGGGTTACGGTGCCAGTTTTATTTCAGAGAGTATGAAAACAATCTGGTCAATTCCTAACACAATCTTAAAGACAGCTTTTCTTTTTTTTTTTTTTTGAGAGTCTCACTTTGTCACCTTCAGTAGAGTGCCATGGGCTCATAGCTCACAGCTACCTCAAACTCTTGGGCTTAAGTGATTCTCTTGCCTCAGCCTGCCAAGTAGCTGGGACTACAGGTGCCCGCCACAACGCCTGGCTATTTTTAGAGACAAGGTCTTGCTCTGGGGCTCAAAGGTGATCTCAAACTCATGAGCTCAGGCCATCCACCCCCCTCGGCCTCCCACAATGCTAGGATTACAGGCAGAAGCCACCATGCCTGGCCCTAAAGACAATTTTCCTTAACCACATCTAACTATCAGCAATTTTATTACCCAGAAAATAGTCAGCGTTGACACATTTCAAGATGCTTTCAAATGAATATACAATGAATAAATGAATGAATACAAAAGTAAAATTTTTAAAAGATTGGGGAGAGGCCATTTTCCAAACATAACCCCGGTGTTACCTTGGCAATCGGGCCCTTGGGGTAGCTGCTCTATAAAATTTGTGCTGTTTCCCCTTCCTCCTTCCTGTTGTCTATATACCCCAAGCAGCAGCGCTGATACCGGAAGCCAAGAGCAAAGAGTAGAAAAATCAGCAGGTGCCTCCTCTGTTTACCAGTCATTTCGGAGCAGATCAAGTCATTAAGGAAAAACTGAACAATGTGTAACCTTTCAGCTTTACTGTGCTAACAGTGGGTAGCTTCCCTTTCAGAGACAAGAGTCTTCATTGAAGTCACCAGTGAGCGGGACTTGACCTTCATTTTCAGTATACGCAGCATTAAATATTCATAATCCACGTAACTGCAGCATAAGAAGTAGCAGCGTTTAAACATGAATCAAAGGAATAAATACCTTCACCCATGTGAGTCATCCTTTCCCAGGATGCCCCGGGATAAAAAAATGCAAATACCCAGAGCTCTGAGCCTCTGTCTCTTCCAAACTTTCTCTTGAAATTCTAGAGGCAGCAAAGACCTCATTATGCAATCCATGAATCTCGCCCTCATGCTGACACCACTGGATCTTTGGGGATTTTTCCCTTATCTATGAGATAGGAATTTCTGTTCTTATATCAGAGGGGGGAAATAGACAAGGATGGAAGCAGCTACAGTGACATTAGCACCCACAGGCACTTTAGACTTGGTTGTATGATATTTTAAAAATCTTTGCTTCACAGGGGATCAGGGTGTGTGGGAGGAAAGGGTCAGCGTAGGCACTGGAAGATCCCAGAATTAGGACGTGGAGTGAAGTGTGACCTAAAATGGGCAAGAAACCTTTTTAAGAGAATGAAAAGGAAAGGGAGGCTTTGGGGGTAGTATTAGTCTTGTGTGGCTAATTAGAGGACATCTTCTGGGACAAGGATTGTGATGTGGTATGTGTCGGGCTGAATGCTTCTCCATGTTTGCTAAGTTACTGACATGACATCTAACCAGAGACATCTCCCTCTGCTTGGGTAATTCTAGAGAGTCTACTGCTGGGATGATGAAGCGTAATTTTAACACAGTGTAATGTAAGTCTCTTCAGCTTTCAACTCCCAGAGTGCTGAGGACAATCTGTTGTAGCTTGGTAGTAACCACTTGATGTTACACAAATCATTTTTCCCTTGCAATCACTCTAGGATAGTTAAGACCAGACCCAAAGAAGGGCTTTCTCAAACCCTCGGATGAACAAGATCTAAGCAGTGATCTATCTTGGCCTAACAGCCAAAAATGAAAGATGTGCAGAAGATGACGACTTTGGAGGTGATTTAACCAACGCCTCTTGAGAGTAAAATGAGCTTTGAAAGGTTAAAAAAGATCACACGCCCACCAAGGATGACATTCATGGGAACTGCCTGACCCTCCGCTGATGCACAGATGTAGACGAACCGCCTGACCTTCCTGACCATGTGCATGACTTGAGCTGGCCTGCCTTCAGACAGACCTGGCAGAGCAGACCACTGGACTCTGTCGCACACATTAATCTACAAGCCTTGCACTTTCCAAAGGGCTGGGTGCAAAGAGCCTCAAATCTTGAACCTTGAACTTGTGCTAATGGGATATTACCCTCTTCATTTTGGGGGAAGGGGGCTAGCTCTGGTTAAAATTCATGACAACAAGCCATCACGGACAATTTATGCCCAGTTATGTTCACCCATGGGCTTACAGGTTGACTCAACTTACAGATTGTCACTTGACTGACTTACAGGGTGCAAACATCGGCAATCCTTAGGGTAGGAATGAGACAGGTGCTATAGGTTTGTTCTTAAGTTGAATTTGTATGTAAGTTGAAATAAGCACATTTACCTATTATTACCTGTCATTAGCCCCTGTTTTAAGTGTGAGTTGTACATAAGTCAGATATTTGTAACTTGGGGACTGCCTGTACTAACTAAAATTCATCTGGAGAATATAGGCTACTTTTTTCTAGGGTGATGATTATGGCTTCCAAGAGACGTCGAAAGCTGTCTTTCCAAGATGCCCAGATGGCCAGCCAAACCATGACTGTGTAAAACCAGTAGTGACAATTTTAAATGAGGGGGAAAAAAAAAGAAATTTTAAAAATTTGCATTCCATTTTCTTACTCTCTTTCTGTTTGCATCATGTGTGGATAAAACGTCATGTGATTTTGTTCACTAATCTTGATTATAATTTGTTCAGTAGGTTTTGCTTTGTTTTATTCCTGGGAATCTGTGGATTTACCATGCAGGTGACTTTGTAGATTCTACTTTAATTCTTCCTCACACTTAAGGTGAACATTCTTGTTGGTTTTCCCTGGAAGATGGAAGACTCTGTGCAGACTCCACTGACTGGACCCACCCCAGGAGAGAATCCTGGGCTATGGTCTCTGGGACTTAATGAAATAACGCAAATGAAGAGAGGAAAGGACGATATAAACAACCACAAGGTCTCCTTATAAACAAAATTTTGCTATGCCAAACTACTCAGGCTAGAGACAGAGAAGAGAAAAAGGCTGCAGTTGGGATGAGGCTAGGACAGTCTTCGGAATGAGTGGGGACGGTTTTGTTTCTAAGCTTATTGGTATTTTTGCTGGGAAAAGCTGGGGGAAAGAATGAAGTTCCCACCTTGGAATATAGACTCTTAGCAAATTCCTAAGAGAAACCAGAATCAGAGAGGATCCCTACTGTCGGCTTCTCCAGGCTTAGCAGAATCAAAATCAAAGCCAAGGACATTGAGATGGTGCAGGGTATTTGGGGGAAAGGGTCTGTGTTGGGGGGTCACATCCCCTTCCATCCTCTCACATGGTAGTAGAGAGCACCGGGATCTATGGAGGAAAAGATGGCCTCATAGAAGACAATATATAAAAAAGGACATAATCCAAATCCATCAAAAAGCATTTTATTTCTGAGAAATACAGAGGACCCCAAAGGTAGGAAAAAGGCAGGAATACGCTGGCCAGGGCATCTGTCCTCCTAACCCATCACCACACTCACCTCCACAGAAGGGTTTGCTCTCTGGGGTATAGATTACATGCCTGAGCCTTTTTCCTGAGCCCCAGCATTAGAAGTTGACAGAGGCTGCACCACACGACATGTGAGAACACTCCTGGAGAGAGATTGGAAAAATAAGACCACAGGCTTTAGAAGATCTTCAGCTCAATTCAAATATAAACCCGCATCATTAAGAGTAAATATTTTTAAAAGGGCTTACCTTCCATAACATGCCAATTACAGCATTCCAAAAATCTCCTCCCTTTCTTGGCTAGGGAGAGCTGGTGGAGGAAGCATGTGGACTCTTGTTTCTTGAAGAGCTCAGCCTTGTGTGTGCAGATGGGCTGAAGGACCTCTGATATTCTCAGACTTGGCTGATTCCCGGACACAGGTTATTAAAGGAGATATTTTCTTTATCTTCCCTGACATGATGTTTTAGTCTTTGCACCCAAATACACAAAATCCTTTGGCTGGTGACCAGACGGCTCAGAGAAATTCAGAGTTTACGTGTGCATGAAATTACTACCATTCTGAGCCCCAGCAAAAGAGCCCAGAGCTCAGAATTCAGGCACACTGTGGTCTGAGCCAACAGGAACACCAAATAGGCCTCCTAGGATCAAAGACTAGTATCCACGGATACAGTTAAAAACGTTAAAATCACGGTCACTGTAAAGCAGTAAGGAAATATGCTCAAGGCCACTGTCACCAGAGCTGCCAAACTCATGTCACAGCAGAAAGGGAGTCAGACTCTAGCTTTCCTGGTCTCCCAGATACTGTCAATGTCAAGATCGCAACAGAAAGTTGGAACAAATGCAGCTCTCAAGAGTGGCACTTGCAGGAAACAGAGCCAGCCGGGCTGCTGCCACTTAGCAGCCTGGGCAGCAGCCTCTTCTTCTTCCTGCAAGATCTTCATCATCTGTCATCCAGGCTCACCCTAGAGCACCAGTCCACTCAGCTGGCACCCCAAGGGGTCTGCACAAGTGTCCACTGTAGGAATTCTCAGATGGTCAAGGACCTTCACCCATGGGAGTCATGGTGAACTCCTCCATCCCATCACCTTACCTTCCTGATGCTTCAGCTGAATATTTCATTGGAAGGTTAAAGGATAACACCATGGTTTTTAATCTGACTGCCAATAAGATCAAGGCATTGGAAACTCAAATGAGGAAAAGATCCCACAGCCATGGCAAGAATGAATGGCTCAGACTCTCATCTGCTGCACACTGTCAACTCTCCCAGAGGCTGCAAATTCCCATCCAGCCCTCTTAAATTCTCCATATCTTTGACACAAGTACTTCATCAGGAAGGAGTTATTAAAAAAAATAAATAATACCCAGCAAGGAGGTTTGACCTCAGATATCTCTCTTTCCTAGGCCAGCGGAATCAAAGTAGACTTCCTTCTAAAAGCTTTCTTTCCCATTCCAAAAGTCAGCCCTGCCTTCCTCCAAAAGTCTTCAACACTGAGGAAGCTCTTACAAGGGTTAGTGTTAGTTAAGAAAATTGATTGACGTAAAGAGTAACACAGGGATAATTGTTCCTGAAAAGAAGGCAAGACAGTGCATGTGAATACTCACTTTGACGAATCTATGAAGTATATTACAAGTGCACCGATGCTGAGAGCAAAGACTAAGACCACCTGCAAAAGAAGAGAAGAAGGGTATCACTCAAGAGCTGGACATCAGCACGTTTGGGGTTCTGACACATGCAGCAGTAACTCTGAAATACTGTTCCAATTGCTACTGGGGACCTGCCTGGAAACCTCACCCGTTGCTGCCCCTACAGATAAATGATTTCAATGTTGGCTCCTTCTTCAGTGGTGGGCAGCAGCTTTGCCCCTTGCCAATAGGTATCAGAGCAAACTTACATCCTGCAGCAGTAGGTTCTGATCTGACCCTGTTATCTCAAGGTCCAGCTTTTCTTTTTTTTCTTTTTTTTATTGAATGGTAACTATGTACATTCATGCACTTCTGGGGTACAGTGTGGGATTTTCACATGCAATCAAGGTCCAGCTTTTCTGCACATCAAGTCAGCAAACTTCAGTGGGAAAAGAGCAGGTAATGCACTCAAATTCAGAAATTTCAATTTTAAGAGCTTCATATAAGAC
>NW_003852403.1:8497381-8507425 GCF_000181295.1 Otolemur garnettii | reverse complement strand
TCAGTAGACACCTGTCGTCACACTTAGGTCCATCAGATGAATATGTAGCAGATCAGGCTGACACTGACACTTTTGTCCTCACTGAACATTCTAATTTGTTTATTTACTCTTTCACAGAGGAGACTATTGATGAAAATAAAGGACGGTCAAAAATTTAAAAAAGCTATCAGACAACAGTTACGCCTGTGCATAAAAGTAAACAACACCCCACACACAATGTCTGCCTGCTGGATCAACAAAGACCTTTTAGATATGCTAATACCCCGAAGAGATTGTAGGCTGAAGGGCTTTGGAAGTGTCAGTCTCCTCTGAGTATACACATCCTGACATCCCGGGTCCATTAGTTGGGAGATACAGATGGATCTCAATTTATGCAAAGACTAGTCATGTTCGAGCTGGATGTGTGTGAAGAGGATGGGTATATAAGACAAAGCAAAAGAGAGAATCTCTCCCCCACACACACCTGTATTGTCTGTGTGTGCCAAAGTGGCTAATGGAAAGTGAAATCTGCATGAAATATCATCTATCTATCTATCTATCTAATAGAGACAGGGTTTCCCTATGTTTCCAAGCTGGTCTCAAACTCCTGGGCTCAAGTGATTCACCTACCTGGGCCTTCCCAAGTGCTGGGATTACAGGTGTGTGCACCACATCTGACCAACATGAAATACTCATTTGAAACATTGCAAAACTCCATGGATGGAGGGTCGGCTACCACCCAGCAGAAAATGAGAGTCAAACAACTGGGCACTGTAGAAGGAGGATACAGTTCCACAGCCACTGATAAAATCTCCTTATGAAAGGGAATGATGGAACCATACACTAGGGTTTATTTCATTCTTCCATTTTGTTTTAAAAATGAAAACATGCTCCAGCTCAATCCGAGGAAACTCCTGCAGTCTGTCGGTAATTGTCGTCCACCCAGCCCTAATCCTCCTTAGCTGGCTCACCTCCATCTCTTCCCCCACACACATTCATTCACATGTTCCTTGCAAAGGTAGACACAAAAACAAGCAAACAAAAACCCGTTCAGGCTTCTGCTTTTTCCTCTATTATCGGAAGGAGGCAGCAAAACAAACAGCTTAAGATTAATTCTGATCTGTGCTGCTATTTCTGAGACATAAGCAGTTAGATCCTGGCCCTGACCTCATTCTCAAAAAGCAGCAAAGAGAAGGGGTGTGGCCGGAATAGAGGGGAAGGGCTTTGTCTTCATTCATAAACAGCTGATCCCAGACTAATCCCTATCCATTTGGCTCCCTGTGTGTGTCTGTGAGTGCCGGGCATCTGTCAGAGCTGGCTATATAAGCCTCTGCCACTGAAAGCTGCGGCCGCAGGAAAGGACGGGAAAGAAGTCCTTGCTGAGAGCGTCTACGGCTCTGTGTAAAGAACTCAAAATCTAAGCTCTCCAGCAACGGCAATGATTTCCCAGCATCAGGATGGCCAGACAATGTAGCTCACACTAATTTGTTCCAGCTGCCTCCGCTTGGCATCTGTGATGGGGACTAATGCCTTGCTTATTTAGGCAAATCAGCCAGTGACAGGAGGAGGGAAGGAATCCTGCTGCCCTCTTAAGATGTAAACTCAAATGTCAGCATCTCTCTGATAGCATAAGAGAGGGGAAAAAGCCAGGAGAGCAATGACCTCCACAACTCCCAGGCACTCAAGATTTTGTTGAGTGGACCCGTGCGTGGCCCCCGTGTTCAGCTGGTAGGCTTTCTCCCAATGAGGCACAGGACAGCCAAACTGCCCCGTGCACCATGACCCACCATCACCTGCCTCTGCATGGAATGCTCTGTGGGGAGAGGCTCTGCTTCTCAGTATCAAGATAGCTGTGCACATAAGCTTTAAACTTGCTAAACACTTCTTTCTCCCATCAGAAGTGATTACACTGTCAGCCTGGGTCCAGGTGCTATAGAAAGACACCCCAACCCTTTGGATGCAGGCATGAAAATAGAACCCCAGCAGAGATTCATCTTTTATCAGGTCTTAGCAAAGTCACCTTAGAAGGACTAGTCCATTATTCTTCCCCTATCTCTAACTCTCTAACCAATCCTTCATTCTCTGAGAAGTCCACTCTGAATATAAAAAATATCAGTCTGAGGCCTGGCACGGTGTTAGGATTACAGGTGTAATCCTAACACTCCAGGAGGCCAAGGTGGGTGGATTGCCTGAGCTTAGAAGTTCAAGACCAGCCTGAGCAAGAGTGAGACCCCACCTGTAATAAAATAGAAAAATGAGCCAGGTGTTTTGTGATGGGCACCTGTAGTCCCAGCTACTCTGGAGACTGAGGCAAGAAGATTGCTGAAGCCATAGAGTTTGAGGTTGCCGTGAGCTATGATGAAGCCACGGCACTCTACACAGGGCAGCTGAGTGAGACTCTGTCTCAAAAAAAGAAAAATCAGTCTGAGAACACAAAATGATTCGATTTTAGTCTATATGGTAATGGTAATGTCGTTATAGAGGGCCCCCAAATAGCCACCTACGTATTCAACATACACTATGCATAAGGCCCAAGACAAACAAAAGAAGGAAGTCCACTTGGAGTAATAAAACAAACTCTTTTATGGAGTAGTCCTTACCTAGATTGAGCCTATGCTATACAGTCAGTGATAAATCCTACAGTATGGGTGCAGCCATTATATAACAAGCTATTGCCTGAGTGGATCATTAATAAGTGGAGAAGCAGTGAGAAAAAGAGAGGAACTAAGGGCTCTGATCTCAATATCCTTTTCTTTCTCAAAGTGACCTTTCTATCTACATGCAACAGCTACTCAACTGTCCCTCCAGTAAGGACTAGGGCCAGAGGGAATCCTTCTTGGTGCTTCTATAGTCCCAGAATCAAAGAGGACTAAAGCCCAAGGGGCCTGTTAAGATAAGGCCAGGGAAGCACAACACGCCAAGCTCTGTGTGTGTGTATGTGTGTATGTCTGTATGAGAGAGAGAGAGAACACACTTGGCCTCCAGCAGCTGAGTCATAGAATAATCCTTACAATGGCCAAGCACTTTACAAAGCCCTGTCTATACAAGAGCTCGAAGCCAGCCA
Organism: Otolemur garnettii; assembly: GCF_000181295.1. Taxonomy (NCBI): domain Eukaryota; kingdom Metazoa; phylum Chordata; class Mammalia; order Primates; family Galagidae; genus Otolemur; species Otolemur garnettii. Next base: position 8,504,382 of record NW_003852403.1, on the reverse strand, counting down.
TCTGATATAAGAGATCATTTTAGCGCCACCTCTCAGGGCACAACTTCTGCCCATTTTCACTGGCACCCGCCCAGCTTCCCTAGCTTCCCATAGTCTGGGCTTACCAACTACCGTGGCTACTTTGGAGAGTACTCGTGGCTGAAAACACCCACATGCTGTGTGGTGATACTGAATGCTCTAGTCAGAGATCCATTTACAAATGTCGCTTTACCAGTTAGCCCATGAGAACATATGTATGAGGCCTGCAGATTCCTAAGAAAACAAAAGCAACCTGGTAAATGTCACTCGAACAATGGTGCTCTGAGCCATCTAGTTTCAAAACTCCAAGATCAAACACGACACGTATTTGCGCAAAAGAATGCCAGAACACACACACGCAGTGTACCCCAAAACAAAAAACAAAGCACCCGACACGAGGAGGAGTCTGGTGAGAAACGGAGAGGAGAGAGGGAAACTTCATAGCCATCTTTCTAGACGGAAATCCCAGCAGCCCATGAAGGTCTTTCAAACGTCTCAGGAAGTTCATAAAAACTGAAAACAGGACGGCTGAACATAGCACATTCCCCCTTGGTTGGGGAAGCTCTTCAAGGCAAGGGCAGATTCAGGGATGTGACTATAGAGGCGACTGAAGCCGGAAAGCTGGTGCTTTGGAGACTTTGCCTGTTCTAGAACTGGGGTTGACCGTGCAGGATGTAGGCCCACGTGTTTCCAATGGGCATGTGAGGGTTTGGAGCCAGGACCTATAAAGATGGCGACCACCAGCATCCTATCACTTAGAGAGCGTTCCTTGAAAAGCAGAGATACCCTCATCCCACCCAGGACCTATGAGCTGGGGGAGGGGGAGCCTGGGTGTCTCTTTCTTAACAAGTTCCTCCAATGAATCTGACATGCCGCCAAGGATGGGAGTCACTGAATTAAAGCCATTAGGGAAAACCACTTAGCTCAAGTCAGAGATTAATTTACAAATGTCGCCTTACCAATTAGCCCATTAGAACATATGTATGAGGCCTGTAGACTCAGAGAATTGTGCTAGGAGGACTCTCAGAAGTGCAGAGAAGGGGATGAATTAATTCTCTCCCGAACAGGTTTTACATATTCTCCTCAGCTCACAGCAGAATAAATGACCCTCGTTAATGATTCTACATGTATGATCCCACATGACTTTTTAAATTGAAGTGCAATTTGTATACAATAAAATTCACTACATAAAAAAATAGACACGAAAACTCTCAAGACAAAACAATCTGAGAGCATTTTATTTCCAAGAGGTAATACCATCTGAACAACTCAATTACAACGTTTGGGCTGGTGAATTTAACAATGCCAACAAACATTTACTGAACTGCCGTGCACGAGGCCCCAGTCAGAGGTGGGGGAGGCAAAGCTAAAACAGCGAAGTCAGATCCAAGCCACTGCCTTCAGCGGGCATGGAATCCAGAAGTGAAAATGACACGGGAGTCCTTTATGCATTTAAGAAACGCTCCATGTGTAAACAGACACTTGGAAGGTCAATGGAAGGGCTGCATCAGGTATCAGAGTAACACCCACCCCACTGTGAACTCAGAGAGTAGAAGAGGAGGAGGAAGGGAAGAATGGAAAACCAAGGAAGAGAAAGAATTCCCTACATTCCCAGTCCCCCCCCGCCCCGGCTGTTCTAGGAAGGACAGACACCTAGACATAGCATGACTGACGGGGGGCAGGAAGAGCACAGGACTCCAAGTCAGGAGCCTGGGGTGGAATCTCCACTCTGCCCCAACACGCAGTTTGCTCTTAAGCACAAATGTCTGGGACTCTGTTTTGCAATTTGTGAAATGGTAGAACTCAAATGGACGATGGTCAAGGTGGGGCCTTTGTTAGGTTATCGCACACAGTGAAAAAACTACAACTCTCCGGGTTTCCAAAGGCAGCACTCCTTTATGGCCACTGTATACTGTAGCTTTTGGTATGAAGAAACAATTCCCTGACAGAGTCACCAAGGCCCTGAAACTCTGGCCCTTTCCTCCTTTCTGGGTTTATCTCACACACCTTCCCTGTCTAGACCCCAGTCTGCCAAGCTCACGGCTCTTCTTATTCACTGCTTGCCTCCCCTCACCCCAAACTACCACAGGGGCTTTGCACAGCACTTCCTCCCCCCAGAAGACTAACCTCCTCCCGTAGGCTGCCCATCCTTCAGACAGCAGCCCCACTACCACTGCCCTGCCCAGGACTGTCGTCTGTCCTCTGTAGCAGTTAGCACAGAGCAAGTTGACATTTCTTTGTGCAATCGTTTGATAGATTACCCTCTCCTTCACCGGGCTGCAAGCTCTATGAAGGCAAGATGTGTGTCCACGTTCATTCATCGCTAAGCTCCCAGATGCTACAAAGCATCTCAATCAGTATTTGTTACAGACATGAATATTTAGAGGAAAGGTTGGAGAATGCCTTTGAAGATTCAAGTAGTAAATGCAAAAAAGAGGTAGAAAAACATGGATTACACTGCATGAGTGAGACCCCAGAGTCTAGAAGCTCAGAGAGAGGTGAGCCCTCTCCCGGGTGATGGCAGGACCCAGGGGACACCTGGAGGAGGTGCAAAGGGATGAAGAGTATCTTTGTGGATGAGGTCAAGGGTCTGAGACACACCCACAGGGACAGCCAGGATAGCCATGCACACAGATTGGAAGAGTGTGGTGCGAGCGAGGGTAAGAACAGAAACATCTGAGGACAGAAGCCAACCATGAGTAGCAGGAGGGTCGGGGAAGCAGGTAAGGGACAGCCCTGAGGGGAGGGGCAGACGCAGGGAAGATTTAGTGGATGGCAGGAGCCTCAGGATAACAGAGGGGAAGGGAGGCCCAGAGTGTCCGGAGGTCCCTGGGTTCTGAAGCGACAGCCACATCCAGGAGGAAAAGTGAGGGAAACTGCGTCTGTAGGAAGAGGTCCAACCAAGGCAGCGGGTGAGGGAGCCTTCTGTGAAGAAGCGGAGAATCTAGATTTGGGTTAGGACTAGACATCTGTGAAAACAGAGCAGTCACAAGGAGGGGAGACACAGAGACACAGGTAATATAAAGAGTGGTGTGCAATAATAAATGAAAATATATACACTATAGTAAATATATACATACGTTTTAATATACATATGCACACATACTACAGGGGAAACAGAGATAAACTTCTCTTGTCACAAATGCTGGGTCTCTATCACTGTTTATTTGTTTATTTTTAAAAATTTCTTATTTTTTTGAGACACAGTCTTACTGTTTTCCCAGACGATAGTGCCCAAGGCATCATAGCTCACAGCAACCTCAAACTCCTGTGCTCAAGGGATCTTCCTGCCTCAACCTCCTGAGTAGCTGGGACTACAGGTGCCTGCCACAAGGCCCAGCTAGTTTTTCTATTGTTTTTAGTGGAGATGGAGGGAGGAAGTATCTCGCTCTTACTCAGCCTAGTCCCTAACTTTGGAGCTCAAGTGATCCCCCAGCCTTGGCCTCCCAGAGTCCTAAGATTACAAGTGTGAGCCACTGCACCCGGCCTCTATCACTATTGATTAACTAACCACCCGCCCAACAATGCATCTCTGTCCATTTTCAAATCAGGTAATTTCAAAATGACTATAGATAAAAATGAAGGTCTGGAAAACAATAGGGTTCCCCTCTTACTATAGGCTACAAAGAACAGTTTATTATAAATCATGTATCTGTAAGGATATACGTAAAATTCAGTACAATCATAGGCTTTGGGGAAGGGAGAGCAGAGGAGAATTTGGCTAATCCTGATAGACATGGACAAGAGGCCTCTTTCCTGTTTTTCAAAGTTCTCCAAAGAAGAATCTGAGACGTGAATTATCATAAGCTAATTTGTGCAACCTCTTCCCTCCTGAGGGCTCATGTTGACATGACGCTAGGGCCGGAGTTATGTGACCATCTGCAGGTCCATGTTCCCCCACCATCACAGGATCCTGTCTTACACCCTGGATTTTGTTGATCGTGCTTATCTCATTTCTCCCAAAGTAAAAATACAGAAACATTAAATGTGTTCCTCCGAGGCCCTCATTTATTGTAACTGAAATAAGAGGCTGAAACAGAAGGAAAACAAGTACCACAGGAAGTCAAGGAGTTTGCCCTGGAACCTGAGTCCTCCCTGAGAGTTGAGGTTTAGTGACAGTGAAATCCTACATCATTGCATCATAAAACCTGAAAGCTTGCTTTTTGCATCATTTTACCAATGACATTAAAACGGATGCACTGGCAAATGAGAAAAAGTTTCCATTTGAGGTCTCAGGTTGCAGAGACCTTTCCTGACTAATTATTAAAAAATCCAGACGAAAAAGTTCCATCTGCTGGCGGAGCTCTCAAGTTTGTAGCTAATGAGCTTTTTAAGAAATTGTCTGGCTTAAGCGCAGTTGGGTTTGGCCAACTGGATTTGTAATTTAATTAGGTTTATAAGAGGAGGAATCTTCTGTAGCACTGTCAGGTCAGCAGCTGCCACTCACTGTCACTGAGGACTAAATTTATGGCCATCTTTGACCTCCTACTCAAGTCTCACCGGCTCTTACTTTATCAGATATATTAAAGGCAAAACAAAAATTGGAAGCTAGGATGGAACAGATATTTGCTTACCTATGCTCACAGTAGCTTTATTTACACAACCAGTGAGGAAGCAACCCGAGTGCCCACTGACAGATGAGCAGATAAATAACACGTAGGACATACAGACGATGGAGTGTCATTCAGCCTTAAAAAGGGAAGACACTCTGGCCCACACCACAATGAATGAACCTTGAGGATGCTGCTCACTGAAAGAAGCCAGACACATAAAGACAAATATTGTACCCATCTACTCAGATGAGGTTAGAGTAGTCAAATTCATAGAGACAGAAAGTAGAATGGTAGTTTCCAGGACCTGGGAGGAGCAGAAAGTGGAGAGTTATTGTTTGATGGGACCAGAGTTTCTGTTCTGCAAGGTGAAGCGTTCTGGAGATGGGTGGTGGTAACGGCTGCACAACAGTGTGGATGTGGCTGAAACGGTAAATCTTATGCATATTTTACTACAATTTTGAAAATGGTAATAAAGTCCTGAGAACTTGGAAGTAGAATCTAGTCGTATATGTACATTTAAAAACTCAAACATAGTAACCCTTCCCCAGGAATACTGGTGTCTCTCCTTTTGGCAGCAGTGGGTATCTCCAAGAAACTTGTATTATATACAGATGTATCTTACCTCTCTCTGTTTCATCTTACCTCTGACTAAGCTAGAGTTTCTCCTCTAGTTTCCAGAAGCTATCCTTATTTAGCCATGCAGACCTTCTGTGGGGTCCACTGTCCCCTCCCACTGCACCCCAGTCTATTATTGATGCACGAAGCTGCCGTGAATTTCTTAGGCATCAGGGACTCTGAGAGGAGCCAGACCCTATGTTGCCTTTGGTAATCATAGTTGTAGTCCTGGTTTTAAAAAGAGTGCACCCTTGATCTTATAGCCATTTACAAACAGTTAACAATTTCCAATGCCCTTTGCAATAGACACAGGGCGCTTGGTCTCCAAGTCTAAACCTCAAGGCCAAGCTGCATCGATGAACTGGTCAGTGTGTTAGTGGACCCTTAAAGGCACCACTAGAAATAACTGGCGATCTCCATCTTCTACAGTAATGATTTGGCCATCAAACGTCTTGCATTTTAAAAAGATTAGTGTGAAGGGAGTTGGCTAACGGTGCTAAACAACCATTCAGTTAACAATGTGACACTGACACCAACATTGACCAGTCTACAAAATCACCTGCCCACCCCCATGATGGGCTCGCCCAGGCATGCCCATGTTCACACTGTTGGCACACAAAGTGTCACATTCCATTTTATTTTCTCCTCTGAGGAACCTACTGCTGACCGTAAAAGCCAATGGTCTGAGAAAACAAAAAACCAAAAACCGAAATGATTTGGCCTTGTTGAGAATGAGACCAGCAAGCAAGCCCCCTTTTTAAAGTTTACAGTGGGCTGAAATCCAGGTCTCCAAGGAGAAGGTCTTAAATTGTTCACTTGTGATAATCTTTCCCTCCTCCCCTCACTTCTAATAAAATGTTATTTTTGCATTTGCAATTGAATTCTTACATGTAAGCTACCTGAGACAGCATCCCTCATGCTCATAAATTCTCCCTATGACAGCCTGGAAAATCAGAAAGCGGAGTCGGCAGCATAAACCTTCACACGTGCATTGCTGCTGATTGAGGAAGGATAAAGCACAGCCTTATCTATCACCTTGCTTCGGGCAACCAGCTCACAAATCCCCCTCTGGGTATGTGCATTTCTAATAAGTCCCAGATGATGCCCAGGCTGTCAACTCAGGGACCACATTTTGAGAATCACTGCCTTTAACTCATTACAAAAGATAAAGTGTTTATCCTTTTAATATTTTTTGCCCTTTGAATATGAACATAAAAACACTGAAAATCATTTACTTTTAGGAATGCACTATTTAGACAAAATTCCCTTAATATAGCTATTAAAAGATACTTGGGAGCCATCCAAAGGGCAGAGAACTCTTTACCTTGAAATAATTATTCAGTCATTTTCAAAGTCTAGTTCAATGGAATGGACAAGGCTAGCAAGATTCTTTATTTTTAAGTTTACACATCTTCTCTGTAGAAAGACACCTCATGAATTTAGATATTCACTAAATAAATAGATGTCACTACTGCTAATAAAACTCAAAAAAATCCCCCAATGCAGGGCTTAGATTTCTGAAGATGTGTGTCCACCCAGAATTATATAACTTCTAAAGGTATGGCTGAGGAGGCTTTGGTTTCCAAAGAAAGTATTCAGAAAGAGCCACAAATGGAAAACACGAGTTCATCAATATACTCTGTCCTTTATTGGTGGAAAGTAGTAGTGTTAAAGAAGGACGGTGTCCACTTGGCTTCCAAAACAAAAGAACCAAGGGTCATGACTCCGTCCATTTTTTCCAGACATATCCAGAGGAGGACAAAACAGTACTCTTTGTCCAGGTCCCCCCACCCATAAGAATTTTTTTTTTTTTTT
>NW_003852403.1:8484253-8496776 GCF_000181295.1 Otolemur garnettii | reverse complement strand
TCCTAAGAACACTTGTCTGCTTGGCACACTCCCTCCAGCAGCACCCAAGTTTGTAATTTTAAGTTGCCACTCAAGAGTTTGTCTTCAATGATATGTCAAGTGTGCAAAGTGATTGGGCTTTTGTTTGTGTCTTGATTCTTTCTTTTCTTTTTATTTTCTTCTATTGGGTAATCAATCTACAGACACAGAAAGGTGACAACTGCTGGGCTTTCCCTAAGCACCCTAAGTCTGCTACTCCATGATGGCAGCCTCCAGAAGCCCAAGTATGCCACCATCAAAGCACTCCTTGCTCTATGTCATAGTCATCAGCTTTCTTCTTGGTCTCTTGCCTGACATCTCCTCTTTGAGGATAGAAAGGGTGCTATTGATTGTTGTGTCCCCACCCTTCACCAGCTCATTCATTTATTATTCAAATAACGAACATTTCTCGAGTGACTACCAAGCATCGTGCCTGGATATACAGCAGAAAACCAAGGAGCCCTGTGCTCATGAAACTCACAGTCTGGAGGATGGACAGACAACAAACGATCCCACCAGTGAGTCACAATTATACACTGCAAGGAAGACTCTGAAGAGACGGAGAGGTGAGCTGCACAGAGTGGCCGGCAGGGGTGGGGCAGGGCTGGGGTGCTTTCCCAAGGAAGAAAGATGAGAAGGAATGAGCCCAGTGAAGATGAACATTCCTCACACCGCAAACAGGGCATCCAAAAGCTCCTTGAAGACTCTCTTGTGAATGTTATGGGCTTAGAGGGACCAAGACAGTTTAAGCATTAAACATGACAGGGGCAGGGATGAGCTCTGTGTGGAGGAAGCTGGGGAACACCAACTAAATTTAACTGAGTGAGGAGCCATTGCCTTCAAGAAGGAAGAGGCATTTCTATACTGAGAGTACAGCCACTGAGGCACAGGGAGCTTAAATATCTTGCGCAAAAGGCAGAACTTAGCTTCAGATCCAGGTCTAAGTCCTTGCCATTGTTCTTTTAGTTCATGACACCAAAATAGTTACCAAATTGGGTTTATGAGGTCTCCAGTGCCCCAGAAACCCTCTCCACCACACCTTCCCTCATGGAACTCCATGAAGTTTCATCAGCTTTCCCTGAGTTCTTTGGTGAAAAGGCACCAAGGCTAGAAGGGGGTCATGATGGCCAACCCCCCCCAAATGGGTTTGAGTTGACTAGACATTGACCCTACTCAACTCCCAAACCATAGCAACCCTCTCTCCCTCTCCAAGGAAATTGTATGTTTATAGCTTTATTATACACATTATTAGCATATTTATCAATCTCATGTCAGCAAAGTCTTTTTTTTTTTTTTTTTTGAGACAGATTTTTACTGTGTCGCCCTTGGTAGAGTGCTATGGCATCACAGCTCACAGCAACCTCCGACTCTTTTTGGGCTTAAGCAATTCTCTTGCCTCAGCCTCCCAAGTAGCTAGGACTACAGGTGCCCACCACAAGGCCTGGCTATTTTGTGGTTGTAGTTGTCATTGTTGTTTGACACGCCTGGGCTGGATATGAACTTGCCAGCTCTGGTGTATGTGGCTGGCACCCTAGCCACTTGGGCTACAGGTGCTGAGCCAAGCAAAGTCTTCTAATGAATCTCACTCTAACAGGGAAAACCATCTGATAATAGAACAGTTTGCTACAGGTGGTACCAAGTTTCCTGTCCCTGAAGACATTTAAGTTGACACAGGAGATCACCTGTTTAGGATACGGTGGAAGAAATTCTTTATTACAACAGAATGCCGACTGACTTCTGATGGCAAAATTTTTTAATAGAAATAAAGTAATGTTTTTCAACCATTTTTATCACACTTGAACCTATAGTTAAACTTCCATGTCACACTTAACTTATGCTGATAAAAAAAAAAGAATATACGTACTGTGCTTTGAATTTGTTTTGAAAATAATTTAATTAATGATCTTTAAAATTTTCAGCACACCTAAGATCCTTTCATGGCACACCAGTGTGCCACAGCACACCAATTGAAAATCATTGAAATAAGTTCTCACTCTGTCACCCGGGCTGCAGTGCAGAGGTGACATCATGGCACATTGTAACCTTAAATTCTTGGGCTTAAGAGATCCTTCTGCTTCATTCTCCCAAGTGGCTAGGACTACAGGTGCCTGCCACCATCCTGGCTTTTCTTTTTTTTTGTTTTTTTTTTGTTTTTTGCTTTTTGTTTTTAAGACAGAATCTTGCTATGTTACCCAGGCTATCTTGAACTCCTGGGCTCAAGCAATTCTCTGGGCTCAGACTTCCAAAGCAGTGGCATTGCTGTGGGATTCTCTGTTGTGCCCAGCTATGATGGCATTTTAACACACCAAGAACAGAAGCTTCTTGACAGTCGACTGTGCCAAGTCTCTACGCCTAAGGAGACTCCACATCCCAGTGTGCCTGATGTTCTGGGATAATTATTAAGAGCACCTCCTTTTCAGTATCAGAAGTACCCTGGGTAGATGCCAAAGAACATGACCATCCAATTTAAGCTGCACTTAGGCCCTGAGAGGCCTAATACATCCTCACACACTGGCTGCTAAATATCCAGAAGATGGAAAGAAAGCACAGTTTAAAGTGAATAGTGCTCTTGTAGCCACTCCAAGAGAATTTCAGGTTCTCTCCTTAATAACATGATACACCTGACATGCCAGCAGGTGAATGACAATGTCTAAAACCTCCACATTGCTTACACACACACACAGACACACACACACACACACACACACACACGCTGCCTGCATAGTACAGGAGTCTCTGGGAGAGGTAGGTATTCTTTCCATGATGTCAGTGGTCCCCGATGGATGAGTGGTTATTTTCTCTAAGATCTTGTCCGGCAATGGACATGATTAATAAATTGCTTGAGATGATGGGGACCGACCCACTCGGACTGAGTCACTGGAGGCTGAGAGGGAGGAAAATGGGGATCTCAAGATTTCAGATCAGAGGCAGTCCATTAAACCCAGTTCCTAAGGCTGTGGGAAGCAGCATCTGCTGTGTCAGTGAGCAATCTAACACAACTTGCTCTCAGAATCACTTCTTGATGAAAAGAGTAGTCCAGCCTCTGATCCCACACTGAACTCTAACTCGTGAAGGGGTTGGGTGCGTAATATGCTCTCTGTAGCTCAAATAATAAATCAGGGAGTGGCTGGAACCAATTGCTTGCAACTACTACTTCTAAAGAAAACGTTAGACCACGCAGGATGGGCTGGCTTGATTTCGGCACAGAGGGTGGCTCTGTGCTGCTACCTGAGCAAGCGTGGTAATTCACTGAACACAAGCCCCCCGTGACAAATGAACAAAAGCGATCCCAGGAGACACCGCAGTAGTGCAAAGAAACGCAAACCAAGCATCTCATGGCAGAAGGTCCCTGCAGCCCCCAGGCTGGGAGGAAGAGGAAGAGAATGACCCAAGGAGGCTTGGCCAAGCTGTGACATAAGCTGCTTTTCCACTGCATGGAGACAGTGCCCCCCAGAATGACTAAGTGGAACACTGTCCCACCTCTGGTTTGAGGAACATGTAGTCACCTTAATGCCTTCACTTCAGGGGAATCTGGAAGAACCCCTCACCCCCAAAAGGTCTCCCCAAGTTCCTGAAATTTCACCAGGAAGGATCTGTTTGAGTGTTCCATTAACTCTCTTTCTTGGCCTTCTTTAAAAACACAGGAAATAATGAACAAATTCAGACTAGGTTGTTAATGACACAATATGGTAAGATTGAAACTGTATTGTACTGAATGTCTACTTAGGCAGTAGGTTAAAATATATTTCCAAATATTTTGATACCAAAGGTCTCATGAATAATTCAGAAATCTACATTTTTGACAACCTCCCCACGCCGCCGTCCCCTGTAGTTCTGACACACTTTGAGAACATTCTTTCTAATTTATCAGATCCTTGGGTAGAAGGAGAACTTAAGATCTTGTTTTTAAAATCCAGACTGAAGTCTGGGTGCAGTGGCTCAAGCCTATAATCCTAGAACTTTGAAAGGTTAAGGTGGGAGAAACATGTGATTCCAGGAGATGGAGATCAGCCTAGGCAACAAAGTAAGACTGCGTTCCTACAAAAAAAAAATTTTTTTTTTAAATAGCTGGACATGGTGGCATGGGCCTATTATCCCAGCTACTCAGAAGGGAGAGATAGAAAGATCTCTTAAACCCAGGGATTCGAAGCTACAGTGAACTACGATCATACTACTGTACTCCAACCTGGGTGACAGAGTGAGACTCTGTCTTTTTAAAAAAACAAAACAAAACAAAAAAACACTAGGTTTCCAAGTTATACCCCAGAGCAATTACATCAGCATCTATGGAGGGGAGAACCAGATACTAGTTTATTTTTTTATGCATTAGAATATAGGTAATTCCAATGTGCAGCTAGGACTATGTTCACCTAAACAGCCAATAGGAGGGTTCTTAGGAGCAAAGCAGAGCAAAGTGGAACATACAGCGATTGTCAGTGGCTTAGGCTGCGTTGGACAATGGGGTCTCTGCACTGGCAAAGTTGGCAACTGCTCAGTCCCCAAAGTCTGCATCAGAATGGTCCTGGAAGAGCGCTCCAGAGATAGCTCAGCCATGGGGAGCCCCACCTTTCCCTACATACACTCACATGCTTCCTTGAAACCACAATGACTTGGAGGCTGCCACCAGGTGGGTCTCTACCCCTATTGCCACAAGCTGGATCTACCTTCAGGCCTACACCCTCCAATAGAAATATTCAAGGATTCTAGCCACAAGTGAAGTATGGCACCTGGGTTGTAACCACACCCAAACAATATATGGATATTTGCTGTCATCCAGATTTCAGCAGCCAGTATTTTTTGTCAGGCTCTTTCTAGCTCTACAGGGTCCCCAGGCAAATGCAGCCCTCTCACTTCCTCCTCCTGGGCACCTCTGGGCTCAAGTATGGGGTTTGACCCTCAAGCATCAGGATGGGTGAACAGCTGCTTCCTGCCAGTGGCAATGCAGGCCTCAGTCCTTGCCAAGAAACTATCAAAGGTAGAAGGAATAAGGGGTTAAGAGACTCCCCAACTTGAATACAATCCACATCTTTTTGAACAAAGCAAATGTTGTGTGCAATATATAAATTCCTACCAACCTCTTTCCCTTGGCACTCCATCAACAAGATCTAAGGATTAAAGAGCCCCAGCACTTGTTGGTCCCTGGGGACTGGGAACAGGAGTGAACCCCAAGGGGACCCAGAAGTCCATGGAGTATTGATCCTTAGGATGACAGCTCAATGTCCATCCAAAACACAGTTTTGTTCAAACACTCTTTCCAGAACCCTGAGGGTGAACTTCAGGTCTACACCCTCCAATAGAAATATTCAAGGATACCAGCCACATTTGTAATTTTAAATATCCTAGTTAGCTATGTTCTTTTTTTTAAAGATGATATTCATGGGTAAAACGTTTTAATTGAACCAAATATATCCAAAATATTTTCCACCTAACATATGATTAAGAATTACTAATGAGATACTAGAAAGAATCCATGCGCCTCACACTCCTGTTACGGTCTCACAACGTTTCATACGTTATAAGTTGTCGCATCTTGTGAAAATTTGGCCTACCTAATTAGTCTCTGTTTGACAGAAAAATATTCTATATTACTTCAATTTTTAGATTTATATTCGTGTGAAGTAAAAATTAACAACTCAGTTCCTCAGTTGTACTAGCTATAATTCAAGCACTACTTGTGCTCATGGCAACTGTATATATACTGGGCAGAGCAGATAGAGAACGTTTCCATCTTGGCAGGAAGTCTGCAGGCCCCCTAAGCAATTAGAAAAGGACTCTATTCTCTTTCCACAGGTCAAGGATGCTCAAGGCTGAGGACACTGAGAAGCATCCTGAGTGACACGGATGCCCACTCCTTTCATGGAAAGGAGGCACAGTAGTGAAAGGCTAAGACCATGTAACCAGACCACTTCCCAGTGATATCACCATGCCTCAGTTCCTGCAGCTGTCAGCGGGATGAAGACATCCTCAAATAGCTACAAGGATTAATAGGTTCATACTTTTACAGAGCACTCAGAACAGTGCCTGGCACAAAGTAAGAGCTCTAGAAGTAAATGTTATATAAAGTCCCAGCGCAGGGGCTGCTGACTGGGTGCTAGTTACTATGGTATTTTTCATTGGAGAATGACCATCTTAAAAGATGCAAACAAACAAACAAAAATCCCAAAATCTCACTTGTGAACAGCTACCAACATAATGCATTGATTCACTTGAGTTCGTATGTAATACAAAACACTACAACCCCACTTCTTTGGGGGGAAGAAGCTCAGATGGTCTGAAATGGTCTAGAATATCTCTTTCCCAGTCTTCAGATCATACCTTCCTGGCCTTCCAAAGAGAAGACAGAATGCCATCCCGTCTGCAATTTCCCTGTCCTTATTCATGTATGAGTTCAGGCCAGCTTCTCCTCGAAGCCTTTCCTGACCATCCTTTCTAAAGCCGCACCTGAGTTGTGAGCGAGTGTGTACATGCACACAGGAACCCTCGGCACTGGCCTGCCCCTCACCCTACTTCATTCCTTCATTGACTTATCATTCACCAAAACAACTTGGCTTATCTACTTCTTTACTTGTCGATCCCTTGTCTGGCCTCAAAATAAGATAAACTCTGTAGGGATAGAGACCCAGACTAGTTAGTCCTTGCTGTATACCCAGCACCCAGGTCAGTACCTGGAACATAGTATGTGCTTTACATACACTTATTAGACAAATGAAAAAATGAGTGAGTGCCTGCCTTGATGCCCAGATTCTTGTTTCCCTTTGCTTGATATTCCAAAACAGTTTCCATCATTCATATTTTGAAGGCAGACAATTCCATACCACTTGATGTTAACTGTCGGTGTGTATATGTCCCGTCTCACCAATCAGACTATCAGCCCTTGATGTTATATCTTGAGCGTACCTCTTGTGGTCTTTGTAAAGTCTATAGTAAGACACATCCTCAATGAATACGTGTTGACAAATGAATGGGACGAATAAAGCATAGATCCTAAATTAATATTCTTGGTCACACATGGTGGACTATTTATACAAATAATAATTTCTTCAATGAAGTAAATATACATGTATAGGCTTCTAAGTGTATGTATTATGTTTCTCTTTGTAATTAAATGAAGCTATTTTTGCAACTCTTTTCCAGGCCAATAGTAAAACTATAAAGAATCATGTTAAATGTTAGATCATTACGTTGGTTTTCTTTAATTATATGGCAGTGTTTCAAAAAGGCTTTGAGTCATCCCTAAGATTCCTGGCCAGGGTACGGCACACTATCTTCGTAAATGCATTTCTATTGCAAATGATTTATTCCAATACCCCTTGCCAAAGAGCTGCCATTTCTTCTCAACCCCCTACCAAGCAGAGATACATGGAAATGTCCTAAGTACCAGAGATGAGAAAGCTTGAAGAGCTCCCATTACCAGAAGTTACCCAGATTACAGTCCCTAAGGCAGAGGAAGCATCTATTCATCTACCCTTTTCTCTGAGATCACATCCTATAGCACTTACTTTCTTGTAAAATATCTTCCATAAAGAAGCTATAAATAAGTCCTCAAAACTTACCATAAAGTAAGTTATAAACGTAAGCATACAGTCATATTTTCTTTCTCTCTCTTACTTACTTTCCTCCTGTTTCTCTCTTATTCTCCCTTTGTTTCTGTTTTTCCAAAATAAAAATCAGCAGGTTGTTCACATGCAAATATAAATTCAATCTCTATCAGAAAGCTGAGTTCTTGAGCGATTAAGCACACAGACCAATCATTCAAAGTGAAGAAAAAAAATATATCCAGCGAGGGCTAGGTTATTTTCTGAAGTACTTATTACATTACATGAAGAGCCTATTAGGAAGAGCTATTACGCTTGCGAGATGAATTGAGTTCGCATTCAGGCAACTCATCGATTCCTACAGAAATGCAGATAAAAATTTTATAGCAACCTGAAAAGATCTGTGGAATGAATATAAAAGAAGGTCAATATTATAAGATTTTAATGTCAAATGGAGACAATAGGAAACAGGGTCCAAAACAAGCCCTTGGTTTCTAAAAAGAAAGGAAAAGAAGAGTTAATAGGTGAGCAGAGGAGAAAATGGGTCACTCAGACAGGAGGAGCCAGGGAAGGAGCCAGGGGAAGTGTAGTTAAGCTGTAAAGAAATAATGGATATAATCTGGAGGGTGGAAAGCAGTCCACTTATAATTTCATTTATTCCATAGCACTCTGGGAGGCCGAGGCGGGTGGACTGCTTGAGCTTGTGAGTTGGAGACCAGCCTAAGCAAGAGTGAGACCCCGTCTCAAATACTAGCTTGGCATTGTGGTGGGCACCTGTAGTCCCAGCCACTGGTGAGGCTGAGGCAAGAGGATCTCTTGGGCCCAAGAGTTTGAGGTTGTTGTGAGTTATGACGCCACAGTACTCTACTCAGGGTGACAAAGTGACACTCTGTCTCAAAAAAATAATTTCATCTATTTCACACATATTTGTTGATCTCTTACTACATACTGTGCACCATTCCTAGCACAAGGAATATGGCACAGAACGAGTGACACAAGCCACTTATTCAGTTGATATTCTAGTGGGGATAGGACCTCCTACAGAAATTAGTTGTGAAAAGACATATACGATTTGATGTTTGCAAGTCTATACAGGACAGGAGGGGATTCTCTTTTTGTTTTTTATTGCCCTCTCTGGAGCCTAGCCGGTTTCCTTTGTGAGGAAGGCCAGCATTCTTCTTGGCTTTGCAGAGCTCTGCTTTGCAAACAAGGAGCTTCCTCTCCGGGTCTCCTTCCCCTTTTTGCCATTGCTAACCCTAGGTCAGTTAATGCCAGTTAACGCAGTTAATGACCATGACAAACCATAAAAGATTTTGTCCTAACTCATTCATGTGTGACTATCCTGATTACAGCCTGCAGGTATGGCCAGCCAAGAACCATATGCTATTTATAGGCTTAAAACACAGGCAAAATTTCTATCACACATGACTAAAATGCAGGCCTTTCTCAGAACCTAGGCTCCTAAATGAATCCTCCCCCTATTCCCCGCTGAGGCGTTGAGGATGCCCCGGGATGTCCTTCCTTCTGTGCCTTTAATCAGCAGCCCCTCCTCCATCCCCAATCAAGGAACCTACAATAATAACTGAGCTAATCATTTAAATGATGCTGCTGAGAAACAAAGCCATTTTCCTTGTTAAAAATGTGCTTGTTGTCCTATCCATTTATCTGTTTCCTTGGCAGTGCTCTGTATTAATTTATTGCCCAATAAAGCACAGGACACTAGCAGAGTTGCTGAGCCATGCCTAGTGGAAGGCCACTATTTATTTCATTCTAGCAAAGGCGACCAGCAAGCCAAAAGCACAGACATAAGCATAATATACACCAGGAAGCCGGGCCAGCCAACCCCGACTTCATTCGCTCTCCCAGAGACACAGAAGGAAAGCAGGTTTTGGGATATGGTAGGTGATTAATACTTATTGATTGGGAGAGGAAATGGAGTCAGTTTGGTTGGTTAGCCAACTACCACAAGGTTTCCTTTCTATTGGACGGTAAACCTCACTACCGCAGAAGCCATCTCCTGGTGCGCTCCGGAGTGACAGAGGCTGGGGGACGTGGTATCGATGGGATGGGCCCCAGCTCACCATGGTGTCTGCCATTGCAGGAGATTGGTCCTGTTGCTTCCAGCAGTTAACACATGGTGATTAGTCCCAAGGCCCCTGTTTAGATTTGTGCATCAGTATAAAAACTTGGTGATGATGATCTTGTGTATGGAAGGGCTGCTTAGCTGAGAATCTCTTTCATGGGCAATCCTGGATCGACCACAGAGAAGGCAGGTCCTACTTATTGGGAAGGCTCAAAGACCTCAAAAAGCATACACCAAGTAAAATTTCCTGAGCTCGGGTTTGACAGAATAGCCCTGGGCTGCACAGTTTCCTTCTTGACTAGCTGCAGTCTGGCAAAAGGTTCAAAAGAGAATGAGCCCCAGCTGGGGAGTCTGAGCTTGCCCTCTGCTATGATGCTGCTGCTGCGCTGTACCCCAAATGACAGAGCAAGACCCTATCTCAAAAAAAAAAAAAAAAGGCCCAGAAAGTCAGGGCTCTTCGTCCACTGCCTGTCTAACAGAGAAGAGAGAAGCTGGAAGTTTCCCCAAAGCCAAGGAACTGACCACCACGGATACATCCAAAGATTAGGATATAAAGAGTAACTGAATGTTACTACAAGACGCAATCAAGATCACCTAGTCCTGGGCCTGCATTTGGAGAAAATTGGGACACAGTGAGGAACTGGCTTGTCTAAAGTCTTACTGTGGGTCAGAGACAGAGGCCAAATCAGGAGGCTAGATGAAAACGAAGGAAACTCCCAAAGCCCAGAGGGCCTGTCTTCCCCTTGCCATCGGCCCAGGGGTTGCTCCCCCGAGAGGGCATAGTTGGTCTAACTACTCACAAGTGAAAGACATGAAACTACTACAAACCCCACAAAACACATGGACATCATCTAAGTCTCCAGAAAGTTCTCAGAAGGCTGCGCCCGTCTCACCATCATCACATAGCAGAAGGGCAAGGGGGTAGGAGAGCAGCACAGGAAACCAGCACCAGGAAGAGAGGGCAGCAAGGAGGCCCGGTGCTCACCATTTATGTCATCAGCTCTGACTCCCGTGTCTCCTGCCAGGGCCTTCTCCATGCAAGGAGAGGAAGACAAGTGGAAGAAACTCGGATTTTACAGAATGGGTCTTCAGATCTCTAGGGAGAGTGGGAAATGTGACAGTGGGCGTGCTCACCAGTTCCTTCCACCTCTGAGTCTTTCTTTCAATGGTGTCCATCTTCCCACCCTCATCCCTCTTCTCCAACTCACAGATCCTACTGTCTGGGGAGCTCTATTCAGGAAGCTTCTCCTGGCCACACCTGTCTTTTCCCGGGTCATCTTCTTTCTCTGTGCTGGAATAGTATGAATACCATGGTCCTTGGGAGTTCACTGAGCTGCTTTTCAATCACAGACACGCCTAGGATCAGCGCCTGCTCTGCATTTCCATTTAATTTGATGACCACCTCTGTAACCAGACCCCTCGGGAGCAAAACCCACCTCTGTATACCTTCCACCTTTGTGCCCAAAGTGTGCCTCTCAGGCCCCCATGCTCTGCAAGCTCCCACAGGTGCCTGCTAACCTGCAGATGTCAGACCCACAAACGGAGCACATTGCTCAGGTCACAGATAACTGCTCGGAGTGCCTTACATGGCAAAGGGAATACAGCAAATATCAGGAAATATCTTGCTGACCAGTAAATAATGTTCATGGAGAGGGGGCTGGGCTCAGGGTCAAGGCACCTGAGATGTCAGCTGGTTGCAGGGTTCCTCCCTTCTCTAGTTCATCTCTGCCCTGAGTCTGCTCAGATGTCCTCAGGAAGTCATCCTTGCTGTATAGAGAGCTTTGCTGAAGCCCTCCTCCAGGAGGTGAGGAGCTACTAACAGGCCCATCTGCAGTGTCTGCAGCCCATGCTCCAAGCAAACTCCAGCAAGAAGGATCATTCCCTGGACCTCGGATCCCTGGGGCTCAGATTCAGTCCCTGACAATTAAGAGGTCAACTAATGCAAAATGCAGAGGCCACACGAGAATAGCTTTTCCATGATGTGGCAGGACGAGGACAGGGATGGGAGGGGACTGTCCAGCAAGCTGATGTACTTTAAAAATTCTGAGTGATTGATGCCATCCCTCCCCCCATGGGAAGGAATCAACTGAGAGGACTTGAATAGATTCTCTAACACACAATCCACACACCAACCCCCAAGAAGCTGGGGTTGACCACAGCAAAGACACCAGCACCCAAGATCTGCTCAGACAACTGACCTCTGAGGACATAAAGCATCTCCAAACTGAAAATGGCATTCCTCCTGGCACTCATTCTCTGGACTTACTGTTGATAGATTCTGCAGACCTCACTTCTCACCATTCCCACTGCCCCAAACTATGTCCAAGATACCATCATCTTCTACTAGATGATTATAATATCCTCCTATGCAGTCTCCCTGTTTCTACACTTGACCTCAAGCAACTGAAGGTGCTGATTTTTAAAGCTGCCTGAGGAGGCTACAGTATCTTTCTGGATGTGGGCTGTGGAGACCTTTTAGTTTGTAAGAGCTCAAGTGAAAAAAGTGAAAAGGGATGCTGGAGCTATCTCCTTTCCATCCAAGCAATTAAAGGTTTATATACTTCCATTAATCAAAGGGAAGATTGACTGATGAATATTGTTCATTCAGCAAACATCACACCATGCCCGTTCTCATTCAAAAATGAGTATGGGGACCAGAAACAGGGCTCACACTTATAATCCTAGCATTTTGGAAGGCTGAGGCAGGAGGACTGTTTGAGGCCAGGAGTTTGAGACCAACCTGGGCAATACAGAAAGCCTGCACTTCTACAAAGTATAGAAAAAATTAGTCAGGCATGGTGATATGGGTCTGTGGCTCCTGTTACTCAGGCAGCTGAGGCAAGAGGGTTACTTAAGCCCTGGAGTTTAAGGTTGCAGTGAGCTATTA
>NW_003852403.1:8470336-8484106 GCF_000181295.1 Otolemur garnettii | reverse complement strand
TGACAATCTATAAGTACCAGCCCACCTAAACGTCCTTTGCATTTAGGTAATTGGATAAGAATTTTCTCAGCACCTACTGTGTCTCTGGCCACCTGCTCGGTGCTACAGAGGACAAAAGAGAAATATAAAATGTGATTCTCTCCTTTCAAAATGTATAATTCCCATGGGGAGACAAAATAAATACCCCCCCCCAAAATGATGACCAACCACATCAGATTCCATACGGTTAAATGGAAATATCAGTAGGAGAGAGACTGAACCCTTAGGAATTGAGAGGTGGACAATGAGTGTGGCTAGAATGGCTGGAAACGAATCTATCACCAGTCAGTAAAGTGATAAATATGCGAAGTACAAATGAGTCGCAGCCCGAAAGGCAACACATATTTAGTGCCCTGGATGGAACGGCTGCTGCTGTTCCCCACTGCCTCATCTGAAAAGGGACAAAGCAGTCACCGAAATCCAGCCTCAACCCAGGATTGGAGAAATCTGTACTGACGGTGAGGACAACAGTGAGTATTTCTGCCATTTGGGGTCACCCAAAGCAACTCCACAGATTAAAGTGGGGCATAGATGATTTATTGTGGTAAAAGTTAAGACTTTTTTTATTAAAGAATATCACCTCAGCACAGGAGGGAGAAATCAAGGTGAAGTGATTAAAGCATCACAGCTGCAAGGAAAACTAAGGCTTCCAGCTACTGTTATCCATCCCTTTGAAAGTCTTGTTGAGGTGAAGCTAATTAAGCAGACACACACAGCATATCTCACATCACAAATAATTCACAAACATTCCTATAAAAACAGCTTTTTCTCACACGAAGAACCCCTCGTGATTACTAGGACTACTCGATTCTAGATAAGGAGATCTTAGAAGTATTCTTACACTTTTGGGGGGTGCAGAGAGGGCCATCTCGGGCAGGGCTGCAGAATCTTGTTACACTTTGACGACACTAATTTTGAATGTTTGGCCGGTCTTTTAAAACGATGTGAACTCTGCTGCATTTGGAATAATTATTCCATCAACTATTTACATAAACATTTTAGAGGAAAGAAAAAAATGGGGAAGATGTGGAAGGCTTTGTATAACAGATTATTTTTCAAGGGTAAGCAGAAAAATCCCAGCATAGCCATTGAAAATACTTAATCTTACAGTGGGGTCCCCACTTGCTGCAGTGGAAATTAATGGTGGGAAGAGAGAAGAGATGAAAGATTGGGAAGACAAATCTACCCAGGGCATCAAAATCCCAGCAAGAAGACAGAGGTCAAGGCTGGGCAAATTAATAAGAGCACTTTGCAGTTAACTGGTACCTTTCATCGGGGAACCTCAACCCGCTTACGCATAACACTTATTTTCCCGTCTCCAAGAGGCAGGGAGATAAATGTCAAGGCCAAAGGTTGTGCAGAAAGTGTGTGAGGATTTTAAGAATAAAATCAAGACCTTCTTTAGGGGGCAGACCTCCAACAAGTATCTCAAGAATGGGAAAAAAGTATCCAATGTTCCCCCTACTATTATGGAACCAACATATAAACACTTACACACTCATAGGAATGAAAAAACACAAAGAAGAGTCTAGCAAGGGAGAGGAAGGAGAATGGAGGGGGAGGGGAGAGGGCGATTGGTGAGAGGAGGGAGGGCCTTGGGTGGGATCTCGCCTAATGTGTACAATGCAAGGGTCCATTTCAAAATAGCTAAGAGTGAATTTTAAATGTCTTACCACAAAAAATAAGTGAGGTGATGGTTATGTTAATCAGTTTGATTTAAGCATTCCACACTGTATTTCAAATCATCCCATTGTCATTGTACCCCTGTATACATAAATGTATACAGTTAGGATTTTAATTAAAAATTACCTTGAAAAACTTGAAAAAAATCAAGACCTTATTCCCCAGGCTCTGATCTAACAAGTGCCTCCCTCTGCGCCACCGTGCACGCATCCCACACTCAACCAGTTGAATTTTTTTTTCCCCCAGAGACAAGGTCTTTCTCTGTCACCCAGACCAGAGTACAGGGATACGATCATAACTTACTGCTGCTTCCAACTCCTGGCCTCAAGCGATTCTCCCAGCCTGGTCTCCTGAGTGGCTGGGATTCCAGGCATGAGCTGCTGTTCCCAGCAACAACAAGCTGCCTTTGAAAACTTCCAAATTCTTCTTCCTAATGGAGAACACCACATACCAAAGAGCACTTGGAACCTGAGGGAAATCTTGCCCTTCCCTTGAAATCTCGAGTGGAATGATAAAAACTTATCTAGGTTCACAGATGTACAAGACACACCACAAATCACCAAGGCAGGAGGGAAATGCATCTTTCCAAGGAGAAGGATGCGTTGTCAGACTACAGAGAATACCACCCTGGGTTATCTGATTCTGACGGTACAGAATTGTTTTACAATTCTCTAAAATGCAGATAAGTGATAGCAGTGGAAATAATTCTTGTCTATAGATATGCAAATTCGGTCCTGTCCAGGAGAGATGCCATTGATTTTTCTCCTTCCCTTGAGGAACTAAGCTAGTTTTTCCTCCATTTGCACACGTGTTTTAATATTCCTGCTCTATAAATGTGTCTGTTCTTTTCAACTGGTTAAAATATCTGCCCGGTTCTTTCATTGATTAAGGAGTAGAACAGAATTTTTAACACTTACTCATTTTGATAGCTGACAGTCATGATTTTACCCTTTCATGAAAATTATTTTTAACACCAATTCAACCTCAGAAACGCTCAACCCTAAAGTTAGAAACCCAGATGGAAACAGCAAGAGATGTTAGAACTCACGGGAGAACTGATGGAGAAAAGAGAGCGGTTGAAAATTCCCTCTGCTTGCGGTAGAGCTGGAGATCTCCCAACACAGAGCAGGAAGTTTTCCTTACAAGAACAAATCCATTAATTATAAAATGTCTGTAATTTTAGCCTCTATCTTCTCACCACTTCAATCTTGTTAACTCAAATATGAGACGTATTAACTGGGTCCAAGATCTCAGCTCTGACAAGTGGCAAAGACACAGCTGCATGCCACCCTAAGGACTGCATTAAGAAGTTTCGTGAAGCTCTGTGTGAGTTCAAAAGACACCCTCACCTTCTGGCTGGACATAGCCCCATGCTGGGGCTCAAGGCTGGACAAGTAGGGTGCAGATTATATTTGAGTCCTTTCTTCCTTATGCATACACTTGGCACCTTTGTGCAGTGCTTAATCTGCATAACTGTACATGGTGGCCCTGAATAGAAGGAACCCAGACCCCAAAATCATAACAGAGACACACAACTAAAAACGGCTGCTGCTCAGTAGGGCAAACAAGAAACTGAGGCACCAGTATCCAGGCTAACTGGGTCTAAACTGCTAAGATCCAACATCATTGAAGACATCACTAACTCCCAGGCTGTTAGACTGGGTACTGGAAACTCCCCTGTGACAAGATGCTCTTTTCAGGGTCAAGATGTGCTACAGCAGTTCTGTTAAACTGGGGTATGTGTACACCATGGAATGCTATGCAGCCATAAAGAGAGATGGAGACTTTACATCCTTCATATTTACATGGATGGAGCTGGAAAATGTTCTTCTTAGCAAAGTATCACAAGAATGGAAGAAAAAGTATCCAATGTACACAGCCCTATTATGAAACCTTTCATATGAAAGCTATACCCTAATTATAGCCTAAGAATATGGGGAGAGGAGAGAGGGAGGGGAAGGAATGGGTGGAGGGAGGGTGAATGGAGGGATCACTTCTATGGTTTATATTACAAGAGTACAAATAAATCTTGCTAAAAGTAGAATATAAACATCTTAACACAATAACTAAGAAAATGACATGAAGGCTATGTTAACCAATTTGAAGAAAATATTTCAAATTGTATATGAAAATACCACACTGTACCCCATGATTGTGTTAATGCACACAGCTATCATTTAATAAAAATAAATAAATAAATAAAAAGATGTGCTACGACAGAGGTGAAACTTAAAATCATTATGCTATGAGGAAAAGCCAGACAGAAAAGACTACATGAGTCAACTTATATTACATGTCCAAATTAGGCAAATCTATGGAAACCTGAAAATAGATTAGTAAAAGCTAGATTGGTAGTAGCCTAGGGCTGGGGGAGCGGAGTGTATGTCTGGTTGTTATAATACTGATGATTGTAAAAGGCAGGGAGACTTCAGTGTAGGTTAACTACAAGGTTAAACTCACTGTCATCTTTGATTTTTCTAACTTTTGTTACTGGCTGGTTCTGCCATTATCTTTAAAATGTACTCTTAGCAACTTCTATTTTTGCAATAATAACTATCACTTCACCCTCCTCCTCAACTCTTCCCACTTTCCTCCCATCCCTTGGATCCTATCCTTTACCTCTTCATTCTTTACCTAAAAGGATGGCAGGAGAACAGAGTATGAAAGCAGATTTGGCCCCTGACCTGGCCCTGACATGTGGCATCAGGCCCCCTCCCTCCCTGCAGCCAGCCTCAGCCACACTGGACTTTCCTTGGTGACTCATGTGCAACTTTCTCCGTGGCGCTCAAACTAGGTGCCCATCTGTAACAACACAGAGGTTGGAGATCCAATAAGATGCAGTAGCCGTAGCACCTGGGCCCTGAGGCCAGCCTACTACTGTCCTACCTCCGGCAAGATCAGCATTCTCTACTTCCAACTCAGACCAGCTAGGGCCAAACTTCCTTTCTGGAAGAAGTTGTAGAGGAAAACACATAAGCTTTGGGGACAAACAACCCTAGTTTAAAAATTGGCCCTTTATCTAGATTTCAGTGTTCGTGTTTACTAATCTGTGATATCGGATAATTAACGGAGATCATGGCTGTGTGTACTAGCAAAATGCCTGCAACACCACTGGTAAATGTCCATTTTCTTTCCTCACCAGCAACATCTTTCTGCACCAATAATTTCAAAAAGAACTTTATTTTTCTATTCTGCCAACATCATGGCTATCTGGATAGAATTAGAGTAGTTATCTTGCTCTAGCTTGAGAAGGAGGGTGGAAGGTATAGGGTTCCATTTCCATATCAGCCAGCCCACTGTAGCCTGGCTGTCCTGCTGCTCCAGAAGAAAACCCAATGGTTCCCCAGCTAACCAGGATGGGGCCTGCAGGCATGACAGCTTGACAAGGACAGCAGCATTCCCCGAGAGATTGTTGATAAAGTCCAGCATAAGCCAAGTATCCTGCGGGCCCTTCAGAGGCCATTTCTGTGTGAATTCAAGGAGGAGGTATAGCGTGGTAGTCCTTGGCACTGAGGGAAGAGCGGCAGGATGTAGAGGTGCATCACTTCAATCCACAAAAGCTTAAAGGACACTCATGATGAGCCGTGTGCCAAGTTAGACGCTGGAGCCAGAACTACGGCAAAAAGCAGACAATAGCTGCTTTCAGGGCATTCAGCAATGTAACTTAATAAGAGGAACACACATTCATGGGATAATGAACGTGTGAAGCCCAAATGAAGGAAAGGCATAAAAGAACAACAAAATTCTAGGAGAGTGGCTGACAAGGGAACAAGATGGCAGGAAGCTTCTTGAGAAAATAGCACTTGAGTTGGCAGTTGAAAGATAAGTAGGTGTTAATTGGGCAGAAATGTGTATTCTTGGGAAAGGGGAATGGGGAGAAGAGGAGAAAGAAGGAATAGCATGTGCAAACAGAGGGAACAGCATGGGCAAAGAGGGAACAGCATGTGCAAAGCCCAGTGGCAAGAAAGACCAGCAGGTTGGAAAATGGGCAGAAGATAAGATGATCAGAGACCAGGCACTAAGGGAGTGAAACACAGGGTTGGGGAAGAGAAGGATGATTGCTAATAGTTTAAAAATGGTGGCTGGGTTATAGTCATGATCAGAAGAAGGGAGTACACTGCAGAAATCTGCACTGGAAATAATCCCTCACAATGTGCAACCAGAACTAAAGTTCCTCCAAGCCCCTGGAAGAGGAGGGTAAAATGCAACTGAACAGAGGTTGAGACTGCCTATGAATAATTTTTTTATTTCTTAAATCATTATGCTAAGTATGGGCTAAGTAGCCATACACAGATTTTAAAATGTTCAATTTACAGCAGACCTAAATCAAATGTATCTTTGAATGGCCTGGCCCACTTTTGTAATCTTCTTTTCAGGGGAGACTTTGTGAACCTGAAATCACTGAACAAAATGTCAAGATTCCTCTAAGGATATGTAATTGCCTTTTAAAGAATTCTCAAATTAAGGTTGTAACAGCTAAGGGTAAACATTCATTTATTTCTTACAATATCAGAAAATGGGACCAGCATTAACGAACTATCTTTCCCTACACTCACGAAATGGTCTGAAGCCATCTCATTTATCGTGAATTTCTGTAAGCATTAACAATTTGTAAAACGAATCAATTATGTTCTTGGAGGTTTAATAAAATCTACCAACTTAAGTAATATCCTGACATGCTTGAAATTTACCCAGAAATGCTAAGAAAAAGAAATAATTGTATTCAGCTGAGCCGAACATCGTGCGTATTTTTAGAAAGCATATATTAGCCTACAATACTCGTGCTAAATATGTAAGAAAATTGCTGATTGACTCTAAATCTAGTTGTAAAAGGATCTCTCCTTTAAAGTTCAAAAAGACTTCCTAGCAACGCCTAAATATCGGTGCATGTGCCAGCCAAGCACGTCACAGACCCGAAGGCTTTGGTGATCCAGACTTTGTGAGAAAGAATAAGAAAATCTGATCTTTAATGAGCAAAGTAGGGATTTCAAGAACATGACATCATTTTCAGCTGTCAGGGGCATGAGAGAAACAGGACACTGAAGCAGAGGTGAAAATGAAGATGTCACACAGGCATGACACGCAGGTCTGCCTACACTGACTGCCCGCATTGACTGCCCACGTTAAGACTACCTTCTTGTAAATGTATAGCCCTCACTATGAACTCAGTTTGCCAACAGGTAGCGGATGAAAATGACGAGAATTTTTTCGTGTCACATTTCCCTGAGACTATTACTAGATGTTAAATACGAGGTGGCAACGGGGACGGCTCTGGAGTCAAGTTTCCTGTGTTCAAATGTTGGCTCCTGCCCCTTACCAGCCAAATGTCCTTGGAAAAGTCAGTTACCACTTCTAAGTTCCAGTTTCCTCATCTTTGAAAGAAGAAGGTTTTTTTTTTTGCAGTTTTTGGCCAGGGCTGGGTTTGAACCTGCCACCTCCAGTATATGGGGCCGGTGCCCTACTCCTTTGAGCCACAGGCACTGCCCGAAAGAAGAAGATTTATTATAATACCAATCTCCTGGGGTCGTTTGGATGAGTAAATGGGATGTATGAAAAATCCTTAACATGGTGCCTCTACAAAGGCTAGTGATCAGCATTCCCCTGCTGGAAATAGGGGCAGTGTTTATAAGATGAGGGTGGAACAGCCCTTACTGTCTCCCTCTGGAATCAAAACAGTCATCAGCTCCGACTTCCAAGGTCTCCTTACCTCCAGCACTTATCCCTGACAATGCGTTACCACCTGCACAACTTACTATTTTTCTTTAAATAATAGGTAATGGGTTACCACCTGCACAACTTCTTTTTCTTTAAACGCTCCTTCTAAATTTATTTTTAATGGAACTTCATATTACTACTAGCAACGGCAATCCCATCTTATTTGCTATAATAAGAAAGTAACTCTAAATAGATATAGCAGAAAAGAAAACCCAGATCATTTAAATGCCACCATGATATTGTCACTTCAGCAAAAGACTCAGAGCCCCAGGCTTGAGGCTGGTTACCAGAACTCAGAGCGGTGGTAAAGACTTGGTAGAACCCAGGGAGAGTTTCCTCCTGTGGGAAAGAGAATGTACAAGTCTGTGGGTCATGGGATGCTAGGCCAAGGTGCCACCTGAAACCATGCCACATACCCCTGCTAATGCGCAGCCCTCACAATGTATCATGTCATCTAGGGCGACTTCCACTGCATTTCCAAAATTCTCTCAGAAGGAAGTTTCCTAGTTAATTTGAGCCCATTCATTCTTAAAATTGGAGAATGAGACATTAGAATTCATAGGATTTGCAGATCTGTGTATTTCCCCAGTAAGCAGCAATGCTATTAGTATAAGTCTTTGCAAATTTGACTAGGGATGGGGTGCGTGCGTGCGTGTGTGTGTGTGTGTGTGTGTGTGTATAAGAGTGTAATATGGTCTGGGGGGTTATCTTTTCCAAATCTCATGTTGAAATCAGATCCCATAGTTGAAGGAGGGAACTGTTTGGGTCAAGGGAGCAGATCCCTCAATGTGTACCCTCTCCATGACAATAAGTAAACTCTTGCTCTACAGGTTCACAAGAGAGCTGGTAGTTTAAAAGAGCTTGGCACCCCTCTTCCTCTCTCTGGCTCCTTCTTCCCCCATGTGTCATGCCTGCTCCACCTCTGCCTTCTGCCTTGACCAGAAGCTCTCTGAAACCTTCATCAGAAGCAGATGGTAGGCCATGCTCCTTTTACAGCCTGTAGAACCATGAGCCAAAATACCTCTTTTCTTCACAAATTACCCAGCCTCAGGTGTTCCTTTAAAGCAACAACAAAATAGGTGAACACAGCAAGGTTACTAAAACTTCATGCACCCTCACTCAGACCCCATCTCTGTTGAGCTCATGGTTGATACCATCAAAGTACAACAGTACACAAGTCCTTTAAGACACCCTAAGTGGACAGCATTGCCTACCGAGGATCAGAGCAGACACGTAATCACGTTTCATACTCAGCTATGGGCTTCATCCAATACAAATGCCACATTCACTTAGGAAGGGTGTCTATATATGGGAAACTGCAGGGGAATCCAGGACGGTTCCCAAATTGGCCTGCTCAGCAAATCTGAACTCATTCAGCCACAGACCCATTCATTCATGCTTCAGGATTTGCACTGCTCTAAGACGATGAATGAAATGCAAAGATGAACACTTGGCGGGAGTTCCCTCTGTGCACTCAGACCCTTCCCTGCATGTCAAAACAATTTCTGCTGCTTCACATTCAAAGGGCTGACCCTCTTGCACAAATAATTCAGAAGCAGTGCCTAAGCGCCCCCGACACGAGCCTCACATTAATGGTGCCTGCCTGCATCAGGGAAGCACAGACCATCTCCCTACACAGGGAGGCAGGCACCCATCAATGTGAATTTCTCTCTTCCTTCCTGTCACATTTGCTTCAGCAATGCTAGGTGATGCTGTCTAGTCCAGAAACTTGATCAGTGATGGGAGATGCCAATTTGGGATCCTAAATTTGGCTGTGGAGCATTCATTTGGACAATCTGGAGTGATCTGATTTACAGACTGAGCAATAACCAAAATTCTGAACCCTGTCTGCCTGTCTACGCAAAGGGATTTCTAAATCACAAGCATTTACTTATTAGACGGGATTTGGGATGAAGATCATCTCTAATGGGAGGAAGAGAGGTTTCCTGGCAGTGGCCGGGGGAGTGGTGAGCAGCGACATACACGTGCAAGCTGAAAGCACCCCAGTGCTCTTCCCCACTCCCAGCACCTCACATGTGCTAACTCAAGAGCTGACAGGTCCCTGGATCACTCCACAGACAGCAGACTCTCAGGGCAATGAGCGTTACCACTGCCTTATCTTGAGCTCCACTATTAACATGCTTGTCATCACTAAGCCAGGTTGTTAGTCACTGGAACAATTTGATGGAAAGGGTGAACACCAGAGCGAAACACGTTGACCCAGATAGGCTGGCCGAGGGGATCAAGTGGCAAGCAACTCTGTTATCACACTTGGTCAGCAAACAAAAAGCTTTTGCTGAGCACACGCTCCAGCTGACCACATACCACCCCTTCTACACATCTGGCTGGCCATCACGCAGATAAATGAGCACCGCAAACAAAACACACCCGATGCCAAAGCTCTGAAGTAAGTGACATCTTTCTCCAGTGACTTGGAGTTGTTGATCTCTTGATGAGAAGTGGGAATCCAGGTTACTAAACATTTCTAATTAATAGCAATCTCTGCTTGAACAAGCAAAAAAAAAAAAAGTTCTAGGTAACAAAGTGCCCAAGAGTAAACAGTTTACACAGATCATCAGCTTTCTGTTTTGCAGTGTGAAGAAAGGGATTAAGAGTCAAGGGACACCTCTAGTCCTGGTTCTGCCAGTGGGGACATCACTAAGCCTACATAGACCTCGGCTTGTTTGCCTATAATGAGAGACGATTAAACTGAACAGCAGTTTTCAATCTGAGCAGGACATCACAGGAGTGGAGGCCACCAAATACAGAGTCGTTGAATAAAATTATACTAGAGGGCTGGTATTTGGGGGTTGCCTTACAGCTAGTACCTAATTTAATCTTCAGCTATTATTAATCTTCACAGCAAACTTGCGTAACAGGTGCTAGTAACCATCCCCATTTTATCAATGAGGAAACCAGGGCTCAGAAAGGTTGGCAACTTGCCCAAGGGTGGGTCCCCCAGATTCTGAGCTGAGACTTGGACCCAAGTGGTCTGGCTCTAGAACTGCTCGCTGCTCTTAACTACTGGACTCTCAATAACTCCATACCTTTCAGTAACGGTTAACAACAGCCACCAGTTACGGCCAACTGAATGACTGATGAGAGAAAATCTAAGACTTAAAATAAAAGACACTCTCACTCCCACTTTAATGTGCTTTCTTGAGAGACAGAGCAATGAAATTTTGTAGCACCAACACAACACAGCTTGTGTCTCCAAAGTGAATGCTGTCCACTGGCTAGACCAGGAGAAAGGCTGGCTGGCACCAGCTGGCCACAAGACACAGCTGGATCCACCTCACTTAGCCACAGATTCTGTGATTCAGTACTTTGAGGAAGAATGCTGTGACTTCCTTAGCCTCCTTTTGAAGGAACCAAAGCTCTGTCTCGCAGCTGTGACAACCCTGGGCCCATCACAGCAGGGAGCTCCTGACAGGCTTATCTCCCCCAGCTGCCTGGGAAGTCTCTAGTTGGCTGTCAGATCAGGATCGCCAAACCCATTCTCCCAATTACCTCCTTGGCAGGTGATCCACACTGCGGCGGTTCCTCTTCCGCCTGGAACCAAGTGGTCCCTCACCCCCGATGCAGACAGCCCCATGCTCCCAACTTCAACCAACCCCGCTATGCCCGGCAGCCCTAGGTGTCTGAAAGGACCTCGCAGCCCCGGCACACGTCACTCAGTCAATGATATTCTGAGTATCAGCAGGCATCTGGGTTCCTGGCCTTCCTCCAGGCTCTTAATTGCCATCTGCACGCATGTAAGGGAAACAGCACCTGAAGTTACAAAGGGCCCAGCGTGTGAGACAGAAATGAAGGTGATAGCACCGAGTTCTCATTTAAGGGACCACTCAAACTGCACCAAGCTAATACAGAAAGAGTAAATAATGAAATGATACAGATGAGCCCCCCCCAAATATGTATTTGCTTAAATGAAATAAGAGTACGTGCCCCACATGATGTGATGTTTCATTATGTTTTAATGGCTGTTATTTCAAAATGAAACTAATTTAGTAACTAGGATTTAAATCCAAATAGAATCTCCAAAATATTATACTGGAAAAAAATATCCTTTGTGAGCAAATAGATGGCCTAAGATGCTTATCCAAAATCATCCTTACGGGCTGGGCACAGTGAGTTATGCCTGTAATCCTAGAGCTTTGGGAGGGCAAGGCAGAAAGATCACTTGAGTCCTGGAGTTCAAGACCAGCCTGGGCAACAGAATGAGATCCTGCCTCTCAAAAAATTTTAAAAATAAAAAAATCAGCCAAATGAAGCGGCTGAGTCAGGAGGATCTCTTGAACCCAGGAATTAGAGTTTATAGCAAAGCTATGATCAAGCCACTATACTCCAACTTGGGCAACAAAGCAATACCCTGTCTCAAAAGAAAAAGTAAGTAAATTATCCTTAAAAATTTCTAACTGTGGGCTGGGCACCCATCGCTCAGTGGTTAGGGCACCAGCCACGTGCACCAGGGCTGGTGGATTTGAACCTGGCCTGGGCCTGCTAAACAAACAAACGGACAACAACAACAACAAAAAAATAGCTAGGCATTGTGGCAGGCACCTGTAGTCCCAGCTACTAGGGAGGCTGATGCAAGAGAATTGCTTGAGCCCAAGTTTGAGGTTGCTGTGAGCTATGACACCAAGGCACCTACTGAGGGTGACAAAGTGAGACTCTATCTCAATAAACAAAATAAATAAATAAATAAATAATTTCAAGCTGTGGACATTGTTTGCCAAATAGGTAAGTTCAATGGATTATTTACTTTCAATGAAAGTTCTAATTTTAAAAAATTGAAAAAAAAAAAAAAAATTGAAGTCCATAAGACAAGCTAGTCTCCACAGGTCACATACTCTGGATTCTACTTATTTGACATTCTTAAAAAACAGGCTTTGTTGCCAGGGGCTGTGCATGAAGAGGGACTTCGACGGGGTGAAGGAACCATTCTCTACCCTGTTTGCAGTGCAGGCTATGTGCATCTATGCATGTGCCCCATTTTATGGACCTATATACCAAAAAAATGGTCAATTTACTGAATGATAACAAATAAAATGTTTTAAAGGACCATGAATAGGTTTGTCTCCTGAAGGATGACTTCATTTTTTTTTTTTTTCTAAATTGGCTCATATTTAGAGCACTAATAAGCTGGGCACAGGGTGCCTGTAGTCCCAGCTCCTTGAAAGGCTGAGGCAGGAGGATCACTTGAGCCTACACTACAAGTTTGAGGTTGCTGTGAGCTACGATGAGGCCATTGCACTCCAGCTGGGCAACAGAGCAAGACCCTATCTCAAAATTATTAATTAATTAAAAAATTTAAAAAGAAGAACATTATTGATTACCTATTAAGAATTGTAAATGTGTATGGATACAGTGGAGATTCAATGAAATAGCATATTAAAGTGCTTTAAAAATAAAAAAGGTCACAGAGGATGTAATGGCATTAGCCTAAAGTCACATTAGGCTTTATAACTGCCCACTAAATGAGAGTCTGACAGCCTGGGCTCCCCCTACACCTGCCCAAGAGTCACCTGCCTTCTGGACTTCCCGTTCCTCCAGTTGGAAAAGGGGCCATATGAGGAAGGGTCTGCACTTCAATCCCATGCCTTAATCATTTACGCGCACAGACCCATCATGGAGAGTGAAACTATTTTCCTTCAGGGCTCACATAGGGTGAGTTTGTCCTTCAAAACTGAAAGTACGAAGGTCGTGAAGGCAGGCTGATGGAATGCTGGTCTTGAGGGAAATCCCCCTTTCCGACAGCCCTGACGATACCTCTGAAAACGAAAAGCACAACCACTCTGCTTTTGAAGAGCAAGAGACAAAAAGATTTAACCGGCACTTTGCAAAGGGAGGGAAATTCTGTGTCATCGGAAGCTTGACTAAACTCGTCCTGCGAACTGAGAGGGGAGAGGTTACCTGTTTTGAAAGCTACAGCCTATCTCTCATCGGTGCTGACCGGGGGCGGGGGGGGGGGCTTAGAAAGAAGGCCTGGAGAGGACGCCCGCTGGACACACAGCACTCTGGAAGACGCCCTTCACTAGCTGCCCTATTAGCAATTCAGACAGAAATCCAAGAAAGTGAAAACACGTGTGTGGCCCCACGCCACACACCAACACCCCCCACCAACCTCACCTTCCCTCGCATCTCCTTCCCATAAATGTAGCACCAGCCCCCATGGGCTCTTAAATTCCTTTCTACAATTCAATTAAAGATACTTCCAGAAATACCTTAATTGCTGGTCAGTTATCATTGTCATTAGAGGTTTAAATAAAAGTCCCTGGATTCTAACCTGCTGAGAATTCCTGTAATAAAAGGTACTTACAGAGCTTTGATAAA
>NW_003852403.1:8362051-8469690 GCF_000181295.1 Otolemur garnettii | reverse complement strand
CTGGTTAACATAGCCTTATGCAGCCATAAAGAAAGATGGAGACTTTACGTCCTTCATGTTCACATGGATGGAGCTGGAAAATGTTCTTCTGAGCAAAGTATCACAAGAATGGAGGCTCCACTATCTTAAGGAAATTCCCCAGCGTCACCAGATAAAAATCTCTAGGACTGTGGAATTCACCACCCCCATCACCCTCCTGACGTCAGGAATAATAAATCCTGGGCTCCGGGAAGGGTCTGGCACATTACAACTGTTAAAATTGAACAAAGAAATGAAAATTTAAAATTCTCTTCAATGGGATTCCTCAAGGAACATACCCTGCACATACAGAAAGTGTCAAAGGGCTCAGATGAAAAAAATGTTATTTCCAGAAAGAAAACTCCTTCTTCCTCCTCTGGGCAGAGCCACAGAGACAGAAGACACAGTAGGCTCAGAGCCTGCCAGGGCTGAAGGGGGTCCCCACCTGACAAGGCCACCCTCTGGGCACTGGCCTCTTCCACGCTGGCATTTTAATCTCAACATTGACTCCATGGGAACTGACTTGTGTGGATGTGTGTCCCCATTCATTCAACAGTTACTTGCTGAGGACCTACTATGTGCCAAGGACCACTGGGAGAGAACAAGGCACTACCCAGTTTTTGTTCTCCACCTTCCCCCCACTCTGGGTCAACACAGGAGCCCCAGAGGGTAGATGGAAGGGAGCCGCAGAAATCCACCTGGCGTCACCCTCTCTCTCCTGCAGCAGTGCCCAAGTCTCCTCCATAAATAATACCACCTCCTTCCTTTGCCCTCCCAGGCCCAGCTCCCTTCTGCTAACCTCAGGGTGGCCCCGACAGTGGCCTACTTAGCTGTTCCACCCTTCCCATATGGCAGTAACTTAGTCCCCCACATTAAACTCCATCTCTTGAACCGTCCTGTTTTCCTGACTGCCCTCTAATCTCTACAGGCCCTGGACTGACTCCCAGTCTTTATGGAACTTACATTTGAGTGGGCAGAAGAGCGACAGGCAAGTAAGCAGTGACCAGTCACATGAAGGAAGACCAGATCCTGATCATGTTACGTGCCATGAAGTTAGCAGCACAGTGGCAGGAGCAGGGAGGTGGCAGAGCCATGTCAGATGGTGCCAGACATCTCTGCTGAGATCTGAAGAATACAAAGGGTCCACCTTTCCTAGGCCAGGGAAGAACATTCCGGGCAGAAGAGACAATAGACAAAGGTCCTAGAGTAAGAATCAGCTTGGTGTGTTTAAAGAGACATGGAAATCAGCTCGGCACCTATAGCTCAGCGGCTAGAACTCCAGCCACATACACCAGAGGTGGCAGGTTTGAATCCGACCCTGGCCTGCCAGACAACAATGACAACTACAACCAAAACATAGCCAGGAGTTATAGCAGGCACCTGTAGTCCCAGCTACTTGGGAGGCTGAGGCAAGAGAACTGCTTAAGCCCAAGAGCTTGAGGTTGCTGTGAGGTATGACACCACGGCACTCTACCCAGGGCAACAACTTGAGACTCTGTCTCAAAAAAAAAAGAGAGAGAGAGAGACATGGAAATCCAGTGTAACTGATGCATTTAAGTGATGGGGTCAAGGTCATAGTAAGGAGTTAGGAATTTGCAATTGATTTGATTTACATTTTAAAAGGTCACTTTGACCAAGGTATAAGGAATTTCTTTCATCATCCATAGAGAAAAATTCTTAAAGACCTATATTGCTTCCCCATCCAGGAACATCACTCCATCTTCAAGGTCTAAGAGAGAAATAACCCACCACCCTAATGAATTTGCTTAAATAGGGGAGGGGTAGATGGGGTCAGCCACAGCTCCTGATGCATGGTTGGGGGGGAGAGACCTTACTTCCCTTGATATCAGTTCTACCATGTTCCAAGGCCAAAGGAAAAAACAGGTAAGCAGCCATTCACATAGGTGATAGCTTTATTTCTGAGAGGGCCTGGGGGTCCCCTCTCAACCATTCTGGAAAGTTCCTAGTAGGAGGACCGACATACATCAGCATAGCTTTGCACCCCGAGGTGTTATTTGGGGATTCTGGAGTTAGACACCCCCATCAGAATCTCCCACCTGCCCCCTTGGACGGCCAGAGAGCTCCAAGTTGCCACACTCTGCTTTGCTTTCCAGTTCTTTCTCTGCTACATCAACTGGCCCCTTTCTTGTTTCCTCAAAGGGACAAATGGATGCTTCTAAGCAAGGCCGAGGGGAAGGATGAAATAGAAATGCAGTCCCCATCGTGGATTCTTCCCTGAAACGCGGCTAATCTGGCAGTTAGGTTGTTTGCTCCTTTAATCAGAACGCCATTAAGAAATCTCTGCTGGGTTTCTGTACACAGTTGTTCTCTAATGAAGCATCAAATCTCTTTCACAAACAATAGCTGCATCACATCCAAGCTCTCTGGCCCCAGCCAGCACGGCTGCAATCTCTGGCAAATGTGGAGCCTCTTCCCGTTCTGTTCCTCCCAGAATACCCTGCCAATGGGGTCCTCAAATCAAAGTCTGAACGCTGTCTAGCTCTGGTAACACGGACAGAGAGGAGAAATCTGGGGTTTTCAAGGAAACAGTGTTGGGTCCCCAGCATTTGACACAAGACTTTGGGATATGATGCCTAGTGAGCATTTCTGTCCCGTTTACAAGTCTGGATTCAGGCTGACAGTGGTTTGCTCAATGGGGTACTTGTCATCCTTGACTTAACTCTCCAACAATGAGCTGCTCCCTGGAAGATGGGCATGGTCAGAGACAAGATGCCCCCAGGGCTATCAGTGAGCAACATGGCAAAGCCCTGCTGACTACGGCATTTGGCCAGGCCCAGGCACCATAGTCTCCAAGGACATGTTCATATCTGCTCACTGTCAGTCCCATTTGTCAAGCTGGGGATATGGATTATGAAGGAACAGATAACAGGCTCTATCTGCCAATCTGTTTCATGGGTGTTATAAAATGTGAAAGGAGTGTCTAGGGGACTAATGGGGAGAGGAACAAAGCTGTTGCTAAGACTTTGGAAAAGCCCACCTTGACTCTGAACTTCCTCTGCCATTGAATCAGTCATCTGGTTGCACACAAGACATGATAGAGTATAGACATGTCTCCCTGCTGCAGAAGTGAAGAACATCCCATCACTTGTGAGGATAAAGGACGTGGTCCCTGTGGGGACCTTTTCTGAGACACAGAGGTAACTCTGAGGGTGAAGATTATAAGCTTATGATCATAGCCTTCCTCCGACTTTGGGGGAACTATAAAATCAGGGCACAATCCTATTGTCTCTATCTTTTTTTCTTTTAAGTTTCTAATTTTTTTTAATTTCAAAATACTAAGGAGGTACAAATGTTTTCATTACCTTGTATAATAAAGTCAAAGCCTTTAGTGTGCCTACCACTAGAATAGTATTCAGTGGACCCAACAGTTTTATCCCTCATCTACCTCCCACCCACTTCTTGGATTCCAATGTCCTTTACATTTCTTTGTGCCCCTATGTGTCCACAATTTAGCTCCCAATGATTGGTGAGAACATGTGTGTTTACTTTTCCATCCCTGAGATAGTCTCCAGTTCCATCTATCCAAGTAGCTGGAAAAGACATTATTTCATTTCTTTTTGTTATTGAATAGTAGAAAGACAAGGAAGGAAGGAAGGAAGGAGATAGACAGATTCATATATACAGTTAGATAGATAATTCACATTTTCTTTATCCACTCAAGAATTGATGGGCATTTGGGTTGATTCTAAGTCTTTGCAATTCTGAATTGTGCTGCAGTAAACATTCGAGTGGAGTGCAGATGTCATTTTGATATATATTCCAGTAGTGGCATTGCTACATCTAACATTAAGTCTACATTTACTTCTTTGAGGGATGTCCATACTGTTTTCCATAGAGATTGTGCTAACCTGCAGTGCCATCAACAGTGTAGAAGTTCTCCTTCCTTTCTCTATCCATGCCAGTGTCTATTACGTATTGACTTTTTATTAATGGCCATTCGGACAGGAGTGAGATGATATCCCTTTGTAGTTTTAACCCTCATTTCCTTGGTGATTAGTGATGTTGAACATTGTATCATGTTTGTTGGCCATTTGTCTACCTTTAAAAAAAAAACCTTACATTTATGTCTTTTGCCTACTTTTTGGTGAAGTTGTTTCCTTCTTGCTAGTTTGAGTTCTTTGTAAATTCTGGATATTATCCCTTATCAGATGTGTATTTGCAAATATTTTCTCCCATTCGTCAGGTTGTCTATTTACTCTATCAATTATTTCCTTTACTGTGCAGAAGCTTTTTAATTTAAGTCCCATTATTTATAATAATATTTTTGTTATTACTGTATTTGCCTTTAGGGTATCAGTCAAAAATTCTTTGCCTAGGCTAACATATGAAAGAATTTTGCCTACTTTGCTTTCTAGTATTTTGACATCTTAAGTTTAAGGTTTTTATTTAACTTGAATTGATTTTTGTCTGGGAAGAGATAGGGTCGTGTTTCACTCTTCTGCATAGAGCTATCCACTTTTCTCAGTGCCATTTATTGAACAAGGCTTCCTTTCCCCACTGTACAGTGTCTGTTTTGTCGAACATCAGTTGGTTAGAGGGTTCTCTATTCTGTTCCTTTGGTCTATGTCTCTATTTTTATACCAGTGCCATGCTCTTTTTCTTACTATAGTCTTGTAGTATAATCTAAAGTCAGATAATGTAACTCCTCCAGGTTTTTTTTGTTTGGTTTGGGTTTTTTTTGTTTGGTTGGTTTTTGAGGCTTTAAGATTGCTTTGGCTATTGAGGCTCTTTTACAGCTCCAAATGAAGCTTAGAAATTTGTTTTTAGAGCTATGAAATAAAATGATGGTATTTTGACAGGGATTGCACTGAATCTGCAAATGACTTTGGGCAATACATACACTTGCATGATATTGATTCTACTAATTCATGGGCATGAAATATTTTTTCCCGTTGTTTATGTCATCTATAATTTCTTACATCAGTGTTTTGTAGTTCTCCTTGTAGAAATCTTTCATGTTCTTGGTTATGGACATTCCTAGGTATTTTCTGTTCTTTGTAGCTATTGTAAATGGTACTGAGTACTTGATTTGACTATTAGTGTGACCGTTATTAGTCACATACGAAAATGTGACTGATTTGTGTACATTGATTTTATAACCAGAGACTTTGCTGAATTTATTCATCAATTCTAAGAGTCTTTTGGTGGAGTCTTTTGGGTTTTCTAAATACAAGATCATATCATCAGCAAGTAGGGATAGTTTGACCTCCTCTTTCCTGACCTGGATACACTTAATTTCTTTCTTTTGCTGATTGCTCTGTCTAGGACCTTCCAGTACTATGTTGAATAGAAGCAGAGACAATGGAGAACCTTGTCTTGTTCCACTTCTTAGGGAGAATGCTTTCAGCTTTTCTCTATTCATTGTAATGTTGGCTGTGGGTTTCTCACATAAGGCTTTTATAATTTTGAGGTCTGCGTAAAGGCTGCTGGACTTTACAAAATGGTTTTCTGGATCTATTGAGATAATCATATAGGCTTCCTTTTTTTTTTCCTTCTGTTTATTTGGTGAATCACATTTATTAATTTGCATATATTGTACAATCCTTGCAACCCTGGGATGAAACCCACTGGATCATGGTGAATTATCTTTTTGATGTGATATTGAATTCAATATTTTGGCAAAGATTTTTGTATCTACGTTCATAAGGGATATTGGTCTGTAGTTTTATTTCTCTGTTGTGTCCTTTCCCACCTTTGATATCAAGATGAGGCTGGCTTCACAGAATGAGTTAAGGTGAATTTCCTCCTTCTCAATGTTACAGAATAATTTCTGTAGGGTAGGTCCCACTTCTTTGCAGGTCTGATAGAATTCAAATGTGAATCCAAATGGTCTAGGACTTTTTTTTTTTTTTCCCATGATATGGTAGATTTTTTGTTACTGCTTCAGTCTCATTGCTCATAATTGGTCTATTCAGAATTTCTATCGCTTCCTGATTCAGCCTCAGGAGGCTGTGTGTTTCTAGGAATTTACTATTTCCTCTACATTTTTTAGCTGGTGAGCACAGAGGTTTATGTAGTATTTACAGATAATATTTTGTACTGCTGTGGTATTAGCTGTCATATCTCCTTTTCCATTTCTGATTGAGCTCTTTTGAGTTCTTTCTGCTCCATTTCTTCTTAATCTGGCTGGTGGTCTACTGCTTTTGTTTATTTTTTCAAAAAAAAAAAAAACCTTTTTGTTTTATGGATCCGTGTATCTATTTATTTATAATTTCCATTTTATTTAGTTCTGCTCTGAGCTTTGTTACTTCTCTCCTTCTACTGGATTTACATTTGGTTTGTTCTGATTTTTCTGGTTTCTTGAGATGTGATTTTAAGTTGTCAATTTGTGATCTTACTGTTTTTTTTGATGTAGGCATTTAAGGCTATAAACTTTCCCCTTCAGATTGCTCATGCTATATTCCATAGCTTTTGAAATTTTGTGTCCCGTTTGTCATTTGGTTCAAGGACTCTTCTGACATCCATCTTAAGTTCAACATTGGCCCCTGCTGCTCATTCAGCAGCAGGTTAATTTCTATGACTTCATGAAGATTTTACTGTTGCTTTTCATTTTGACTTCTAGTTTTATTCTGCTCTGGTTTGAGACCATACATCGTATTATATTGACTTTTTACAATTGTCTGGGCCTTGTTTTGTGACCTCAGATATGCTCAATCTTGGAAAATGTCCATGTGCGGATGAGAAGAATGTATATACTCTAGTTTGGGGGTTAGAGTGTTCTGTAAATGTCTGTTAGCTTCATTTGCTCTGGAGTCCCATTTAAGTCCAGTGCTTCTTTATTGATTTTCTGCTTTCGATGATCTGTCCAGTTCTGTCAATGGGATGAAGTCCCTGGCAATTATGATGCTACTGTTTATTTCTTTGCTTAGATCTTAGTGGAATTTGCTTTATGAACATGGGAGCTCCTGTGTTAGGGGACATATATGTAGGATTACTAAATCTTCTTGTTGAATTGCCCCCTTTACCCTTTACCATTACCTAATGACTACCTTTATCTTTTTTTTAACCATTATTGATCTAAAATGTATTTCATGTTATCAGAATGGATACATTTGCTGGCTTTTGGTTTCCATTTACATGGAATATTTTTTTTCCATCCCTCTACTTTGAGTCTGTGTGAGTCCTTGTGAATTACATGGGTTTCTTGGAGACAGTATGTACTTGGCTTATGTTTTTTTTTCATCCATTCAATTAGTCTATGTCTCCTAGTTCGGGTAGTATGATCATTTGTGTCCAGTGTCAGCAATGATACATGGAATAGTGTTCTGTCCATTATGTTGAATTACACCCTGTTGTTTTGTTTTCCCTCTTGTGCTATTGTCTTATGAGAACTATGAGCTTTAACTTTTAGGTGTTTTTAAACTAGTGAGCATCTATTGTGCTCTTCTACCTATAATGCACTTTGGAATATTTCCTGTGGTGCAGGCCTAGTATTGACAAATTTCCTTAGTGTTTGCTTATCTGGAAAAGTATTTATCCATCATTTGTGAAACTTCATATTTCAGGACGCAGTATTCTTGGTTGGCTACACTTCTATTTAAGAAGATTAAAATCGGTTCTGGCATGTAAGATCCTTTGCCAGTGAGTTGTTACTTTCATCTTGCAGCTTGTAGAATCTTCTCCTTTATTTTGGCTTTGACCAGGTTAATGACTATGTCTCTTAGAGATAATCCTATTTGTCATGAATCTTATCACTGTTTGATGAACATCATGTATCTGGAAGTCTGACTCTCTGGTGATACCAGAGAAATTGTTTTCAATAATTCTTTTGAATAGTTTTTTCATGTTTTTTGCCTTTTCTTCTTCTCCCTCCTATAATTCATGTACTGGTTTGTTTTATAGAGTCCCATATTTTTCTGAGTGATTGTTTATTCTTCTTTATACCTCTTTCTGAATCTTTGACTGACTGGTTTAGTTCAAAAGTCTGGTCTTCAAGGCTTTTGAAGGCCCGAGATTCTTTCTTCTGCTTGGTCTAGTCTGTTGTTAAAGCTTTCTGTTGTATTTTGAAGTTACCTAAATGACTCTTTCATTTCATTGAGTTTATTATATCCTTTCTTATGTTGTCTATCTCTTTAGAAACTTTTTCATTTTTTTATTGATGTCCTGAAATGTACTTTTGGCTTCTTTGTGTTGGTTTTCAAACTTCTCGCCAATGCTATTCATCTTATTTGTCATCCATATTCTGAATTCCAATTGTGACAATTTTTTTTTGGGGGGGGGGTCAATTGCTAAAGATCTTTTATGACTTTTTGAGTGTGTAGTAGCTTTTCTTTTTCATGTAACCAAAGTTCTTTTCCTGGTTTCTTCTCATCTGAAACCCCTTCTCTTAGTTAAGGGCAGATAGGTTTGCTTCACACGTATTCTTCTTTGCTAGGAACTTTCCTACTTAGTGGGAAGAAGAAGAGTTTCTTAGATGGTACTATTGTGATATATCATGGAAGAGTGACTTGGCAGGAGGAAAGCAGTTGCACTGATAGCCTATAATGCAACTGTTCTGTGCTGTCCTATTCTTCTGTGATTGTCATGGTCCAAACCAGTGTTGGATGATCTCCATGTATAGCAGAGGGTTGTTCCCGAGGCCACTGTTAGAGGCTCTGGCAGGGGACAGACAAGTCCCTCTCCACAGAAGCTGGTATTGCAGGAACGTGCTCTGTGCCAGCATTCCACAGTAGTGGCAACAGCAGCCAGCTGGCAGAGGTTATCTAGGCAGTAGTTGTGGGTGTCAGGGCTGAATGTGTTCACTCCCTCTAGGTCCAGTTGCAGTGGTAGCTTGTGGCTAGCAGGTACCTGGTGGAGCTCTGGACCACAGGAGTGGTTCCCATCAGGAGATAGGTAGGAGCCTCAGGGGTTGGGGCCATGACCTACTGGCCCATTGTAGGGCTACCTGGTAGCCCTATCACACCTTACATATGTACCTTGGAGAAAATCATTTGTCTCTACCCATGTTTCAACAGGATGTTATTGCCCAAAGTCTTAGGCATCTTAAATATGACATTATTACAGAGCTAAAGATGTAATATCAATAACCTCAATGGAAAATGTACAGCAATTTTCTTCCTGCTTGGGAAATATAAGCTTTAATCATTTTCTTTCATTCAAGTGACAGCCTTGCCCTAGCTCCATGGTTGTGACACACAGTCCATGGTGCTGCTTTGCTGATTTATAACCTGTTGAATCATCATCTCATTAAGTCAAAACTGATTAGTGTGTGGACCTATTTTGTAAACTGTAAAGTGTTACACATGCCTGGTGGCAAGGCTAGTAAAGCTCTAAATACACACATAATTAACTTGGCTGTGCTCTAAGACAGATGGTATAAAGAAGGCAGCCTCTACCTAGGAAAGGAAGGGGAGAAGA
This sequence comes from Otolemur garnettii, assembly GCF_000181295.1. Classification (NCBI taxonomy): domain Eukaryota; kingdom Metazoa; phylum Chordata; class Mammalia; order Primates; family Galagidae; genus Otolemur; species Otolemur garnettii. Next base: position 8,460,294 of record NW_003852403.1, on the reverse strand, counting down.
AAAAAATAAAAGAGAGTTGCTTCTTCAGCGAGGTTATGCCTGCTTTCCCTTCCTCAGCTTCTTTATTCCCAAGATCGGAATATGACAGGAATGGAGAAAGAAAGATGCGTTTCATTCCATGGTTAATTTCTCCTGCCTGGGCTTCAAGAAGGAGACCCAAATGAATAGATGTGTGTGTGGACTGACCCTCAAATAACTGCACACGGAGGTCCCAGTGGCAACACCAAATCATGCTGACTAAACCTGGGAGCAGCAATCAGTCTCTACCCCAAGGCCTATGCCTAGCCTCTTCCTTGCAAATTAGGCCCTCAAAGTTGTCAAGAAACTAGTAGCCTACATTTTTGTGTCTAAGGCAGATTCATGAATTGTACCGTAAGAATCCAACAAATAAGGGGGTTTGGAGGGATTACTTCTGAGGTTTACCTTATAGGGGTACAGGTGAATCTTTCTAAGAGTAGAATGTGAACGTTTTAAAGCAATAACTGAGAAAATGACATGAAGGCTGTGTTGACCAGTTTGATGGAAGTATTTCAGATTGCATGTGAAAACCCCACACTGTACCCCAGAAGTGCATTAATGTACATATTTACCATTCAATAAAAAAAAAAAAAAAAGAATCCAACAAATAATTATAACCTAGTATACTGCCCTAAGCTAGAGAAGCCTTGCCAATAAAGAGGACTGAGTGACCAGAAATGCTATTCTAGAACAGTCCTGGAGAAAGGGCTGATCAGAAGGGCTCCCCAGACCATCAGAAGTAACTAAGAAGGCCAGATGCAGAGGCTCACACCTATAATTCTAGCACTCTGGGAGGCCAAAGTGGGAGGATCATTTGAGCTCAGGAGTTTAAGATCAGACTGAGAAAGAGGGAGACGCCCCCTTCTCTACAAAAAATACAAAAATTAGACAGGCATTGTGGCTCATGTCTGTTGGCTCAGCCAACTACTCAAGAGGCTGAAGAATGCTTGAGCCCAGGATTTTAAGGTTGCTGTGAGCTATGATGACTCCACTGCACTATAGCCAGGGTGACAATGTAAAAAGTGAGACCCTGTCTCAAGAAAAGAAAGGGAAGAGAGAAGGGAAGAGAAGAGAAAGGGAGGTAAGGGAAAAGATTAACTGAGAAGCTTATTAAAAACGTATATTTGGACTATACTGCAGACCTACTATACCAAGGCAGGAAGGGTATAATCTAACTGAAAAATTTCCCCAGATGACTCTAATACCCAGCAGCAGAGTGACTTCTGGAGTGTGATAAAGATGGACAGAGCTAAAGACTAACCCTACAACATCCTCCCTGACTTAACTGTTACCACTGATCTCCCATTTTAAAAATAACTATCACTCTAATACTAGCTAAATGCTGCATGTATCGATTAAGCCTTCACTCCCATCTGAAATTCTTTCCATGGAGCAACACTTTAAAGCTTGTAGTGATCGTTCTAGGGAGGCCGCTGCTTTTGACAGTCCAAATGAGCAGCAAAAGGACCTCAGTCACCAGGCCAACATCTGGATTTCCCAGCTGGCCCGCGCCCGCAGCTGTGTAACCCTCTGTCTCCCCCCAACCCCCAGCAAGCCTCAAAATGTTATTTCACATTCTGGGCCCAAATGGATGTTTTCTGAGAAGTCAGCGTAACCCATCAAGCTTTGGAAACAAGTTTAAGTTGTTTTTGTATGTTCCATTACCTAGGTGGTTCTGGAATGTAGCTCCTAAGAGGCCCGGCTTGCCCTCACATCCAGGAGGCTGAGGAAGGAGAAAAACAAAAAAGGGAAAACCTGTGCAAGAAGGCCTGGAGCGAGGAATTCAGAAGGTGGTCCTGCTCAGCTCGCCCTCCTCTTACCCATTTCCACCTCATTTCTGGACAAATGAGCATGGAAGGCAGGGGCTGCGTTCTAAAGGCATAGCATAGAGGGCCCCAGGGCTAGGCGGCCCTTCAATTCCTCCTCCCTCGTCTCCTACCAGCCAAGAGACCCACGAGAATGATTCTTCAAGAAGTCATCACCAGAAAGTGGTGGGGAGGCCCCTGCCCACCTCTTAGGGCCCTCCCTTTAGCCCAGACACAGTGGCTTCTCTCCCTCCTACAGGGCTCCTTCAGCTCATGTGGAGTCCTTGTGGAATCAGAAGAAGCAACTCCCTTAAGATTGTAGCCTAGTGAGGGACCACGAGTCTGATTTCATTCCCACTCATTCCCTAAGCCAGGTACCCTTGTGCAGTGCACGACGGGAGCCACAGTACAGGATGTCCCTGTACCTGGGGGATTCAGGATCCTGATTAAGAGAAAGTCACCTTCCTGGGCTCTAGGGAAGGGAAGAAATCTAATAAATCACAGCCTTGACTTGTGCTACATTTTCTGGGCTACCTCTAAAAACCAAGCTTCAGATTCCAATCCTGATCCTGGCCATCTCTGGACCATCTATGACTTAAGACAGGTTATTTAACCTTTCTCTGTGCCTCCCCTATAAAGTGGAGACAATAGGAACACCTGTCTCAAAGGTAGAGCTGCTGTGCGGATTAAGTAAGCTAATTTATGTGAAGCACTATGTCATTACGTTGTTAGATCGACTCCAAGAGGCACATTTCCAAACATAACAATGATTATGAAATCTAGGCATATCTTATAATCAGTGCATATTTTAATACGTACTTAATAAAATTTTCTCCCACTCCTATCTTCCAAAAAGTAGGTATTAAGTCAATGGTGCATCTTACTAATCAATGTATTTAGAATCAAGAAAATAAGATCTCTTCATTACCATGTCATGCATAGTAACAGATGCAATGTTAAAGACTCCCTTCTTCAGGGGAAATTTTGCAGCAGTCTCCACTAACACCCCCAGGGTATAGATGCCACCCACGCCAGCACTTCCTTTTTTCCTCAGCCCCTCTAGATATCTGGTGCACTCAAACCTAAACCTCCTGAGGATCTTAGGGAGCATCTGATCCAGTGGTTTCCAGCCCTGACTGTTTATAGGTATCCTCAGGCGCTCACTTACCCCAGGAGGTTCTGATTTAATTCATGGAAGTGGGACTTAGGAATAGGCATTTTAGAAAGTATTCCAGGCATTTAGAAAGTAACACACAGCCGGGATTGAGAACCCTGGCTCCAATCAGTGTCCGTTCCATCTGACATCTGGCAACTCCTCAGCCCCATAGCTAACAAATAGCTGGCCAGCATCTTCCTGAATTGCAGGAGAATCAAGACTTCACTAACTTAGGTCATGGACTGCTATAAAAAAGGAGAGATAAAAAAAAAGAGAGAGAGAGAGAGAGATTCTTCCCCTAGGCAGTGCCTTTGTTGTTTTGAAAGGGGGCTAAGACCTGCAGGCAATTCTAAACTGGAAAATGAGGAAACCAGCCTTAAATTGAGCCCTTCTTCCTAACCAGCAAAGCCTCAGATACCTGGAAGTTTACCTGTTTTAACTTTTGTAGAAATCTTTTGACTTACAAATGACCCAATTCTCTGAAGCAACCATGCAGAGAACGTGAGATAACTCATGCTGGTTTGATTCCCTATGAAATGGTAAATCGTAGGAAGAGCCGTCAGAAACAAATTTCTCCCAGCCTTTTAGGTAAATTTGTTTCTAGGTAAACTTGTTCCATTTTTGAGGGATTATGTTTCCCCCTTTTTTTCCTCTTGCATCCATGCCAAGCTTTTCTCTGTATTGCAGACCTTGCTTCCCCTCCATCTTTGCCTTTTCGAGATACACCCCAGCAAATCATACACATTACTCATTCCACCAGCCACAAAGACTGCACCGCACGTTGCAGAATTAGTTGTGAGTCGGCCTCAACTGCGCTTTAATTGGCCCCCTAGAGGGGCGAGCTTACATTTCCATGTGTCTTCAGCACAGGCTAATATCTGATTGGGCTCTAAATGTTTAATTCTCTGAGAAATGGGCAATTCAGCAAGCAAGTTATATACTAGGCATCCGAGATGCTTTTAAATCACAAGAATGGGAGCATCTCACAACAGCTTAATGTTTTCAACCCATTGGAAAGTAGAGTCTGGGAGAGCCCAGGGAGCTTGGGATGGCAGCAAATTAGAGCCAATTAAAGCCAGGTGAGTTGACCTCTTGTCCTAGACTCCAAGACTTGGGAACAGGGTTGCAATGGGCCATGTGAAGAAACACTACCAAATATTGAGGGTGCACCAGGTGCCAGGGGTTAGGTGGGTCCTTTCTACGTGTTATCTCATTTAATTTCCCTCTCAACATACTTAACTGGGGAGGCAGAGATTCTATTTAGGCTTCCACAAAGCCACAAAGATAATAAACGGCAGACCTAGGATTCAGCATGGGTCCCTCAGCCTTCCAACCCTCTTTCCACCCAAAGGTGGAGTGATGTGCTCCCAATCCAGGGATTCAGAAGCTCTTGGTTGAGAGCCTCCTTAAGCACTTAACTAATGCTGTCCTGTGACCAGTCTTGAGTTCAGATCCCCATTCTACCACTTGCAAGCTGTGTAGCTTTGGGCAAGTGGCCTAATCTCTCTGATTTCAGTTTGTCAATGTTTGAGAACAAAATGATAATGCCCACTCTGCCATGAACCCTAAACAAGTTCATTTATGATGGCATTTAGAAAAGTGATCAGAAGAGATTGTTCCCTCTCCCATTATTGAGTCCAGTAGCACAGGGCTGCATTAACTGCCTTTCTAAGAGTGATTGTCTTATAAACCCCTTTAGGGTGGGTCTTGTTCTTCCCTCATCTGCTCAGGGCCCCACTCACTATACATGCTTAATGAGCATGTCTCTAAAAGGATACTGAAGCCTATTGAGGGCATTTTGTAAACTGAAGAGAGCTCTGACAGAATTCTACCGCTTAACCCATCTACCCACTTCCCCACCATGAATCTCCATTCAAGAAAAACCCATAGACAAACAGAGTATACCTGATTTTCTAGTATCCATACAATATTTCATATTTGCCTTTATGTTTTACAATGAAGAATATTTCACTAAGTTTTCTTAAAAGAAAAAAAATCAGTAAGTCAGTCTTGTCACCCCTGGGCTTCCTCAACCTCCCACTGTAGACCACAGGCCTTCCTGCCCTGTGCTCTAACCTTGCCACCCTAAGCGTGACCTGCAGACCAGTAGCATCAGTATGCCTTGGGCCCCAGACTTCTAGATCCAGAATGTAAGCCCAAGGATCTTGCTTCAGTGCCTGTGCTCTTAGCCACTATGCTATATTGTCTTTATCAGCAGTGACGTTGAGAATAAGACTCATTGCTGTATACTCATTACCAGTTTCAACCCCCCATTGACTTCAAAACATTATCAGCTTTTCACATTAAATTATCTTATCATCCTTCTCACATACGACCTTCAATATCAGAGATAAGACTGGCATATTGACAGAAGGCTTCATGCCCTGACCCACACCTGCTTATCACAGGCCAGTGATAAGGAATCCTGTCGATGGGGATGTAGATAGGCCATGGGACCATAATGAGTCCCTTAATCACACCTTAACTACCCAGTTCCCTGCACATGGGGCAGGACATTAATATAGATGGTAGAAGGGAAGTGGGAGTGAGAAAGGAGAAAGCCAGAACCTTTACCCTGCAGGTGTCCTCCCCAACTAGGGAGGTCTTTCACCAATGACTGAATGTCATTAGAAAGGAATTGGAATGATAATATTATCTTGTCATCTCTCATCATTTAGGGAGAGCCCATAACTGCATCTTGGAAACTCTTGAGTTCTGGGGATAATCCCACTCAGGTCCCCCCAACCCACTGTGAGTCACCCCTCCTATCACCCACAGCAGAGGAACCCCTAGCACCAGGGTCTCCGTGCCTTCTCTGAGCTGGTCTTTCAGATCCCAGGCAGCAGTCCGTCCTGAGGTCACAGAACAGGGAACTCTAAATAACAGCCCACTGGAGGAGGTCTCTCTTCTTTTTAGCTTGGTTCTGGAGAATGCATCTTCTAGGCAGGGCTGTGCTGTGATGGTAGGATGACTTGGGGTAGCATCTTGGAGTGAATGGCAGTAGTATTTGCTTTTGCCTTTGAGTCCACCCAGAAGCAAGGCACAGGTTGAAAGCTGCCTGATTTGGTGGTTCACAGCCCCTTCGATGACTCAGTATTTGAACCCAGTGCAATCACAAACAACTAGTTAACATTTGTCCACAGGGCAGGAAAGACTTCAGCTACTCAAAGATGTCACTCCTGATGTCCTGGCTCTAACACGCATAGCAGGGCGATTTCCAGAACTGCTTTACCCTTGCCCTCCCTATACGTTGCTCATGTCCAGCAGGAGGTCTTATCAAGTGGATTTCTGCAGATGGGAAAATGTAGACAGCTTGACCCCAAGGGCTCTCACTCTGGTTCATTCAAAGGGGGTTTCATGAAAGAGATGAGTGCTAGGAAGTGTTTTAGGGCAACCAAATAAAAGAGACGGAGATTTTCTTTAGACTTAAAATTAAGTGGGAGGTTGGGGAGCTATGAGCAGCCAAGATTCTTACCCTCCTGGTGGCAGTGAGAGGCTGAGACTTCAAGGGATGGCTGCGTGATCCCTGGGAGGATGTCCTGATAACACAGGTTCCTGCCAGTCAGTGATCACCATGCCCGTGTGCAGCACAGAGGCAGCGGATGTCACAACAAGCACCTCAGCAGAGACCGGGTGGACACATCCTTAGTGGCCAGAAGGGGCTGGCCTATGGCCAGGTGTTTTCTTAGACCCAATAGTTTAGCCAAGCTCTGAGTAGGGGAAGTCACCCCCAATAAGATGTAGATGAATCAGATTCCACTTAATTAGAAAATTAAAAACTAAGATGATCTTGCATGCATTCTTAAGTTTGTTAACTGAGCCCTCCATTCCAAGTGCTAGGATTACGGACTAACCAGTGGCCCCATATGGGCCTGTGCCTTTCCCCCTGTAAAGCCTGCCCCTTTGTTGTTCCATCATTCAGGGTCCAGCTACAGTCCCAGGTCTTCCATGAAGCGCTCCCTCATCCCCGGCCCTCAGGATTCTCCCTTCCTCTTTTAGGATTTGTCGCTCAAATCCTAAATTCCATTCCACCTGCTCTGAGGGGCAACATCCTTTCCTGTGACTTACTTTCACCTCACCACCTAGAAAGCAAACTCCTAGAAGACAGAGTAGATGACATTATTTTATCTCCTATGCTGGGCACAGGGCTGGGACCACAGCAGACAGAAGGAACAGACCATGGCTCAAAGCACAGAGTCTGGAAGGTGCTCAGAAGGTGCTCTATGGAAGAGGGACTGGGCAGGGGAGCCAGCCCCAACCATCACGCTCCTTTCCCCAGGACAAGCTGGGTTCCAGGGCCCCAGAGAGCAGAAGGATTGCTGCCACCCAAACAGGCATCAGGGAAAATGTAATTGCCTTCCTCCTCTAGCTGCCAGGAGACTTAAGCCACAGGCAGACTTCCCACGAGTATAGTCAGCCTGAGGACAAGGCCACCAGTTCCCATAGTAAATACTTAAAGCACCTTCTCAAAGACAACTGCAACTACTACCATTCAAAAGGAAGATTCTTTCCCTGCCCTCCCCTCTTTTCCCCGTCCCCTGTCTTCCCCTCCACAGGTCCAGTCTCCTGTTGATATAAAAAACACCCGATGCCCCTAGTGCACTGATGTACCCAATTGAGGCTGCAAAGAAACCTCCAGCATAGAACACGTACAGGCGGAGCACAAAGACAGAAGTGGCTACAGAGCACAGGGCGCCTTGAATCACCTCCAAGAGCTGCCCCAAAACACAGAGGGAGACCTCTGGGTGGAGGGTACGGAAGGCGGTTGGCCGGGCTGGCAGGAAGCAGGTCTGTGTAGCAGGCATGTTTACCCACAGGCACCCGAGCTGAGCTGTCCAGGCAGGGCCCTTCTCCTCTCTCTGATGGGTCTGCAGGGGCTGGTCCCCAGGAATAAATCTCTAAAACACCCAGTACAAGAATGATCAATGTTGTTTAACTCCTCAACACACTTTGTGTCCATGTTAGTAAAACGACGATTATGAACAACCACGGTAAGTTTTCTTATGCCTTATCTCATCAAAACCACAGCCACCCCAGGACTCCGAGAAAGCAGGCCAGAGGGAGGGACCTCATATGCCTTCCTCCCGCTGCTTTTTAGGGCCTGGGCCCCGTCGGTGCTTGATGGGCATTCTATAAATACCAGCAGGAAAGAAAACAATTCCTGTTTTAGGTATGCAGAAATTTCAGCCTCTCTATACCTCAGGGACGTGCCCAAGGTCACACCGCACGTTAGAACACCGGGCTCTCATCCTGCATTTCCTTCCACTTTACTCCATGTGTCTACAGGATTGGAGCCATGCTGAGGGGAGGGCAGCAATGGCGCATCGGCGGCTGCACAGCCCGGATTCCGTGCAGACCTATGAGCACCGTCCCACCTAACTCGCGTAATCCCCACGACAGCCCTCCAATATAGGTAGTAGGAGTCTCTCCAGATTACAGACGAGGAGTGGGGGCACAGTGAGTTTGAATAACTTGGCCAAGGTCACCAGGCAAAGAAGAGGCAGGGACCATACACTGAGAGGTATCAAAGTAGTGGCTACGTGGCTGGTGGAGTGCTGCTCCCCTGTAGTCCCAGTGACTAGGGAGGCTGAGGCAGAGGGATCAAGCAAGGCCCTGTCTCAAAAAAAGAAAAAAAAGAAACAAACACCCCACAAAGCAGTGGCTATACGTAGACTCCACATCAGGCAGCCTGGCCTCAAACCCCAATTAGAAGTCAATTTAGGATTCTATGCACATTCTCCTGCCATAATCTGTTCCTCTCTTGCCAAAGGCCACTGTGGAGGTCCAGGACCCCAAAGAGGGAGGCTCCAGAGGGGACAGCTGCTTGGGAAGCCAACCTCAGACGAGAGCATATGAGCCAAAGTCATCACAGAGTGATGCTTCCCAGATGTCATGATGCCCACCAACGTGCACTGTGAAGCTGCAGCCAGCGGGCCCCGCCTTCGGAGTTTCTGAACCGAGGAGCTGAGATGCAGCCTGAGAACCTGCAGTGTGGACAAGGCCCCAGGCTATGCTGGTCCAAAGACATACTGTGAGTAGGGCCAGCTTAGAGATCACCTGAGCCAAACTTTTCATTCCATTAATGCAGACTCACAAAGGCTAGTTAATATGCCCCAGGTCATCCAGCCCAGTAGCGGCAGAGTTGGGACTGGGTGTCTTGACCCTCAGTTTGCAGGCCAAAACAGCAATCGTCACAATAATCTCATGACCTATAATAATTATTTTTAACTACCAAGGGCTTCTCATTTCATCTCCTTTATCTTTACAATCATGCTTTGAGGCTGGGGACATGGATCTCAATTTATAGAAGAAGAAAGGGAGGTTCAAAAAATTAACAACAGCAAAAACAACTGGCTCAAGATCACAGGCCCAGAAGTAGAGCTGGATTCCACCAGGCTCTGTCTGACCCTGAGCTGCTCTTCCTTGGGGCTCAGAGGGGAGCTCTCTCGAATGACTATGGAATGTGAAACTCTGCCTAGTCATTTAGCTTATAGGGAGGTGGGGGCTGAAGGCAGGGGTACAATTAAGAAAATAAAACAGTGAACAAATATTTTAAAAACTATGCCCAGGAGGAAAGGCTCCAAGGCCAAGTACTCTAAAGGCTGCTTGTCATTCTCCTTCCAAAACATTTTAGGAGTTTAAGGCCTAGATCCGCAAGTCTGACACTACAGCCCTGTAAATTCTGTCCCCAAGAGTCCTGGGGCTCTGCGCAAACAAAATTAATAGCCTGCAAACTCTAAATGGGTGATTACAATCTATAAAGCAGCCCATAAAATGACATCATGGGGATTCATATTTATTCTCTCCTAGTGATTTCCACTATAAATTTGCTCGGTTTATGAGCAGAAATAGTTTTTTTCTGCCACATGCCCGGGCATAAAACTCACCTAAAGATGGAAACATCTGGCTGCGTTACCTGGAGCTCACTTCACCCCCAGTGAGTCTCTGATCAGTGGGACACACTGCAGAAACCTACCGAGGAAGCTCTAGAAACCCAAAGCATCCATGACCTCTACAAATGCCCCGAGATCCTGCTGAGTTGTAGGCTTCTATGTTGGGGCTTGAGCAGTAGCCAACAAGATGGGGGTGTTCAGAGACCTTGCAAGTGGTTGGAAGGAGGAAACAGACATTAAACATTAAACAAAAACCACACCAACAACACATGGCAGGTGGTGTGTTAGGGACAAGGAAAAGTATAGCCAGCTGTGAGGGTCGAGACAGGAACAGAAGACCTGGTGAGGTTAGGGGGGATGACGGGTGGGCCGGGCAAGGTGGAGAAAGCTGGAGAGGGAGACATCGAAGTTGTCCAGGACCCAACATGGGTAGAGCCCAAATAAACAGCTGTTTGTTGTTATTGTTAAATCACATCATGAGTGGCACATAAAGAATGACGAAAGTTCAGGATCCGAAAACCTCTAGGACATTACAAGGAGACTGGATTTCCTTCTAAGCACTATGTGGACAACTGAAGAGTTTTAAGAAGGGAATGAACATTGTCAGAAAACCATTTTAGGAAAACTCTGCTGGCCACTGTTGGAAGAATGGATGTGATGGGGTAGGGGTATCTAGGAGGGAATGTGTCAGCAGATTAACGGGATATTATGACAGAGGTCTACACAAAAAGTGACAGTGGCCTGAACTAGGTAAGAAGTGAACAGACCCCAGGGATGTCTAGGAGAAAGGACTGGTTGGGGCTGGCAGCCTCGGCTCATGCAAAAAGAACAGGGCATTTAGGAAGCGCGTGATAGAGATTAGTGAACAGTTGACTGATTAGCACCTGCAAAGTGCTTTGACTCCAATCTCATTAGCCAAGGTCATAACTGGAAGCCATGCAGATGCCAGTGTCCGTACTTGCTCCATTGAACGCCTACCCAGGACAACGAGGCACGTGCAGCCCCGCTGGTCCCCAGGTCAAAGGGAACACTCAACTTTCCAAAGGACACATGAAACAGAACTTCCTTTTTTCAACCCAGACTCTTCTACTACCATCTCAGGACCAAAGATTATCACCTGAAGGTCAGCAGAAGGGCACTAATACACACTGAACCTGCAGTATTTACAAGGCTCGTCCAAAGCCAATCTCTTCCAGCCTTTAGAAGTTTCTTCCTCTCCTAAGCTCTAAAGGCATTTCTATCAGCCCTGTACATACAGTCGGTCCCCAGCTTATAAGGGTTCAATGTTTTTCAACCTTATAATGGTGTGAAAGCACTATGTATTCAGTAGAAATGGTACAACCATCCTGGTTTTTGCTTTTAGTATTCAATAAACCACATGAGATGTTCAACACTTTTATCATAAAACAGGCTTTGTATGGGATTATTTTCCCAGATAAAGGCTAATGTTAATGTTCTGAACATGGTGAAGGTTTAGGCCAGGTTAAGCTCTGGTGCTAGGTAGGTTAGAGGTATTAATGCATTTTTGACTTACGATATTTTCTTTAATTTTTTTTTTTTTTTTTGAGACAGGGTCTCATTCTATTGCCCTGGATAAAGTGCCATGGGGTCATAGCTCACAGCAACCTCAAACTCCTGGGTTCAAGTGATCCTCTTACCTTAACCTCCCAAGTAGCTGGGATTACAGGCACTTGCCACAATGCCCAGCTAGCTTTTCTATTTTTGGTAGAGATGGAGTCTCACTCTTGCTCAGGCTGGTCTCGAACTTGTGAGCTCAAGCAATCTTCCTGCTTCAGTCTCCCAGAGCGCTAGGGTTACAGGCGTGAACCACAGTGTCCAGCAGACTTAGAATACTTTCAACTTAAATGGGAAGCCCCACCATCTGTTGAGGAGCACCTGAACCTACTTTGCTTAGATTCAATTGGATGGTCTTTATTGTTGTTTAACAATTGCATGTTCATTAATCCTATTTTCCAAAAAAGACTTTAAACCACCAGAAGACAGACACAGTGCTCCCAGGAATGTTGCGCCACAGATGAGTACCTACTAAATGTCAGGGAATGGAACCTCTGGGCTTCCAAGAGAGGGAGGTACCTTAATGCGGATATTATAATCCCAGATCACCGGGGATGGGGAGATGTGAGGAGGGGGATGGGCTCACACTGCTGGTCCAGAGCTGCCCTCAAGCCCTGGCCAGGAGGGCTGTCACTCTCCAGGGGCCAGGGGATGGTGGCTTTCTAGAGCATTTGATCTGAAAATAGTCCCTCCAACCAGATCCAGTCTTTCATGTTCACACACTGCCCAGCCTGAGTCCCGTGCTGAGCACAGCCTACATGAAATCATCGCCTATCTTCACGCATTATCCGGGACAAACGAGTCCTTTTTATGTCTCGCCCACAATGGAGGGAAAGCCCCTGCTCTCGTGGCCTCAGACATTAGCTGGGCTTACAGAAATGCGTTCCCATTTTGCAATGCCCGCTGTGATTCCAAGTAATTCCTCTAAGTCAGGGGTTCTCAACCTTCCTAATGCCCACATTGTTACCAATTGAACAAAGGGATTGAGACCTACAGGCTGAGAAGCACTGCTCTAAGTGTGCTATTAAATCCCAGCAGCTGTTCCAGATAACAGCAAAGATGACTCCGGCTGTTGCCTTGTCAGAACTCAGGAAACGAAAGAAGTCAGCTGGTCATTTCCTAATGCTGAGATGTGGCCAAAATGGCATTCCAAGTAGTCACTTACGTACATGTTTCCACCACCATACAGGCAACGTGTGTCTACCAGCTTGCGTACTTTACCTGTTCCTGAACCCACTCTGCTGTCTAAGGTGAGAGGATTCAGAATCGAGGGCCATAGTCTCAGGAGATACCCAGCTGCACTAATTCTTGGAAGGCTCGTGAGAAAGAACCCTGAATGAACACTGAGCCCCCACCCACAAAGCAGGCTGCAGGTGTTGCCTCACGCTGCACAGCCACAGGGCAGCAAAGTCAGCATTTGAACTCTGAACCGGTGAGCCCCAAAGCACTGTGCTCCTCTGTCCTCCACAGTCCCCTGATGCTCTGAAAGCCACTTCCTCCCCTCACCCAAAAGACCCCAAACATGTCGACAGTATTTTCCCCATCTGGGCCAACCATGTGCCAACCAAGTGCATAAATATCACTTTTGTGACCAAAACTGTGTTTCCTTAGTTGACTCAACATCAGCAACTTTGCACCTGCTCCTTGCCTTAGGAAGAAATTTTCCATGATGACAGAATCTGCAGCCAGCAAAGGGAATCATAGATAGACACATATGCACACCAAATCCCACAAACATCTCTCTCCCAGTCTCCTGGCCTGAATAACACTCCAGCTGTTCCTATAACCCAGACACTTTGAGGCTGGCAGGAACCTCCTTCTATATAAGGAACTTCTATTTAAAACAAACAAGTCCTGTAAAAGCTAAGCCAAGCAAGGTATCTAATATTCGGTAAAACTGCCACTTTTCTAACAGGTGGCTTTAAGTTAGCCCCCCCCCCAGGTGGGTAAGAAAGACACCAATGCTTTTCACTCTCAGGCTCCCCAACCCCAGTATGAGTGCTGCGGTCACGTCCCGCATGGGAGAACCCCCCCCCCATACTGACTCTGCCTGGCCCATCTCCAAGCAAATGTCTATTATTCCCCCTACCACCCACCGCCCTCTGTGTGACTCAGCAAGTAAAGGCAGGGTAGGAGGGGTGCTGGCAGGGTGGGGGACAACTCTGTTCTAACTCCAGGTTCAAGGAAAAACCTCAGTCCCAGGGATGGTCAAGGACGAGAAGCCTCAGCAGAGAGTCAGGAGACCAAGATTCTAGACCTGCCAGTTTTCTCGTCTAGACCTGCAGACTGAATGAGATCTGAAGCTCTGTGAATGCCTGAGTCAGCCCCATGCTCGTCAGCCACACAGAACAACTGCCCTCTTCCTTCCTGGATAAAGCGTGTGAGGTGTGGGGTTTACAGGTTTGGAGCCCAATCGCATTCATGTAAGAGGCTAGACGTGAGCTGGATTTTCATGTGTTGGTGGGTTTCAAAAACACGGAGAAGGTGGGGGGGGGTGTAAGTGGCAAAAATGAAGGCTTGGAGGCAGAAATGTGTTTGGCATCCTTGAAGGAACAAGGATGATAATTTAGTACATACTGTCTGAACTGGTCTTTCACATACGGAAGGCTTTGGTGCTGGTTAGTGAACAGCCAAGGACCACATACCCATGAGTGACCCTCAGTGACCCCTGATGCTGCAGACCCCCACCCCATGACCCAACCACTAAAAGGTTAATGTCTGAGATCTTGATCTGATAGGCACTCACACCATGGTGCCCCCAGGCCCACCCAAAGCCACACCACACATCTGATGAGCTCAGTGTCAGGGTGACAGGTACCATCCTAGCATATTTGCATATATGGCTTCGCTTACACACATCAATTCTTCTAACTTTCACACTAACTTCTTCAGATTAAGAAACCGAGGCTTGGAGTAGTTAAGGGACTTGTCCGAGGTCACTTGGCCTGTGAATGGAAATGGCAGGATTTGAATGAGGACAATGAAGTCCCAGTCCAGTGCTAACACTCCAGCTACCTCCGAGCAACCTTGGCACAAGGCAAGACAAGGAGGAATCCAAATGCTGCTATGAGGAAGACGGTCTTAAGATCAGGAATTGCTAAGCTGTAAAACAGGTTATCATGAGAATTTATGAAACGACCTTCACCAGGGTGTTTTATAAATAAGAAGCATTAGAATGAGCCCAGAGGCAAAGGTCTGGATGAGGCGTCTTAACTAAGGTCTTCCCAACCTCAGAACTCTCCAGCGCCGTGTGAATAGGAAAGCCCATTTGTTCTTAAAGCCCCAATTAACTCCTGAAGAATGTTGGACATTTAAACATGCCTGAAATCAAAATACATTTCCTCTTTTTTCTCCTTCCCCTCCCATCCCCTCCAGTCTGCTTCCTACAGGACTGACAAACCACCTTTTCAGCCACAACTGTAGTAAGTTCAAAAGTTTGGTCTGGCTTCTGAAGACCCAAGTCTGCCCAAGGCTGATCTCCTTCTAAGAAAGACTCTTAAATCCTGTTAGGAGTCTCCAGCAGGCAGGGGAGAAACTGGTTTAAGAAAGCAAAAGGAATCAGCACGATGCACACGCAGTCTGCTTTATTAGGTCTGTGACTTAGGTTGGAAGACACCAACTGCCTCCAGCTTTCTCTCCTGGTAAATGAGGTCCCAATGTCTCTATTAAGGCCTAGTAGCTGCTCCAGCCTGAGAAGCAGTGGCCAGTCAGGGAGCAGCTTGCCCATGCTGTAGACTGGTTTGCACAGCCATGGATGCTCCTTCCTCCTGCTTCTCAGCTCCAAGGACACCACGAGAAGGCAGTGGCAAGTGGAGAGAGGAGAAGGGGACAGCAGGCCCCCTTTCCTTGAAGCCCAGGCAGCTGCCAGTCTATAGCTTGGGGTCACAGCTCTCAGTCACCTTGGACAAGTCATGCCGCAGCTCTGAACTTGGATTTGCTCATTTGTGGAAGAAGAGGGCTGAACCGGAGACGATCCAGCAACACTGACAGCTCTGATGTCTCAGGACCAGTGACTTGTCTAACTAGACAGTTGTGGGGAATGGCCTTTCCTGGCCTGGCCTCACCTTCTAGCCCTTTGTGTAAAAGCTGTAAATAAGCACAACATTCTTATTTACTGGAGCCGATCTGCCTCACTCGGAGACCCCAGCCTTTCTAGCTCCCTTACAACTGTAGGTTCTCATTTCACCGAGATCATCTCAGCAGGTCTGTCCCACATGTCCCTGTGGGTACACGGCTGTCCTGGGGCCCAATAAGCCACAGTATGACAGGTGAGCTAGAATATCACAGTACTTCCCAGACACCTGCCTCCCACCTCACTGCCATCACTCGGTGCAGACCCCAGTTCAGATGTGCACAGCCCACAGGTGCCAGGCTGTTGTGACTGCTCAGGTGATAGAACTCAGGGCAAAAGGACACCCAGAACGGTCGTTGTGTTGGTACGGAGGGCCCCAGGGTGAGGTGAGGAGCAGGGAGTGGGTGGAGAGCTTCCCAGGCGAGGGGAAAGCACACACGGCAGCTGGGAGCTGTGCCCTCCAGTAGCCCCTAGGGTTTGGGGAAGCAATTAGAATTTGAGGGGCAAAATAAAAAATCATGAAAAACTAACAACATAAGAGCTGACACATGGTCACCCTCACAACCGTCCTCAGAAGTCCAGAAGCTCAGGGAAAGCAGCGTGAAATGGGACTGCTTGTTGCCATTGAGCCTTAAGGAACATTCAGCCTCTGTGGCCCAAGCCAACCCTAACCCATCTGACTCCATGTTGGTCTGCAGTGACTCATCTTTGACTGATAAACAATTAAACAGCATTTCTGGGGCAGGAGGCAAGAGCTTCCTTTAATCCTAGCATGTAGCTGGTCTAAAAATAAGAAATCTGATTAGCCCCCAACACTGAGCAAACTCATTTATGAGTACATGCAAGTTGGTAGGATTAGCAGTCTGTGCAGGAAACAAATCGATGTAGAAGTATTTGGGGCTCCCAATACCTGAGAGAGAAGACTCCTCTTTCCCAAAAGCCACTTGCAACAGGATCCAAGAAGAGACAGCGTTGCCGGTCACAGCATTCACAGCATTGCCGGTCTCTGTTTTCTAGAACATGCTCATTTTGACTTTGGTTTTTATTAACCACAGGATGTGAAATTCTCTGCTGCTGGGCCAATCCTTTAGGGCTAAATACTTCTCCCAAGAATAGCAAGGAGAATGTGCTAGAGAGAAAGTTCAAGGGACTTCCCAACCAAGGGGAACTTGGGGGAGACAAGTTCCTACAACTACCAACTATCTGAGGGCAGGGGCTGGGCATTATTTACCTTAAGTCACCACAGCCCAGCACAGCACCTGGCACATTCTGATGAGTGGGAAGAATGAGGGAATGAATTAATAGCAGAGGGTTTTCAGTTGACAACTTTATCAGAGTGCACGCTGTGCAAAATTCGATACCCAACTAGTACAGTGGAGATTTACACCAGAATCACAGGATTTGGAAACTGCTAGGGAATTTGAACATAAACTAATTTGGTGTTTTTTCAATGGCAGGCTGCGACCCATTAGCAGATAATGAAATCAATTTAGTGATTCCTGACCATCATGGTGTAAATGAAGTGAAAACGGGGTGAAGTAGAGTGGAACAAAATAAGATGGAACAAAATAAGATGGAACAAACAGAACAGAGTGGAATATTCTAGAATAGGAACTATCAGTGCGTGCCACATGGTGTAAGGACAAATATGGGAAAGCCAAACTTGTCCAGTGTGAGGATGTGTCCTGGGCCTGCAGTGTCTCAACAAGGTCAAAGGACACTGATAAATCCAGCATTTCACCCACTGATTTCACCGTCCTCAGAGGCCACATCAGAGACATGGGTTTTCCAGACTTTCAGGAGCCCTCTTCGTACAAAAAATGACTTTCATCCAGAGGCAGCCCATTCCACTAACTATCTACCTGTGGAATTAGGGCCAGAGATGCATAGAAAGCAAAAAAGAAAAATTAAAATGTATCCTAGATCAAAACAAACATCTATGTGCTGGGGCCACAGAGATGAAATCAAATCGGTTTTCCACATGACAGACACGCAAAGATTTTAAAAATGTCAACTGTGTCCCAGCTAAATGACTTGAGGACAGGAATGTACCCAGTCCTCTCAATAATTGCTCCCAAGATGCTTTGCATTTGCTCATTATCCACCTTGGTTGCATTTATGTAAGTTCCAGCTGGTCAATGAACCCTGAAATAAGGCATCAAGACTAGAACACACAGGTCTGGGCCATGGCATGGTGAACCCATGCTGGCTCCCCAGCTCTCTTCCTCGAAGTTCTCATGCCATCTGCTCCAAAGCCTACATGCACAACACAGCTAAATGCTGTTGTTCCATTTTTGTTGTATATGAATAAAGAGCTTGAACTAACAGTATTCATCAAATGTTTTTGATCACAACCCTCAGGAAGAAATCTATTTGACAGCATGGTTCAGAATACACCGTATCTCTCACACACACGCACACGTGAAAATACAGCTTTATAAAGTTATGCTTACCCTTACTCTGTATCAGAAGTGCTATATTTTATTCTAGTCAATTTTATTTTTATGATGTCGGTGATGACCTTTTCCACAGATCCCACAAGCTACTAGTGACTCACCAAGACCCCAGTGCTAGTAACTAGATAGTGTCTAACAGTCTGAAAATGGCAGGGAAGGGCATCTGGGAAGAATTTCACACAGGGCCCATTTCTTTTCATTATGTTTAGCTATGTGCCTACATTTGGTTGTGTGTAAAGTAAGATAATGGCTTGGTGAGATGCAGCCAGGCCGTTTGGGGAACTCACAACGGAATGGTCACAGTTTCCTGCCTGCCTCTTATTACCCCCCTGGGCAAGCTCATTGAGCAAAGACAGTGTGATTCTTGCACAGAGCATGCTAATAGCTATTACAGATAGACGATTATTCTTCGTTCTCTTGCTAATAACAACGTCTGGGCCATCGTGTGTTTGTTTCCTCTTAAGATTCTAAAGCAAAAGCAATTCAAAGATTAAAAGTTAGAAACAAAGTTTGAATGGTGATTTTTTTTCCCTCCTAACCCAAGCTGGAAGAATTTTTCTTTGGAGAACCAACCTAATCAAATAAAGTAGAATCAATGTACTAGACACGTAATCCAACTTGCATAATTGTCCTGGCTGGTTTACACCACAGCTGTTCACAATGACATGGCTCATTAAATAATGAAGTCTTCATCAGACTCTCCTTCACTGGGCTGTGATTCTTTTACCCCCCACACCACCAAAGAAGTGCTGCCTTCATTGGCATGCAGTACCACCCATCGGCAACGGGGCAATCAGGGGATTCATTTTTATGTGATGCTCTATTAACTAGACAGCAAAAACTGCATCAATTAAAGGCCACTGCATTTTCCCCGCTGGAGAATCCCATCACAAAACAATCACACTAGACTGTGGGCTCCCTGTGGGCAGAGACCACATCCCTTCATCTTTATATGCCTGGTGATTAGCAACCTGCCCTGTATTTGGTGGGCTCAAGATAAATATCTATTGAATTAAGGGGAAAATATGTCTACTGTGGGATTCCTCGTGCTTTCACAAGAGCGATAGCTTAGAAGTCTGGAGGCACCCTGGCTACAATGAACATTTGGTGTCTCAAATCACAGCCCTTTCTTTTCTGGTTTGTTAATTTTCCACTTGACTGGACCATATCTTCCAATTCCACATGAAAGCAGACAGGACTCTCAAAATCCCCTCTGGCCAACAGAGGGTTCAACAACACCAGTTTTGCTGTCTTCAAGCTCCGAAGCCCCACTGGGTGGGGGGAGAAAACATGCCAATCGGAGTCTTTCTGAAGAACCCCACGGTTAAACAAGAGGCCATCAGAAAATGTGCTACTGAGAAGTAGCCGTGACCTTGAAAATTAACTCAGGTGGGAGAAATCAGATATTTGGTTTACAAAGCATGAAAAGGAAGACTCATTACAAAACTGGAAGATGGGCTTAAGTAGTTTCAGCCAACTCAGACTTGCACTTGAGCCTATATTGGAATCACCTGGAAGTCGTCTTCAAATACTGAGGGTTGGCCCCACTCTCAGAGTTTCTGCATTAGGAATCTGTGTCTCTAACATGCTCCAGACGATTCTACTCCTCCAGGAATGCTACTTTGAGAAGCCCTGGTTTAGACTGCCTATTACAAGCAAGGCTCTCAGAGCCAACAGTATAGGCTGGAGCCCTGAATCCATCACTAAAATCAGTAATCTTAAACAAGTCATTTAAACTCTCCCAGCCCCATGATGCCAAATGTCAAATCAAGGCACCAAGAGCATCTTTCTCACAAGATAGTCGTGAAGGTCAAAGGAGAGCACCCAGTTTTAGGACAGTGCTTGGCTGGGAGCAAGGGCTTGATTGTCGTGAATCACATAAAGGCTGGCCCACGGGGAGCGTGTTATCACAATTGATTGTTCATAGTTACAGATCAAAACAGTCCTTCTCTACTCTGTATTCCCATCTCACTATTGCCCTTAACTCATCAAAAAAAAAAGTGTATTTTTAAATAAAAAAAAGTTACATAGAAAGGTGGGGGGGGGAGAATGGGTAGAGGGAGAGTAGTTGGTGGGACCACACCTACAGTGCATCTTACAAGGGTACATGTGAAATTTGCTAGGTGTAGACTATAAATGTCTGAACACAATAACTAAGAAAATGCTGTGAAGGCTATGTTGACCAGTTTGACGAAAGCATTTCAAATTGTACATTGTACCCCATGATTGCATTAATGTACACAGCTATGATTTAATAATAAATAAATAAGGTAGGGAGATGGTCTGGTGGGAAGACTGCTGGCCAGGGAAGCCAAGCACCCCCTCCAGTTTTAGCCTGGCTGCCCCTGACTTACCGCACAATCTGGGAAGGTGACTTCTCTTCTCTGGGTCTACACCCTCAGTAAGATGAGGCCACTGGACATTCTATAATGGATCGAAGCTTCCAAATCCCCTTACTCCTGACTCTGCTAAGCATATCAGTGGAGCCCCCTCCAAAGACCCCCATCATGCCAGACTTCCCGCTGCTGAGCAACAGCAGGGTAATTAAAGACTGGGTGGGGAGGTCCTCCCACTTGACAGCAGGTGCCTGACCTGACTCAGCTAATGTAGTCTAAGCTCAACCTGGGGTCCTTCCTGTTGAAGCTCTATTGCACTCCGCCAAGGCTTCCTCCCCCTCTCATCTGTAGCCAGCCCCAATTACACCTCTCCCTGGTATTCTTTTGTGGTTGTATTCTACACTGGAAGATAAGCGGGATTCCTGAAGCGCTTAGAGCGGACAAGTGTGGTTTCCCTGGGAGTGTTACGTTCACATGAGTATTAGAGGATAAGTCTAGGAGAGAATCCATATTCTCAGAGAGAAATGAGGTTCTGAAATGTATTTTCCCCGCTCGCCTGGGGTGGAGGGGAGGAGAGAGCCTCAGAAGGAGGGATTCGAAGCCCAGGTTCGGCATTGAAGACACGAAGTCCATTTTTCCCTTGATATTTTCATCAGCCCCGTTGCAGCCCACTGCACTAGCTTTCTGCTAACGGCTGATGACAGGCAAAGGACTTTCGCTGGCACAAGGCCGCTGTACATTTCGTTTTTATCAGATGCTGGCGAAATTTTCTCATCAGGGAAGATAAATTCGAGGTGATATTAATAAACCTCAGAATGCAGCAATCAGATCTGGCTGGCGCTTTTAATGATCCCATCCACGGTGAGCCATTCCCAGCCTGGGGTGCTCAGAAATTCACAGTCCTGTAGAAACCAACCTGAAGGCTAGAATTCTCCTGGGGGAAGTTTGAGTTCGTATCTCCAACCTCCATCCCCCAGGGGCCCCAGGGGAGGCAGGTACTAATAGAAGAGGGGCATTAGCAACAACAAAAATCCTTGGATTAGGTTACTCATTGTCTTCTGCGGGGTATTCTCTTACACTAACCATCCCATTTAATTATCATATCATAAGCTCAAGGATGGAGGAGCTATTTTTAGATGAGGACATTCTGACATCAAGAAGTTATCGTTAATGATATTGGCATCACATTGGCTGACACTAAGTGATTTCTGTGTGACTGAGCATAGGATTTTACCTTCACTTTTAATTTTCACAAGAAGCCTATGGATTAAGCACTGTTATCACCATTTTACAGAGTTAGGGATTGAGGCTTACAGAGGTTAAGTGTATGGCTCAAGGTCACCCACAAGACACACAGCAAGGCTTGGAATCCAGTCTGCTGGATTCTGTAGCTCATGCTGCCAGAGACTGCCCCTGTTACCGGGTACTGTAGGGGCACGGCCAGAGAGGACTGCGGGACACAGCTCACCTGTCATTCTGCCTTCCCAGAGGAAACCTACTTATGCTCACGGGTCATGTCTCACTGAGTTTGTAGCCCCAACTCTTGGCATAAGACCTGGCACCTAGTAGGTACTCTGCAAATGTTTAATAAATAAGTGAGCCCATAGGCAATCCTCCCTCACATCCTAAAAGACTTCATGAAAGTTCCTCACTCTGCACTCCTTTGGGAGAGCTGAAATTAGGCTCAGGAAAAAGAGAGTTGCAAAGTTATCTAAAAGAATAAGGAGCAAGGCAGTGGGACACCAAAATAAAACAAAACAACAGCCCGTAAGTCCTGTGGAGGAGAGGGCAGGGCACCAGGGTGGCCACCTGCCTACAGCATGTGATAATAGTTACTGCAGACACTTCTTTATACAGTGAGTACACTTTTAAACCCTTAAGTCCTTTACACATAGCAACATATTTAATCATCAGGACAACCCATTTTACAGATAGAAAAAGTAAAGCATAGAGAGTGTAGTACTTGCTCAAGGTCCCACAGGCTATGAGTGGTAGAGCTGGGGTTCAAGCCTAACCCATCAGATCCCAGAGTCCAGGCTCTCAGTCTCTCCACTCACTAACTCCCAGGTGTTGGCTGGGTAAGCACAGAATTCAGAGATGGAGGAAAGGTTCTCCTAGGCCAGACAGAGTTCCCTGAGAGCCAGCCACACCAGGCCACAAGCTCAGTCTGAGGAGAGAGCTCAGCAAAGGCAGCAGCTGGAGGTTAAATTCTGAGTAATTAACATGTTTATCCATCACAGCAGAATTGTTCCCCAGAGAATTCCAGTGTCATTTCACAGTGCCTTTAACTCAGAAATCCTTCCATGTGTCTTGCCAACAAATACTGAGTGGGGACTGGGTTGCCAGCTACTTGACAAGAAAAAGGGAGGAAGCAGAGCTTCTGCCTGGACCAGGCAGAGTGTCACTCCCTGGACTGTCCCCAAAGATACCAAGCCAGGGACACAGGGACAATTCAGGTCAGGCTTTGAAGTCCTAGACTTGAAGCAAAGAGCCTTCACTGCCTGAGTTAAAATCCATAGTAAGAGGGGGAGAAAAGAGACAAAGATTGTCAGGATAGGGGCTTTCGCCCAGCACGGGGCCTGGCTGTACCACTTACCAGCTGTGTCACCTTGGCAAGTGACTTCTTTCACTGCATCCATAAAATGAGGATAATAATAATAGCACCCTTGGCTGGGTTGCCCTTAAAAGCAGACCTAACAGCAGAGACCCAGGTGTGAGTCATTTGTTTGGAAGATGATCCACGGAAATGCTACAAGGGTTGGGAAGTAAGACCAGGAAGTCAGGAAGGATGCTGGTAGTGGACAGTGGTGAGTGGGTTGTTCCCACTGTGGGCAAATGGGGCTCAGTCCCAACAGGGACCGTCCAAGGAGTGGTGTGGATTACTGAGGGCCATCCCACCAAGGGTGAGGAAGTTAGTCATTTGTTCTACCATCTGGGTGGAGGGTCACTGCTAGGGGAGGTGGCAGGCCCTTCCAGCCTAGCCCTGGCCTTATAGAGACAGACAGCACCTTTGGGTTGAAGATGCAGGAAGCCCTCAATGTGGGCCAGACGGCGTCTCTCTTCAGGTGATCTAGGGACTGGACATGGGGATGTGGGCAAGGTACTGAATGAATAAGACACACCCCACCCTAAGTGCTACTTGCTGCCATGATGGTGAGGAGGATGATCAGTATTGCTACTACTGGATAAGCAAGGGGATATTGAAGGCGTCTCTGGCAGCTCAGCCCCACCTCCCACCCCATTGTCTGCAATGCCTCCAGGAAAATCCTGCTAAGGACAGACCTGCCTCTCCTCTGTGCCCTGAGGAAGCTCAGAGGAGAGACCAACAGCCTAAGGTCAGTCATGGGATGACATTCAGTAGATGGAGGAGAAGGGGAGAATACCAGGGTTTCTAGGCTGCTGTCCTCCTCAAGCCCTCTGTCCTAGTCCGTTTGGGCAGCTATAATAAAACACCTTTACTCTGGGATTTATGAACAATAGAAATGTATTGCTCACAGTTCTGGAGGCTGCGAAGCAGATGGAGATGCCAGCAGATTCAGTGTCTGTAGAAGGCCCATTCCTCATAGGCGGCACCATCTATGTGTCCTCACACAGTAGAAGGGGCACGCGAGCCCCCTCAACCTCTTTAAGAAGTGCACTACACTAATTGCATTTATAAGGACAGAGCCCTCATAATCTAATCACCTCCAAGGGTCCACCTCTTAATGCCATCACTTAGGTTTCAACATAGCAATTTTGTGGGGACAAAAACATTCAGACCATAGCAATCTCATATGAGGGCATCCGGACGTGGATTTGGGGGCTGGCTCTTAAATAAAACTGCACAAAACCCAGTGATATGTGATGAAAGAATACTCTGTGTAACGATATTTACATACCACCTGTCTTCCTGGCACTGTGCTAGGCACTAGGTATGCAAAGGTGAATCAGATACTGCACATAACCAAGGAGAAAGAAACAAAGGGAGAAGGACAGAAATACATGGAGAAAATGAAATGTCTCCTTGAGGAAGGGGCCTCCAAATGGGCTCTTATCTATACACATCTGTCTGTGCCAATCAGGGCTCTCATCTTACCTGGCCAGTTACACCCTCCAATATGGCTCCTCCAATCCCTGCCCCCTTAAATTTATGCAGTGATATAACCACCCTGTATTTAGTGGTTATTTGTACCTGGAAGTGACTCAAGAACTTTGGAAAATATTATCTCACACCAGCCTCTGGGGTTTAACAGAGGAGAAAAGAGGACACAGAGAGGTGAGGTGACATGCCAATCATTGGAAAGCTAGGGAGGGATGCAGCAGTCTGCAGTCACAGTCCGTACCCCACCCATGCTTAGAGCCTCCCCTGCCCCTCTGCACTGCCTAAGCCTAATGCCCTGCCCTGAGCATTACCTCACTTGTGGTCTGACAGTGCCAACCACACGGCCCTTGAGACCCCTGTGCAGGCTGTGGTGTCGTGTTTTATATTCTGAGCGCTTATTTGTGTCTCCTACTAGTATTTACTCTCCCCAAGGAATAAGACTGTATAGTCAATTTCCATGGATTCCCAAAACATCATAAATACTTCAAACTCATAATATTAACTCCTGTCGCTCTGCTTGGATGTAAGTTCCAGGAGAGCAGAGACCATGGTTTGTCTGTTTGTTTTCTGCTACACTCACAGAGTCTGGTGGGGTGTCCGGTACCAAACAAGCACTCCAAAGATGTTGCTGAGGAATGACAAAGCAAAGGCATGTACTTGGCACTCATTATGTACCAAGCACTGTATCCTCTGTCATTACAGATGGCACAGAGAATGAATGAGTAAGTGAGTGAACAAATGACTAAGTGAGCAAGTGAAGAAAGAGACCCCAAGGCTAAGGTCTCACCCATTACCCATGTACCCATTCCTCACTCATCACAGGTGTCACCACTTCTCTGCCTGCCATCTTCAACGTCCTGGTTCAAGTCTCCTATGCAGCTGCCACCTCTCGGACACCCTGCATGGCCCAAATGCTCATGTGCACAGGTGAGAACAGTCACAAAAGATGTTTGCTTCCTACTCTGTGGGCAAAGGAGCCTTTGTTCTTTTAACAGGGTTAGAAGTTAAGATCAAATGCAGAACCACATTGATTTTCCAAGCAAAGAGGGCGCTGGCCCACCTTACATCCTCCCTAGTTACTGGCATGATGCAAGGCTTGGCACCCAGGAGAAAGAGGCAGAAACACATGTCCTCATTTATTCGTTCATCCAGGAATATGCCTCAAGCAACTGAGTACCTACTGCGTCCAGAGTAGTTTGGGGCTCTGCGGGGGATCTGCATATAAATAAGAAACAATCCTTGACCTTGAGGAATATGCGATGTAGGAGGAAGAATAACAGGTACATTAACCCAGGTCCCAGTTGACTCTGGCTTATCCAGTACCTAGGCCCATGTAGAAAGCCTTTTGTTTTGCCCTGAATGACTTGTACCCTGAAGGGGACACTTCTTTGAGTCCCTCCCTTTTGTCCCCAACCCCACCATCTCACCCCACCCCATACTCTCGGACACAAGTGTAAAGCAACAACACAGACCAATGAAGATTTCACAGGTAAGGTGAACTCACACAACTCATAGCAAATAGTTCTAATAGATTCTGTTCCTTCTAGGTCAGGGCACTACCCAGATATCCTTCCATAACCCTTCCCCACTCAGCCCCTAGAGATGGAAAGTGGCCCTAAGAAGCTAAAGTTCCTCACTCTCCTTCCAAAAGCCTACTGATCCTCACCTTCCCACTAGACTAGGCTCCACCCCTTGTAGAAGTCATTAGAGAGATTCACAAATATTCCTAGTCTTTCCTCCTGATGGACAATTATAAGATTGGACTTTCCAGTTTCCATTGAAGTTAAATGTGTCTGAGTGGTTTGTTCCAGCCAACAAAACTTGAGCACTTCTGGATGGAAGCTCTAGCCAAAGTGGTTCACCCTTGCCTCCTTTCAGAATGATGCTGGAAGCAAAGACCAAGAGGGCATTTTATCAGTGTGGTTCCCAGAGTCACTTCAATGAAGAGCCTCTACCCTTTTCCCCACTCCCTGCCTTCATGACTAGTACTGAGCAAGAAATAAGCCTTTCTTCTGTTATGCCACTTTGGGGGCTGTTTGTTACTATGGCAGAGCATAGCCTAACCTGACTAGTACTGAGCAAGAAATAAGCCTTTCTTCTGTTATGCCACTTTGGGGGCTGTTTGTTACTATGGCAGAGCATAGCCTAACCTGACTGATAGAGCTCTCTTTGATGCAGAACAATTCAGCTCCACTTTGGCCTAAGGGCAAACTTTCACACTCAACAAATTCAGGAATTCATCAAACAAAAGATTCTCCAGGTAACACAATCTACAATGTATATGGCAATGCATCGCCATGTTTTAATAGCTGAGCATTCTCCTTGAGGTTTCACCTCGCACTCCAAGAGACTCATCAGCTTTGTTTCTTAAACAAAGACTCCAAGGAGAATTCTGGAGAAGGAGCTTCTAATTAGCACAAAAGAAATATGCTCTAGGAAGTGCCATGAGAAAGGTGGGTGTCAACACAGAAGGAATATCAGAAACAGTAGGGTTAATTTGGACATAATATACCTTCAGGAAGAAAGTGATAAACCACCAACACCATCACCAACCTCTGCAAGGAGGAAAGGGGATAATCCCCTAAGAAACCAATTTAAATGTGGCTCTGGATGCTCCAGCTAAATTTGAGACCCCAGGTAAATTGGAAGAAAAAAGTCCCTGTGGTTTTCAGTGCTCTGCATCTCTGAGCAATACAGGTGTTGGAGCCTGGCAGGCTGTATACTCCTTCCTGCCTTCCTCCCAGCCTTCTCCCCAGTCTGAAATGTGTAGCGTTATTAAGTATTTCCTGATTTGGACCTTGCTTCATTTCTCTCTCCTTAGCTGCCAGTGCCACCACACCTGAGGATAGCAGACATATCATTTGACCCATACTTGATATGATATAACTCTAGGAGTTACAGGAAAAACCCAAACACTCTTCTAAATTATCCTGTGTTTAATGTGAAAGAAGTCAACCACATAGGATCTGTATGACCTACTAAAGTGGCGCTCTTAGCCTACCCTGAACACACCGCAATCTTCCATCACTGGAACCCATGTCATTGCCCACTTCTAAGAATCTGTGCTGTTGAGGCTGACCAGCTCCTCCTGCATAGCACCTGCTCATGCTCATTCTGCAAGACTGTATCCTAAGTCTCTCATGTCCCCAGTTCATGTCCCCCACAAAAATGCACCTGTCCCATTATCTCAAGGACCTTCTAAGAAAGTTTCAAGTGTCTGCCACTAACAGCTTCATATTTTGCCCTCCCAATGCAAAGTGATTATATTTAATCAAATAATTTCTGGGGATGATGTATTTTAATGTATCACTGATAGTGATGCTTTTCACTATGCAAGGGACCATGATGGATAGAAAACCCTTTCTGGAGTCCCTCACCCTACATATCATTGTATCAAATAAGCCTCCTAAATACAACTCCAAAAAAAATAGTAGTATTCATCCTCAAATAAGTGACTTCTGCCATAACTAGAGGAACAAAGATCAGATGAGATAACTCTATTGAGTGGTAAAATTTCCCTAAAGAAGAAATCACTTTCCTACTCCAAGATTCCAAGAAGCTTAAGTCCTGAGGATACTGTCAATGAAAAACATACATACATAGGTTGTAGCTAGTTATTAATCAATTAATTCTCAACTTGCTTTGTCCCAGTCATCTAGCAGACAAAATAAGAAGAGATTTATAAGCTGTGTGCATTTAAATTAATATTTTAAGTGGCATGAGAGTGTAATTAATATTTTCAAAGAACACAGCCATACTAGATCAGGTGGCATTGTTTGGTTTTTCTTTTCCCCTTGTCCATATGCCTCTATTTTCAATTCTTTTCTTGGGGGAAGACAACAGTCCTTAGTTTGTTTTGTTTTTACTTTTCTTCTTGGCTCAAAATAACCATGTTCTTTCTGCTTCAGTAAATCATTATTGCAGCTTGAAAGGGTTCCTAGAAAGTTCTAGTTCCATTGAGCTTTTAGGAGGAGAAACAACCTGTAAATACCAAGAACTAGAAGCTTCCTCCAAAAGGATAGTAACAACTGGACTAATCAGGACAGGTATAGTCATGCTACATTAACAGATAAGTCCTAAAATTTCAAAGGCTTGTTTATTTCTCACTTAGGAAACGTCAATTTGAGTCTGGTGGTTCTCCAAGGTAGTTTATTTCAAATAGGTGACTTAGGAATCCAAGTTGACTTTACGTCATGGCTCTAGGATCTTAACACATAGCTTCTGCAATTACTATGAGAGAAGAAGGGACAGCATAGAAAGGCAGACAGGGGGCATTTTACTGAGTAAGACGAGAAATGACACACATCATTTATGCACACAGTCCACCCAACAGCAAGGAGCATTGGAATCATGGGAGGATCCACAGTTATTAATATGTGATGGGTATTAAATGTCCCTTTACACCAGTTATCTCTCAACAGCATTAAGAAATTTTAAATGTTGTTATTGTACTCAACAACGTCTGAATTCCAGCTCTTAAAAATTGTGTTCTAAGGTCATCATCAAATCTCCTCAGAGGAAACAATGGGATACAGAACACTGAGCAGTCCACCAGATGTGTGGTACAGATGTGTTTATCAGAACCCAGGATTTTCTCTCTTCTCTCTGTCCTGAATATTCTAGGAACACCAGACAGAACTACCTGCTATGCTTTGGGAAGAAAAGAATGGAGCAGAGGAGGGTCACCTTGATCTTTTTATGATAGTCCTGCTCCTTAGAAAAAGAATGAAATTTGTTAATGTGGGGGAAGGAAGTGAGAGCTGGCCAAGAATACTCACATTGGGAAGATTTTATTGCAAATTTTCCTCTGCCTGGGAGCTAGTAGATAAACCAGATCAATGTTTCCAACATTGGAAGGAGGCCTGGCTGTTAAAAAAATATATAGACACTACAAATTCTAATTCACTCAGTCTATGCTGCATCCTGAGTGCTGACATATTAAAAGCATCCCCAGATTTGTAGTCATTGTACTAGAGGAAAATTTAAGGTCCCCACCAGCACCAGGATTTCATAATTTGGGATACTCTAAAAGAGTTTACCCCTTATTAAAATAAGTCAATAAGGATAGACTTGTTCCACATTAAAATGGGAACAAAAATCAAGTAATTGATTTGGACAAAACCAAAATGGGCATCCATGACCCCAGAGCTCAGCCTCATGTCAACTCTATTCTAGCACACAGCCATACTCTTTTTTTAAAAAGGGAATGTGGCCTTGACATTCCATAGACTGCTCAATGCACACTTGCTCATAGAACCCAGTAGAGACACAGCCATCCTGTTAGCTTAGCAGACCACTGGGCTCCCACCAATATCTAACAGAAGCCAGAGGTGCTGAAACTGGCCTTCATATTAAGGACAGGCTGGTGCATCCAAGAAGCAACTGTGCCCCTATTTGAAAACTGAAGGCAGGCACAGTGTCCAGTGGGTAGGAGTTGAATGTTTCCTTTAGTTACAAATGGAACTCCCTAGAAGGGTATTAGTAGGCTTGGAAGAATGGGTTTGTAGGAGAGGACAACTTACAATGAGCAAAGCTTTTGACAATGTTAAGCTTTGACCTTTCTATTCCATGCTAGCTTAGAACACAGAGGCTCACAGACGGGGTCCAGAGAAACAGGGATTAGCTTTGGATCTGCAGGATTTCTTCTGTGCCCGTCCCAACTGTGGTCAGGCCCATCAATTTACAACAGCATAATTTCATGGCAAGACATTCACCATATACTACTGAGCTGTGAGAGGGGTGATATCTATGTGTAGATAGTGAGAAGGAGCAGAGGGCTGATATGGTCATTGAAGGAAAGTTATACAGCATATATTAATAGTATTTACATGTGGTTTCCGCTTCTGTCTCCTGCACCTCATATCACTGTGAATCACAGGGGCTAAGTCACATCAGATCTGTTGGCTCTCCCTCCCACTGTAAAGGGAGGAACCCGGGGTGGGGTGTTCTGGAGTTTGACCTGGACATACAGCAGCGGAGCCAGGCACTAGCCAAGGCTCTCATGGGTAAAGCCAAAGTGGAGGCAATTTCAGGAGAGAATATTCCATGAGTCCTGACATAGATATTTGAATGATAACTTCCAGTTTGGGTAAGACAAGACAGTAGTGAGCAATGCCTCCTCTATGGGTTTGGGGGATGGGATGGGCACTAAAGAAAAAGAGTGTTTCCTTCCTCTCCAGAACACCCTGCTCCATCCTGAGCCACTGCAGCCTCCTGGAGTGGGTGGGGACGAGAGCACATGGCACCCACTGGACACTGTGTCTGCCCTTCAGACTCATCCATGTCACTCTGCAGCTGAGAAAATTCTTAAACTCTTCCAGTGTCCTCACCTACAAAATGGGACAACCAGACCCATCCTATTGTGTCACTGTGTCTTGGCAAGAATTAGATGATGTCATGCAATTAAAGTACCCAGTAGCAAGCCTAGCACATTATAAATATCCAAGAACCTCGGTCTTAGTTTCCTCCCCTAGAATGGCAGCTCTCCCACCCAGCTCACTGCACCACGGGAAATGACAGAAGGGCATCGGCCCTGTGGATGCTGAAATCTTGCCATGGCTGTGTAGGGGAGCTCTGCCATATTCTCAGCATTCCTAGATGTATATACACATCAGGAGTTGAATCCATGCTCCTTCTTGCCTACAGATGGTTTTAGTTCCCAACTGGAACCAACTGGAAAGCTAAGCCACAGTAAGGCGACAGAGGGAATACAGGGCATCCCATCAAAACAGGCATTTCAAAATGTCCCTGTTGTTTGGGCTGGGACTACAACATTAAGAGTGTCAAGGAAGGGTACTTTTAAATTATCAGTATAGCCCTGGGGACTGTGGGCAGGGCCAGGGAGGTGGTGGAGAGAAAGCGAGAGAGAGAGAATAGAGATACTTAGAGACTTTAAATTTGAGTAGGAGTGTCCCCTTCATTCCCATGCTGACTTAAGCCATCAAGCCTGCAGCCTGGCCAGACCAGTGAGGAGCAAAGACAGTAGGAAACCAGAAGGCCACTCAGGATGCAGGTGCCTTACTGGTGCAATGAAATAAACGGATTCACCCTTTTGCTAAATGTCAAGTTAATATTTCTCTTGGCACCAGCTGCACCGCTCTCCTCCTTCCACACCACAGTGAGCCCAGGCTCCTGCAAGCCTGTCCTTCAGCAGCCGCCCAGGCTCAGTCCTGCGAGCTGAGGAGAGAGGTGTGGCTGGCACGGGAAATGCAAACATGACCAGTCCAACCACAGAGGGCAAGCAGCTTTTGTGGAGAGCAATATCCCCAATATGCTTTTGGGGTGGGGAGCTCTTGGGGTTGCAGCTTGCACAGCGGAACAAGTCAAGGATGGCACTAATGAAGGTCCTCCAGTGTCTGCTTACAGGCTGAGGACATGCAGGCAAGGAGAGGGAGCGACCTTCAAGACCAGTTTCCAGCTGGCTCCAAATGTTCTACTCATGGTGCCCTGAGGCCCCATCCTCTCCTCCCACCACGGACGGAGTCCCTGTCCACTCTGACCCCTCATGGATGCAGCTTTCTGCCTTATCTCTGCTTTGGCACTGAGGCTGCCTTTGCTGGGACTGTGTAGCACTTCCCTGCCCTGCCCTGACAGGTCTCCCTGTCACCAAGCCATTGTCCACAATATCAGCAGTGTCTCCCCAAATGGATCCTTTGACCAGGGCACTCCCTAACTCAGAATCCTACCAAATGTAAAGCTGAACCCTTAGCGAGCCACTGAGGAATGAATGTGACGGCATTGCTCTGAGCTGACACACTCCCTTCAGTTCGACCTTTGCCTAGCCTGTATCATCCAGGATGGCAGCTGGCCATCTGCTCTGGGGTCTTCTCCCCCATTCCTCAATGCAGGAACCATGCCTTTCACCTCTGCGTGCCCAGGGCCCTCATGGGGTCTGGAACAGGAAACATGCTCAGTAGCAATTGAAACATCCTTTGCTCATGACTCAGACCTTTCTACTCATTGTTCTCAAGACCAATGTCAGCCTTTCTCACTCCAAAACTCCTTCTGGTAGGCCCTCACTGTCTGGACTGTCTTCTTCATCCTGTCTAATTTGCTGTACTAATAATCACTCGCCACAGCTTAGTTCAAGTTCCCCCACAAGTCTCACCTTCTCCATGAGGCCTCTATGCGGCTCATCTTCCTAAGCTTCTAATTCACTGCACGCACGCACGCACACACACACACACACACACACACACACAAACACACCTCACCATGTGGAGCTCTATAAAGAAGCCTTCAGAATAGTTACTGATCACCTCTGAACCTAATCTGTAAGCACTGTTAATAGCAGGTTGGCTGCAAATTCTAAATTAGGACATAATGTAAATAAAGCTTCTTGTGCAGAGCCTGGCACATAGTAAGTGCTCAGAATAGGATTGTCTGATGATGAGAAAGAGGATGGTGTGGTGATGGTGATGGTGACGGTGATGACCATATCTCTTTATTTCATATCTCATCCCCTTATTATCAGTCCCTCGTCTGAGGGGAAGGACCACCACCTACCATGGTCTTGACAAACTTTGAAGTGTCTTATTGCCCAGGGCTTCGCCTCTGGTGGGAGCTTTATGGATCATATTAATAATGTTGATAATATTTTCATGTTGTTAATATTAATCACATTTGCATGGAAAGAGCATTGGATTTGGAGTCAAATACTGTCTTTTAGTCCTGCTTTCTCACTCTGGACCTCAACTTTCCTAGCTGTAAATAACTTTTCTAGAATATCTGAGGTCCCATGGAGTGATGATAATTACATGGTTATCAGTGAGACGAGTCCACACCAAAGTGAGCTTTCACTCCATCCATGGGGCCATCCCTACCCAGCATGCCTCATCATACCAATGCGAGCATAGTAGTGGGGAGATGGCAGAAACTGGGATTCCTGTCAGCCAGCCAACTGCATTCCTGTCAGCCATGCAAACGTTTCCAGCAGGATCATGGTTGACACCCCCTCTCCCAGCTGCACATTAGCAGCAGATGTTGTGGGAAAATGATGGAGACTGGAGGTGCTTATTAGCCCTTCTGCATGCACACCCGTTTTCGCTTCTAGTCCCACGCTTTATGACTCCTAGGACAACTTCACCTGCCATCCATGGCTTCTACAGTATCACTACCCTCTCTTCTGGACAAGCTCAGATCCTAAGCAGAACAGGGCACTGAGCATCAATCCTAGCACCTGCTATACCTTCCTATAAAGAGAAACCAGACTTCACTGTAAGGTAAGACTGTCTACGACAGAGAAAAGTGCTATCTCGGAAAGAGCACAGCCCACTGCAAAAAGATTTTGAGACAGACAAACCCGCCTTCTCTACTGTGTGCTCTGAGGCAAGTCACTTAAACGCTTTTTTGCTACAAAATGGAGATTCTCATCTGGACACACCCCAGCAGATAGGCATCGTGTCTAATGACTTTCATGAAGCACACATACCAACAGGTGCTCTGATGAGGTTGGCCCTGCCCCTTCTCCCCTGAGGACCTTGTGGGAAGGTGCACAGGCTGACCTCATGGTAAAGTGGGACTGCTCTACTGCTTATGACCCAGCTGGGTTATTTGCACAACTGTGTCTTGTTTTCTTCATCTATAAAACTAGCCATATCCCTAGGACTGTTGTGAGGATTAAGTAAAATACTACATGCAAAGCTTTCAGGATAGTGCTTGCCTCACAGTAAGTACTCAGTAGATAGGTATTTTCATCACTTGTGTCATCATCATCATCATCATTTAATGATGTTGAAGAAAAGCTAAATGTTTGTCTTTTTTTTTCATCTTTGGCACCAACCACACTGAAGGGCCAAAATCTCAGGCAGGCAGGTTGTAACGTAGGTCAAAAGGTCAGTCAAGTCCCAGCAAGGCAAAAAGGGACCATTACCCATTCTGCAGAAGATTATCCTTGGAAAATGTTTGAATGTTTATTTGTTTTGTTTTGGTTTTGGTTTGTTTTTATTGTTGTATTTAGTCTACTTGAGTAGAGTGTTGTGACATCATAGCTCACAGCAAACTCAAGCAATCCTCTTGCCTCGGTCTCCCAAGTAGCTGGTACTACAGGCACCTGCCATGATGCCCAGCTAGTTTTTTTCTATTTTCAGTAAAGAGAGAGTCTCACTTTGCTCAAGCTGGTCTCAAACTCCTGAGCTTAAGCAATCCACCCACTTGGCCTCCCAGAGTGCTAAGATTACAGGCATGAGCCACCATACTTGACCCTTGGAAAATGTTTAAGCATCATCCACTGGATATTACAAGGTATGTTCTCAGACAATGGTAGTATGTCATCCTATAAGAATTAGAACAATATCCCAAGGAAGATAAAGTAAGTCAAGAACACGTGGCAGCTTAACTCAAATATTAGTCAACGCAAATGTCTCGGCCACTGTCCGTGGTCCTGAAGAGACAAGTGGACAAAGGCTAATGGGAAGTCATGACTTTGTTTTTCTCTTTTGCCATCAGATGAAGACCTTTATTAATGAAAATGATATTAACAAAAGGTAACGGAATAAAACACATATGGGAGGTCGTGACTTCTGAGAGATTTCCAAGGAGGAAAAAGATTCTTTAATATCATGTTCAAACAAACAAAATTACAGAGAATAAATATGTTTTTCTCAGTAATTAGGTTTCTCTGCCTCTTGTGTCCCTGCTTCTATACTTATGAAGCAAAGAAAAAAACACACAATGCATGCTCGAGATAACACAAATCTCTAGGAAGCACTGGCTCCTGCTATAGTCTAAATGTTTGTGTCTCTCTAAATCCATGTTGAAGATTTAACATCCGATTTGATGACATTGGGAGGTGAAGCCTTTGGGAAGTGATTAGGTCATGAGGGGGAGACCCCAGAGAGCTCTCCTGCCCCTTCCAGCATGTGAGGACACAGTGAGAAAATGGCCGTCTATGAACCAGAAAACAGACCTTCCCCAGACACAGAATCTGCAACACCATGATCTTAGACTTCCCAGTCTCCAGAACTGTGAAAAACGTTTTTAATGTAATTCACCCCTTATATGGCATCCCAAAGAGACTAAGACAGCTCCCCTCTGTTGGTCTGGATAAATAAGAAATTGAACAACTTAGATCTCCTATCCCAAAAGGAGTTAATTCTTCTGTTCCCTAATTTACTGCAAGCAAAGAGGTGGCAGAGAATATTGATTAAGAGTGAGGCTCTGGGATTTCAAGCCTGACTTCATCACTAATCAGGATACAACCTTGGGCAAGTTCCTTCACCTCTTTGTGACTCAGTTCATTCACCTACAAAAATTACCATAAACAGTGCTCAGTTTATAAGTTTTTTTAAAAATTAAATAAGATAATGTATCTGACAGTTTAGAAAATGCCTGACACATCATAAGAACCTAGTAGGGACAAATATTATTATTAATATAACTGCTATTGTTGTTATTGTTCTGAATCAGGCTTAACCACATCTTGGTTTGCACAGATGCCCTTTCTTTTCTCTGTTCCTGATATCTACCCTCCGCCATCTCCCTCCTGAGCAAACTGTGGACAGATAAAGTGAGGCTTGGGGTAAGTTTGTTTACTTATCCACCAACTGAGTTCAACACAAAGAGAACTCAAAAAATTCTTAAAATGGGAGTCAGTAAAAACATAAGGGCCACAATTGCTCTAAAAGCCGTGGAGAGTTGTATGCCCTCAGGCCACATCGCAAAAGAGCTGCTCTCCATCCCTTTTCCCAGCCAGGCTTGGGGCCACCCCCTCGTGCTTCCACATCAGTCCATCAGCTTTCAGAGAAGCCCAACTGGCTCACAGGGTTCACATAAACTGTGCAAATCACCAAAGCCAAGACCTTGATTGCTTCGCACCTTGGAAGAATGTTCAATGTTAGCTCAATGTTCCCAGCCCATGACCTAAAACTTCCAGGAGTCAGGATTGAAGACAAATACTGATAATGATTCCACCTTGTCCTGAACTCACAATGCTTTCCTAATCACTGCCATTACCATGGATGTTTCAATCTCCTCAGCATCCCTCCAAAGCAGCCAGTTAGTATCCTCCCCACTATGCAGAAAGGTAGCTGAGGCTCAGAGTTTTATAAGACTTGCTTAAAGTCACGCAGCTACGACTAAACGGCAAAATTGGGATATCCTGGGATGTCTCTTCAGGCAGCAAGATTTAGTGGGAAAAGCAGGCAGGAAGAAGTCTACTTAAATCCCACTGTTTACTATCTACATGACTTTGGGAAAGTGAGTTAACCTATAAGGAGTGGGTTTTCCTATCCGTGAAATACAAATAGTGTTTTCCATTAGGGATGATGGATGGTGAACCATAAGGTGGGTAAAGAACTAAGCCTATTCTTTGGCACAGAAATGGGGCTAAGTAGAAGGATGCTGTTGCCACGATTGCTACTGTTGGGCCAGACACATCCCCTTTCCGATGTATGAAGCCACATGGAATTTAGACTAGGGGAGGCAGTAACATACACTGGCTTCAATCAAAATCCACCGTCTTACTCTCTCCTGCCCCATGCTATGTACCTGCCAGCTACATGCCTGAGCTGCAGAGAGCTCAGAGGGCTGTGGCTTGTCTGGAGAACTTACAAATCCCACACTGGCCTAGCTCACCCGCCCGGCACACTTTCAGGGCTCTAACACTGATTGGCAGCAGCTCTGTCTATGAGGAGTATAGTATTTAACCATGAGCAATAATTTGTTCACCCTTATTTTTAGTCTATACAAAAGTGCTTCACAATATATGGCATTACGGCAACAATGGGTAGATGAAACACACAAACGTATAAACAATACATCCATTTCCATAAACAAACAACCATTCCTGTTTTGACTAGGAAGAACCAGTCAGGGTGAAATGGGGCTGAAGAAGGGGCAGCAAATGGCATTTCATAATTATCAATATTCAAATGCCACTCATATCTTCATTTTTATTCAATAAATATGGTAATGATCAAGAAAACAGATAACCCATCTCTGCTCCCAAATTACCCTAGGGAGCACTGCAAAGCCTTCAAGAGATAAATCCTGGATTATCTGCTTGTTTGGCTTATCCATGCTGCTACTTCCTTTCACGTGGTAGATAATCAAGAGATGTCCGTAATTAATAACATGGAGCCACGCACATAGACGGGATCTAATCAAGTCAACAAACACTGACAGCACCAGGCAGCCTTTTCATGCACCCCGGGAATGTGAGGAGGATCCAGATGCAATCCCTGCAGTCAAGGATGCCACGCCTAGGTTGGAGGCAGGGCCACTCAATTACGAATAGCATGAAGGTGGGCCAAGTTGTTGGGGCTGGAGCACAGAGGAAGAGCATGTTTCTTGAATCTGGGGCTCAAAGCTGAGACCTATAGGTTGCTCATGAGTTGTCCAGGGGAGGAAAGGGGGGAAATGAGAAGTTGTTCTTAGTCTAGGAAATATCTGGGCAAAAACCCATTTTTAACAGGGCTCAGGGACCTGAGTGCAGCAACTCAAGCCATAAACCATAAATGCAGCAACTCCAGGCTCCACCCCAACATTAGTCTCTGCTTGGTTAAGAGATGAAGCACTGCCAGCTGCTGCCACCTTCTGCCAGCCATGCTGGTTCCAGGCGAGCTGTTCGGCCCAGAGGTCCTTGATGATTTGGTATCCCCTACAGACTCAGCCCAGAAACCCACCTCCCCACCTGCTGCTGACCTCCCCCTCCCTGCCTGGGTAGCAGAATGGACAGCCCTACCATCTGCTTCCCTCCCCAGAACCCCAGGCAAGGGAAAAGGAGGATTTGCAGGATCATCAGGTAGAGCCAGGAGAGTTGTGCAGTGGTAGGGAACTAGGGGCCCACTTGAACACTCCCCTGGATGGCAGCAAGGAGGCCAGAGGAGGGCAGGTTCAGGATTCAAAGGACAGAAATGGAAACCACAGAGGTACAGAGCGCTCAGAAAAAAGCCTCTTTCCACTTACAAAATGCAAACTAATACAAAGAGATATCGGACTCACTGAGCAATAAGCCTGTGTGTTAACTTCTTTAAAAAAAACTTTTCTAGTTCCAAAAGTGAAACAAACAAACAGTATGTTCTTTTCCCCTTTATGGAGCCCCTGACACAGAGAACACACACTCATCAGCTGTGAGTGAAACTGACACACATTTCTGGTCTGCTTCCTGCCTGGAGTCCCAAAACTGGCCTCCTCTGGTCAACAATGGTCTCGGTTCTGCCAGCCGGTTCCAGAAGGTGACACAGCAATGGTATAAATTGTGTGGGGCAGAATATGAGTAAGCCCTGTACCTGGGGCTGCTCTGGCCCAGAGCCTACTGGCTTCTCGTCTCTTCTTGGACTCAACAAGTAAGATATACCTTGTATCAAGATCAGCCCTCCAAATAACCCACAGTCCTCTCAAAAGACATCACTACCAAACTAGTCACATCCTTGTAATCCAAATATAACATTTGCACCTAAATTCGAACTACCACACTGCAATGAAATTGTAGCATTTTTAGACTTTAACTTGTTTTGGACTCAAAATAATAACCAGAGCTTTGCAGCACTTGCTGGTGGAACCCAGGCACTTGAGAGGTATCTCCCCTGGCAACAGCTACAGTTCCTTCTGCCTGCACTAGAGACTATTTCAGAGGAGACACACTTCTGTTGCCTTAGAATGCTGAGGAGTGATTCTGTAGCTGCTGAAGTGTTGCCTAATTGAGGATCTACTTTGAAGAGGATGTGAGTGTGATGGGTAATTGGCGTATTTTCAGGCTTCCGAGGCTAAGCCCTGAGCTCCTTGGGAGGTGAAACCCACTCCTTTGTCTCACTCTGGCCTAAAGCACATAATAGGATTCAAATGCATGCATTTATTAAATGAACAAATGAATAAAAGAAATACACTAGGTGAATTGCTGCAACAATAACATCAAGCAAACCCCAAGAAATTTGCTCACCTTCTTCAGACCTCCTATCAATTATTACCTGCTCGGTGACTCCTGTATAAAAGATTCATGTGCCACCTTCCTCCCTCCACCCACACCTTTTTGTCTGCCTTATTTTATTTTTCTCCAGGTTTCTTCTTATATGTAGTGCCTTCTGACATGTAAGCATTTTACTTAGAAACGTTGATTGTCACATACTGTTTTGGGTCCATCGGGCATGGATTTTTGTCTCATTTGTTCATGGGTCTATCCCTACCACCTAGCCCCGAGCCAGAATTCACTAAATATTTTAGAAGAATTTTCATCATAAGTCTATCTAAAAATTGTTCCATCTCTAAACAGAAATGATGGATGATGTTTCTGTACCAAGCATCTTTACATATGTAAACTAACTAAAAATTAAGATGCATTTGAGGACCCTTATTTTAAAAAATATCATCATTCTATCTTGCATCATTATACAAATCTTTTTAATGTGGCCCGAATACAGCATTTGAGCTTTATTACATTATCACCATCATTGTCATCAACACAGCTATCACCCCCATCACCATCATCATCCACAGTGACAGAAGACATTTGCCAGCTATCTGCTGAGTACAATGCACTTTGAAAATAGGGGTTTGAGGGACAGAACATGAAAGGGATGCTGAGGTCCCTGTCCTCAAACTGTCTACCTCACAGCAGCATGGAGACATACTTACATTGAAACACAGGCTGACACAGTGTATGGCGCACCTCTTGGGGGCGGGACACAATTATAAGAGGGACTTTATCTAACAAATGCAATCAGTGTAACCTAATTCTCTGTACCCTCAATGAATCCCAAACTATTAAAAAAAAAATGAAACATATGCTGAGTGTGGAACAAGAGATTAAACCAGTGCTACCTGATAGAAATAGAATAATGAGAGCTACAGGGGTAGTTTAAATTTTTCTCGTTGCCACATTAGAAAGTAAAAAGAAAGAGGTAAAGTTAGTTTTAACAATATTTTGCATAACCCCATAGTTCCAAAATATAGAAGGCCCTCCATAGTTGACCACCTCCTTAAACTGACCTAATTTTCAGAGACCAGACATGCACCACATGTACGTATCAGTAGAGCAGGCCTCCTTCCTTATGTTGACCACCTCCATTCGTTGACCAGTTTATTACAGTCCCTTGGGTGGTCAACTTACAGAGGTCTCTTGTATTGTCATTTCAACATGTAGTTAATAATTTACTAATGGTATTATGAAGTGTACTCATTTTTGTGCTTAGATCTGGAATATGTATGACACAGCTCATCTCAGTTCAGACTAGCCATATTTCAAGTGTCTCACAGCTAGATGTGGCAAGTGGCCACATGCTAAACCATACTGAACAGGTCAGGGTTAGCCTAAAGGGTTTGCAGAGTACTGGGAGGGAAATACTACAGTTGGCAGAGGGATCTGGGGGAGGCCCCATGAGAGAAGCCTCTCCCCCCTCCTTCCTTCCTCCTCTTCTTCTCCATCTTCTCCCTCTTGCTGCCCCCATCCCTGTGAAGCAATGGTTGCATGGCTGCAGGGATACATAGGTGTCTTAAGATCAAAACGAAGGGAGTGCCTGGGCCCACTTGCTAAGAGTCTTTTCTCCACTCCACCACTTCCCTTCTTTCTCTTAGGCATAGTCAGAAAAGGTGAAATCCCATTCCAGGGCTAACGAGAGATCTGGGTCCTTGCCTATAAGCACTAAAATAAGATTTCTCTGATCATAAAAGAAAAGCGTATTCAGGCTTTAGGCAGCCCCAGGGACTTAGGGTTGTTCTCCATCCTTGCATGCATCAGACTCACCTAGAAAGTAAAGATGCCACAAGCATATGCCCCTCTGATTCAATTGGTATAGAGAGAGGCCTGGGGATTTAGGCACCTTTTAAAGGCTCCTAGATGCTTCCAATGTGTATCTAGGCCTGGGAACTTCTGGGCTGGAGTGTAAAAATTGCAGAGTGCAGGAGAGGAAAGAACAGCCATTAAGCTCTGATGCCGTGAACCACAGTGCCCAGCATCACGTTTTATGTATGCTTTCTCACTGGATCCACACTAACCTCCCTTGAGATAAGGACCGCTAATACCATTTTACAGGTGAGAAAACCAAGGCTCAGAGAAGTTAAGTAACTCTTCCAGGGTCACACAGTTAGGAAATGGCAAAGCAAGAAATTCAAGCCAGGTCAGGTCTGACTCCAAGACCCATGCTCCTCCGTTCCTGTCACCCTTACCCTTCTTCGTTATCAACTTTGCACCCCGTCTTAGTTCATGGTGAGATACCGGGATGGGAATGAGAAGGTAAAGATAACCAGGCTGAAAGGGTGCAGGGGGGAATTGGAGGAAAAGTAGTATTGGATACAGCCATTCTTCCACAGATGACCAGCATCTGCTAGGAGAACTTTACTCCTAGGACTAAAGAGGTTGAACAGTGAAAGAGCACATGGTCAGGGAGGATACCGACATTGAGTACTAAACTCCTCTGACATCCTGATAATGATGGTGTGATAAGAAAAAGCGATCCAGAAAAAAAAAAAAAAAAGCCATTCCCTAGCTGCCAGGTAAGCTCATCAGTGGATGAGCCTCATCCATTGGATAGCTGGGAAGACAATGAGAGAACAGGAAACAAAGAACAAAAGACCTATACACAAAGACATGCTCTTTTTCTTAGATTTCTTACCTTTATCTCCAAGCAGTGAAAAATCAACTCAGTACTTTAGAAAGGAAATGATGAGGAAAGCACAGAAAGAAAGACAGAAAATCTGGCAGTGCTGGAAGAGAAATCAGTCTTGCCTGACAGTATTTAAATTGAATGTCTGTGAACATGGTTCATAATTTTTAGTGAAAGTAGAAGCTATTAAAAAGTCGATGCACAAGATTAAAATTTAGAATGCTATCTTAATAATACCCAATTCAACTCAATTTCAAATGGCTGTCATTTTTAAGCTCCATCAATTTGAGAACACTTGATTGATGGTATTGGGAGCTGAGTGATGGGAAGCTTGAACTTGGCAACTCCAGCTCAGCTGATACAGGCAGAGGATGAACACTCATCCTCAAGGAACTAAGCAGACCAGGCTGATGGCCCAACTCTGAGACTCTGTTTTCCCACCTGTTAAATGGGACTAACCATATCTGCTCTACTTAAAGGAATAAGTAGGATAAAGGATGAATGAACCATTGTCAAAAGCAAAGAACTAGAAAAGTGAATAATGCACCTGCTATGTGTAGAGCCTGCACTAGATCACAGCCATCATTTTGGGAAGTCAACAAGTAGTTGTACCGATCGGTGCTAGGATAGGGGCATGCTCCTGATATCCAGAACTCAGAGGCAAGTCACCTGTCAGCTTCACTAGATCTACCACACCGACACACTAAGATTTTGCTCTGTATACTAGCACTGTCCCTAGTATACGTAGTATACAGAGCAAACTCAATAAGTATTTGTAGTTCTATCATTCAATATATTCCTTGCCCTTAAGAGTTTTGACTTTAGTTGTGGCAATAAATAAGTATTTACCAAATAGCATAATGTGAGTACTAATGGAGAGATAGTGATAAGCAGAGAGAAAAAATATTTCAGCTTGATATTGAAAAATAAATGTAATATCTTTATCATTTATTATCCTCATTGTGGCCTTAGTGCTGTTGACAAATATTTCCTGCTGTCTGTTCACATCCTGGACACATGGCAGGATTGCATTTCCCTTCAAGCTCCCTTTGAAGTTAGGTTAAGCCATGGGACCTACATTGACCAATAAAGTGTTAATGGAAGTGGCATGTGTCCCACCTGTGCACTAGTCCCCAAGTTCTTTTCCTCTGAAGTGATAGTGGAGGCACATGTTAAAACAAAGACCCTAAAAAAAGAAAATGTAGACTCCAGAAACTTGGCTTTCAGTAGAGCCTAAGAAGAGCATGAAGCATGAGTGAAAGATATACCTCTGCTGTAGTAACCTACTAGATTCAGGAGCTGTTTGTTACTGCAGCCCACCCTTACTGATACTTCTGCATCAGTAAGAGTGCCAGCCGGTATCTGTAAGGGAAAGGGAGAATGAGCCAAAAGGGTCTTGGGAATGAAAAGGAAACAGATTCTAGCCTCTCTCGGGTCACAGGCTCAGCTACTTTCTTTTGCAGATTTCCTCCACTGGGTTTACTCTGAAAAGACCTCTCAATTTTCAGAAGCCCCTAAATTAGGAACCCCAGATTTCCTGCCTTTTAGATCCCAATCTCCTGCTCCAAACTGTAAAGAAATGTCTTTGTGCCTTGTAGAAATGGTGCTAAATACACTCAGGTTGGATCTGTGGCTCATCACCACATTAACACCAGAGCTTGTGGAATCAACAAGCCTATCTGAGGTTTCTCCTCTTTGCCCATGTAGCTCTGTCTCTCAGTTCTACAGTAAGAGTCCTGCCCTTCAGCAGGGTCCCCTATAGGCCCTAAACCTTTGCCCCTGCTGTCCCCATTTCACCTCTGTGCCTTTCCTCTCCTGTGCAACACAGCTCTGTGGAAGGGCCACATCCCAGTGAAAGGGCCACATCCCAGTGGAAGGGCCACTGAGGGCACCAGCCCATCCGTTCCTCATACCATTAGCTCTGAACCCATCTGACCCTTGACTAGACCCTCTCGTGGGAATGAGTGTTAGCTCATTCATCTGGGCAAGCTGGATCTCTTTAAAGGAGAAGGAGCCTCCAAATCCAGATAATCTCTTCTATAAAATGGGGTCTTCACTCTGACTACTTACAGCTACAGGAGCATCAAGTGACTTAATGTATCTAAAGCACCTGCCTTGGTGCCAGGCACGTAATAAGTACT
Organism: Otolemur garnettii; assembly: GCF_000181295.1. Classification (NCBI taxonomy): domain Eukaryota; kingdom Metazoa; phylum Chordata; class Mammalia; order Primates; family Galagidae; genus Otolemur; species Otolemur garnettii. The sequence goes on along the minus strand of NW_003852403.1, from coordinate 8,416,224 downwards.
CAAGAAATGTGAGACTCTTCCTGATGTCCTTTCTCTACCCCTAAAATGGGGCTTTGTCTTAGAGGGTGTCTAATGCGCATAATCTCAGTGGGAGCAGTATCTCTCCCATAGCAGCAAGCATCAGTATTTGGGGAGTGAAAAACATCTTACTCCCTTTATGTATAAGCACAGATACACATGTGGTACATATTCAGATATATGAGGTATCTGTGGTATTAAAATCTTACAGAGAGAAGAGAATGATAAGGAAAAAAAAATGTTTTAAAAGGCTCTGTGAGTGGTTGATAATGAAAAAACTGAGAAACACTGCCCAGTGACACTGCTAATCAAAATACATACAGACTCTTTCATGCCCATCTCTGAGGAATTTCTTATCACCCATCTCTTACATTTCCTCTCTTGTGTCTCTTCCAAATCAATCATAGGATTTTTGAAAATTGTGTCAAATCCGAATTCCTTTCTCCACCACCCCATACAGGGCCTCTCTATTCCTGCACTGATCTAATCTGCCTCTGCTGGGATGTGAGCCAAGCAATTGGCTGCGAGGAAAGCAGGTACTGGAGTGCCAGGAGGCTCCAGCCTTGGTTTTCCAGACATGGCAGATCTGACTGGGTTCATATGCAGCGCCAGGAATGCCAAGGTGGGAAAGAACTGAGCACGCCTGTCTCCCCCTTCCCAGCTCCTCACCACCCAGCTTGACTCAGAGTGCTGCCTCCTTAAATGAAGGACATGCCCACAACTTCCAAGAGAACTAAATGCTCCCCTCCTCCAGGGGAGGGTTGCTGGTGGGTGTGGGCTTAGGCTGGCTTGTTGAAAGATGGCAGACCCTGCAGTTTGGTTCACCTAAAGTGGATTCTCAGTCTGCCTTTCCCAGAGGCTGGAAAGCTGAGTAACCACCTGCCAGCCTCCCTTGCAGCTATGGAAGGTCACACCACATCTTCTGCAGGATAGGAAGTCTGATAAAAAGCTGGAGTAAACAGCTTCACCTAAGGTTGTCCTTCTCCTTTTCTTTCTACCTTGAAATAGACCCAAAATTTGAAGCTGCCCATCTGTCTTACAACCATGTGGGGAAAGCCAAGAGAATCTTGACAGCCTATGGCACTAACCTTGACACCACATAGCAGCTGCTCTCGCGCCAGCAACCGCCTACATCTACACTTCTTGTTGTGAGGGAAAAAATGCTTTTCTCTCTGTTTCTCGCAGCCCAGAGCATCCTATTGACACTCAAGTCAAGAATGCGAGGCATAATACTTGTCTATCTGCCTTCCCTGAAGTGTCTCTAACAAACACAAAACTATTACAAAAGAGAGTGCTTTATGCCTCTCAACAACCAGGCTGGGAGGAGACTCGGAGATGCTCTGCCATAGTTCAGCTCCCAGGGTCACCGCCCCTCTGCAGGGGGCTGAGTACACGGGCTTTGCAGTCAAGTGGACCTGCCTCTCCCGACTCCTCCTACACATCTTTTATGTGTGACCTGAGATAATATGCTTCACCTTTCTGAGTGTCCATTGTTTTTACTATAAAATGAAGTTGGCAGCAGTACTTACTACACAGAATGGTTGCAAAGGTTCGATGAGATAGAGTGCTCACCTCAGTGCCTGGCACAGATTCTGTTCTCAATACTCGGTGGATATCATGAGGTCTTCATACTTTTCCTTTGTTGGTTCATGTTCACTTTTCCTTTGTTCCTTGTTTCCTTTGTTGGTTCATGTTTACTTTTCTTTTGTTGGTCCTGTCCTGTGAGCATGTCTGTCTCGTTCCCTAAATCCTTTTCCAAGGGTTTGCTCTGTTCCTCCTCATTCTCTCTAGCTCTTTCCTTCACCCTTTCTCTGCTTTTCCATCTCTCTGCATGTTTTCTCCCTCTTCCCTCATTCTCCCTCATTTTCACAGTGAAGAGACATAGCAATTTGCCCAGTTTGCCCTGTTTCTGAAGACCATGGCACCTGCAGGTGTACCAGGCAGGCCCAAGGTCCTATAGAAACATGAGCTCTTATAAGGCTGAGACTATGGGTGCAGGGAGGCAAGTAGGGTCCATCAACTTTGCCCCCAACCCTCAAAAAATGCCACAGTGGGCTCCATTGAGAGTAGAGCTTCCCAGATATGTCCTATGACCCAGAAGGGCAGAGAAAGTCCCAGAGGTTGTGTCCTGCTCAGTCTGTGAATTTCAGATCAGATAAAAATGCCAGTGCTTTCTGGAACCTCACTTTCCCTTCACTCCACACAGGAGTTCTCCCCTGCAAGCCAACATTGACATTGGGAATTAACTGGGGGACAGGAAACGTGTCAACTTTAAATATGAAACAGCAAATGATGCCAAGGAAATGGTTGATTTTTCAGAAGAGGTGCTGAGGGAATCCTGTCCTCTCCCAGGTCAAGAGAAAGCCCTTCCCAGGCTCTCAGTCACAGCTCTTTGGATGTGAGTCCCCCAGACCCCCTCATGTTCTAAGCACCTGTGATGGGGAGAAGGAAGGGCATGGTGGCTTCCAGCTGGGAAAAACTGCTGAGGCTGGGGGCTTGTTATTGGAGAGGGGTGGCTTAGTGAGAGGGGACCTGCTGCCCCACACCAGGAATCATGTCCCTTTCATGGCTATATTTATCAGCTGAGCCTAACAGCTTTGGAAGGAACTGAAGGATCCACCACTGGCTCCATTCCTGCCTCCCTTTTTGGCCTGGCCTGAGATTCCTTAGCAGAAGTTGAAATCCAATATAGTCAGGAATCATTCCTTAGATCCATGCACATAATCCTAATCTACCATGGAAAGACCCCTCTCTATGACTCCACAGTTCCCCAGCTTGCCCTTGGGTGAGGAAAGCCACTCACCAACCATAACAGACTACAGCAACGGTCACTGAGCGCCGGCTCCGTGCTGACACTGTTCTCAGTGCCGCCTTTGTGCTAAGCCACTGAAATCCTCACAGCTGCACATAACAGCCCATGGGGGTTAAGTGATATGCCCAAGGCCACATGGTCTCTAAATGGCCCTTTCATAACAACAACAATAAGAATAGCAACAGCCAAGATATTATTAAAGAAGTTTTAATTAAAAAAGCACGTGTAGGCTCGGCGCCTGTGGCTCAAGCGGCTAAGGCGCCAGCCACATACACCCAAGGTGGCGGGTTCGAATCTAGCTCGGGCCCGCCAAACAACAATGATGGCTGCAACCAAAAATGGCCAGGCGTTGTGGCAGGCGCCTGTGGTCCCAGCGACTTGGGAGGCTGAGGCAGGAGACTCGCTTGAGCCCAGGAGTTGGAGGTTGCTGTGAGCGTGATGCCATGGCACTCTACACAGGGGGATAGCTTGAGGCTCTGTCTCAAAAAAAAAAAAAGGACGTGTGGCTTTTACTATATATGCCAGGCACACATGAGCACTTTGCATGCGTTAGCTTGTTTACTCTCCCTTCGACCCTGTGCTAACCATTATTAGTGCATCCCTTTCACAGAGAGAAGTGGAAACCAAACAGTAATTTTTTCAAGGTCTTAGTGAGGTGGGAATTCAGGGATCTGTTTGCTGCAGTGAGCCAAGAGCTTACAGGTAAGCTGAGTCCCTCATCCCCAGCCAGCTCCCTGTGAGTCCCAGGGGCAATCATCCCTTGAAGAATCAGCTCAGGGCCACCTCCAGGCTTGGACACACAGGCTACTGAGGACTGGCCGCCCTCGCATGATTTCTCCTTGGTCTTATAAAACACGAAAGGTGCTATTATCAGAAGCCAAGGCTGCTTGCAAACTACAGAGGTGACACGAGGTAAATTCATTTCCTTCCTGTCAAGAAAAACTCAACAAGGGTATAATCAGAAGCTAATGCGTGTGCCTGTGACTGGGCCCATCACAGGGTGGCACATAATTGAACAAGTTCTCCATGCCCAGAGGAGTGGAGCAAAGCCCCAGCCCTTGGAAGTGTCACTCATCTGGCCAGCACACAGTGGCTTTTAATAAAATTATGGAAATATTGCTGAAGGGCTGAGGGAAGGACAGACATGGGGGGAGGGGGCAGGGCCTCACCAGGCCTCAGAGAGCCTTGACCTTGAGAAAGGACCTTCTGCCCTTACCCAGGATGACCATTTTCCTCAGGGATCTCTCTCCAGGCATAGTGGGTTTAAGGACCCCTGCTAGGCTTAAGGATCCAGATGGTGTGGTTGTGTCTGTTTGCTGAATGTGCCCCAGGGGAGCACCAGGGAGAATCAAAGCCAGGTTTCCAGGTTACTGAAGCAGGGGTTGGGAGGTGGAGGGCGTTTCCCTCCCCAAGAATTGATAACATTGGTAACACCCACATGGCCCTTTCTATGAGGCAATTTTCTGAATTTATTTTATTTTATTCTATTCTATTTTATTTTATTTTTTGAGACAGAGCCATGACTTAATATATCTAATTTCCTGAGGATTTTAGGTATATTAATTCATTTTTTCTAGAAAATAATCCTATGCAATAGGTATTGCTAGTGTCCTGCTTTTGGAAAGTGAGGCACAGAGGGATTAACTTAATCCAAGGTCACACAGGTAGGAAGTAGTATTCGAGCCCAGGCAGACGGGCTGTGACATCCATCATCCTAACTGCAGATTCTATTGCCTTAAAGAGTTGGCAACGCTCAGCCCTGAGGAATGGCAGAAGGGGACGGGAGAGGGAGGGTGGCGAGCTGCCTCCCTGACAGCTGGCATTCATTCATTCACATTTTTATCAGGCACCTTATTTTTGTCAGATACTATTCTAGGCACTGAGGATACAGTGAAGTGTAAACAGATAAGAGATGATATTCTAAGGAAGAGACACAAATCCATATTAATGTACAAATAAGACAGTTTCCGAAAATGGCCAATGCAATCAATCAAGAAAATCAGACTGGGAAGTCAGAGTGGCCAGAGCAGGAAGAGATACAGAAGTTATTTTAGAGGGGGAACAAGTTATCTTGAAGAACCAGAGAAAACTATTTAGGAGCAGGCCTGTCCAAGACTAAATAAATCATTTGTTAAGAGGTTTTCAATTGCCTGCAAAATACAGGATGGAGCCAGGTAGGGAGGTTCTTGAGAAGCCAAGAAGTTAGAGAACCATGAAGACAAACGCAGCCCAGGTTCTGCCCCAGGTTCTGCCCCAGCAGCCCACTCGGGGGCCCGTGGAAGCTCCATCATCTCTCACGGCACCACCAGAAGCCACCAGCCCCTTCAGCTGCTATTGCAGGGAGCAGAGACCAGGTCACCCCACGTGGGGGTCGCCTGCCTCAGCCCAGAAGTAACGCACGTCTCTTAGGTTCCCATGTCCCACCTACCAGAAGGGGCTAGGAAAAGTACAGAAGCAACTAGAATATTCAGTGAGCGTTACAAGGGGCACTGACAGAGACAGCAGAGTCGTGTGAGGACTCACGCACTAAGGCGGGGAGCCCAGCCTAGGTAGGAAGTAAGCCATCTACACGCAGGGAGTTAATAGGTTTTTCCAAATGAATTAATTTCAATTCAAGGAGAGGTAAGGGGATCAGGTGAAGGAAGCCAGGTGAAAAGGAGGATTGATCCATCCATCAAGGACCTTTCGTGCTAAAAACATGAAAAGATGAATTCATTTGTGAGCCATAATGATTCACTACCAGGAGAAATAATTATCTTGAAGCTTATTTGGTCCCAGAATTGATCTTTATTTAACTGTATTTATTTTTAGCTGTACATCCTCCCTGCCTCTCTTGGAAACTTCAAGAAATTCTCTCTCTCTCTCTCTCTCTCTCTTTTGGTAAATTCCAAGGACTTGCTTATTTCACATCTTTTCAAGAGAATGACCTCTGTGTGGAAGGCCTGTCCTCTCTCTTCCCCTGTCCTCGCTATGTATTATCGGTCCTTGCCCACAATCACTCGCTCCCCGTCGTGCTCTCCTTTTTCCTGCCTTACCGTTACTTTATGTTAGCTATTGGTTGATTTGCCATTTGATAACCTGGCTCTTCCTCTGGAATATAAGTGATTAGAGGCAGGGAGCTTGCTTGTCTCTGCTGGCCATATCCCAGCACCAGACCAACGGCAGGTAACAGACTAAAGACACAGTTGAATAAATGAAAATTAAGGTACTAACGACAATCACATAGAGCTCTCAGTGTGTCTTCATCCTCTTCACAACCTCCATGTATTATTATTGGTGACTGCCATTTTACAAAGGAAGAAACTGAGGCACAGAAAATAATCAAGTAACCTGCTCAAGGTTACAATGATAATAAATAAAGCAGCCTGGATTTGAACTCCGGCAGTCTGGATAGAAGCTCCTTGCTTTTTCTGACATGGGTGTTTAAGAAATATTTGTGAACTGACTGAATGAATCATACGTGAGTGGCTGCCTTGGGTTCCCTGCCTTCGTTCCCAGGGTTGCTTTCAGTTTTCACTGGATGCCCTATGTGCCAGGGAGAGCCTTAAACATCTTACACACAGTGTTTGGTTGAACCCTTATATCTCCCCTCACCCCTTGGCATCAGTCCCATGTCTTGAACTTAGAACCGTACCTCATTATCCAGTTCCCCCTTTGCCAGGTGCTGCCTCCCTGATTGGAAATCATGGACTCAGCACCTTCAAAATAAAAAGCTAAGCAAAGATATAGGAGTAGATGCTTCCGACTTAGCAAGTCCAGAAGACCCTGGGCTCCCTGACCCCTCTGCATCCCAGAGAGATGAAGTTATGGGTTTCAGGCCTATGTTCACTTTTCAGCCCAATGGATAAATGCCAGCATGGGTTGGCAGTAAGGGAAAGTAAAAGGTGTTTTTCCTACTTCATCGGCTCCTAGAACAGAGAGAAAACCAAGGCAGCTTACAACAGAAGCATCCTCACACAACATAGGTCTTTGACTCCCAAGCAAACACCCCTTCTCTGCACCATGCAGCGCCCATGGCTTCCTTTGTCCGTGACCTAAATGTGTATGTTTCCACTTGGACACATCCATCCTGGCTCTGTGTCCATGCCTTGAACCACACCTAGTACATGGCCAGTGCTTAGTAAATGGTGACTGGACAAATAAATAAGGGATCCCTTTCCCCCTCCCCACTTTGGCCTTCCCTTCATCCTCACCCCTACACCTGCCAGGTGACACCTGGCTCCATCCCTTGGACCACCCAAGTACCCATTCCCATACTGACCAACCTTGGATACATTCTCTCCTCCGCCCAAAGGATGCTTCCCAGGACCCTAAGTCAGGGAAGGCATAAAGGGATATGGAGGAGGAAAGTGCTTTAATTGAACACTGGAATCTGCTAGTCCTCTTGATGAACCTTGAAACTCAGGAGTGCCGCAGTAATGATTCTTCCAAATTGCAGGACCTCACAGACTCAGGCCAGCCCCAAGTGATGCTCTGCCGAGCAATTTAAAACCCAATCATGCAAAGCCAAGTGTGCTTTCAAGTCTGGGAAACAAAAACATTTCAACGGCACATCCACATCAGTGCTCCCTTAATAACCCACCTTGATTCTTCCCCTTGATTCTTGCCAATTTAGCAAGAAAAGCATGTTAGTGATCTTGGACTCTCCCCGACCTTCCTTTCCTCACTCTTATTCTGGTGTCTTGCAGCTGGTACCTCTGGCTCATTTGTTTTGCTCTTGTCCCTGGGAAGGGCGTTCACAGTTTTAAGATTGCTAACTACAGTTACCTGGAGAATTCAGATTAGGACCGAATTCAGATGCATTCTCCATTGTCCTGTAATCCGTTAGGTTTCTTTCCCCCAATCAATTAGAAGACCTCCCAGCGTAACTTGTAGGAAAACGTCTCTCTGGTTTTGACTATTAAAGAGGTGAGCAGACTCACTGGGGCCGCTGGCTCCTGTGATACTGGCACAGACTCTAACCCCAGCCAAGCATGCATATAGGAATGGACTACCATCTGTGTTGGAATTACTGGTGCATACTCCTCCTGACAAAACAGCACTACGCTTCTGCCACATTCTTCTGGGTCAAGAACATTGTCCTCAAGCCCAAATGACAGCACTGTCCAGCACAGACATGATTAAAACCCTCCTTACCCCACTGCCCTGCTGCCCGAGGAACATGGCCAAGCATTAACTCTCTATGCATCTTAGTACCTGGCTCCAAAGAAGAGGAAGGAGAAAGGTGTCCCCATGGAATAAGGCTGCCGGAGTTGGAATCTCAATGTGACAATCTATGGCTTTACAACCTTGTATGAGTCACTTCATCCACAGACCTTCAATTCCCCCATTTGAAAATTAACAGCTCAGATTTCCTGGTGGTGTCATAAGGATGACGTGAGATCGTGCATGTAATGTACCCTAGCACAAAGAGTGATACACAGCGTCACTGTAAAATGTATCAATCTCTACTCACAGGTCAGGCCTTGTACTTGAACCTCGCATACGTGATGTCATTAAGCCTCGCTGCACCCATAAGACATAGGCATTACCATCTTTGTTTGACAACAGAGAAGACTGAAGATCAGAGAAGTTAAGTAACCTGGACAAAGCCAAGCAGTTTAGGAGGGGTGGAATTAGGATTTGAACCCGGACATCCCTTGAGCACATGAGGAGAATCCAAGTGGAAGGTACTTCCCGCCAGAGCTGGGACCAGGCTCCTGTCTGTGGGCCCCAGGCTAGGGATAGATAACAGGCAGCTTTACAGAGACGCACAGGGAGATGGGCTTGGGGCCAGAAGGCTTAGCCTTGAGTCCTGTATGATTTATGTGACTCAGGGATGATCTCTTTACCACTCAGGTAGGCTTCACCTTCCTCCTCCATAAAACAGAGACAATGACGTCTTCCTTGTAAGACTGTTGTGAAGATTAAATAAACCAATGATGCTTCGTGACCTTTCCCTTAAAATAGGATTGCTATACTATCCCATGCTGGGCAACACGAGCAGAAGATAGTAGCAACACTTAGATGGTAGTAAAAGCTTTCCCTAAGTAATAACCAATGATACTACTACTACTACCATGAGCTAATACATATACACATAGGACATTATTTTTCAGAAACTGTACTAAGAGCTTAAATAAAACACTTAATCTTCATGACAACCCCATGAAGTCGGTATTTTCTAATATCCCCTTTACAGATGAAGAAACTGAGGCATGCAATAATTAGGTAACTCGCTCGAGATCACAAAATTAAATACTGAAAATACACAGGCTTTCTCTTCACCTGCCTGTATCTAAACCTTATTGAAAGGATGGGTCAGTCCAGGAAAGCAACACTCCCGAACAGTGTCCTGTGGAACACTAGCATTCCAGTTTCACTGGAGGTGAGCAGGCCTCTTTCTTACAGGACAACCACAGTCTTTAAAATGTAAATATGAATGGAACGAGCAAGAAGGAGCTAGAGTATGCAGCCATCCTCAAACTCGGAGGGGCACTCGGATGCCCTGAAGTAAGACTTGAGAAGCACCGCCTCTGAGTCACTTACTCTGAACAGAATGGCCTCCCATGGGCTACCGGAAACGTGAAGTACAGGGCAAAAGGAGAGAGAAGAGAAGGTAAACTGCTGCTTGTCATTGGTCCTATATCGTTTGTCCTCTGGTCCAGATCAGCAGAGGTGTGTCTGGACATCTGACACACTGAACAGAGGTCCACAGAGGTCCCAACAAAGGGTGGGGGCCAATGAATGGAAGTCAGCCTGGCAGTCTGGGGGAGCTGAGGCCAGGTCAGAGCCTGCTGGGGATCAGTAGCTTTTTAACACAGGTGTGATCTGCACTTGAGCTGTTGGGACCCAACTGGTGGGAAAAGAAGTAGGTTTTTGTATCTCTGTTCTTATCCCCAACAGGCTCCGGAAATATATTTCTGTAATTCCCTTAGCTGAAAAGTATACAAAAGAGAATATTGAATATTCCAATAGAGATCTGACAGAACAGGGCCACATTCATTAGCAGCTAAATTTCCCAATGGCTCTAGATATTGCCACAATTGGACAAAATTAAGTGCTTCCCTTCAGAGGACAGGTTGCCACTGTTCTTTAGGGCATATCTTCAACATTGCTAACCTTGCAAAGGAACGTTCTGGAATTCTACACAATAAGCCACATCCCTTTCCCCCCTAGTTTTCTCTCTGAGCAAATCTAAAATCTGGTGCCAAATTCCCTGAAGCTAATTCAAAAACTGAGAAAGCTTTTCACAAGAATATAAAGATCGTACTGGCCTTTGAAGATGAGTTCCTTTGCTCTACAACTCACATTATTAATGCAACCCTTGGAATTCTCTTTGCTGTGGTCTGAATATTTGTGTCCAACCCTCTCCTCCATTCATTTATTGAAATTTAACCACCCATGTGATGATACTAGGTGATGGGGCCTTTGACAAGTGATTCGGTCATGGGTAGGGCCCTCAGCCATGGGATTAGTGCCCTTATAAAAGAGACTCCAGAGAACTGCCTTGCCTCTTCCACCACATGAGAACACAGCAAGACAAATGCCCTCTAGGAAGTGGAGAGCAGGCCCTCCCCAACACCAAACCTGCCGGTGTCTTGATCCTGGACTCTCCAGTCTTTGGAACTGTGAGAAACAAATTTGTTGCTTATGGTATTTTGTTATAACAGCCCAAACAGACTAAGACACCCCTCCCTCCTCCCACTGACAGAGCAAAAGGGTAACATCAACTCCATTTCTATGGTAGATACAGAAACCCTGGAATTCAGCAAGTCGCTCCCAACACTTGGGTAAGTTAGCGGGGAAACTGAGGTTAGAAAATTAACTCAGCTCCTTTTCTCCCCATTATCTTCTTTTCCCTATAGGAAACTGATCAGTAGTTCCTCTGTGTCCAGAGTCAATCTGAAAATCATTAGCCATGGTTAGACAAGAAACCACAGTTTCCGTTTCTCTGGTTTCGGGCTCAGAATAAGAACAGCAATGGAATTTTATGGATTATGGTAGTAACCGTCTCTGAGGTGAGAAGCCAGCCATTCCAACTCCCTGGGCCCAAGGTCAACATTTATTTGGGAAAATTTACTATTGTCCTTTTTTTTAACGGTTTAATTTTGTAGTGAGACTTACCTAGATCTTTGCCTGCTTCATAGGCTATAAAAACACTGAGGCATAAGGTACATGACATTTTACAGAAACAAGAATGAACAAGTCTTGGAGGACAACTGTTTCTTGCACAAGGATGAAACACACCTGCTGCCACTGTGCCTGGTGACAGCAGGAGGGGCCGAGTGAGCAGGATGGATCCTGAGCCTGGGAGGTGGACTGGAGCAGAAGCTCACACCTGGGTTTGCAAAGCAAGAGGAACTAGAAGAGCATGGAGTTCAGAACAGGCAAAAAAGTCTCCTAAGTATCTTCACAGCAGAATCCTTGGGTGGAGAGCACAGCCAGTTTTGAAGACGGTGCTCAAAAATTCTCATTTTGCCTAGGAAACCTTCATAGAACTAGAGTTAAATTCTATTAGGAAATATGGTGCTCCACTCTAGAAAGAAACCTAACAACATTTCAGTCCCTATCCTGCCAGTGACCTCAGATGAAATCTTCCCCTCCATCCTTATTATATAGACCATTCTTGTACTGGACCAAGCAATGTGGAGGCCACTTAGCTGCCCGCCTAACTCCAGGGGCACTGCCAAGTCACTGTGAGGGTGATGGTGAGGACTCAGTGGACAACCCCAGGGACTGCCCATCAGGGAGTCAGTGCTTGACTCAAAGGCAAGGGGAGGGTTCAGGTTGGGGGCAGAGCTCCACTAAGCTGGGCTCCACTCTTTCTCTCCCTTCAGTCACAGCTTTGTTCTCATCTTTGTTATATGCATTGGGGTCTAGCCAAGATGTCATCTGAGAATAGATTTTGAAGAATCAAAGAAGAGTTTGAAAACCACCGCAACAACACTTCTGGGGAACTTTATCCAATAGGCTGCAAAAGTGTAAAGAAATATTACCACATTTATTACTATGATATGTTTAGAATATTTTAAATCTTTCAAGAGCTTCATCAGTGAGAGTAGTGAAGAAATTATTCTCATCTTAATGGTAACAGTCAACTCAGAGAGGACAAAAGGTCAAAGGGCAATGAAAACATGACCCCTACCATGGGTTGAAATTCCCAAGATGCCACAGTTAATGGCAAGACTACCAGGGCATTTGGACTGTCTTCTTGTTCTGAGACTTTTAGTCCCTGGAAAATTATACAGATACTCTCTGCCAGACTCTAGCCTGTTTGGTAAGCTGGCCAGATGATTTGGAGCACCATGATCTGATACTTACCAGAGGTCTGGGCACTGCTGGAGAAGCCCATTTCAAGCAGGCATAACAGCCCCTCCCTAAACTGGGCTCTGTCACTCAGATCTCAGATCTCAGGAGCAGCTCATGGTTCTCTTCTTGTTATCTTGTTTGCTCAGACAGTCAAAGCTGTCCTCTGTTCCTCCCTCTCCCCAGCAGAACCTTTGTCTGAAAACATGAATTAAACTCTGCAATCTGATTCTATGAAGCATTCTCAAAACTAGGTCTGAAGGGTTCCCGAGAGATCCACAGTTTTCTTGCAATATTCATGTAACAGTATTCAGCTCTTCAGATCTATTACTGTTGAATAATCTCTTGATACTTAGTAACAAAACAATAGCAAATATAGTCCAGATAATGTCAAGAGTAACTCTTTTCTTTCAGTCATTTCTAGCACTTGCTTTTGGGAGATACATTGGGTTGTCCACACAAGTTGATTGGCCCAGCCAGAAATTTTCAAGTTCATATTGGACAGGAATGTCAAAATGTTTGATAAGTGCTTGATGTGGCAGACAAGGCACTAGAATAGTCTTCTTGAACTCCTCTCTCTAACACAAGCAATGTTCTACACTGGTTTTCTAATCACTCCAGACTAGAGCCATGGGCAGAAACATATCTAATATGCTTTTCAAGTGCAAGGTTTCAAATTAGGTAACAAAATCAGCATTGATATTTCTCTATAATATGAAAAATATCCTATTTTCATTGATTGTTGGTGTTGTATTAAGAAACATTAGTCTCTTGTTTCTCCTGGTGTAACAGTCCTTCGGGAATTTCAGGGTGAGAATTAGGAAGAGGACTACTTAACATTTGTTGGTCTGTGATGCTATGTAGCTAAAAGCTACACTCACTGCTTCCTTTTCCTTTATTTTTTTTTTTTTGAGACAGTCTCAAGCTGTCACCCTGGGTAGAGTGCCATGGCATCATAGCTCACATCAACCTCACATTCTTGGGCTTAAGCAATCCTCTTGCCTCAACCTCCCAAGTAGGACTACAGGCACCAAATACAACACCCAGCTATTTTTTGGTTATAGTTGTCATTGTTTGGTGGGCTGGGGCTGGATTCGAACCCGGCAGCTCTGGTGTATGTGGCTGGCACCCTAGCCACTTGAGGTACAGGTGCTGAGCTTCCTTTATCTTTATGCTAAATGCTATGCCAGGCTCTTCTGCATTGATGGCCACATTCTCTATGTGTGCTGTCCAATATGGCAGCCGCTAACCACATGTGGCCATGGAGTGCTTGGGATGTGGTCAGTGCCACTGGGGACCTGAACCTGGAATTTCATTTAAATTTGAACAACAATATATAGCTAGTGGCTATCATATTAAACAGTAAACTAAGTCTAAAATTCAGGACCTGGGAGTATGGTGCATGTAAAATCTGACAATTAAGTTTGCAAACTCATCCCAGAAAAACTATGACATACCTCATTGCTGAATATCACTATGATCACCTTCAAAGTCCTCCCCTTGGGAGGCTGTGCACCAACACCAGCACCTAGTCCAGTCCTCACAGCAGGTTTGGAACTCTTTTTCTGGAATGACCATCAGAACTGTTATGATATGGCACACAAAAACACACAACAAGAATCACTGCCACTCAGCAAGACGCCACCACACATTGACAGGAACACAGCTGTGAGACACTGACACACAGAATGTCCAAGTCATAAAACCTCAATGAGTTGTTTGTATGGTGCTGCCAATATAAGCTCATGGTGGTGAGACTGTGAACTTAATTGTCAAGATCTGGTACTAGAACAGCTCTGCTGATCACTCCTGAAAAAGAGTTCCAAAATTACTTTAAAGCTGGACAAAGCACTGGCATTGGGGCATGGCTTCCCAAGGGGAGTACTTAGAAGGTGACCACTTGATATTCAGCAATGAGGTTTGTAGCACTTTGTCGAGGACGATTCCCGCACTTAACTGTCAGACCTTGTGTAGGTGTGTAGGTGTGTATGTGTGTGCACGTGCGTGTGTTAACAAAGCACACCCTCCTCCTTCTGTAGCGAGCTCTGGCCTGTGATCAGGGTCTAAGGAATAAGCTAAAGGGGGCGAATGGAAGTTCTGGGCTTCATGCTGCTCTACTCTAAGGTCTTATCAAAGGAAATTCCCTTCCTACTTGCTCTGGGCAGTACTGTGAACATCCATTAGGAAGAAGAGCACAGGAAAAGAGAAGCAACAAAGGGACAGACCCATTAGAGACAAAATACAGATGCAACCTTGTAAACTGGTTGATAATTCAGAAAGCGACAGCACTCTCTAACTTGGTTGGAAAGCCAAAGGCCAAATGGGAAACCTCAGTCTTGTCACATCCGTGGAAAGCAATCCTCTGAATGCAAAATTAGAACTTGGTAACGACTTCCTGGTCCAGCCCTTTGTATTTTTTATGAAGCTTAAAGGAGATTAACGGGACAATCAGGATATTAGAGATGATAACTACAGGCATTTCAAATGAGGCTGTGACAAATGGCTGGGAAGCCTCCAGAACGGGAAAAGAGGAGCTGCGGAAGGAGCCCTGAGAAGCTCCTCATTCTGGTTCACACGCTGGTCCTGATAACGACCTGGCCAGAGACTCCCCGCAGCCCTTCAACCCTTCCCTGAAGTCCACTGGGCAGGAGGAGGAGCCCCATTGCTGAGTAGTTACAAGGTTCAAGGGGGATAATATTCATAGTCAAAATTCCAGACACTATAATGATTTATTCAGATGAATCCCATTATTATTAAGCAGTTCAATCAATATAATTATTATTAATAATGGCTAACATTTATCAAGTGTCTGCTATATGCCAGATAATATAAATATAATGTCTCTAAGGCTTACAACAACCCTGCAAGATACATCTATTCACTGTTCGTGCTTACTAGATGCTATTCCGAGTGTTTTCCATATATTATACACAGAGATATATACAAGGTGTCCCAAAGGTCACATACAAAGGGAAAATGGGAAATTGTAGTTAAATGTACTTTTATTTACAAAATATTCATTGCAACATTTCACCAAATATTTCTATGTGTTGCCATATACATATTAAAAATAATAAATGTACTACAACATGAGTTCATTAATTTTTCCTACATATGGCAACCTTTGGGACACCACACTATATATCACGTATATAACCTGTGAGTGACTTCCATGAGGACTAATCTTCACAGCAACCTTGTGACGTGGGTATCCACATTTGTATCCGTATTTTACAAAACAAACAACTGAGACCAAAGCGGCAAAGTGGCAGCCACCATCCTCCCAACTAAGTTGGAAGGCCAAATGACAACAGGAAACAGCAGGACACAACTCACTGACTGGAAGATTGGAATGTGGTGACTATTTCTTGGTCCAGGCCTAGGAAGTGGGAGAGCTGGGACGTGATGGACCCAGGCAGAGTTTGTGAGCACAGAGTCAGGATTCAGACTCAGGCAATCTGGCTACAGGGGGCTGTATTCTTCATCCCTATGGCATCCTGTCTCTTAATTTTTTTTTTATTTTATTAAATCATAAACACACAGATCATGTACACATTAATGCATGTATGGGGTACAAGGTGCTGATTTCATATAAAATTAGGAATGCTTACATCACACTGGTCAATATATACCTCATCTCGTTTACTTATTAGTATAGAGTATAAATGTCATCCTGTCTCTTAAAAGGTGACTGGACCAGGACTGGAAACTCAGGCTTGCCTGCCCACCTGTGACCTCTCAGTCTTTCCTCAAGGCCCCCTGCCTGCCCTCTGGTCTTATGATATGGGTCTTCATCAAAGGGTATTTCGTTCTCTCACCAGTGTGGGACATGCTGGGAAGCCCCCCACTTTTTAGCTATCTCATGACTGCAAATAAACTTAGCTACCTCAGCAGGGAGAAGCGGTAGTTTGGGAGGTTGGAAAGAGCTTTAGAGACACTGCATCATCATTGCCCTCTCTGAAGAGAGCAGCTCTGGAAAGGGGTAGGAGAACATAAACTTCTGCATCATTCTGTGTGGTACTTACACCGTCTGTGCACAAAATTCAGCATACACTAAAGAGAATAGGTATCTTTGGACAAAGTCAAAGCAAGTTTGTTCAGGGGACCAACTGGGGAGACACAATGGAGGAAAGAGAAGGCCGTTCACTGGCTGGAATTCCCAAAGTAAAGCTGAGAGCTTGAGGGGCTACAGACTGAGTATCAGAGGTGACGTGCTCCAGGTAACGTCACCTTTACTGTCCCCAAAGAGAGAATATTCCAACTGAAATGCTCTGGTAAGAATTTCTTTGAAGATTCTCATTAATAACTATGTCCCCAGCATCTACTGTCCACATCTTTCTTCTGTCGCTCCCCCAAGTTCCAGTTGGACATCGATGTGGTTTCAGGGAAATTGACTCCATCAATGTTTTCTGCCCCACGGCAACCATGATTTGTTCAAGGATGGGCGTATGACCTAATCCTGTCCAATCAGAGTGAATCTATGGTCTTTTGCTGGCTGTGGTGGATGCAGATCCCATTCCCTTCCTGTTGGCAGAATAAAGGAAACATACAGCCCAAGAATCTTTGTCAGTCATCATAGGGCCCTAAAAGGTGCCAGGCTTTGATAAAAACACCATAGTATAGAACAGAACAGAGACAATCCTTGGTGATACGGTCAAGCCGACAATCAAGCTTTGCCTTAAGTCAACTCAAATTCTATGCTATTCAACTAGATGGGCCAATCAATGCCTTTTATTTTTTAAGCCAGTTTGTGGGAGGATTTCTATTTTTCTTTTCCTTTTTCTTTTCTTTCTTTCTTTTTTTTTTTTTTTGCAAATGAAAGCATCTAAACTAACACAAATGTAGATCTCTTCAGTCATCCATCTGGTAACCAGAGAAGGCAGAAGTCAAGGATGATGTTACATTCCCTGACACTGGCAGCTTCATCTCCTGTGAAACTCAAGTATTGCTCTGTTAAAGAAGAGACTCCCTCTGCACCACATCCACATGGGAAACTCCTACCCATTCATAGAGACCCAGATCAAATGCCCCTTTCTGTCTCCTAGACTACATTTCCACAAAATTAATAACTTCCTTCTGTTTTAGTCCCATAGAAGCATATTAGTCATTCTTTGCTGTACATAAACCTCAAGGGCAATTATTCATCCCCACATGCACCCAACATAGCTCTAGCACGTACCACTCTGACTCTGTTTCCTATCCTATAAAACAGGGCTGCTTGTGTATCCCAGAGGACTGTGAAGACAAGAATTAACACTTATGAAGCATTCCACTGCCTGGCATGTAATAAAGTACTCAGTAACAAGAACCTACAGGAATTTTATTTAAAAAGTGTTTAATTAACAGTACAATTTAATTGATAGATAAATACATTTCTATATCTTTATTAATATGAAGCTGAGAGGATGGAAGTGATTTCTGAACTCTATAGTTAGAGAAGTGTGCGTGTAGAGGCTGTCTTTGCCTTCTAGATCAGGTCCATGCTGGTCAACTCTACACCAGATGCTCATCCAACGTCTAGGAGCGAGATGGCAAGAGGCTCACGCCAACAACTGAGACCCATTGCAGGAAACCAAGCAGAAAGAAATCAGCTAACAGGATCAGCTGGCAAACATGGGTCACCGCAGAGCTGGCCCTGCCAATCCACCTGACCAAACCGTACCACAGTGGATAGCTCTTATCTTCACCTGTCTGGCATCCAGTGCCCATTCTGGTAACAAAACCTCACCCTATCCTCCTCTCAAAATCCCTCTGGTTTAGGAACCACCCGACCTCCACTCTCCAGCTCCAGCAGTGAGCAGTGGTCTCCACCTAAGCTCACCCAGTAAGACCAGCAGACTATCTTCCCAGCCATGGCGACTGGTGCAGGAGTGAGCACACCCACCACCCGTTTCTGTGAGAGTCAGTTCTGGAACTCTGGCTGGAACTAAAATATATCAAAGAGAAACTGTCTTTCCACTGAGAGATAAGGGTAAAAAGCGAGTCAGACACAGGTTGGATGCTGTTATGGAACCCCCCCCCCTTGAAGGAAGGAAACAAAACCAACAGGAGGAGGTGTGAGATGGAAGGAGAAACAGAGTGACCAGTGACAGCAAGAGCCTCAAGGACTGAAGTCACTAAATCTGAAGAGAAGCCTAATGTTATCCCTTTTTTTTTTTTTGGTTTTAAGCAGCTTGAACCATAGTTCTCTTCCTACATACCAAAAACTCCCACTCGCCCAGGTGAGACTTTCTATTAGTTAACAGGTCTCGGCTTTGTACCTGACACCCGTCCTGACAGCATCCTCTGAGGAGGAGGATGGAGTCAAGACGCAGGGTCAGAGAGGGTCCGCCTGACTTTGCTAGATTGAGCCCATGAAAAGGCCATTGCTGGATCTCAAAATCTAGTCTTATATATTCCATTGAGTACTTTTTATCTTCCTCTATTCCCCTGGATTGCCTCTAGCTGAATAAAGAACCGTTTTTAAAACAAACATCTTCACTGTTTATCTAGCAGAGCTTTCTGCTTTATTGCAACATGAGATTTATTTTAAAAAATTAAATTTCCCAGGAGACGCCATAATTTAAATAAAGAGAAAAGTCGGCCTTTCTGAAACTTCAGTTTCCTGTATACAAATTGATGTGCTGGGGATTCCAGAAACTTTCGCCGTTAGGAAGATGGCTCTGAGTTCTCCTGCTGGATCCGGATTCTCCCCACTACTTAACACGAGGAGATGAGTCACGAGCATAATCTGGGGGAATGCAGAAAGAACCACCTAGGAAGGCCAATGTCAGCTGAAGAAAGATAGACTAGTTTAAAAATCAAAAGCCAGTGAGGTGGAGTGGGCTGGGGGCTCTCAGGAACTCCAAGTCACAAAATCAGCTTAGAGTCCGAGGGAGTTTGCAGATGATCTGATTGAGGATATGAAGAGAGATTTTAGGTTCTTGAAGACTTCACAAATAAAATATGTACGCCTAAGCACAAGAAAGAAAAAATGGAAGTGGAACAGCTCCTTCCACGGTGGAGGGAGGAATTAACGGGAGGTGATGAGAATCCTCCACCCCACTGACAGCCCAGCTGTCAGGCACAGAACCAGCCCTCTCTCCCAGAGGTGCCTGACGGTTGTGGACATAGCTAGGCTAGTGGAAGTCCTCCCAGGATTAGATCAGGCTTTTCCTGCTAGTGGTCTTTTATAAGTGTGCCCAGTACAGAGTGAGATTTACTGGCTTGTGCACAGGAGATCTGGCTGACCATGCTCTGGTCTCCCCTTCCACTCTCCCAAGCCCACCCCCCAGAGCAGGGGGTTATCTTTCGACTGCTCTCTCTCCACCCTCTCTTCTGGGACATGGCCCAGGACCTAACAAATAGTTGACCCCTCTCTTCCCCAGGACACTTCTGGACTCCCTTCATCCTTTTCCTCTCTTGGGCCTCAAAACCTGACCCTCCAGCATCTTTTCCAGGCCACCCTCTCCCTAGGAGGCCACCAAGCTGGACAAGAGACCCTACGACCCCTAACTTCAAACCAGCCTTCTCCTACACAAGTTCACAAACACCCTTCAGCACAATTCCTGCGAAGATCCACAGGGAGGGAGTGACTAGATTTCAAGAACAAGGGAGATTTTACAGCTCTCAAAAGCAAAATATTCTACATCAT
Source organism: Otolemur garnettii (assembly GCF_000181295.1). Taxonomy (NCBI): domain Eukaryota; kingdom Metazoa; phylum Chordata; class Mammalia; order Primates; family Galagidae; genus Otolemur; species Otolemur garnettii. The sequence goes on along the minus strand of NW_003852403.1, from coordinate 8,396,473 downwards.
ATAAAATATGTCCAGAGTCTTCTACAAATGTTCATCTGAGTATTCATCTGAGTATTCATTCAGTCTGCATCTGATCCTGCCACCCCAGCCTCATCTTCATCGCTCTAAATTTTGCTTTAAATGCCACTCTCAGTCAAGCCTTCTCTGTCTTACACAATGGGCTGAGCATCCTCAGTTTCCCCTTAATGCTAAAAGTAAGCCCCATTATGTGTGTGCTCTTACCATTTCCCTAAATTTTCGCTCCTAAAGGCAAATGGGGCTGGGCAAAGCACCTCCTACTACAGAGCAAAGGCGACTGGTTTGCGTCCAGGAAGAGGGCATGTCCTGTCTGCTTTCCCCCTTTTGACCTGGTTGCAACCCAGAGGTGTGCTCCCTGCCTGGCAGGTCCCTCTGCCTGCAACTCCACTGCTCAACCCTCGTTTGCATCTTGCAGGCTCAAACCTTTTAGCTCAGAGCTGAGCATCACAGCAGACACAGATACTGCCGATTCCGTTCCTGCCCGTGTGGGAGCATGCGCTGGCCGGGAGCAGCCAGGAAGGTTTTCCACCAGGAAGAAGAGGGGACGGTGTTGGTGTGTGAGTGAGCACAGTGACAGTGCGCTGTGGCTGCTGCTGCATGTTCAAACCAGTGCTGGGTCTTTGAACAAGGCATCTGTCAAGGCTCAGTGAGGATGACAGATGTCTCTCTGCTTTGGGAACAAACAACACAGCCCTGTAGGGGTGATAAAAACAGCCTCAAAACCAGAGCAGAGAGGTGCAGTTCTCCGGGAATAAGCAGAAGACAGCAGCGTAGGAGGCCAGCGTCTACCACACACCTGCTCCCCGAAGAAAGGCATGTTCTCATTATGAAACCTTAGAAGGTGGCCCCAACTCCAGGAACAAGTGTTCCTGAGCCTGGGTGGCCTCATTCATTACAAAACGAACTACTCATTCAAGAACATCTCAAGGCATGTCCAGGAAAGGGCCCCCCTAATACTCTGTTAACCCACGAAGCAAGCTCCTCTAGGGACACCTGCTCCAGGGATGATGCTGATGAGTTGACGGATCCAGCGTGAGCCTAAGTCAGCCCTAATTCTGTGCTTTTCCTTTCCAGCCAAGCAACCTTTTTTGTTCACATCTGTGTCCCCAGCACGCAGAACGGTGCACAGCACATAGTAAGTGGCCAGTGGATATGTGTTGAATGAATAAATGAATGTCAAGGCAGCAAAGGGAGGCAGGGAGCAAAGATGTCAAAAAGAAGCTACTAAGCAAAGTAATAAGAAGAATATTAATCAGATGAACAACAAAGACAGAGAAACCGTCTGATTTAAATACACTGGAGTATATGTGTAAGCTCGTTATGCATGCTGAGTTATGCCAGTGATATTTTAAATATTTCTTGAAAATGAATATGCAAAGAAGAGGAGGCCAACCCAGGCTTAAAGGAGTAGATGGCCTTGCCCCAGAGAAAAGGACGAAAAATGTTTAAACCAGTGAGTGCAATAAACTACTGTAGGGTTCCAGAACAAAGGCCTAGAGCCATGATTCTGGGACAGCCAGGAAAGGTCTCCCAGAGGAGCTGAGGACTAAGAAGGGATAGAAGCCGAGAGAGGAGCAGGCCCGACGGAGCAGACCAAGAGGACAGAGGCCAAGAACCGTCCCTCCTGTGGGCCCAGGGGCCAGAGAGCTGGGCCTCCAGCGCCATGTTCAAGCTGGCTTGTTTGGCCTGTGATTCTCTTTTGAGTTGAGCAGAATCTCACTCTGCCTTGACCCTGCAGAGCCAGAAGCTTCCCTCATCAGGCACCTATAAATACTCCCCCGAGCACCTGGGGAGACAGGAGTCCTCTGCACACCCGAGGTTTTCGGTCTTCTTTCCCCAGTTTGACTTAGTTCTTCTCATCTCTCCATTCACTTTCCAGATGTGTTTCTCAGGTCTCCCAAGGGAAACTCAGGGGAGAAACTGAGTCAAGCTGCTTTGAGTCTCCTTTGCTGCCTGGCACTTCCACAAGCACCCAGCCCAGCTGAGATGCTCTGGGCGAAGCAGTCTTGGCAGTGAGAATCTCTGCAAGCCACACAGAGGGAGGGAGGGTAGAAGCAAGCAGCCAGGGCACTGGCACAGGGGCCTGAGTCTCCTCACCATCGGGGGGGAGCCAGCTCTGGCAGCCTCTGAGTGAGTGATTCTGGGGCTCTCAGAAGCAACATGTCAAGGTGCCCCAGTGGACAGAGCTAGGTTTAGGAGTCACCAAGATGTGGGTGAAAACCTCAGTTCAGTCACCTGCAATTGTTCAACTTTAGGCAAGTCACTTAACCTCTCTGAGCAATTGTGTTCTCATCCCTGAAGTGACTATCATGCTCGTCTTGCCAGAAGGTCATTAGGATTAAAGGTGATGGGGCCTACATTGCTCCTGGTACAGAATAAGCCGTGACCGCTATTTCAGCTCCTCCATTAGTACAGCATTGTCATGATCATCATCAAGGTTAGATGTATCTCAGGAAAGACCCTGGGCTCCCCAACTCTGAATTCAGAGCCACCTGTTCAGGCAGATGAGAATGACAAGGCAGTCCTCACAGCAGAGCAGGACTAAGAGGTGTCCCTAAACAGTTCTGTACTCCAAAATGTGAGATCTTCCTCCCAGGGAGGCCACTTGCCTGCAGGCTTGTCATCCCCCCAGCAACAAGATTACCTGCTGCCCCTGGATCTGCTGCTAGCAGGGCACCAGAAGGCGGAGCAGGACAGCAGGGAACTAAGGAGCCTCAGAGAGTTTGAAGCCTAGAGGAAGGTGAGCAGAGCTTCCACCTCGTTGTTCCAGCACCTCCCACTCCCACAGCAGAGTCACTGCAAGGAGGGGACAAGTGCAGAAGCAGGAGGGGAGTCACAGGGACTGGTGGCCCAGGTCACAGCACCTCCAGGAGCACTGGCACCAGCTGGAAGTGACCCAGGCACTTTTCTGCAGCCTGGCCCAGCAGACACTGCCTACAGCTGTGCCCACAAGGTCTATCCAGTGGGCCAAGAGCTGCCCCAGGCTAATACGTTGCTGCAAGAAGCAGAGATGAAGGGCATGTGCCGCCGGGGCCGGCCAGCAAGCCCAGGTCCCTGGCCCACTGTGCAAATGGAAGCTGGTGATGTGGGCTTAGGAATCACCATTCCTGACCCAGCCGAGACACATGTGGCCTAGTTCTCTGTTCCCTTGGAGCTGAGCCCATTTGTAGCTGAGCCAGGACCGGGGTCTCCCTCAGTGGCTCCTGGTGGCCATGGCTGTCCGTTAGCACCTCAGTCACCTCTCCTGGTGTCTGTCCTCCCTATAGACCTTTCAGATCTGTTATCTCCCGGAAGTCTGGAGGAGGGAGGCTGATAAGGTGGGTGCACTGGCCATCACAGAGGAGAGGAGGACAGCCAGCTGACAAGCACCTGGGACCCTCCGAATCCACTGCCCCTTCATTGCACCTCTCCAAGGACAATGACATAGCACCGTGTCACATATTCGGGAGAAGGGGAAATCCCGACCACCTTCCCCAGCAGACACACACACACAGGATGCTGGGGTAGGCTCAGAGACAATGTGGAAAGACCCAGAAGGATCTATTCCATTCCAGGTTCCACCACTTCTTGCCTGTGTGACTCTGGACAGTTTACATAACAGCCCAGGGCCTCAATGGCTTCATCTATAAAAGGGAGCATTACTGGGAAGGATAAATGCAGTGGCATGCGGAAAGGACAGTCCTCAGAGGAGAGCAGGCTCGATAAATGTGGGATGCTCTCAGCAGGGCCTTGCCCGACGCCCTGCTCACAGGACTCGCCACAGCCTTACAGGACACTGGAGCTGCTCTCTGTCTGCTGTGAGTTCCTCTCACTTTTCTCCACCACTGTCCTTCTTCTTCGTTAGAAGGGACTGTCCCTTGGATAATTAGCTCATGAAATAACATGCATCAGTCATATGGGCCTCTGACAAATCTCTCCAGGGACCACTTGCTTATATGAAAAGGGGGAACACTTAGAAAAGAGGCAGTCCCTGTTGTCGTCAAGGCCCAGGCATCCCACCATCAGGCTGAAGAGGTCAGGGGGCAGACGCGTCCCCTTTCTAGGTGTTCATGGCCCTCTAGTCCGTGAAAGGAGAGCTACATGGCAGGCTTAGCTGAGCAATCTCCCAGTGGGGACAGGCAACCCGGAGCGCCTGGACTGTTAGGCCTGGGCCAAATAATCCAAATCCTGTGCTGGTGCGGTGATTCACAATACTGAGAGTAGTCTGAGATTCTGAAAAATACAGGAAGCGCTTTGTCAACCCCAGTTTACCCCACCTGATACCACAGCTGTTCCTCTTCCAATCAGTAGTGGAATTAGATGTCCATGCTGGAATTCCAGCTCAGGCTGTAACAGGCGACACCTGCTGGATTCCCTCTCCCAGCCATTCTCCGCCCAGCCAAAATGGGCCCTGTCATGGGAAAGTCTACGGCTTCGGATGGACAGAACCCAACAAGCTACAGTATCCATGAATAGGGTGACCAGATTTTAACATCTTAAGGTGGGACAACATGGTGGGGATGGGGCGGGGGATGGGGTGGGGGCAGGGGACAGGGCAGGGCAGGGCTTGACAATGCAAACTTTGATAAGCAGTTCTCAATAATCACTTCTCAGTAATTATCTGTTATTATTACAGTTTAACATTATAAAATTAACAAAAATAATATAAAACTCACATTCTGGCGAAATAGCCACATGGCAGCTGAAAACCGTATAGTCCCTTCTTGTTCTCCCGCCCGTTCGTGCATTCTTTCCAAAAATTGGGACTTTTTTAAAACGCCGCGGGACGCTGGACAAATTGTTGAAAAGCAGGACTGTCCCGCCAAAAACAGGACGTCTGGTCACCCTATCTATGAACCTGTTCCTGGTGCCACAGCCGGGATCAGAGCCAGGAAGCACCAAAGACAAGCGTCACTGGCCACCCTTGTCTGCAGCCCTGCCCTCAGGGTGAGTGCAAAAGCTCTTCCCATGAAAATGGCGTTTGTGCTCTTAGTAACCCTTTTCAATCCAACTTCTCCTGGTCCTAATACTAATAAATAGTATTTTATTACTTCTCTGCTTAAAACCTTTCTGAGTCTTTCCATGGCCCCATGCTAAAATGCAGAGTGCTTCTGCTGGCCCAGAGGCCCACATACTCGTGCCCTTCTGGCCAGTTCCTTTTGGCCAGGCATTGGCTTGATCACCCAATTGCAACCCCCATCCCCACCCCTGGCCTTATTTTTCCTGCCTTGACTATGCACAGCTCTTTCCTGCCTCAGAAACAGACACAGACTCGTCCTCTTCTTCGTGCAGTTAATTCCTGCACCCTTTCTGTGCTCAGCTCACGTGTTGCCTCCTCCAGGACAACTCCCCAGACCACTCCCCAGTGCAAGTTCTTCCCATCCCATCTTCTAGTTTCCTGTTCTTTAAAAACAGACGTCAATATGCATGATTATACATTTTTGCTTATCTTCCTCTCTCGCCGGACCATGGACACTCTGAAGCCAGGGACAGTCTCTTACTCTCTCCACCAGTTTACACAGTGCCCGACACCCAGCAGATTCCCTCAACAATCTCTGTTCAATAAATGTGTTCATTCATTCATTCAGTTTCCCAATGTCTGACTTCATACAAAACGCCAATTCTTATGGTTTGAAGTAGGAAGTAAGAAACCACTGTCTACTGAACCTTGTCCTGAGGCTACCATTAGCTTATTCATTTTTTTATTTAGTAACATCTTCATCTAAGACATGTAAATCCTGACTCCAAGAAGCTAAGTAGTCTTCAGAAGTCATGAAATCAGTAAGTAGCAAAACCAGAATTGGAATCCCTGGCTCATAATAACTCCTTGCTTTTTTCACTAAGTGACACAAGTGACTACACGCTGAGTGCCCAAGCCTGAATGGGTAGCACGTGTTGGTCCCCAGCCCTATGGCACTTGGGATCAGACCCAGAGTGGCATCTATCCTCCACACGGCAGAGAGGGCTGCGTAGGCAATGAAATGGAATTGGCATGTTTACTTGCCTCCGATTCAACAGAGTTTTTACTTGACAGCAGTTGCTGAAATAACTCGGGCTATAAATAAATAGGAGCTAGGCTAGAATCTGAACCTGCTTTCAAAGCGGACTCCTTTTCCAGCGGAGCCACAACAAATCCAATCTGCTCAGGCGGGGAAAGGGAACAAGGGGAAAAGGCTTTCAGTTTCTGGGACATTTTAACCAAGGATGAGCTGAGGTTTAACGCAGCAAGGAGGGGACTGTTGGGGAGTAATTTCCAAGAAAATTGAGGTGCAAGAGCCATCATCGCACACCAGGATCACCTGAGGATGCTAACCAAAGCTCAACTGCAAGGAGTGGTGATTAGACAAATGCCAGGCCTCACAACCTCACACCCAATGCCCCAACCCAGAAGATAAGGCCACCTGTCACTGCCTACCCCAAAGGCAACACAACCCACCCCAGGGCACACAGTGGTAATTCATGGCCATGCCACTCCCAAACCTTTACCAACCCAGATACTCTTTCTAGACACCTTCCCAAAGAGGAGGCTTTCATTGGTTTGTTCAAGATCACTCAATAAGGTAACTATCCGCTGAAGTAGGACCGAAACCCAGATGTTCTGAAACTCAGAAGCTCCTCATTCAACAGAAGGACTTTCATGTATACCTCCTTTTGTGGGGGCCGAGGAAGGGTACCTTGGAGTAAGTGATAGGCAAGACTTCCCGCAGATTATCACTTGACAAAGACTCGCCTTCTGTCCCTTCACCGTGCATTTGAACCTGCACCTATGTCTACATTTTGTCTCCTCGCTCCTTCCTATTCCTCCTTCCTGCACGGTACTGTACCTTCATCCACACTTTTATGCTCCTACCTTCACCCTGGTGTGTGAACTTGCAGCCAACTTCCCAGATGAGATCTGAGAACCTATTCGCTGTCCTTTGTGCTCCGTGATGATTCTGCCCACTCCACACACCTCTCATGGGGATCTTGAGCATTTTGGTGGGTCTAAGTAAGAAAATAACTTCCTCCTTGCTCTTTCACTCACAAGCTCTATGACATTAACCTCTCAAGGTCTCAAAATCCCTGCCTGGGACCCCATATAAATATGTAGAGTTTCCAAACAGAATATTGTATCAGGACTTAGAGAAAAGAATAAAACTCAGGTAGACTGTATTAAGGTGAATAATTCAGTGCATACTTCTTATTTAGGTAGGATTAGTTTCGAGGAAGCACTGTGCATGTATTTTTTACATTATTATTTTATTAATAGAGTCATTTTTTATTATTCTTGTTAGAGCACACAAATTGCAATAACACTGAGAGACTGATGATGATGACGATGGTATGATGGTGCTGGTGCTGGTGGTAATGATGGTGATGACAGTGATGATAGTGGGGCAATGCTGTTGATGATAGATCACAGCAATAGTGAGGATGATGGTGATGATGGTGGAAAAATGACGGCGGTGGTGATGTTGATATTATAGATCTGCTCTACACAGATATATCCTTACCTATGTGGGTGGAGCCTATGTGGGTGGAGCCTCATGGGAGGAGCCTATGTGGGTGGTACCTATGTGGGTGGAGCCTATCTGCTGCACAGAGAGGGCAGCATCTTCCAGGATGAGTCCAGAGCCCCTAATGAGGGGCTGGTGAGCCCAGAGAAGGTGCTTAGGAAGGCATCATGCCAGAATGCTTGGTTGACCTAGACCAAGTTATTTCAGCCCTTTCTGCCTCAGCTGTCTCAGCCATAAAATTAAGGTTATAATGATCCCTACCTGATAGAGTTGTTGTGAAGTGTCTGGCACTGAGTAAATATAGACACATGTAAGCATTCTTCAGAAAAACTGGAAACCAATACCAGGGACAAAGGAGCACACATAGGAAAAGAAGGGACAGTGGCCACCAGTGGCCACTCAGCTAGTGTGTGTTCTCATGTCACCTGATAAAATTAAGGAACCCAAGAGGCCCAGAGAGGGGATGGCACAAAGTTCTTAGGTGCCAGAGTTGGTACTAAGTGAAACTATCATCCTCCCGATTCCGTATCACTCTACTACTGATTCTCAGCTTCAGCCAATATCAGAATCACATGGGGCTGGTAATTAAAACAGGTTCCTGGGCCCTATCCCAGCATTCTAATTAAGTATTACTTGGGAGAGGTCTGAGAATTGGAATTTCAAGCAAGTTCCCACACTTTAAGAACCATTGCTCTCCACTAAGCTATGGATAAACCTGCAAAAAGCCCAAGAAAGAGTAGGAAGCTACAAAGGAGTCAGAGGCACAGCTGGAACACAGACTAACAGTAACACTCACCCAGGGCAGGGCAATAGTTCTGAACAGTTAGTGGCTGGGTGTGGAGTTAGTGGGCCATAGAGGGGTGAGTAAAAAATGTACCCCCAGCTCCCTGAAGAATCACAGCTACACAGTCTCACATCAGGACCTAATTTAAAAGGGGGCTCTTTTCCTTCCCTGCCATCTTCTGACCTTAAAATTCAATAAAAGCTCTTAATTCTCCTCCCTGTGGATCCCAGCAGGAGACTTCCGTGTTCCTGAAACACCCATCATTTCTACAGAGTCAGTGTCTCTTCATTCCCCTGACTACTTGCCACGATGCTGGGCACTGGGCCTACAAGGCATGGGTCCTGCCCTTGAACGACTTATGTTCTCAAGGAGAGAAAGATCTGCGAAATGAAACTGAACACCAGAGCAGAATACCACACTCCCTGCCCTGGAAGGTGCACTGAACAGGTGCAGGAAGGGAGGCACCGATTCTCTGTGGGTGTGCTAGGAACTGGCAGAGTCAAGCACGGCTTTACTGGGCAGGTGCCTTTCAAGCTGGCCAGTGACTACAGGGACACTCATCCTCAAGGAGATGGGTGGAAGGAGACCACTCCAGACCACAAACAAGCAAAGCATACAGACCACTGCCGGGACTGGAGGAGACATGGAAGATTTCACGGAAAAGAGTGTACTTAGAGTTTTTCATGTGATAAGATCTTTGAACTTTATCTTGGAGGAACTATGGAGCCAATGAAAGGCTTCTCAGCAGATGAATGAAACACACTCAAATGAGGCTTTGTGACATTCCCTCTATAAAGCCTGGCTGCTGCATGGGTACTCCCAGCAGTGCTGGCATCCCCTGAGAGCTTATGAGAAATGCAGGGTCCCGGATCCCATTGCTAGCTCTCTTGAATTGGAATCTGCAGTCTTCACTGTATGGCAAATTTAACGTTCTATTTTTTTGGTATACAGTTCCATAGAATGTTAATACATGCATTGGTTTGTGGAGTCACTACCACAATCAGCATACAGAATAGTTTAATCTCCCCCAAAACTACCTTGTACAATCCTCCATGGGCACGCCCTCCACCCTGAGCCCCTGTAACCACTAATCTGTTCTCTGTCACTACAGTTTTATCTTTCCACTGCCGTGATACAAGAGCCATACCTTTCTCATGCCAAGATTTTCAGTTAAGAGTTTTCTGTTTCTCCATTGATGTTCACTCTGTCTGCTGTGCACAGTCAGCTGATAATATTGACATACTAGTCAATTAATGTTTGCAATTTTTTTTTTATCAATTCTTCTTGTTATTGACTTTCCTGACCTCCCTTCATCAGTAATATTTTCTCTCCCCGCAGACAAATGTTTAATCCTTTTGTACCCTGCCATTTTCTTCAAGGCATTATCTCCATAAACTTGGACTAACATGCCCGGGATTTCACTTCGATTCTTGTCAAGTTTAACAAGAAATTTAATGTTTGTTCATTGCCCTAGTTCAAGCTCCCAACGTTCTCATGACAACACAAAAGAACTTTCAACAACAAAAATGAATGTCACTCAGCAAGACACTGGCACACATCAACATGAACACAGCTGTGAGGCACTGTTATGCCAAGGTTATAAAACCTTACCAAGTGGGGGAAAGGAAGAGCAGAGAGAGGGAAGGAGGGACGGGGGTGGGGTCTTGGTGTGTGACACACCTTTTGGGGGCAAGACACAATTGTAAGAGGGACTTTACCCAACAAGTGCAATCAGTGTAACCTGGTTTTCTTGTGTCCTCAATGAATCCCCAACAATAAATAAAATAACCCCTTACCAAGTTGTTTGAAAGGACTGCATTGCAACATAAGAATGTGGTGGCAAGTTTGCAAACTTACCTGTCATACCTCGTATGGATCATCTTTTTGGTGCTGTGTCTAAAAACTCTTAACCTAAACTCAGGTCATAAAGATTTTCTCCCATGTGTCTTTATAAAGCTTGTATGGTTTTACATTTATATCTGTTAGCCATTTGGAGTAAATTTTTGTATAAGGTATGAAGTTTAGGTCAAGGGGTTTTTTTGCCTTTACATGTCCAATTTTTTCAACACCATTTATAAAAAAGATGACCCTTCTCTTTGAATATCTTTGTACCTCTGTCAAAAGCAATTGGCTGTGTTTGTTGCGGGTCTGTTTCTGGACTCTGGGTTCTGTTCCATTGATCTGTGTGTCTATCCTTTTGCTCACACCTCATTCTGTTGGTGGCTATAGCTTTACAATGAGTCTTAAAACCAGGTAAGGTGATCCCTTCAAATATATTCTTCTTTCTCAAAATTATTTTAGCAATTTTTACTATTTTGGCTTTCTCTATTAAATTTTAGAAATTGACATGTTTATAGCTACAAAAAAAAATCCTGTTTAGAAATTGTGTTAAATCTAAAGGGAAAGATGGGGAAAACTAACAACTATGATGAGCCTTCCAGTCCAGGAACATAGTAGGTCTTGCCATTTTACCTACATTTTCAGAATATGCATCTTAACGAGATTCTCAGGTAACTCCTCGGTACATAACGTATTTTTTTTTTGAAGGGGAAGACTTGGGTATTTTTTTTTTCTCTCTGTACATTAAGTCTTGAAAAACACTGCTCTAGAGTAGAAATGATAATGAGGCCATCTGGGAAAATTTACAAAATATGGATGCCTCGGCACCACCCAGACAATTTGAACAAGAATCTCTGAGTGTGGGCTTAGGTCTTGGAATTTTTTCTGAGGTCTCCAGGTGATTCTAAATGGCAGCCAGGTGTGAACCTCGAGACTCTAGACTAGGTGAGGGTTCAGGAAAATCCTGTGGCTCTGGCCCCATACTCATTAAATTAGTCCAATTAAGGCCATTAGTTCATTCTTCTCAACCCTAGAGCACTTTAGAATGCCCTAAGTATAGCAGTTACCTCACTGAGAATAGTTTTGGTTTTTTGGTTTTTTGAGACAGCATCTCACTGTGTTGTACTGGGTAGAGTGCCCTGGCATAGCTTACAGCAACCTCGAACTCTTGGGCTCAAGTGACCCTCTTGTCTCAGCCTCCCAAGTAGCTGAGACTAGGCACCCACCACAATGCCCCTGTTTAGAGACAGGGTCTCACTGTAACTCAGGCTGGTCTCAAACTCTTGAGCTCAGGCAATTCACCTGCCTCAGCCTCCCACAGTGATAGGATCACAGGAGTGAGCCACCATGCCCAGCCCTCACTGAGAATTTGTAAGGAGCATTTCTGGTTGACAGATTCACCAAACTCCCTCTGACAGTCCAATACATATCCTCTACTTGACGATTGCCCTTCCCTGCCCAACCCCAGGAACTGGAGCAACATTCCAAAAGTTTTAAGTCGAAACACTAAAAGCCTCCTGTCTTTTTGGAAGTCTCTCTGAAAGTTACTGAGGTAGCGGGAGCCAGAGAAGAGCGAGGACCTGTGAGTGCACACAGAGAAATGTCCAGTCGCGCAAGTCTGATCCGTAAAATCCGTCACCCAAAATGCATGTTTCAAGGTGATGTATTTTCCTTTCATCTTCACCTCCTTTCCCTGCTGAGTCAAGGAAACAGCACCATATTTAGGGGGGAAAAAACCCTCCTCTAATCTTTAAGGGTAATCAATGTTTTCCAGTGTCTTTCTGTGGCTCCTTGGAAAAGTTAAATTCATGTCTCAGCTACAGTAAGGTGGGACGTGACATGACGGCCCCCAGAGTATGAACCAATTGAATGCTTTCAAACAAAACCCACTCTGTTTCTGTTATCTTTTAATGGATTTTGGGGGAAAGAGGGACTGATGTATATAAAATAGATGTAAAACCTAATGCTTCTGCTTTGGATGTGCACCAACCCCAGCAGGCTAAATATAGACTCCACTGCATCAATGTAATATTTCTCTTTGAAGTTGCAGGTCCTGTTGGGGAGGGGGGTGGGGAGCATTCAGAGAGGATAGAAAGGCAGAAAGATATGAAAAGAGCAAAAGCTGCATTCTGAGTCTCCAGGTAGAGACCTTAAGGACAGATGGGTTGGAATGCCTGTATTTTGGACGTCCAGATGTCTATTTCCTAGATAAATCCCTTCTGTGTATGAGGATAACACAACCTGTCCTATAAGGTTACCAAGTTCATTCTCCACGCGGCCACCACTGCCTGTCCCGGGCTGATACCCCTCTGACTCCTAGCTTTTCTTTGGAAGCCAAACATTCAAAGACCTTTAGAATCATAAAATCCCAACATATGAATGCCTCAACTGCAGAACCACAGCATGAGCTACACTGTCTCTGTAGGAAGGTCGCTGTGACCTATCCAAGGTCACACAATAGGTTAGACACGGAGGATGGGCCAGTGCAGCAGTGAGATCACCAGAAAGGACTTGGCCTTTGCAATCTGATTCCAATCCTGTCTTGCATTGACCAAGCTCTGTGACCTTGACCATAAAAAAGTAGAGCCACAGGACTCTCTACCTCATAGGGCAGGTTAGGATATTATTGAAAATGTGCACAAAGTGCCTGAGACACAGTGAGTACTCAGGTAACAAACACTAGTGACTTTCATAAACCACATCTCCTGACGTCCACCCCAGTACTCTACACAGTCCTGCCATATGAAGACCCCATGCCCTTCCAATACGGGCACTTGGGTTAAGGGTCAAATCTCTCTGCCTTCCTCACAAGTAAGGGCCAGCACTGCCCAGGCTTCTTTAAAGTCAACAAGGAAAAGAGACTGGATTCATACTGTTCGCCCAACCCTGAGCCAGACACACTGGCTCTGTTTCTTTTATTTTCCCTTCCATTTGTCCTGGGTTTGTGTGTTTTGGCCAAGGTGAGCTCTGCTCAGTGTTATATGAGACCCCAGCCACATTGCACATATCCCCGATGCCGCCTGCTTCCAGCTCAGTCCTCTAGGTCCACACCCCCTTTTCCCTCTGCCCTGTAGCTCCCACGTCTGTACAGACCTTTAATATCCACACGGCCAACAGAGAAGCCGCACATTTGGCTGTGAGCCCCCACGTTCCCTCTCTCCCCACCTCCACAGCACCGCACACAGGTCACAGGTCTATTTCTCAACCCATGGACTGATTATAATTATTTTATTTGGTTGACAACATGTAAGAAATATGAATTTATTTTAAAAATGCAGGTTTCTGACTTCCCTTGAAAATCATAAACTGGCCAATTGGCCTCAGTGGCCAGAGCTCTGAGGCAGCTGCTCCCTTCCGCTGACCAGACTCTGGTCAAAGGCCCCACCCATCCTTCTTGCCTTTCCCAGCCCTTCTCAGCATCTGCGCTTTCCTCCCTGATGCAATATGGATTTCCACTTCCTCAGCAGCATATCAAGGTGTGTCACCACCTGGCCCAGGACCCCTGGACAATCTCCCTGTTTCCAGACTCTGCTGGAACAATTCTGCTGCCTACAGTTCTGCCACCCTGCTCTTCGGTTTGTCCAACCCAATCAAGAGTGCCTCCTCTCCAGAAATGCTTCCAAAATACCCAAGACACAAAGCCCTCCCCTTCCCTCAAAGCCTTGGGCAGATTATTACCTTGCAGTTGTTAGCTCTTCCCGCAAGGGTATCCTGTTTCTCCAGCTAAGCTGTAAACCCTTGAGGAGTTCACCAGGTGCTTCCACTTGCTTGCCTTACCCAGAGGGCAGCCACAGGCTTGGCACAGAGGAGGTTCTGGACCATGATGAATTGTTTGGTCAAACATTTCCATTTATACTATCGCTCCGTGCAAGTCTAGGCTCCCCTGCGTCTCCAGCCTCATTTGTCTCCATTCCACCCCACCTCTTTCCTTTCCTCCTCTTAAATACACCCCAAGCCCCAGTCTCCTGGAACCACTCCAAAGGGACCAGGACTGGTTTTCTGCTTTCCTGATGAGTGTTCCCATCTCTGCCATTCCCTACACATACCCCGGGGCCAAACACAGAACCTGCCACATGACAGAAGTGCAACAAATACGCATTAAATGTGCAGCATCTTCCTTTTTATTCCCTATGTCCTTACACCCACAGCTTACCTTGCCAAGCACGCCTTTCTTCCTTTTCACCAAATAGATCTGCGGGTTTAGGGAATCCCAGTCTGGTGTTCTCTCTTGGTCCTTTTATCTTTCCTTACTCTGCCAAGTTACTCCTCTCTTTTGGTTCCTACAGTCCTTGGCTCTTGACTGGCACAGCCATTGCCAAAGGGTGGGGCAATATTTGCCCGAGTCTGTCTCTCCCTTGGATGCCAAGCTCTTCCAGATCCAGGATTGTGTGACCCTTTTCCATGGGCCTACCCATCTCCAAGCCACAAATTGAGTACAACTAGGCTAGTGGAGAAGGGAGGTATGATGGTCCACATTTTTCCAATGAGAAAATTGAAGCAAGGACCCAGGCCCCCTGCATGGAGGGAAGCAGGTTGGGTGAGAAGACTTGGGTCTATTAGTAGGAGTCAGGCAATGAAGGGTAGCATGTCCTTTCATTGTCATATTCAGAGCCCTGCCTAGCAGCCTGCCCAAGGAATGTTTACCTAATTATGTAGAAGGAAGTATCTTTGACTTGATATTTACTATCGATTAAAGACCCAGATTCAGTGACCCAGGCCTGTAATCCCAGCACTTTGAGAGGCCAAGACAGGAGGACTGCTTCAGCCCAGGAATTCAAGACCAGCCAGGGCAACATGGGGAGGCCCCATCTGTACAAAAAATAATAACAGAAAAATTATGGCAGGCATGGTGGCACACCCTGTAGTCTCAGTTACTTTGGAGGCTGAGGCAGGAGGACTGTTTGAGCCAGGAGTTTGAGGCTGTAGTGAGCTATGATGGCACCACTGCACTCTGGCCTAGGTGGCGGGGCAGGACCCCATCTCTAACAACGACGACAACAGACCCAGATTCTGTGAAGTTGCATGTTAACGTCTGGTGTTGTGCCTAGTAGGAATACAAATAGTTTCTGTTCAGCGGAAAAGATAATCCCAAGATTTATGATTTTATGGCCTCATAAAACATTAACCAGTTTTATTTCTAATCTAGCAATCGCATCCAACATTCCTTCCCCTGTGCCTATAGAAACCTGCTTTGCCATCTTGCTGGTTCCCTCATTAATGAGCTAAAAGCATTTTTGACATGTGCACATTCTATATTTGTATGAGCCACATTTTTAACTTTTTGAAAATCATACTTTGCCATCCAGCCTGCCG
Source organism: Otolemur garnettii (assembly GCF_000181295.1). Taxonomy (NCBI): domain Eukaryota; kingdom Metazoa; phylum Chordata; class Mammalia; order Primates; family Galagidae; genus Otolemur; species Otolemur garnettii. The sequence continues at coordinate 8,381,044 of NW_003852403.1, read as the reverse complement.
CCCACCCAGGGAGTGTGAGCAAGCCCCTCCCTTCCCTCTTTTGGACTCAGTTTCCTCATTAGTGACATGAGGAAGTGGGCTACAAAATTACCAGCCCCCAGGAACCTTTAAGACGGAATCTGAAAAAAGTAATTCTCTCTCAAGGTTGACCATCTTATGGAATTATTTTTAACAACACCAATAGCCAAACTTTAACCTGCCCTGGGTTCCCAGCACCATCCCATTTAATCCTCCCATAAGGAGAGAGGGAGGCACCGCTGTTACTAGCACTAGCTACAGACCAGGTAAAGGAAGCTGTAACACAGTGTTTTTTAACCCAGAAGCACTACGGTCGAGACTCCACCCACGTCTCTTTCCATTCATCTTTTGGCCTGTCTACTCATCCATGTTTCCAGCCAGCCATCCGGCTGATCCAAAACAAGGATGGTCCCCACTTTCACTCTGGATCCAGCTGATGGACTGATCAGCCACTGAGAAGAGGCAGTGACAGCTTCCCGCTGTGAGAGCCAGGAAGACGTTGTGGACAACATGCCACCTGGAGCTTGCCCTTGAAGGTTTAAGCAAGACTGTTCGGAGACCTCCAACATTCTTGGAGGTCCAAAAGCATTCTTGGCGGAAGAAACAGTAGCCAAATGGACCGGAGGAGGAAAAGGGGGGAGATGTGCACAGTGACCAGTGGGCAGTGGTGGCCAGCCACCGAGAAGGCTACAGGAAGGATGGATGCCCGGAGACGAGATGGAAAGGGAGAAGGATTGGCCTCGGTGTCTGTCAATAGCTGATTGAGAATCTTAAGCTTCCTTCATCTGATCTCTTCCCTACCATCACCCGGGTTTTGAGTACCCTGTGTGGTGTAAAAGGCAAAGATGAGCCCTCCCCCAGATGCCCTCTCAGGCGGAGCCTGGGCACCCTGACTCTTAGAAGGCAGAGTTACAAACTACCGTGGAGAGAACGCATTCCAACCCCCAGCCTCCCTTCCCGAACATGTGGCCCTGAGCTAATTTAAGCTAGTCTGAGCTCACTTTACAAGCAGTTGTCAAAAGGCGCTACATCAAAAGACTCCTGAGGCCCAAATATTTAACAACCAGAACACTCCCTCCATCCATCAGTTTGGTAATTCTATCCACAAAAAAAAAAAAAACACCTATTAGGGTTTCATTTCTGGCCTGCTCATTTCTTATAAACATGCCAGGCCATTTACAGCTCACAACTCACTGCTCTCTAAACATTTACACATTTTTCCCTCTTAACACATCCTTGGCTATTTGATTAAGTGGTAACTCACAGGGGCCGGATGGCAAGGCCTTGGCACCTTTGGGCTTTTTCCAAACCTGTCTTCACATGGCTTCAAAGCCAGCCTCCCTCTGAAGTAAACACAAGGATGACAGGACGTCATGACTCCGAGGTGCCTTGGTCTACCCCATCCCTCTTCTCACAGTTCTATGAGCTGGAGGGAATACGGACCCTCAAGAAGGCACAGACATGAGTCCATGCTACCAGCGGGGCTTAGTGGGCAAGGTGGAGGGTTCCCAGGAGCCCTCAGGGCTGAGGGAGTGGCAACATGCCACAACACCCTGATTCCAGACAGGGGACTTAGAAGAGTAGTATCCAAGTTAGGCGGAAGGAAGCCGCCACATACACGACTTCCTGGCCAAGCCCAGGAATCTCAGACGAGGCCTCCATTGACAAGCATACAATGCCACAACGCCCCTGCACTTTAGAGGATACAGTCTCCCAGAACTGGACAGGCCTTACCCCACGCAGCAATCAGGGAACATAATCACGGCCGACACCTACGTGCTAAGAAAAGAGTAGAGGAGGAATCCCCGGAGGGCTTCATGGACCTGTGGAGCTGTGGCATCCTGGGTGGGGACCAGGTAGAGCCCAGGCACAGAGGCAAGGCTGGCAGACAGGGCAGTACTGAGCAACCACAATCCCATCGCCCCGTCCTTAGCTCTGCCTCTAATTTCAAAGGGAATTTTGAATAGAGGAGCACACACTGCCTTCTGAGTAGGACCGGAGTGTGACTCCTGATGTCGTTCCTGCAGGCTCTTTGACCACTGGAAGTTACTCAACATCTTTCTTCTTTAGCAAAACAGGGATGCTGGCACATATCTCACAGGGGTGCCGAGAAGATTCACAAGCCTGTCGGGGACCTGCCTGGGGCTACCAAGCACCCAGCGTGTAACGCCCTCCATGATACTACCCATCACGCGGGGGGCCGCACCGCGCCACTGCAAACACTTCACAGGGACCAGGCCTTTTCAGCCCAGTGCAGCGGCTTCACACAGTGCCTCAGCCTTGGAGAAAACCCTACAACAGACACAGACCCCCTGCAAAGAAGGACTTGCTACCCAACTGCTAAGAGGTCTGTCACAACCTCTCCAGCTACAGAGAGCTACCTTGCTCCAGGTCACACCCTCTGGGGGCAGCCCACCTCCTTAGAGTGACTGGAGTGAGGACTGAAGCCCCCATTCTGGGGCAACGCCGGGAGGCCATCTTAGCGCTCTCCATGAAGTCAGCTGAGGCTGCACCAGGTCTGCATCACCACAACTCCACCTCCATGCAGTCCTGCTTCCTTCCTGACTCCCAGCAGAAAGATCCGACCCACTCAATCTATTAGGGTCAGCTTCCCAAGAACCCTCCCCCTGCAATAAACTTGCTAAGTATTTGTTGTTTGAATAAATGTTTGAAACGAGAGCTCCTGTCTTCCAAGTCCTGAGTTAATACCTAGTAGTCTCGGTGTGACTCGGGCCATGCTGGGTCCAAGGTGTTCTTCCTGCTTGGTCAAGAGATCAGGGTCAGCAAAATGGCACATGGTGGTGCTGTGACTACACAGAGAGCTACGATTGTCCCTTCCAGGGAATCAGGCACCTGGTTTTCCAACAGAGGCTGGAGAAATTTCAAATTGAGGTTAGGCTCTGTAGATTTTCTCCACCACAAGAACCCCCAGGTTTATAATTTCCCCATGTATCTGGGAGAATCAGCCCTGGATGGGAGATAATGAAGCAATGGAACCCATCAAGGGAGCCTGGTGACAGAACAGGGCCCACGTCCACTTATTTTATCCCAAGAGTCCTGGAGGGCCTCAAATGGCTCAGATAAAAATAAATGATGGACAGTCACCTCAGGGTATTATCTGGAAAGTCACCTTGGAAGAGGAAGAAGCTTCTCCTAGTATCAGAAGAGCCAGAAACATTTTTTTGCTAGACGATAAATGGCTAAGTTCAAAATAATTATTTTATCAACTGTCACATAAGTGATTTTTTTTAAACTTTGTTAAAAAAAAAAAAACATGAAATGCTTCACTTTTCAAATGAAGAGTGGGAACACTTAGATTTTAAAGGCTGTTTTGTTCTTTTTGGCAGTGAGTTGAGGCAGAGAGGGCAGAGCCCACGAGGTGTCCTCAGGCCTAGTCAGAGCCCACTGGCACCGACTGGGGCAGCCGGAAAAGAAACCCATTCCTAGCACATTCCAGAGAAGCTTCCTCCTCAGAGCCTTTTGTGCCAGAACCTGCTGTCCTCAGGAGTCTCAGCTCACCTTTCACTAACCTTCAGCCCCCACAGGGAAAAGTTTCCGCCCTCCAGCAAAGGCCTGGAGGCCTACTGAGAGGCCTCCTCTCTCCAGCACACAGATCCACTTCCTCCCATAGAGGACCTGCTCCCTTTCCCACGGACAAAGATGACCCCTCAGGAATTCCTTTGGGATGGCTCATAAAGGAACAGGTAGGCTAAGGAGCAAAAGTTGCTGGGACCTTCCCTGCCTACAAAAATGAGAACTCACTATTTTCCAGTAAGGCAGCCTCACAGACAGGCACTGACTTGGCTGGGTCCCTCAGGCAATGGCCTCCCCTTCCAGAGAAGGTGGCGTCAGCACGGGGCACACCACTTAGGGGGAGGCCTGGAGACAGGGGGGCCACAGAACTCCTGCAGGGCGTGGAGGGAGCAGCCTCCCTTGGCCCCAGCCATTTGACCAAAGCAGGTGAGTTTTTGTTAGTTTACACAGAGTTCCAGGCTTTTAGGAGTATGCAAGCCACTGCCCCAGAAGATGTCCCCTGCTAATCCCCAAGTAGAGCTGTGGATCCAAACCAAGGAAGAACTAGGAAATCCTCACCAAGTCACTCATCCAGCCCAGCCTTTTTTTTTTCTTTTTTAGACAGACTCTCACTCTGTTGCCTAGGCTAGAGTGTCATAGGATCAGTCTCGCTCACAGGAACCTCAAACTCCTGAGTTTAAGAAATTCTCCTGCCTCCGCCCCCTGAGTAGCTAAGGACTACAGGTACCTGCTATAAGGACTGGCTAGTTTCTTCTCTTTTTTAGAGATTGGATCTCACTCTTGCTCAGGCTGGTCTCAAATTCCTGAGCGCAAGGGATCCATCTGCCTCAGTCTCCCAAAGTGGGTTCCCTCTTATTTAGAATGGCAATTATCACCCTATCTTGCTCCTAGGCTGGGTATTACACAGGTAATGCTGGGGACAAGCTTCGTTCTTCACCTGGCTCGTGATTAGTCTCCAGTAAGTGTGAGGTATTTTCTTTCAATGGACATTTGGCCTCTCCAGTATCAGGAATAGAAAATGAGCTTCCAATTCTAGGAATACAGAGACAGAGGGGCTTTATTTCCTTTACTGAGTTCCAAGAAATCTCCAGTGTTTAAACTGCTTGATGCCCGAGGTGGAAGCTGTCACAGGGACCTGGGTGGCATATAGATGCCTTTTTTCTATGCTTCAAATGTTTATACCTCCTCATTGCCGCAGGCCCATCTCCCAAGTGCCTGCAGTCCAGGCCAAAGGTATAGCTAGAAATAGCTTAAGGTATTTGCTTTTGTCTTGACTCTTCAGGAAGTGGATGGAGAATCTATCTCTTACTAGGGTGAGGGCCACCAAGCTGGTGACCGGACTCCACCAAGTTCTCCATATTCCCCCTTTTGCACAATGGTTAGTGCTTGTAGTAGGATGCCTCTTTCCCGACATATACATTCAGAAAAAAAAGAAAACAACTCTGGTTTGGGTTGGATCTGGATAGGGACTGTAGTCACTTGCTTCTTGCTGCAGTTAAGACAAGTGACACGACCTCTCTGATCCTCAGCTTCCACATTGTAAAGAGAAGTCTCAAGTGCAGCTTGCATTACTTTCCAGGTATTTATGATAGTCAGGTGCCACGTAAGACAGCACGAGACAGAGCACCTGGAGAGGTGGACAGCACCGTGTGCAAACACAAAGCACTGCTGTCACCATTGTAAACCAACTGATCCGTGGTGACTGCTCAGCAGGAAGGACGTCATCTCAAGACAGAATTATTATTCACTGTAAGACAACTTGTAAAATGTTATAAATGACAGCTTGTCACCCATCCTCTCATTCAAATTAAAAGCTTCACTCCATGGTCCCTACATGTACATTGCTCAATTACAAACTTCAACAAGAGATGCTTTGACGCCCTTGGTAGTTATCTGGAGTCTAATCAGAAGTTCTTGGTTCATATGCATAAGCTTGAATTCCATTTGATGTTTGGGAGATAACAAGCTTTCCCTTCTGACACTGTAGAAAACAGAGGATGTTTAACAATCTCCCTGTTAAATTGAGTAATAACCAGAAAATACAACAGGCCAAATAAGACCTCCTTGACACAGTGCTTGACAGAATTTCAAGCCCTTCTCCGACCCCAGTAATGACCACTGTAGAGAATCAGAATATTCTTCTAATACGAATTAGGTAAAAAAAAAAAAAAATCAACTAAATGTTCTTATGTTTTAAAGACAGAAGTATTATTAAATCATCAACCATTTAAAAATAGAGCATAAAACTCTTCTACCCAATAAGCAATAAAAATACTCCTAAATTCTTTTCCATGGGCACTTATGGAATACTAATAGGCAAGGAGAGAAAAGAGAAAAGCAAAGCAAAGAAAACAGCTGGGAAAACATGTACGAGGGGAAAACAAGAGTGGCAGGAAAGAAAGGGAAAGGACTGAGGAAGGCATCTAGGACGCAGTCGGGAAGAGAAAATCAGACATAGGCAGAAAAGGAACTAATCAATCACACAAACGGTAACCACAACGAAACGCAAAATAAAGAGAAACTTCCATAAAGGAGCCTCTAATTGGGGAAGCTTATTAGTGAAAGGGTGTAGAACCATATCACAGATTTGTGACTACTGGAGTAAAGGAAATGATACTCTTGCTAAGTGTTTCCTCAATTAGGTAAAAATCACACAAAAAGTACAGATCAGATCTACCAGCAGATCCCCACCCCTGTCCTATAACACCACCCAGGTTTTTGTTGTTGTTGTTGTTGTTTTAAGACAGAGTGTCACTATGTCACCCTCGGTAGAGTGTCATGGCATCACAGCTCACAACAACTTCAAACTCTTGGGCTTAAGCGATTTTATTGCCTCAGCCTCCCAAGTAGCTGGGACTACAGGCTCCTGCCACAACAATCAGTTATTTTGTTGTCGTTGTTGTTGTTGTCATTGTTGTTTAGCAGACCCAGGCCAGGTTCGAACCCACCAGCACCGATGCATGTGGCTGACGCCCTAACCACTGAGCATAGGTGCTGAGCCTGTGTTATTTTTTAATATAAAATATTTGACGTCTACTTGGATCAATAATTCCATCGTGGTTGCTATTAAGGCAAGGGAGCTAGCCTCCCACACCTCAGTTTCCTCAGCTGTAGGCTCCGTTGAATGGGCATGAATGTGGTACCCACCCTCAGAGCAGGGATGTAAGAATTAAAGAGGTGGCCTGGCATTATATGTGCCACTTAGTACATCCTTCCTAAAAATTAGCATCATTATTAGTTGGGGTTGCAGAAAGGTACTCTCAGGGGAAGAGAAAATGAAAGCATGTGTGTGAATTAAATAAAAATATTTTGAGAATTTTATATTGTCATGTGAAAGCTCTTTTATATTAGGTAAGAGGCTCCATACTCAGCACCATCCTCTTCTCATGCTAAGTATCAGCATAAAGAGCATTCTTCAGTTTCTACCATGGACTTGAATGCTATATGCCGCCCCTGTCTTCACCTCCCAGCTCAGCGGCCCCTCCTCACCACGAGTCTGAACTAACTTTGAGACACATTCCCCTTATTTCAGGCCTTCATTCAGCCTGTGGTTCAATCACTGAATCACATCTGTTTCTCTCCTTCACAAAAGAATCCTTTAATGCAAAGCCCTAGCAGGGCTCCTTTGAAGACACTTGCTCTTACATTACTCCCTTGCTCAGCCTTCCTTAGAGAGGAATTAAGACATATTTCAGGAATCTAGGAGAAAATGTTAATCTGCCTCCAGTTTGGTGCTCCATTCATGAAACCTTATTCCTTCAAATGCACCCATAAATGAGCCATGGACCCAATACACAGTAGGTGCTCAGATGAGTGGCCAGCTCAGAGCCCAGCACATAGTTGGTGCTTGGATGAGTGGTTGGCTCAGAGCCCAACACATAGTAGGTGCTCAGATGAAGAACCACCTCAGAGCCCAGCACATAGAAGGTGGTTGGATGAGTGGCTAGCTCAGAGCCCAGCACACAATTGGTGCTCAGATGAGTGGCCAGCATAGCCCAACACATAGTAGGTGGTCAGATGAGTGAATAACCACGTCTGCTTGCATAGCTCTGCTCCTGGCCCCCTCCACTTGGCATACCCACTCCTCTCCTCTGATCCCAGCAGAACACTCCCAGTCCTTTACATGGAAGATGGCTTCCATTTTGAAGGAATGATGCCCCAAGCATCCATCCTGTGTGCTGTTTTCCTTCAAGCAGCCTGGTGGACACAATAAAATGAAATGGCCTTTCTACTTCAAAAGAGAAAGCACCAAGTATCAAAAACTTATGATCTCTTTCTTAGAAAGTCAATATTTATAGCTGAGCCCTGGACAACTCTATGCCTTTCCGACCTTAAAGCACAATTTAGGATAGAAATGGCTTTTGTATTTCTTCCCAAAGGTCTCTGAATTAGATGACCAAGGAAGAACTTACTCCCAACAGGATGGATCTATGAGATCCATTCAGATTCTCAGCCATTCATTGAACAGATCCATTCATTCAGCACTTAGTATATTCTAGGAGCTAGATGCTAACACTACCACAGTGACCCAAACAGACCCAGCTCCCTGCTTCATGGAGCTAGCTCAGAGTCCAGTCACAGCAGGGGAAGAGAGGTGATAAGAAAATAAATAAGTGAAGTATACAGTGTATTAGGGAATTTTAAGTGCTATAAAGAAAAGTGAAAGATACAGATGACAGGGAATGGAGAGTGATTTTAAAAAGAGAGGAAATATATTACAATAACTAAAAATTATAGAAAATATAAGGAAAACTCCCTCCAAAAAAAATGTGACATTTATTTGCGTTCACAGAAGCTGAGACTCAGCCCTGGTCTGTGCCACTGCCCGGAGCTGGTGTCTCTCTGTCTTGGCTATAGTCTGTGTTGGGGCAGGCACAGTACACGGCTATGATTTAATAAAAATAAATAAATAAAAGTGACATTTGACACTAATTTGTTGTGTAAACATAGGCACTGTTAAGCCTTGGTTTTCTCTGTAGTATAAGGTGGAACTACAAAGCCTTGTTAAGGCACTTTCAAGCCCTGAAATTTTATCTCTCTAAGCAATAGATAGCCATTTGAATTCACCCTAGACTTTACTGAGATCCAGTGATTGTGCTCTAAGGTTCAATGACAAAAAATCACCCCTACATTGCTTGGAGTTGCCAAGAAATCCTCCATGTGTTCGTTTGCTCCAAAATACTTGTGAAGATAATCACAAACTGCCTGGGTATTTAATTTTCTTCAAAACTTCATATCTCTGCCCTTCGTCCCCCTGCCCCAGCTACCCATAAAACACCCTCCTGATGGGCACTAATCCCTAAGAAGCATCATACAGTGGGACTTGGAGCCAGGGCCCCGAGCAGCCCAGCTTCCAATGCCACTTGCCCTGGAGCCACGTGAATAACCATTGCAGGCTTGAGTCAAATCAATTCACATTTGCCCCAATCAGGTGCCGCCCAACAAAGCTTTCTTCTTCATGAACCTTGCCTCCCCTCTTTATTTATTTTCCATGAAGCTAATATAAGGGTCAGGCAGAGGCCCTTCATCTTGGAAAAGTCATCTTAGGACCATCCAGAGAAGAAAAACTCTCCTTCAAGTACTTATCCACCACATCTGATTAAAGGTCCCCTTGGGATGATCCCTCTGCGTCATTTAGTCAGCAGTCTGCCTGCAGGAAGAGCTGTGGAGTGGAAGTTAGGGTGGGTCTGAAGGCTCCAAGAGCAGCCAGGGATCCCCATGCAGCCTCTGACGTTAAGCTCCTACCACGTGCTAGGTGTGTTCTAAGCATTTGACCTGCATTAACTCATACAACTGCCCTAGGAAGCAGGTATTATTCTCATTTCACAGATGCAGCAATTGAGACAGTCAAGTAGCTTGTCCAAGGTCACAGAGATGGTAAGTGGGGGAGAACGGCCCTGACCCTGGGTTTGAACACTAATGCTACTTGAGCAGTGCTGTTCAAAAGGAATACAAGACTAGCCACATAGTAACTTCAAAGTTTCTAGGAGGCACAGTGTATGGCACTTTATTTATTTACAAATATAGACGGATTTAAAGACAAATAATATTCCAAGTGGAGGAAAGGAAATTTTCGAATTGCTTTCACCTGGAACTCACATACATTAGTTTTCTTACACATTTTCCTTTCACAGATGAAGCAACTGAGACAGTAAAGTAGCTCTCAGATTAAAGCGGAGGCTGGCTCATAACAGCCGACTCCACCTCCCTTCCTTCTTCATTTTGTTTGGGGATGCAGGTAACTCGCCGAAAGAGACCGTGGCCCTATTGCAGGGCAGACCTCAGTTAGTCTGAGCTAGGCGTGGTGGCCGCATTCCCTTGCCAGCAATTTCTTTAGAAGCAACATGAGATAAATGGGAGGTGTGCTGGGGGCCCCTAGGAACAGGGGCCAGACTCCAGAGAAAGAGGCTAGGGGAGATGGCTCCTTTCCCATCAGACATGTTTGTTATTTACCTTCCATTGTGATAAAATAAACACAAAATTTACCATTTGACTCATCATCAGGTGTAGCGTTCAGCAGTACTAAGCGCATTCACGCTGCTGCACAGGCATCTCACGACCCAACAGGCATATTTTTGGCCCCTTGCCTATTTGCCGTGGCACCTACAGCAGCAAACATATCCTGCCTTGTAAATTCTTTTACTCTGTAAAACTATCTTTTTGTTCCTCAATAAACTCTGTTTCACATTTGCCTTGAAAAAATGAAAGAGACACAATTTTTAAAAGGAAAAAGAAAAAAGTGAAATTCATTTTAATAATGTAGCTTTTTTATTTTTTTTGTTTTTATTTTTTGAGACAGAGTCTCACTCCGTCACCCTGGGCAGAGGGCCGTGGCATAGCTCATGACAACTTTGAACTCTTGGGCTCAAGAGATCCTCTTGCCTCAGCCTCCCGAGTAGCTGGAACTACAAGCACTTGCCCTGATGTCCAGCTAGTTTTTCTATTTTTAGTAGAGACAAGGGTCATCAATCTTGCTCAGGCTGGTCTCAAACTCCTGAGGTCAAGCAAGCCACCCACCTCGAGCTCCTAAAATGCTAGGATTTATAGGTGTGAGCCACCACGCCTGACCTAATAATGTAGTTTATTTAACCTAACTATCCAAATTATTATCAAGATGTAATCAATATAAAAATTACGAATAAAACATTTAACAGTCCTCTGTTTGTACTAAATTTCCCACTTACAGCATGTCTTAATTCAGACTGGCTATACCTTAGATACTCAATAGCCTCCCTGTGTCAGACACACCGGGTCCTGGGTCGCTCAGGCCCATGCACACTCAGCTGAATCATGGACACCCCCCAGGGACAGCAAGAGGTCTGTGCGTCACCATCAGTTCTCCAGGGCACTTGGTGATTCACTGCAGGACCCCAGACAGTGTCTAACTCGTGGTTCTAGATCGGCATCTCTAACCCCCTGGAGATCACGGTCATCCTGCTCACAGACAACACAAGATCCGGGGCCTACGGGAAGCTTTTCCTGGTGAAGCAAATGCTGTGCCTTCACCACCCAGCTGTGGGTCCACTTCCAGCCTGAGTGTGACCTCAGTGGTGTAGGTGGGTACAGCACCTACACAGCCACAGGGGCATTTCCAGGTCAGGCCAATAATAAATAAACACACACCTACGCAGAAAGAGGGCAGCGTATGTGCAGCGTTGAGGCAAGCAGCTGTTGCCATAGAAACCAGCCAACCTCACTCCAGACTTTTTCCCTGGTGCCTTGATCATTCGGTGGCTGAGAAAGCCCAGTGGAGAGGCATTATTCCGGTACCTATGGAAACCTTCCAAATGGGCCCATTAGGAAGAAAGCAGATCAAAGAGGGAATGGTCACATACCTTCTCCATCCATCCATCCTCACAGCCACCTTTTGTCCTGGGAATTACCCAAAGGAGATGAAAATACAGCTACCCTTGCCACAAAGGGAAATGGATGGAAAGTGCTGAAGTATTACAATAGGGGTAAGGTGGTCCCCAAAAGGGAGGCAATGAAAGTGCCCCATCTCTCCACCATAGTAAAAGCTCACCTGGACAAACGGGTATGGCTTGAGGGTTTTGCTAGCTGCCCAACCTGACTTAGATCTCATCCTCTCTGCAAAGCCCCTGGTTTGGTCTCTTCCTAGACCCATGTGTGTTTTGTATCTTCCGGGTTCATTCTTTCACATCATTCACTCTCTCACTCATTCTCGAATGAGAAGCACCATGGTACAGCGGAAAGACCCCAGGCCATGGAATTAACAGGAACACAGGTTTAATGCCCAGTTCTCATGCTTGTTGGCTATATGATCTCACTTAAGTTATTAAAAACTCTCCACGCCTTGGTTTTCTTGTCTGTAACATGGGGAGGAGAAGAGAATAATGTTTGCCACTTGTCTTCCATCCAGTGGTTGTAGGCAATGTGTGTAGACACGGCTTATATTGAGTATTATAACCGCATCTCGTTCCATTTTGATCAACAGAGAGCCTGGTACTTCCAGATACTGAAAAATACCAATTGAATAAAGAGATTACAACGTGCTTTCACATGCATTTCCTCTATCTTTTTAAAAATTCCACTTTTCACAGCAATCTGGTTTAGGATTATTTAAGCCCAGTATAAAGCCCAAAGGATTATAAAATTTAAATGCATGTTTCCTACTCTTGAGGAACTTCTAATTTACCAGATTTGATTAATAAACGATTTACATAATATTTAGTCTGTGCCAGACACTGTTCTAAGCCCTTTATAAATACAGTAGAACCCCTGTAAGTTGACCACCCAAGGGACTGTAACACACTTGGTCAACATAAGGAACCTGGTCTGCTGTACTGATACATACATGTGGTGCATGTCCAGTCTATGAAAATTAGGTCAACTTAAGAAGGTGGTCATTGTAAGGAGGCGGTCAGCTATGGAGGTATTAGATTATTTTATCTTCATAATAACCTGAGAAGTAGGTACTATTGTTCTCTTCTGTCACTGTGTGTCAAGGTCATAGTAGTACACAGAAGAGCAAAGGTCAAACTCAGTCTAGCTCTAGAGCCTATGCTCTTCACCACTCAGCCGCTCTGCCTCCAAGGTGGTTAAGTCACATGTACAAACTGTGTGAACAGTATGCAAGCCTGGTGGATTTCAGAGGAGGGAAGACCATGCACTGTTATCTTAAAGATGAAACAAGACTGAAATACGCAGAGTTGGTGGAGAACAGAGGACGGACTTGTTGGAAAGAGAGTGGGGCCCAGATGGTGGTAAGCCCACATGAAGAGTTTGAGCTTCAGTCCATGAAAAGCCATGGAAGGGCTCCAAGCCATGAGGAAACCTAAGCAAAGCGGGCTTTGAGGAGAATGCATCGGCAATGGCGTGCAAGATGAACTAAAGAAAAAGATGGGCATAATGAGTTAGCATGAGTGGAGAGGTCATGGGACTTAAGCCAGGACAATGGAAAAAGGAGCTTCAAGAGCAAAGCCATAGGAGGTGGCCAGCATATAAGATGTCTTCATCTGTCTCCCACAAGTCCTGCACATCAGAAGCAAGTTCCAGGAGCACTCACTGGGCACTTTCTTGGCCAGTCAGAGTGGCACGTGGGCTCTTGCAGCACTGGTGTCCCCAGAAGGTGGAACATGGAAATCCTTTGCGCAGCCCCTGGAGACAAGGCCGAGCCTTTCTCAGATGTGTGCAGCGGGTTACTGAAGCCAAGAGAGCACATCCAATCCCGACAAAGGATCCTGGACACCTCAAATGTGAAAGACGGCCCAGCACAGCACATAGCCCTGTTTGTTATCCAGCCTCTAAACCACAACCCCAGCATCTAAACCCAGCCTGGGCCTTACAGCTCATGGGGTATTCTATTCCAATTTCCTTTATACTGGAAAGGGAGGAGTGAGAATTGAAGAATGGATGAGGAGTTTGGGACTGAGTTTTGGCCCATGAACCCGACTTCTCAGCCTCCTTCTAAGCCCTACCAGTTGCCTGAAACCCTCTGTCCAGTCCCAGTGTTTGCATAAATTCCTGGAGAAGGTTCCACCTGACATCACAAGGAAACAGATGCCAGAGTCCAGGCACAATGGGTAGATTCATAACATTGGTCAGGAGAACTTGGCTTTGACAAAAGCTGAAGTTTTCCTTGTAATTTATCTGTCATAGTTGAGGCCCCGGGATCCAGTTTCATCTTGATGGAGATGTAAACTCTTATGTAAACTTTTATGGCTCCCAGGACGGGACAGAGGACTCTGCCCTTGCTCCCCCCCTGCAACTCTGGCAGGCTTTTATATTCGAGTCAGGGCCAAAACCGTTTTTGGTCAGAGGCAAAATGTATTTATCTCCGTAAGCACGGCCATTAAGATGTGAGCATGAATAGCTGAAGAGATAGAACATTAAGGGAGAAAACAGGAAGAAATTGGAGGTGAGGCTATGATGGAAGGAAATGATGACGCATCAACCCCCACCAAAAGCTTTTTACGGTGCCGGGGGAGTGGGGTGCGGGAAAAGGCGTCTGCAGAGACTGGGAGAATGGAGCTCGGGAGTGGGCCGAGGGGAAAGCTTTGCAGTGGGAGGGCTGTGATCAGCGTGCACTGTGTGCTAAGAGAATTTTGAGAGTGGACATAACAAACGGGAAAATTGTGCTTGCAATTCTGTTTGTCTATAGAATCACTGTGGCACTGAAATCCACCCCCTCTGCTTCTCCGAATACTAAAGAAAGTCTCCAGATGGAAAAATCTGAAGTCAGGCTGCAATATGAAAAAAAAAAAAAAGAAAGAAAGAAAGAAAAGAAAAGAAAAAGAAAGCTCATGCAGGAAGCTGACAACTTGGCTATTCCTCTGAGATCTAACCTATGGGACTAGGGTATCAAGTATCAGACAGGGTTAGGAGACATGGGCTCCAGTCCATATGTAGCCTAAAACCAACTGCGTGACCTTGGACAAGCCCCAACTTAATTGCATATAAAGTAAACAAACCTTAGTGAATTTATTCTAGAACAGGTAGCTAGGACCTTAGCAACACTGGTACTGCCACCCTCCCAGCCAGCACTCACAGCAGACATCACTAAGCATTCACAGCACTTGCTAGAGCAGAGCATCCTCTGTAACCACTACTGATCAATCAGAATGAACCCAGGAGATAAAACTTATTCCCCACCCATAGACGAGATCTTTTCTATCCTTAAACACTAGAACTAGAAAAGGTTGCATGTCCTGTGTAACCTCATTACACACATCCCTCTCTAAGTTCTACCTGTGTTTTCTCTTCTCTGTGGCCTTCTCTCTAAGGTTTAGCTGCCAAGCCTGTGAATTAAAAACTGGTATCTGGTGACGCCTGTGGCTCAGTGGGTAGGGTGCTGGCCTCATATAGAGAAAGTGGCAGGTTCGAACCTGGCCCGGCCAGCTAAAACAGCAATGAGAATTCCAACAAAAAATAGCCAGCATTGTGGTAGACACCTATAGTCCCAGCTACCCGGGAGGCTGAGGCAAGAGAATCACTTAAGCCCAAGAGTTGGAGGTTGTTGTGAGCCGTGATGCCACAGCACTCTACCGAGGACAACGTAGTGAGACTCTGTCTCAAAGAGAAAGAAAACCTGGTATGAAGGCTCTTCATTCAACTCCATGCCTGAAGCTCTGAAAGTGACCTTGTGCATTTTTCTTGAGTCTCTTTACCTTAAGTCCCCCCATTCTGCTAGAAAGCAACTCACAGGCCCGATGTCCTCTCTCCCCTCCTAAGGATTTCATCAAGGTAGATAATTCTATTCCCTTTCAAATGCTTTGAGATCATGGGCTAGATGACAGCCTGGGGAAGTTCAAAGACATACAATTATTAGCCTCAGTTCTTTTGAAAATTATTAAAGAGCCCAGAATTAGAAATTCAGATCTCCTCCAGATTCCTGAGAACAAACAGCTCTTGTAAATGGCTTAATGTGTCTGTTTAATGTACACAAAATTATCTTTCAGGAGAGTAGATTATTTTTCATGTCCTTTTGCATTTCTGAAATGTATCACCTATGGCAAAAGGATGAGGAGTCAAAGTCTGACAAAATCTATAGCAGAAATAATTAGCACCAGAGGCTGTTGCTGAAAGAGAGTTAAATGAAAGAGAAAGTGGTTACTTATTTATTTCTGTTCTATCCAGATCTCAGCCATCTTGGCCTGAGGAAGAGGAACTGTATCTCTGGGTGCTGGATGGGGTGGGGTGGGGAGGTGGGCTTGCTGAATTGCGTCTGTGGGGTTTGTTCTGTACGACAGCCCTAAGCCCCAACCCGCAATTCCTCTAGGCCAGAGGGCCGTGGAAACCAGTTCAGTGCTCAGACCCTCAGGGGAAGCCACCTGGTAAACCCACCAGTATACAAACTGGGCACAAGGGCAAAGGAACAGTGATATCGTATTACTGAGCATGCAGGGAAGGGGCTGGACCTTCTTCCAGAGGATATGGACTGCTTTGGCTTAAATCAAGTTAATTAAATTGCAAACACTTGAAATAGCCCATTGAGGGTACGTTGCATTGTTTCCCAAGTTCACCTAGGAAATTAACCTAAAACCAAGCTTCCTTAGAGGGAACCTCTGTGATGTCTAATCCACTGATCACCTAGGGGTTAGCACTCTCACTGTAAATTTGGGGGTTAGCCTGCCGGCTCCTGGCATGCCAGCACACCAAGTCCACTGCCCTGCTCCAGAAATAAAAAACGACTTTTCACCACAGTCATGTCTCCTGGGCCCTCAACTCCTCCTGGTTGTCTCTGGCAGTCATTATTTTAAATAGATGTGCCTTTTATGAAATGTTTACAGGTACAAATAGATGGAAGTGCTGCTTCTGCCTGCAGAAGAGGAATGGACTTTCGGGAGCCCGATGACTTGCTCCAGCAGCAGGTCAGTCAACACAGCACAGAAGGCAATGGACAGAGGCCGTGCCTCAGCCAGGGTGTCATCCAGCAGAAGCTGCTCATCAGAAGGGAGGCCTTTTGTGTGAGTTTTGGGGCTTGTAGAGTTACGATGTCTAATACCAAGTCAGAACATGATTCCCTCAGAGGCTTCAGGCTGTTTGGGGATAGCTCAAGGAGAGGAATCCAAGGCTGAGATGGCTTAGCCACCTCCTCTGGAGAGGAACTGGCCCTTTGCAATGTGCCCCCCACCCCAAGGCATTCATCCTCCCTCCTGCCAAGCTCCATGGCCTCAGGCCCATCTAGGTGCTTCTGCCTACATGCTTCACCTCTCTGCATATTGAGATCTACCTGGAAAGGGGTCGGCAAGGTGAAGAATCATAGGAGATGAGTCAGAGGCAAGGGCCAGATCCCACATGGCCCTGTAAGCCATGGAAAGAGTTTGAGTTTTTAGTTCAAATAAATGCAAAAACAGTAGAGGGCCATGCAGGGATGCCCCATGACATATCCTATTTCTCTCCATTCATTCTGGACCTTACAAAAAGACTATCTGTTCTCCTTTTCCAAGGCTCCTGGTGGAACAGGGTCAAGTGCACAGGGTCAAGTGCACAGCCAGCCGGAGGCAAACTCCTGCCTCCTTGGCTGAGGAAGGGAATGAGAAAGCACAGAGACATTCTGGGTGCAGGGAAACAGACTACTGACAAACGACGGCTACCCCTTCATTTCACCCAGAAAGACACTGAGGCCTTGGAGAGGGAGCTGACTTCTCCAAGGTCAACCACAAAGGTTATAGCAGAGCCAGGATTAGAATCCAGTTTCTGCTGAATGCAGCTCCTCATACAAAAGTAAGTGACTCTCAGCTTTACTACGAGATCCCAAATTGATCTCCAACACTGCCACCAATCCCCAGGGGCCAGAGAGACACACAGCATGAACCTCAGTGAGTAAACTGTTTTTTTTTTTCTCATTCTGATGATCTGAGCTTTCTCCTTGGAGACATCTGAAGTGGCCAAGAAACCAAGTTGCCCACCCCATGGCTCAGAGGGAAGGAATAACCTCATGGCAGCTTCTCCAGGAGCCCACGCAGGAGCCTCTGGGATTAAGCAGCTCCTGAAAACAACTACTTTCCTTGTGCAGGAAGTTATTTTCCACCGCTAAGGCATAAGCCCAGGCAGAGGGCTCTGTGCATGCTGACTGATATAATTAGCTCCGGACAGACTCTCCAGCCAATGCAGATAGAACCCTCCCAGTGGGCTGCAAACCCCATGCCTTCCTGGGCAAGTCAAGACTCAGAGCCTAACCCACTCGACAGGCTAGTGTGGCTGCCAGGGAGCCAGCAGCCCCTGCCCCCGAAATGCCACCTTTTGGTGATTTGGCTTTTGTTTCCAGCTACTTTTAGTGTAAGTGAAGATCCAACTTGAGGGAGGGTTGTGTGAGAAGGGGGTCTTTTCTTCCTCTCTCCTTTTCAACAAGCTACAGTTGTTTCACCAGTCGCCATCCAAAAGGGGACAGGGAATGAACAAAAGGAAATGAGGAAAAGTCAAAATTCAGCCTCTTTGCTAAAATAGTCTGGGAACAGTACTAGGAAGGTGATGGTTTCTCGACCCTTTGGATCAACCTGCTGGATCCTCGGCTTCTCGAGCTGGCAAAGAAGTCTGTGTGTTCGGCCAATTTACTTTCTGGATTAACCCACCTCAAGTCAGCACAGAAGGACCTGAGGTCTGTTTTTCCAGGGATGAGGCACACAGAGGTTTAAAGGTCACCTTCAAAACCCTGAGGAAGATATGTGCCCTTGGAGGCTTGCAAACTGGGAACCAAGCTTCCACTCACTGGCTTCCCACCTTTGTCATGCCTCCATGTCAGCACAAGGCCAATTTTATGAACTAAAATTAACTGGATGAGAAAAAAGATAACCCTGGTGCTTAAAAGGCTTGGGTATATTTAATTGAGTTTCCAAGTGTCCTAATTCCTTAAGAAAGACAGAGAGAGAAACAACTGGCATGTCCTACTTCCCTTGCTACTCAAACAGGAGAGAATAGTTTCTACCAGAAAATTTTTAGGGCAAATGGAGGCTTTCTGCTGTTGTCATTTCCCTAAAGTAGTTATTTTTTTTTCTGGACAAAGCCTCACTCTGGACCTAGACTCTAAAAATGGGGCTTCTAGTGCACCAGATTGGGTTGTTTGGGGCCCGCAGGCACGAGTCAGTCTGCCTCCTCCTAAACATAGCCGGGTAAACTAAACTTGGAACATCAGCCTGCGTGTGGTCCCGAGTGTGACTTTCCAAGCATGTGCTCCCCAGCAACCACAAAGGCTGATGACTTTGTCATCATTATTATCTCTATTTTTGAGTCTCCCTGCTAAATAAACTTTCTCGCAGCTGAAATGGAGGCTGTAAGGAGAGTCTCAGTCCACCAGGATATTTTTCAGATTAATAGGGACGGCAAAGCCATCATCACCCTTTGAAGGCCCTGGGGGGAGAACCAGATAAGACAACTCTCCACCCACAGTGGTAGCTCCAAATATAGACATTTCCTACAAAACCTCCAGGGGGCGCCAGCTCTTACTGGTTGGGAAGGAAAGAAGAAACAAAACAAAACAAA
>NW_003852403.1:8356795-8362031 GCF_000181295.1 Otolemur garnettii | reverse complement strand
AAAAAAAAAAAAAAAAAAAAAAAAACGAAGGAGGGAAGGGACTGAGAGGGGAAGGAAGGAAGAAGAGATAATGTCAGTCACATAAACATATTTGCCGGGGCCTCTGGGACCCAGTAGCAGAAATGCACAGGACATGCCATGAGGATTTGGAAAGTTGAGCTCTCAGGCCTGTCCAATGGACTGATGGATAGGTTCCAGGCTCTGCCTTACCACCAAACTCTACTTCAAAAACCTTGCTACCTAAACTCATTCTAGCACATGCAAGCATCACATTTTCACCTTCCATCCGTTGAATGATAACATTTTGCAGATTTTGCTACAAGAACCAACATGTATCCACCAGTGGCTTGAATAGTGTCTGGCCCCTAGTCCAGATGCTGCATGGGGAGAGAAGTGGAAACTAGCTCAGGGGAGACGCTTCCCAGGTACCATAGAATCTAGGATTTTACCTTCTGGGGGTGCAGTATCTTTTCCCACCTCCTGTCTATGGATCTGCGGTCACTATCTGCCAAAATGCCTGTTAAACTTACCTCCCCACAGGCTGGTGCTGACGCGCACTCCAAAACCAGCCTGTCTCTTCCCTGTCAGCCTCACTCCACCTCTGGTGGGGTGGGTGGGGACTGGACGTGGAGCCCACAGTGAGCACACGTGACCCTCTTTTTCCCTAAGATTCCTCTGTCATCCTGCCAAAGCATTTCCTGTGACACACGCACCCACAATGTACAGCTCCAGGGGGAGCCCAGCCAGCTCGGGGAGGCTATATGAAGTGAGAATTTCCTGGCTGACTGGGCAGTGGTGACTCAGGCTGGCATGAGCCAGCCACAGAGAGGACACAGCCTGGATGGGCGTGAATTAAAAATGTGCACAAAGCAAACATCATCACTGGCTGCACCAAATCAGGGCCTGCCTGGGACACGCAGATGGCCATGCCCAGAGCTCCTCAGCAAGCTGAGAGGACGCCTGGCTTGGGTGCCACCTGCTCTATCTCTGCCCTGGGAAAGGATCCCCTCTCCACTCTCTGACCTTATGTGTTTCCAAAGCAACCCATTTCCTCTAGGACATGGTGACTGGGATTCACAGGCGGTAACAAAAATAAGAAGAACCAATATTTAGGAAGCACTGACCCCATCAAGGCGCTGTTCTGAACACTTTCCATGCATTGACTCATTGAGAGACAGTTAAAGGGACCATCACAACGTCTGTTTTACAGATGAGGGAAGTAAGGCAGCAAAAGATGAAGCAGCATGCCCAGGCTAGAAGCCCAGGAGAGGTGGAGCTGGGACTCAACAGTCTGCAGAGGCCGGGTACCCAGCGCCTGGCTGCACCACACGCAGCAGCCCCCAGTCCTCAGGGCCATGACGGCTCCTTCCTTAGGACAGGGGTCTCAGGGAGAAAGCAAAACTGGGAGCTGGAGTTTGGGAATGCTAAGGGCTCCATCTTCCCTTAGCACTGGTTCCAACCAAGAAAAAGAATCAAATAGGAGATCAAAGTGCAGATCATGTTGCCTGGGCCAAAGGGCTCACCCTTCCCTCAAGAGAGGCTGAACATACCTGAGAAGGCAAAGGGAGGCCGGCCTGGCCTGCCCACTGCACAGACACTACAAATGCTCTGGATACTGTTAAAATATTAGGCCCTACCTGTGGGCTAAGCTCAGTTCTGTGTGCTGGGGGATACCAACAAATATATGAAGACCAGACAGACAGCCATGTAGGCACAGATGGATAGAAGGACAAACAGCACCCACCCACACCTGCAAACTCCAGAAGAAAGGAGACACCGCAGTGTAAGCCCTCGCCACCTCCTAGGAGCCAGAGGTGCATGGCCAGATGAACATGTTGCTCCGGGGCCAGGATGCTCTTCCTCTCTCCACAGCTAGCTGAGGATTGATTTCTGAAACTCTCCTTCATTTTCACAGCATCCCTGGGGAGACCAAAGGAGCCAACACACTAGCTAGTAAAATTAACAGCTGCTCTTTGCAGAATGCGCTGGAGAAGCCAGCACACAGTGAGTGGCCTGCAGACCGGCAGCCAGTGCGGGTCAAGGTGCTGGCCAGCAGCCCCGGATCAGAGCCCCTCTCCACAGTAAGGACTGGACTCTGTGAACTGCCAAGTGGGGCCCGGGGTGCAGGGGCTGCAGGAGAAGGAGGAAAGCAGACAGGGAGACTCGGGGAGTGGCCCTGCTCCAAAATTCTCAGACACATTCCCCTGACCTTGGGAAGTGGAAATCCACATGCTGAGCCCAGCTGGGAAGCTGCCATGGAAGTCAGGGACCACCTGGTTCTGGCCGCCGTCTCCCCATCTATAATGCAAGACTTAGCTGAGCTTGTGCAAATCGATGCAGGCATGTCCCCGTGAGAAGAGGACAGACGTTACTTACTATGCATCACTTTGTGCCAAGGGTAACTTGCAGAGCAAGTCCTACAGGCCACGCAGAAAGGAAGACTGACATTCATAGAAGGGGTGGCAAACTCTTCCTTTGCAGGGCCAGACGGCAATTATTTTAGGCTGGTGGGTGTTTTGGACACTGTGGCTACTACTCAACTCTGGCGTTGTAGCACGTTGAAAAAGCAGCCGCAGACAGCGCGTAAGTGAGTGAGCAAGGCCGTATTCCAAGAAAACTTCGGTTACAGACACGGAGATTTGAATTTCATATCGTCTTTACATGTCAAAAATATTCTTTAGATTTCAGAAAAAACACTGAAAAATGTAAAAACCATCCTTAGCTTGTTAATCACACAAAAGAGGCTGTGAGCCAGATGGGCCCACAGGCTGTAACTCCACGGAACCCTGGGCTAGTTAAATGCTTCCCAAAGTGAGCGTTCCGCGAGGCCCACAGGTGTTTGATGGGGCAAGGGTCCCACTGTGAAATGAAAGTGGGAAACGCTGGGCCAAACAAAGTCTTCCTGCTTCCCCACTCCAGGGCATCCATGAGGGTTTTGATGCACTGCTATGCGCTACCAACTTTGAGGAGGGGGATGAGAAATGAAGTCGGTCCAAGTTCCCAGCAAGCCCATTTTTATCCTGGAACATCTCCTGGGTCTAGTGTTCTGTGGAACCTAATTAAAGCAAGGAGAATAAAGTCTAACCAACTGTTAGCAGCAGCACCAAACATGGTCCTGCTTCTCCGTGAACGTCTCCAGGGACAGGCAACTTGCTACCTATCAGGAAAGACAGGTGGATGCAGTAATTCCTGGGACTCAGGTCCCCCTCCTGGGGAAATGGATGCTGGGTCACAAATGACAGCAGCTGGGTCACAAATGATCCAGTGGATCTCTCATCAGATAAAGACAAAATTTCACATTTAATAACAAAGAGAGCTTATCTTCCTTGACATTTTGCCTGATACCTGAAATAGGAACTCTCTAAGTATGAGAAGAAACAAGGGGCCATTATTAAGTCCTCAAGGTAAATAACACATGGCTCCTTTAAAAAGAAGTGTCCCGCCAGGTGGTGGCAAGTGCCTGTATCCCAGCTACTCGGGAGGATGAGACAGGAGAATCTCTTGAGTCCAGGAGTTCTGGGCTGTAGTGTGCTATGCTAATCAGGTGTCTGCACTAAGTTCAGCATCAATATGGTGACCTTCTGGGGGCAGGGGACGGGGCAGGGCACAAGGTTGCCTAAGGAGGGTGAACCAGCCCAGGTCAGAAACGGAGCCGGTCAAAGCTCCTGGGCTGATCAGTAGTGGGATTGTGCCTGGGCTACTGCACTCCAGCCTGGGCAACATAGTAAGACCCTGTCTCCTTAAAAAAAAAAATTAAAAAGAAGTGGCCCTTAGGGGTGTTAAAAACAATTCAAATAAACCTCAACTTCCTCCCAACAGCACAGAGCAGGGCAGACCTGCTTGCTAGGAGGGGCTTTCCTATTATAAATACAGCCCCGGGAAACCTCTGGTCTTTCTGTTGCATAGGGACTTGGCGGATGTTATAAGAATTTTATGTAGATTTGCCTAAAATATACTAAACAGGGAGCACAGATGAAAGGAAGGGGGAGAGAGACGGGAATGTGAGCTACGTGTGAATTCGCCACCAGCCACCACAGAAAAAGAAAAGTATAGGATGCAGATGAGAAATGCCACCAGCGCCGGGAGCCCCTTAGTGGGAGAAATGAACGCAGTGAATGTTGCATATTTGATCAGGTGTCTGCCCGTGCGCACCTCCATGTGTGCAGTCTAATTCTGCGTGCAAACAGCACAGCAGTGAACGCACGTCTATTTAACTCTATTATACTAGTAGGATTATTTTTATCTGAAAGGCGTACTTGATACATATTTTCTTTTGGGTGTTTAGAGATAAGGATAAATGGTCCAGGCTAAGTACATAACGTTAAGGTAAAATGCCACACATGTGACATATTTAGGAAGATAAAAGAAGAAGTGGGCATTTTTCTGTCTCTTTACATCGATAATTCATCCCCCAGATGTTAACGCAAGTAGCATATGTGTGTTCTTCCTGGAGCCATACCCAAATGCAACAGCATGAGAATATGCGGGAAGTAACTAGACAGAGTGATTTTCAGGGCTCTCTTTGCTCGAGAAGCGGGTAGCTCTGTTTCTGTGACCAGTCTTTAAAGAAACACACAAAATGCAGAATCTGTCAAGGGGTTGAGGTAGAGTCCAGGTGGGATAGACACTGGTCACACCTTGAAGTGAGGCTGTCCTTGTTTATCCTAAGGAGATGGTGGCTCTGAAATTAACATGGACACGAGCATGAATATTCAGAAGCTAGGTGACGATGTAGCTAGCTAGTGTGAGTGTGTGTAGGTGCCTGTGTGTGTGTGTGTGTGTCTGTGTTACTGTGTCTGTAACTTTCCCATTTGTAACTGGGTTCTCTGGTGCCATCACCCTTAGGCCATGTGATCTGAGAAAATCCCTTTCCCCCCAGCCTTTCAATTTGTTTAGGTACAAAATAAGGGAATAAACTAAACCAAGAGTCAGCACACTACTGTTCGTGAAACAAATCTGGCCCACTACCTGTTTCCTTTATCTTAAAATTCTTGCAAAATCGATATACAGGCGCTGTACATATTTTAAGGGCGCATGTGACATTTTGATACATGTATACTATGTATAAAGATCAGGCTCGGTGCCTGTGGCTCGATCAGCTAAGGCGCCAGCCACATACACCTAAAGTGGCAGGTTCGAATCCCCAGCCCGGGCTCGCCAAACAACAATGATGGCTGCAACTAAAAAATGGCCAGCCATTGCGGCGGGCACCTGTGGTCCCAGCTACTTGGGAGGC
>NW_003852403.1:8330990-8356696 GCF_000181295.1 Otolemur garnettii | reverse complement strand
AAAAAAAAAAAAAAAAAAAAAAGATCAAATCAGGGTAACTGGGATATCCATCACCTCCAACATTTGTTGTTTCTATGTGTTAGGAACACTTTATTTCTTCTCTTCTAGCTATTTTGGAATATATAGTAAATTATCGTTTACTATCATTTCTCTATTGCACTACTGAATACGAGAACGCATTCCTTCTCTCTAACTGTATTTTCCATCACTTGATTTTATAAATAAGGGTTTACAGGAACACGGTCTCACTAGGGCTGTTGGTGGCTGCTTTCAAACTACAATGGCAGAGGTCTGTGGTGGAGTCTTCATGGCCTGCAAGCCCAAGAATTTACTATATGGCCCTTTGCAGAAAAATGTAGCAACCCGGAACTGGATCATCCCTGTTGACTTTGGCTTATGATTCCATATAGTACAACCAAGCTACACAAAAGCCTGCTGTGTGTGTTTCTTGCCCTCTTTGTTTAGATACCATTTTATTCTTAGAAGGATTTCGTTTGCCTCACAAAAACGTACGAAGCACATTCAATGCAGACATGTAAATTTCAAATGGGAGAGTAAGGAAATCAGGGCAAAGAGAAAAGAAGAGAAGAGATGATGAGAAGAAGCTGGAGTGTGGGGGACGTGAATAAACACAGTGACCACCTGAGACCCTCTGTGTTTTTTATGGGCCACCAGCTTGGCTTTGTGTGGCCACCATGGACAGACATGATCCCTTTCCCAATTTAGGGCCTTCATTTCATCATGAAAACCACCACCATCCCTGGTGCAAAAAAAACATATTTATCCCATGAGCCTGTGAATAAAGCAAGTGACGGGAGCGGCAGTGGACAAGGTCCTCAACGACATCTGAACAGCTGGGAGACATTCTGGTGACATTTACCGCCGTATCGAAATTTCCCTCAGTCTGGACCAACTCCAAACAAAGTCGAATTTATCAGCAATTCTTCCAGTATGTTCATAAACTTAGAGAAAAGAAAAAAGGAAACACGTCCTACTTTTATAATCAGAGAATAAATAATTTTTAATTAAAAAAAAAAAGAGGAAGCAGTAACCCCTGACAGCCTGGTGTCCACTTTAATGCAGAGTCCCTCGGCCATGTGCTCCAAGAGGAGGCTCCGTCCAGGGTTGCTGTTCAGGGGCAGCCAAACCTGAGTGCCAGAGACAGACGAGGCACACACAGGCTATTCTGGGACCCGGAGCTGTGGGGTCAAGGAATTTTTATCATTTTGATAGGGAGGCTCCAGGGGTTCATTATAAACAGCATTGGTGAATGGTGAGTATCATTTGTCATTTCTTAAATGAAGCTCTACGACTTCAGTTATCAATATAAATAATTCACAGCTTGCATCTCTGTAGCTCACTGCTTTGTGCCCAGTGCTGGAGCCGTGCCAGGAACAGGTGAGAAGTAAGCATCAACTAGATGACGGATATGCTCGTCGGAGAGATCTCGGATATTCTGAGGCCGCCTTGGCAAATCTTCCCCCAGCTGGGCCTTCCCCACCACGTCCTAACTTCAAGATTCTCTCTCATGTGTGACAATTAGACAGGTGAGAAAGGGGTCCAGATGCAAAGGCCAAGCTCCCACGAGTGCGTCAAGGAAAACAAATTAAAAACTGAAAAGGGAAACCGAACAGCCATGTCTAGTCTTGCTTTGGTCCCACTGTTGTAGGGATAAACATTTGGACGGCTCAAGACAAACACAGCCTTGGGTTCTGAACAGGCAGAGCTGCCTTCTCTTGTGTGCCAAGAATTCGATGTAAAATATGTTCTTTGTTCAGAGCAAGGACCTGTCTGCTCCTAAAGGAGAGGCCTATTTTCAAGGTACCACCTGGTACCCTGAGATGCCTGCTCTCCATGCAGTGGGACCTGCTCTGCTCTAAGTGGTTCCAGCAACCTGGGCAGAATTTTCTCCAAGAAGACCTTCAGAGAGCAGCTGACACCAGGGGCAGTCCCAGGCAACGAGGCCTGGGCAGACCATGCTTCTGCATGCAAATCAGGCCAAGCAGCCTTGGGTCCTAATTGGCTCAAAGATGGTAATGTCAGAATGTCACAGCCAAAGTGACAGCTGGCAGTGGCTTAGAAAAGGAAAAGCATTATCCTTGACTAGGAAGTGTGACACAGAACGAGCACTAGACTGGGAGTTTGGAGGCCTGCGGGTAATAGCCTGACTCTGCCACACAGAGTTGTGTGTTTTTAGGCAAGTCATTGCCCTTCCTGTCCCTGGATTTTCTCAAGTGTAAAACAGAGATGAATTCGTGGATTAAGTCTTTGTAATGAACCCCTACAATACAACAGCAACATAGGAGCTATGGAATGAATACGATTTGGGCCTGATGTGGTCCTTGCCCATGCAACCGATCATAAAGTACAGGGCCTGGCATGGTGCCTGGCCCACAGGAGCCCTGGATAATGTGATCGCTAGCAACAGTGCCAAGTGGCTGGCTGCTGGGCATGTGTGGTCCTATGAGATCTGCTTCCACAGTGTCACCACCACCCACCTACCTTCATCCACTGCTTGGTGTTAGTTCAGAGTTTGCCTCACCAGGACCTCAGCAGTCATCCTCCCTGGTCCTCTCACGGGGGCACAGCTCATTACTCTAACTCGTTCTAGAATCTCCAAGCTCCTGCCTCATCCTTCTGGTCTCCACTTGCCCTCCAGCTCTCTGTGTATAACTATCAATCCTCTACTCCTCCCTCAAAATCTCCTTGTCCTACAAACTCAGCCCAAATTCTTTAACTGCTTTGGCCTTTATAAAGCTCCGACAAGCTGTCTCCAGGGCACCTTCTCAGTCTTCTAAGTCTTCAGGCCTGAGCCTCCCTGGAAGCCTCTGCTCCCTGGGGCCACCAGGCTCCCAGTCTTCCGCAGCTCTGCACTTTGGAAGGATTTTCTCTCCTTTGACTTTCAGAATCCTAACTTGCATTTCAAAGCTCAACTCAAATGCTTTCTGTCTCATTAGGTATGCTTCACAGCTTCTGGCCCACCAAGTAGAGCCTATCTTGTTTTCAAGCTTGGGGATGTTTTTATTTTTGATATCTGCCCTTCCATAAATCATGTGCTGAGTTCATCTGATTAATATAATAAAGGTTCCAGTTCAAAGCCTTCCTCTCCCCTCCACTTTCCCCTACAGTGGCCCCCCTACACCCCACAGATAAACATTGCTTCCACACACCATGCAGTATAATCAAGATCATTCCATGCTTTCCACAGGGATGGAAAAAAAAAAACAAATAAATAAACACTTGGTCCAGAATCGTTGCTCAGTAACTCTTGGCTGATGCTGAAGAAGATAATTAGAACTGTTTATAACGGCCACATGGAAGGAGCAGGTGTCATTTGTATAACCAGACTGGCTGCTGTTGCTCGTCCACCATCCCCGCCAAGTGCCCAGAAGACGCAGCCTCCATTCTGTCCCACGTGAGTGCTCAGGCCCAGAATTCAACCTCTTTAAGACAAGATGGGGCACATTCAGGGTGGGAGGGCCAGAGACTCAACCTCTTTAAGTTTCCAATGCAGAACCTACTCACATACAAGCATGAAAAAGAGCAGTGGAGATTTTACTGCAGAGTCAGGAAGGGACAGGGATGTGGGGTTACACGCGCACAGCAGGTTCCCAGGCAAGGAGGCCTGGTATCTCACTCCTTCCCTCAAGCAGGTGGTGAGATATGTATCCCAGACATAACACTGAGCTCTCCACAAGAAGGATCCTGATAAGTGAAATTGTCACCACCTCCTTCCATCTACAATCAGCTCCTCACTGAGTTTCTGCCATAAAACACAGAGGTAATAACATCAATTTTCCAGTGTTCCTGCCTGATCTTTGATCTGCCCAGCAGTCAGTTTGTCCCTGTGAGCCCAATGACTCTTGACTGAGCCTTAACTTTAGGCCCAGGACAGGTGGCCCATACAAAACAGCTTCCAGACTCACAATGGGAAATTAATCACTCAGAAGCCCAGTAGGCAGGGCTGCCACAGGGAGGGGCCAACTGTGGCAGAACCTGGGCCTGCCTAGAGTGACTGATTTGTCCTAGGACTTTCCTAGTCTTTGCACTGCAAAACTCATGTCCCATGTACCCTTTAGTCCCAGGCAAACTGGAACAGTTGGTTACTTACAGGCCTGTCCCACCCATGATCTTTGCCCAAAACCATGGGCTCATGAGGCCCACCAGGAAAGCCAAGCTTTGTATAATCAGATCATAGGGAGGAGGCAGGATGAGTAAGTTCTGGTGGCAGACAGGTGTAGAAGACTACCTCATGGGAAGGGCACAAGAACACAAGGGTCGGGGGACCGGGCAACCTCACGTGGGCTGCAACCTCATGTGGGTGCCCCTGAGACTCAGCATCGGCATAACCAAAGCTCTCTTACTTGACTAGGACCCAGCCGCCGCAATGCAGGAGAGTGAAAACTGCCCCAGGACAGGCTCTCTACAGGCACCAGAGGACAAGAGTACATATCCTGAAGTCCATCAAACACACACAGAGAGAATTCCTCAGATCCTTGCATTTGTGGGCCCTCTGTAGGTTTCTGGCACATGTTTCCTGGACTCCCTTCCCCTCTTCAAGTTGGCCGAGCTGTGTGTGTGTGTATGTGCATAATATGTGCACCCCTCCTGCTCGCAACAGACCCTCTCTAACCAGTCCGTGGTCTGCAAGTCTCTCCACAAACCACTGGACACAGCCTCTCTCCCATGACGTGCAACCCCACTTTCTATTAACCAGCAACCTGGAGAAGACCCCACAGAACACCACATCTCATAAACAAAGCCATCCTGGCCCACACAGCAAGGCCTCCTGGGGTGAGGAGCGGGTGGAGACTCACCAGGACTCTGCCAGTCAGTGTCTGGGCGGATATCATGACCCCAGCCCAGTCCTTCACCGAGGTCATCCAGCCGACCTCGGCGGCCACTGCCTCTTCTTTTTCATCCACTGGTTTGAGAGTGCCATCTGCCTGGCTTGAGCCATTGTTTATCTTCTGGGCCTCCTATAACAGAGAGAACAAGAGTTGAGATGTAGAGAACAATTAGATTTAAATAACATACCCTACTCATAAAGCATCAAAGCCCAAAGGGTTATCCCTGCTGAGGTGGAAACTGGCTTAAAGGTATAAAGGCACAAGAGGAGTGGATTATGGCTTTGTTTTTATTAAAAATCTTTCTTTTAAAAAAAAGTCTTATCTTATTTCCTCTGAAAATCTTAGTGAAAGAAAGAAGCATCCTATCTTTTTTTTTTCTCTCTCATTTAAAAGAAAATCCCCAAAGCTCAGGAGGAAAAGAAACCTGCCTAGAATCATGGATTGCCTAAGAGGGCATGTGAGAGGTACACTGTGGTCCTCACCTGTCTAGCCTTCATTGCAGTACCTTAAATAAATAAATATTTATCTTTAATAAATCCCCATCTCTTCACTCAGTCTATGTGGTTCAAAAGGGACTGATGGCCCCACATTGGCTCTCTAGCAATGGAGACTGGTCAATCAGTCTTTCTACCACCGGACCACAGCAACCAAAATTGGGCTAGGATGGTCACATGACTCATTCTGACCAGATAAGACTCAAGCCTGAAACATTTGCTGAAAAGATTAGGAAAAATAATCCTCCCCTGAATATGAAGCCACCAGAGAGAAAAGTAAAAGTGATGAAATACTAGTGTCATGGCTTGAACACCTGGATCCAGCTGTGCCTGAAATCCATACCAGACCCTTTCAAGCCCAGGAGAATTAATTCCCCTTTATGACTTTAAATGTGTTTAAGTAAACAAAGCTGACCTTATCAAGTAACTGAGCCCTACAATTTAGTATAGCTTTACACATAATACATGCTCTGCCTAGAATAATCTCCACAGAGGCTCACAGCTTGCTCCCCTGATATCCTTCAAGTCTTTGCTCAAGTATCACTTTCTCAATGAAGCTTTCCCTGGCCGCCTTTTTAAAACTGCAATCTTGGAAGGGGGGTGGGGATCTTGGTGTGTGATACACCTTGTGGGGGCAAGGCACAATTGTAAGAGGGACTGTACCTAACAAATGCAATCGGTGTAACCTGGTTTCTTGTACCCTCAATGAATCCCCAACAATTAAAATTAAAAAAAATTGCAACTCTTACTTTCCAACAACACTTTCTGCCTATTTTTCTCCACAGCACTTAAACTCTGTAATACACTCTTTAATTCATTTACTGCCTTCATTTACTGCCTGCCTCCCTTACTGCTGTAGCCCCGGTACCTAACCGAGTGCCTAGCACGTAGTTGGTTCAATAAACATAAATGAATGACTGAAAATGATTATGAGTATCAGCCTTTTGTCAGCTACAGAGCCCAGGCTTAGGGTTACCGCATAAAATACAGGACATCCAGTTCAATTTGAATTTTAGATAAACAACAAACCATGTCTTAGTATAAGTCCCAAATACCACCAGGGACACTTACACTAAGAACTCATTCATTATTTAGCTGGAATATAAATTTAACTGGACCCCTACTCAAATGCCCACTGAGATTATTACTGCAGATGAAGATGTTTAATAAGATGCTAGCAAATTATGTTCATCATTTTAAACCCTAGAATTAATTTCCAAAGCAAAGCCCCACTGGGGATCAGTGACTTTGAATAAGGGGGAAGAACCAGAGGCAGAGGTGAAAATCTGCAGTGAGCAGGGTGGGGGCAGGTGGGAAGGCACATTACATGAGGCGTCCTTGTGGGGACTTGGCAGGTAGGATGCTGGTTCTCTGCCTCTGGCTGCCCCTGACGCAGAGAAACTGCAGAAGTAGCTGAACGCTAATGTCTTATTTCCAAGTCCGAGCTCCAAGTTAGCTCCATGGGGAGCTAGAACAATCTAAGAGGGCACCTGGTGGAAGGAGGCCGAAGGGTAAATGTGCTTGGAGGCCACCTGCTGTCATGTGAGAAACCTGTTGCCCAAGCCCCTTAGGCCAATCTCAGTGGCCTGTTAGAATTAGTCCTGGTCCCTGAGTCTCAGCCCTGTGAGACTCTGAACAAGTGGGTATCCAGGAGGAGGCAGAGGCCCTGATCTAGGGGCAGCCATAGTAACCACAGGTGTAGATTCAGGGAAAATTTAGCTCTCCTGCTGCTGTGACCTCCCCTGTAAGATAGAGACTGCCTGCCCCCAGGCACTTCCTCATAAACAGTGCCCCGTCGGACAAAATACTGGCTCAACTAGTCAGTCCCAACACCACCACCTCTCATGCCACTGACATGGTGAAGGAGAAGCACGCTGGAGGCCTTGTTAAATCACACAGTGCTGGGCCCACCCCAGAACCTGCATTTGTCCCAGGTTCTCAGGCGACGCTGATGCTGCAGGTCTGGGGACCACACTTGGGGAACCACAGGTCCTGACCATCCTAGTATGACACGGTGACTGCTGCCCTCAACCAAGAGGGAAGACGAACCTTAACCCCCAGACCTTCCAGTCCTCTTCCTCCACCCAGAGACAGGACCACCTGCTTCTTACAGAACTGGACAATGTCGCAGGGATAGGAAAGAGCCAGAGCAGGGGGAAGGCCCTCAGACCCACGGCTCTGGCGTTTTCTTTGGAGTCACGCCTCCTAGTATATTTCTGAACTGGTCCCTGGAGGGCTAGCTCTCTGCTCTTCCACCCTGGGGACTCAGGCTCCTCAGCCCCTGGCAGACCCTGGAGGAGAGGAATCAGCAGGGAAAAGCACTAGGAGGCGGGGTTCCCTCCAGGCACAGCGCTGTAATGCATCAGTAATTCACAGCACAAGAGGGATGTGGCAGATAACGTTCTTTTGCCAGCCCTCTTACCTATTGTTTTACAAGGCATTCATTATTTTAATGACTTTATGATAGGCGAGGAAAAACATAGACTAAAGGGAGATAATGCCCTTGTTATTATTTGCCTGAGCTGTAGATGTTGTAAGCTTAATTACCACACATGGGAAGTGGGGAGGGGGCTACACAAAGCCTGATGCCAGCTGGCCAGGACACCAGGGTCCTGCACCAGGAGGGAGAGGCCACTCTCTCCATCAACGGCCTCACTCTGGCCAAAGCACCCCTTATTGGCAACAGGTATGATAACCCCACCTCCAGAGAAAAGGGAGAAGAGACCCAGAAGGGTTAAATGGACTTCCTGGGGACATGAAAGAGAAGAGGGTCAGAGGGGCAGAATAATGATGGCCACCATAGATCAAGCCAGAATCAGGTGCCAGCAACTAAGAGTTAGTGTTTTCTGTGTATAGATCCAGCAGGCAGGTGGAATTATCCCATTTTACAGATAAGACCACTGGAAGCAGGTATCTCTCGGGGCAGGCACACAGCCCATGTGCTCAGGTCCACTCCACCACTAGCAGGCTGACCGCGGCTGCAGGATATTACCCCCACCAGACTCTGCCTCCTCCATGCAAAATGGGATAAGCTGCACCAGTTGTAGTGGCGGGGAAGTGTAAGTAAGGCAAGCCACACATAGCACTGGGCACGGTGCCCAGTGGCCCCTGCAGAGCACCTGCTGATGGGCCTGCTGGCCCCCAGGGATGTTCAGTGTGGCTGCACCACCTCTGTCAACTGGAAGCCCTGGGAGGCACCCCGGCCCAGCATGAAACTTTCATGGCTAATTGCAGAACAGGACCTAAGAGCACAGATTCTAATGGCTGTTACCCTCTGAAGAAGCATTGGGAGGTAAAGTGCCCTGACTTTTGGGGAGTTCTAGCAGGAGCTGTGACCTCTGCCCAGAACAGCTCAGGCAGGGGTCCCCACACAGGGCGGACCCTAGACCAAGCAACA
Organism: Otolemur garnettii; assembly: GCF_000181295.1. Lineage (NCBI taxonomy): Eukaryota > Metazoa > Chordata > Mammalia > Primates > Galagidae > Otolemur > Otolemur garnettii. Next base: position 8,347,955 of record NW_003852403.1, on the reverse strand, counting down.
TATTAGACCCTTCTGGCTCTAAGCCCCATACATTGGCCTCCCATTTTTGAGATGAAGAGGCAGAGAAAGGCTGTCCCCCGGGGGCTCAGTGCTCTGTGCCTCCTCCTGTCACCAAACTAAGTTCTCCTAAACAAAGAGGGGAACGGGTCTTTGTTCTGAATGGCAAAGTGGGCATCCGGCCACCCCAAATATTCCACTGCCCACTGCAGAGGGCAGGACCTGGCCCGAGGCAGGGAGGGCTTCTGAGAATGGCCAAGCAAGATGCTCCTGGTGTCAGCTAGGAAGTCACTGTGTGTGAGCAGGAGTGTGAGCATGTGTGTGGGAAAGTGTGTGTGCACACACATGAACTTGTGTGTGGGTGGGGCAAGGGTGTAAGGGAGAGAAATCCTGCTGGCTGCGAGCTCCAGCTACCCTAGCCTCAGAGCACAGGCCCCCAGCCTTAGCAAAGAGAGGAACATGGAGGGAGGAGCCAGGAGAAGTACAACCTGGGGCCATGGGTGAAGGACCATCCCAGGATGCAGGGAGCTCAAGGGAGCCCGCTCCCTGCTCTGCTCAGCTCCCTGAAGAAGGGGGCCAGGCTTGCTTTAGAGGCCACTCTGCTGCTCGGCTGCCAGCCCTGCCCTCTCCCCCACCAGAGAGAAGCAAGCCACAGCTGCCTCCCAGGGACAACAAGGACAACATCTAATTTCAGTGCTCACACAGGAGGGTCAGAAGGGCTTCAGAGTGAGGGTGCAGGGACAGGAGGCTGGGGACTCCACTGGGTACAGTGGCTGCAGTTCCTTCCTGCCGACCATCTTACCAGGCAGCCTCACACTGGCCGAACCCCACCACACCATGTCAGCCTTTGTTGCCATCTCCCCATTCCTTTTAGCAGTGTTCCCCACAATGACTTCCTGCTGACATGGCCACAGAGGGCCTCACCCCTCACCACGTCACCGTTACTCCGTGCTAAAGGCACAGACCACGTACCTGTTGGTTTTGAGCTCCCCTGACCCTGACCCAGAAGATCAAAGACCAAAGCTTGAGAAAAGCCCTCAGCAGTGCCTTAGAATTCCACCCCGGGCACACACACTGTACAGGCGAGAACCCCGAGGGCCTGGAGTGACGTCTTGAGCCCAGTACCTTGAGCCCTGTGCCTCCCCAGGGCACTGGGCCAAGATGAACACCCCCAGTTGACTCTGTGCCTCTGTCTCTTGGCATCTCTCCAACAAGATGATTGTCCCAAATCTAACCCATGTGACTCCTTCACTCATAAGCAGCTCCCTCAATGATCCCAGCTGTCACCTGGAGTTCAGGGTGTTCCTAGACCAGCAGAAGCTTCCACCCAGCCTGGTACTTGGTTCAGGTATAAGGGCCATGACAGGTGCCAACCCTGCTTGTCCTCAAAGGGCCCAGCCCCACAGCAGTGAGAGCCGCCCTGGCCCGACACAGCAAAGCAAGCTCGTGCTATCCCAGGACACCTCAACCCCTCCCATCTGGGCTGTCTCTCATCCTTCCTGAGTTTAGCCCCATATCCTAGGAATCTCAGGTCTGTGGTATGGGAGGAACAGCTCTGAGAATCAGATACTCAAGTTCAAGTCCAGCTTCCCGGGGGGCTGTGAGCAGGTCATTTCATTTCTAGAAGCCTCAATGGTCTTCTCAGTGAACAGACCTGAGTCCTGCCCAGTCTACCCACTTGGTTCTTGCAAGAAGCCTAAAGCAGTGATGTAGAATGCAGCCCTTGATAAAAGCAGCTGCTCTCCTCTGGTTCCAGGCAGGAAGCAGGACTGCTCTGGAGAGAGGGGTCCACCAAGCCAGGGGCCTCACAGAGCACAGGCTCAACACACAGATCCCCGCCCAGCTACACCTGCAGGCCAGGCCCCTAGTTGTCTCCTTGTAACCCGATGGGATGTCAAATTGCCAAGTCCTGCCAGGTGGCCCAGCATGCTGGGCACACCCTCCCAGCGAGGTGTGAGCTTCTGCCACACCTGCTCTCGCCTGGTTGGGCTTTTTCACCCCCCTGGCACATTCCCACCAACACCTGTCGGGCTGAGCCAGGCGCCAAGGTCACCGCAGGCCCCACATCTGCTGGGTGACTGCATCAAAGGAGGAGCCAGCTGGGCCAGCCATGAGAAGCATCCCACAGCCTGCCCCTGCCGCCTGCTGGGGGCCAGGCCTGAAGCTCCCGGTCTGTCTCCAGATTAACTACGCCTCAGTTCTTTGGACACTGGCTCCTCATCCCAGACCTAGGAAGCTGTTCAGGCAATGGACATCTGGGAAGAAAAATACTCTTTCAAAAATGTAAGTGAGAACATGTCCCTGTTCTGCCTGACACCCTCCTGTGGCTTCTCATCCCACTGGGAAAACAAGTGACAGTCTTCACCCCTACTCTGTCCCTGTTGCCTGTTGTCCTAGAGCCTGTGACTCACTCACTCCACTCTAGCCACAGTGGCCTCCTCGTACCGCTGGAGACTTCCAGGCCCACCCCATGGGGGCCGCGTGCACCTGCCTTTCCCTTGGCCCCAGACGTCACAGTGGATGCTCCCTTACTTCTCTCTGGGCTTTGTCCAAATCTCCTCCTCCTCAGCAAGCTCCTCCCTCCCTGAGCACACCATTGGAAAAGACCCCCACCTCCCTGGCCACTCCCTGTCGGGCGCGCTCCTTTTCTCTGGGGCATTTACATTTTCCTTAATCATGTTCAATTATCTATAAGCTCCATGAGGGAAGGAATTTTTGTCTGTTGCTTTTTTCATGGATGCATCTTCAACACTGAAACCCTGCAAGCTCAGAGCAAGCGTCTGCTAAACTTGGTGGAAGGAAGGAAGGGTGGGAGAGACGGAAGGAGGGAGGAAGAATCCAGCAAAGGAAGGTCAGTCTTGGCGCGCACAGTATCGAGAAAAGAGAGGACTGCTGATAAACAGTGGCAGCAATTATAATATTGGCGGCTGTTTTTGAGCACGATCACGGTAACTGAGTGAGGTGGGTACTAATGCCCTCCTTTCATGGGTTCAGTAACTGGAGAGGAAGACATAGTCCAAATTTAAACCCTAGCTGTCTGACATCAAAAAGGGACAAGTACCTGTCCTGCCATCCTCCTAGGGACAGTATGAGGAGTAAATGGGATAATGGATGCGGAAAGATTATTGACTTGTGCAAAGTGCCCATGAGAGGTTTGTTATCATGAAGAGCACTCGATTCCCCCCACTTTTGGGTACTGTGTGTACCAAAGCGACCCTTCTTCAAGGTCTCTGTGCCTTAGGAGGGTGGCTATATCAAGGACAGAGGAACACGTTTCCTTTCTCTGCCAAGAACCAGCCTGGAACCATAAATTACCCTTCATGGAACAGAGCATCGAATCGGAAATGAACGTGGCCATCCCAACAGGCTGTGAAGCTCTCCTGCTAGGAGCCAAAGTCCTCTACAGTAAAGATGCCTCCTGGGAGGCCTTAATATGGTCTGCCTGGTGGTCCTGAGCACTCAGAGGCTGCAAGATGCTGAGCCCTGCAGGGTCTGGGACCCCAGGGTGGAAGGTGGGGGTCTGACAGTGAACAGGAGAGATCAAGCTGGCAGGGAATCAATTCCCCTGAGCCCTCCAGGACCAGAGTATGGACCGGCAAGCACCTCCCATCCCTGAAGTCCCATGCTGGACCCCCTTCCCAGGGCCCCGATATCATGGGGTAGCCCCAGGATGCTCAACCCCCAGAGGGCTTCAGGGGAAGGAATAAGTCCAGGAAACTTCTGTCTGTCCTCTCCTTATACCTCCAGCCCCATTGTGACCTCAAAGTTTCCCAGTTGACATGAGAAACTGTTCCCTAAGCCTGCACTGATGGCTGCCTGGAGCCCACCCCATCCTCTCCCTAACCCTGTCTGCCCTTCCATTTGTCAAATTCACCCTTCAGCTGGGCACAGAGCACATCTCTCTTCTGTCAGAGGGTCAGAAGTTAGGAAGCCCATATTCTCTCCCCAGCTGTGCCAGGATAGGCTGTACAGCCTGGGCCAGTCTCTTAACCTCTCTTATCAGAGTCTCCATTTGGGAGATGAGAGGGAGTAGTAGGTTAAGCCCACAGATTTCTGTTCCTGGGAGTCCAGCATTTGTGAGGTGCCTTGAGGGGGGATTTCCAAGGAGGACAGAGGCAGGAAGTCCCCTGCCATGAAATTCAAAGCTTCTCTGTCCTGGGCAGTTTCACCCATTAGGGTTCTGTGCCAGACTGCATCTGAGTGAAGAGGTTTTCTGGGGGGAAAAGTTTGAAACTACCTGAGTAAAAGTCCATTAGCTTTTAAAAAATGCTTTATTTCAAGACAATGACTGTGACATTCTATGGCCTAAGATTCAGAAATGCTTGAACTTCAATGCCTTACAACCCTCTGGGCCTTCGAGGACCTCCATACAGGCCACTTCCCCTGGTCCCTGTGCCTCAGGTTGTCACCAGGCCTGAATGCTGGGGAAAGGTTTCCCAGCAACCCATCCCCCACCCCCGACACACACCTACTCACTGCCTCTCCCTCACCAAACAGGCCAAGAGGAAACCTACCCAGCAGCCTCGTGCACCTCCTGGGCGGGCGGCCCAGCCACGGGCATTCTCCCAGGTACCAATAATCCTGCATATTAGGGGATTAGGCAGATTACCTTAAGCAGCTCAAGTAAATCAAGCATAATGTGGGCACCACCAGCTGGTATTCTCCTGGTGAGAGTTCTGCAAAGGGGGAGGAGAGAGGAAGGGGTCACTCCGAGACTTGGTGGCCAGAGAAATAGGGCAGCAGAGGCCCCAGGCCTTTGCCATAGCTGGGGTGAGGGTGGCAGAGTTTGTCCTTGAGAAGTTCTATTATTCAACCTTTCCTTGGCTGCTGGTACCTCTGTCCCTCCGGTCCCTGGGGACAGGCATTGGTAGAGCTTAAGACATTTGTACCCTATGAACTCATCCAGCACCGACTGGTTTTGCTAACTATGGGCTACACCTTCAGGGAAGGTGACACACTACCCATGGATTCAGGCCACAGGAGTTTTTGTTTTGTTATGTTTTGTTTTGTCTTGGGTTTTTTTTTTTTGAGACACTTTCTCACTCTGTTGCTCTGGGTAGAGTGCTGAGGCACCATCATCGTTCACAGCAACCTCAAACTTGGGCTCAAGCAATTCTCTTTCCTCAGCCTCCCAAATAGCTGGGACTCCAGGCATGCACTACAACGCCAGGCTTTTTATTTTTTTCTTTTTAGTAGAGACGGGGTCTCACTCTTGCTCAGGCTGGTCTCAAACTCCTGAGTTAAGCAATCCACCTGCTGTGGCCTCCCAGAGTGCTAGGATTACAGGTGTGAGCCATTGCGCTCATACTCAGGAGTTTGAAAAGATGCTGGGATGAAACCAATTGCCCTGGGATGCTGGAAAGCCTTGTGAGTTTCTGGATGTCTCGCCGCCAGGCCTGAGACCTTCACCATCACGGACACTTGGCTATTCCTTTCTGTGTGTATTACAAGGATTCTCACCCTTAGAAGCACCCCTGTGCTGTGTGTGAATAGCTGCTCTTCAGAAGCCTTCATGGTAGAAAAAGGCCAAGTGACCTTTAACAAGTCCTTACCGCCTTGTGCCTCGGGTTTCCTCCCCTCAGACGTGAAGGGGCTGTGTAAATGCTCCCCAAGGTCTGTCCAGCTCTGAAATCACCTGACCTTGAGGTCTGGAATGAAGTCCCTCACTTTGCACACATACTTCTCAGCTCTGTGACCCAGGGCTAGTCAGCCAGCACCAGGGGATCACCTGGGAAGTGCTGGGGGAGGACAGGGTTCTTTCCCAGCTCTTCTCAGAGCCACACGTTAAGCTGTTCCTCAGTCTCCAGAGGACCAAGGGTGTGAGCTAGTCTTCAGGAGAGCCTGGATTTCCTCCTGCTCTCTCCCTAGTGATTTTACATCAACTTATCCCCACCTCCCCAGAAACTTACAAGGTAGGGTTGTTCTGACGCTCAGAGAGGTTGGGTAATTTTCCAAGATTACTCAACCGAAATTTAAATTCCGTCCATTCTAAGTCCAAAGGCCGTGTTTCTCATTCTACTCCACACTGCCCCGGGATAGGCACAATGTACAAAAAAGAGGTGGGCTCTCTTTATGAAATGCTGTTTTATTACTCCCATGGGAACAGCCATCTCACACCCTATGGCTTCTAAATAACCAAATTCTGTAATTCAGTCATCTAAATTCACTTATAATCAGCCAGGTAGGGGTAGAGAATGGAGAAACAGGCTAGGAGAGAGGACTCCGCCAACCCAGGAATAGCATGACAATTAGATATGCTCTCAAATGGCCATATCAGCTACTTAAAATTAATAAGTCAACTCTCAAACTTGCGAGGTTAATGCATCCTTCTTAGTCAATACACCACATCTGTAAAATAATGATCGACTTCTCCTTCAGTGAGCTTAATAAAACGGGAAAGCACAGTGACTGCCCAGAATTCACTACCAGGGCCTTAGAGACTTTGAATTGGAATAGTGGAGACTTGAGCTAAGGCTCCTTGGTCCTAACCTCAGTCAGGTCCAAAGCAGCCTGCTCACCTGCAGAGACTCAGGCCTGAATTGTCACCTACAGGGAAGTCTATCCTGCCCTGGGAGGACAGTGCTGTGTCTGTCTGGGCCACTGCCCAGGCCCAAGGGGAAGACAAAACTGGCGTTCACATCTAGTCCACACAGAATGGGATAGAGGCAACTGAGATCCACAGGAAACCCCAAACCCTCATGTTTATAAAAGAAGGCAGAAGTCTTCAGGCTATGGGCGAGTTAGCTTTTATGGGAAGGGAGCCCATGGAGGTCTCAGTCTCCATAGGAAAGTCTCCCACAGGCTGGCTCGCAGCTCCTCTGGTCCTGAGGGTCCCCTGTAGCCGAGGAACAGCTCTGCTCCAGGATGAAGTCTGGAGAGAAAAGCCACAGCACAGCATGCCGGGCACGTGTCAGTGAAAGACGACAGAAGCACCTCTCCTGGGGAAAACTGTCCTTTTCTCTGACATTATGCCATCACTCCTTTGTTGGGTATTAACATGCCCTTTTAATGAAATGACAGTGATGGTGGCACTGGCATTTGAGAGTATCTTTTTTATATTTTTACTTGTCAGAATAAAAAGCTGATAGCCCTGTGATATTCTTTCTGTTTCTTAAAGTTTAATTGGCCAGCCCACAAAACATCTAGGTACCACTCACAATGTCCAAATGCCTCATTCCAAGATGAGAAAATTAAGGGCCCAGAGATGCTACCGGCCTAGTGGCCAGGTCTCTCTCTGTAGAAGCCAGAGTGTATCTGTCAGAGGGGCCAGAAGGAGTCCCTAAGGGATGGAGGTATGATCCCGAGGGCTCCAACAGCTCAGCTAGCACTGGCCCAGAGAGCGAGGGAAAAGGGAACACGTCTATTTCCAGAGCTCAGAGTCAAACAAAAGGCCCTGAGTTCCTGGGATCGGATGCCCTCATACCACTGCTGCGGGGAATGTACAAAACTAAAACTACCTCCCTGGATTTCCTGTGGCAACTGTAACATGGCCACAAGTCACCATTCATGGGGCAGTTGGGGAGAAAGAATCCATTAGCAGACAACAGGTAGATCAATTACCCGCGGCTGAATATTCCCCTCTGGGTCAACAGACAGAAGCAACTTGGAATAAAAGGATAAGTCACCAAGTCACAACCCAATGCGCAAACGAAGCAGAACATGCCCCTACCCTCAGCCTGCTGCCCCACTGCCACCCAGCCACACCTGTGTGTGCCAGTCTATCTGCTCCCCACGTTCTCGGAACCTGAACAGTGTCTGCACAGCCGGCACCTGACAGCGTGTTGAAAGATGGATGGAAAGAATCCTGTTTTTTGTTCTGTTCTGCTTTGTTTTCACTCTTCTCTCTTATTTTCTGGAATGTCAAAATCCTGCCAAGTCCACATAGCCCAAGGCACAGAACTCAACCCCCTCAAGCCCTGACCTCCAAGGCCTCCAGCTCAGGCCTACCTGCTGCCCTCTGGCTCCTGGCTGACCTTCTCTCCTATCTGAGAGCTCGGATGTGACTTGGCCTTCCTGACCACCAGACCTGGTCTGGCTGTCTGCATTCCTGAATGCCCTCACCGTGGTTCCCACCCAACTGCATCTTGCCCAGTCAAGTCCCAGGGGTCCACTGAAGTCCTTCTTCCTGGCTATGTCCCCCAATGGCTTTCTCTGCCCTACCTCCCTACCCAAATCTCCTCCCCTAACTCATCACAGGACAGACAGGTTAGGAGCCTCAGCTGCTTTTCATCCAGGTGTGTCACATTGTCCCAATTAGCCTGGAAGTTCTTTGAAGGCAAGACCTATATACTTTTAAACCCAAAGTGTCTGGCATACAGCAAAGTGATTAATAGGCATGTACTGATGGAGTAAATTAAGAGTCCGCTCAGTGGCCATCAGAAAAGCAAGTGCTTTTGCAGGCAGCACCGACATCCAGTTAAAGCAAGCCAGTTTCCATGACTTGAAGCTTAAACTGGGGGCTGGCTCCTCATGGCTGTTCCTCAGTGCTAATACAAACGCCAAGTTCCAAATGAGATCAGATGTCATGGGGCTTCTGAGAGGCACAAGCCTCACAAGACACATCACTCAAAAAAAAAAGAAGAAGATGATGATGAATGTTCTTGTTTACAAAAGGATTTGTCCCATTCCAGGGAATTTCCACCATGATTTAGGGCCTAATCCAGCCTGTGCCTATAGACCTCACTGGCTGAACATTTTTCTGCCTCTTCTTCCATTCGCTGAACTTGGATAGGGTTTGACTTTAGGTCAAAAGAGCTGTCACAATTAGGTCGTCAGATTGCCTTTCCCAGCTCGTAACATGGCCCTCATTCAGGAAACCAAGGCCTAGCAAGACAGATAGACCTTGGAAAGCAGAAAGATAGCCGGTGTACCAGGTACACAGGGGAAGACTGAACCCACTGCTCTGATCGTGGCCCTGTGGGAGGGTCAGACCACCTGCTCTGTTCCCTGGACCTTGCTCTTGTCCACATCCCTTGGAAGACCCAGCTGGGTGCCAAAACCTCAGCCTCCTATGCCCCTGGGTTCCCGCACACCCAAGTTTGGACCTAAGTTTCCAACACAGCAGCCAAACACAAGAGAGTCTGGGCTGGCTGCTAATGTGAAATATAAACAATAATTCAACAGCCCCGGGAAAGGAGAGAGGACTTCTTTTTCCACGGGATTCAGAGGACTCCTTCTCCTTTCCCTTCTAGATCTCCGATGGGAGTTGGGAATGGCGAGCCCCTGGCCCTGCAAAGCCTCAGCTCTACTTGGCACTCCTGGGCCCATCAATCTCCTCCCCATGGCCTGGGTCCCCTCCAACCCTGGATGCCAGGAGAGGCATGGGGCAGCTGTGAGAACCTTCTTTCTCAAGGAAGGTTTTTCCAAAATTATATCAGGTTTCCTTCTACCCTAGCTTGTCAGCGGGGGGACTCTTTTGCCTAACATGGTTGAGGAATGTCTTAGAAACTGGTGTGATTCAGTCTGGCTTCAGATGAGGTTTTCCACCCAGACAGAGCTCACCGAGTGTCTGGAAGCGACGGCTCGCTACACCCAGGGGCACCCACGCCCTTTCCCTGTCTCCAGACCTCAGCGAGGAGAACACACTTGACAAAGTGGAGGGTTCAGCCCTGCGATGAAGTCAGATATAGAAAATGAGCAAGAGAAGGAGCCGAAGGTCTTGCCCACACACTCACACACACGGGGAGCCATTCCCTCCCGTGACTCGGGGAAGCTACTCCAAACACGGGGAGCCATTCCCTCCCGTGACTCGGAGAAGCTACTCCAAACACGGGGAGCCATTCCCTCCCGTGACTCGGGGAAGCTACTCCAAACACGGGGAGCCATTCCCTCTCGTGACTCGGAGAAGCTACTCCAAACACATGCAGTGTAAAGCCTTGAAGAGCTACAGGTGGAAGTGGCCCAAGTGAAACCTCAAAAGGCACACCCCTTTCTCCTGGAAGAGAGGCCCACACCTTTGAGCCTTCCCCACTGGAAGTTGTGTTTCCCCTCATTCCTGTTCAGACTGGGCTTCCTTCGGCCACTACAGTCTCTAACCAGAGGGGGGCCCAAGACAATTGCTAGAAAATGCAGTTTGCAAAACTGTCTGTAACCTGAAAGTCAAGCTTACTAATGAATTATGACTCCACAGTTATTAGTTCTACAACATCCTTACTCAGGAGCCTCCAGCTTCCCTGGACACAGAGGATGGTGCTCTCCACCTGCTCCCTCTTAGGGTGTTACCCCGCTGAGGTAGGGCACCACTAGGTGGGTGCTGTGATGGAGGCAGCACCAGAAGTGAAGCTTCTTTGAAACCTCAGAAGTCTCATATTCTAGGGATCTGACAACTGCAAGGAGAGAAGAACCCTGCAGGGCAGGGACCCCTGTTTGAGTGCCCTGAGCTGGGACCTGGGGAGCCCCACCTTTCTATAACCACCACCAGTGTGGCCCTTAGCGCTGAGAGAAATAGGGACTTTCTTTGAGCCGGCAGCTCTGAAAGAAAGGTCACGTTGTTGCCCAAATCCCAAGTCTCCGTTTTTTCTGCTCCTTTTGCAGCTGGGTCTCTGACTAGGAGCCAGGCAGAGATAGTTGTTACAAAGATTTCTTAGACTTGATAATGTCAAGGGTGTGAAGCTAGCTAAGGGCATACAAGGAAACTTCGGGGGGGGGGGTACAGTCACTATTTTATTTCTTGACTCTGTGATAGTGAAATGAATTTTCTTCTAATTATCTGCTATTTTGTACTTTTGTCTTTTTTATACTTTTCTGTATATCTGTTTCATGTCACTATTTTTAAACTATTTTTTTTAAATAAAACAGCCAAAATACTTATAAAGCCCATGATCATCCTCTCCAACATTTCTTAAGTATCTTCTGGCCCAGGACAGAAGGCTCTGAGTGCCAATAACCCTGTGTCAGAGCCCTGGACAGTAGGACCAAGAACCAGAAAACCTCAGTAAGTCATTGGTCCCAGGGCCGGAATGCCAGTCAGCAGGAGAATGCGGAGAGGTCAAAGGCAATGAGAAAAAGCCACAGGATCAGTGGGCTAAAACCCCAGAGGACTTGTTGATACAACAGTTTGCTGTTGACCCAGCTTGACAGCTGCACCTGCTGACAAGGTCACAGACAGGGGTATGTGACTCAGTTTGTACCTTCCTTGGGAGGTCATGAAAGTAGACAGGCAGGGCCCTCTCAGAGAAAGAGAGGTTCTTCTGCTTCCCTGCCAATCCACTCCTGAGGGCTACTCAGGGTTCCACAGCACAGCCTGCATTCAAGTGTTAGGAAGATGAAGCCATCGGGACTCTGGATTGAGTTTCCAAACCAGGTGGGAAGCCCCCAAAGTACCTCTTCATCCCCCACCCCCCAAGCCTCCACTGATCATTCACACCAGCCACACAGCTCCCCGAGCCTCTTGTGTCTACCCCAGGCTGTCACAAGCCTGTCATGGATTTACTACTGAGCCCCTCCTTTCCAAATCCTGCACATCTTTCAAGACAAAATTTAAAAGCTGCCTCCACCATGAAGCCACTCCAGATCTCTTAATTAGAATAAACACCTGCCAGCGGTGTTTAAGAGACACTTTTCCTTGTCCTGTTAGAGCATCACTTGTCCTCTGGTTATCTGCCCTTATAACATTCAAGTTCTGAGGCTACACATCATTTTCCCAGCTCTGAAGCTTGAGGTCAGGAACAGAGGGCTCATTAATTCCTATATTCCATGTTAATTCTTGTTTTAGGCACTGGGCCTAATGGATCTGTAATAGTAGCAACCAATGTGTATTAATAAATCAGGTTCGTTAGGGTGTTGAGGAACACACAGGGCCCAGAGGAGGGAAGATGAGCATCACGGAGAACTTTTACATCTCAAACCATCCACTGCTCCCCAGCCCAGCCTCTCTCCCCTGGTCGAGTGCTGAGCTTCATAATCATTTGCCGAGTATCACACATGTGCCACTTACTCCACTCCCTGCTCATTCTCACAGTGAAGCCAGAGAGACCTTCCAAGGCTCAGATCGAGCAGATCATTCCTGTGCCTAAACTCTTTAAGGACTCCCCTTTGCCCTTAAGGGAAACTTAAAACCCTCAACGTGGCCTCCAAGGTTGCTCTGGCATGTCTGGTTTTTGCTGGGCCTTTGGCCACTCATTGAACCATTCTTGACCTCACTTTTCTGTAGGCCTTCTTCCATTCCTTCCGTGCGTGGCTCTCTTGTCTAGCTCGGGGATGTCCAGGTGCTATCTTCCCATTGCCTGTAACCACCTTCTCCACCCAGCCATAGTGCAGACTTTCCACTCACCCTTAAGATCTTTCTCCAGAAAGCCTTTCTGGTCTCACCCTCCACCTCCACCCTCCCCAGTTGTGCATCCCTGCACCTCTCTTTTGTAACACTCGAGGTATTTGCGAAGATTTATCCGGGGCCTTTTTGCTTCACTAGACCAGGGGTCAACAAACTGTTTCCGTTAAGGCCAGATAGTAAATATTTTAGATGCCGCAGCATATGGTGTCTGTGGCAACTATTCACTTTGTCGTTGTGGGGACAAAAGTGGCCACAGGCAATATGCAAACACATAAGTGTGGTTGTTTTCCAATGAAATTTTATTTCGAGCCACCAGAATCCAAATCTCATATAATTTTCATGTTTCGTGAAATATCCTTCATTTAAAATTTTTTTTCAACTACCTAAAAATGTAAAAACCATTCTTAGCTCGTGGGCCATACAAAAACAGATGGCGGGCCAGACTTGGCACGCAGCCTGCAGCTCGCCAGCTCCTGCACTCAACTATAAGTTTCCTGGAGACAGAAACTATGTCTTGTTCACTGATGTATTCCCCCCCAGCCCAGCACCTGGCTCTTACAAGGTGATTCATAAAAATTCACTTGAGTGCCTTGATGTGTGGACTAGAACAGTGTTTCCCAGGGTTTTTCTACAGAACACCTGGACACGCCACACAAAAGGGTGGCTCCCTTTTCAATGAAATCTGCAAATGCACTTCCTTGAAGTGTCCAATGCTCAATGCATAAAGCACACCAAAAACTCAGAACTATCCTTCAGTTGAGAAATTTGATTGACTTAGACCAACACATTGACCTAGACCAATATTTGACCAAAGAACTTTTGACTTTAACAGCGAACGTTTACCAGTATCCAAGGGCAACCGCATTAGAAAGTGCTGCAGTGCGGATTCAAGGCAAGAGTGTAGAGGACTTGTTCTTAAACTTTAGGTGTGTTGGAATTGTCCGGAAGGTTTATTAAACAGGAGCTTGTTAGGCCCCTCCTCGGGGTTTCTGATGCAGGTGTCCTGAGCCAGAGCCCAAGAATTTACAGTCCTCACCACCGCCCAGCTGATGCTGATGCTGCTGGCCTGGGGACCCGCTTTGAGAAATACTGATCTGGGGGAATAAAAAGGCCTTAATGGCTAAGTCTTCTGGATGGGGTTTCCTCCGCTGTCTAAGGATCCAGTTCCCAGGAGAACCCTAACTTGTCCATTTCCTCACAGTGGCAGAAAAAGCCCTGACCCATCTTTCTAGTATCAGACACTTGTAACGGGGGGCACTGTGCTCCCTAAAAATACCTGTTTCAGTCCCAACACTCATGACCTATGATGTAAGCCTTATGTGGAAATAAGGTATTGACAGATGTGACTGAGTTAAAACAAGGTCGTACTTGAGCAGTGAGCTCTTAATTCTTAGAAGAGGAGGAAGAGACACACACAGGAAGGAGAATGCTGTGTGACAACAGAAGTGGAGACAGGAGTGATGGCTGCGAGCCAGGGAATGGCACGGAATCCCCGCCACCACCAGTGCCAGAGAAGAGGGGAGCAAAGAAGCGCCTGCAGGTTGCAGAGGGAGCATGGCCCTGCCAACACCCGGACTTCAGACATTCAGACCCCTGAACTGTGAAACAATACACTGTGTTGCTTGAAGCCACCCAGTTTGTAGCACTTTGTTGTGGCAGGCCTAAGCAACATTCCAGTCTAAGGACAGATAAAGCTCCAGCCAAGGCCATGTCCATGGTAGGCATCCACATGAACTTCAAGGGAGCAATGGCTTCCGTTATCTGATCCCTTTGTCATCCGCTGGCTGGTGGGTGTTTGAGCTGGTGTCTCTCTTTGGAAAGGAAGTTATCTAATAGATGCAATGTTTTCTTGGATTCATGTGTTGGGGCTGGCTTTGGTCAACAAAAAAAAAGCACGTGATTATTTTTTACACTAAAATAAGTCAATCAATAAGGAGATTTGGCTTTGCCCTATCCTGCGTTCCACTGGTCTTATTTCTCATTGGGAGACATTCACAAGGGGCTTGTCAGTGACAAAGAAATGGCTTCTTCTTCTCTGGATCTGAGTTATAAATTCCCTCTCAGATAGACAAAGAAATGAGTAAGCAATAGATATTTTTTCACAGCCTGAGTACCCTGGCCTTAGTCATAAATTATACCCTTTCCTTTTAGAAAAATCAGGGGTATAATCCTTACTCTCAAAAGAGACTCAGGCAGACATAGTTTTGTGTATGATACCTTAGGCAGGAGCCAAAAAGAAAATGTGGACACAGCTCGCCCATGTTGAAGGAGAGGAAGGGGACATCAGCAGGTGGGGACTGGGTATTCTCAAGCTCAGAGGCCACAGAATGAAAAATCAGAATCAACTAAATGCCACCCCTGTCTCTCCAATCCATGCCCGCCCAGGGCTGGCTGCTCATATGCATTCTGCATGAACTCAAAAATCTCTAGATGTTTTAAGGGTGCGGGGGCTGGGTGAGGGGAGCACAAAGCCATGGTTTCTGCTGCAGCCCATCATAAGCCTTTGGGGATGCCCTTTCCCAAGGCATCCCCAAAATGAGAGCAGGGTCTGATTCTTTGACAAGTAGAACGGTGACACCCCTTGAAAGTTAAGTATTCCTTACATTACCTTTCACATTTCATTTCAAATATCCAGTTGATTCATGAGCAGCATGAATCCTCTGACCTAGAGGTGGAGCCCAGATCACCAACATCTCAGCCTCTGACTACAGAGTCGAGAGTTCAGCCAGCCCAGAGGAATGGAACAAAGTCATAGAAGACGAGCTTTTGGACTCAGACAGTCCTGAGTCTGCAGATCAGTCTCATTTTGTTGGTTTTGTTTTGCATTAAAATCTAATTTGCTGTGCAAACTGGAGCAGGTTAGTAAACCCTTTGAAACTTCAGGTCTCTAAGCTATAACATAGGAATAATTATAAATGCTTTGCAGTGGGTTTGTGAGGATTTTGAGAGATGTTGGATGTGTCTGGCACATTACTCTAACTTACAAAGCACAGTGTGCCAAGTATGAACCTAAGTAACAAACCGACACCCTTGCCATCCTTACGTCTATCTCTAACATCTCTCCATGTGGCAGATCATGGCTCAAAGAGATCAGGACACCTGCCCATGGTCACACAACCAGTAAGCAACTGGCTCTGGAGTCTGTGCTCTCACCATAGAGATTGCTACTTGTCCCTTGGGGGATGTCTGGGGTTAGGGTAAAGACCTATATTTTTTCATTCATTCAACAATTCATTTACCTATGTACCTCTCAGAAAAGCACAGTAGATCCAGTAGGATCTCAGACGATAAAATACAGTCTCTGCTTCCAGGAACCGAACAGCTATCAGGGTAAACAGACAAGTGCCCAAAACTAAATAAAGGTAGACTCTGACACCAGACAGGAAGACAGAGTGTGGCAGACGACCTGCTAGGTGGCAGGAAACAGTCTTTGGGAACAGGCTGATTTAATGAAGGAGACGTATTTCTGCTGAGCTTCGAAAGATGGGCAGCATTTTGACAGATGCACACAGGGAGTCTCGGTCCAAATCAGAGATCCTTTTATTTTGTTTTCCCTCATAGCAACCCATTTATTTCCTTTGTTGGACTCACCACGGTTAAATTTCACAGCTATGCACAGATGTACTTGTTTAACGCTGGTCTCCCTCACCAGACACGAGCTTAGGAGAAGAGGCCATGTGCCATGTACTCACTGCTATCTATACAAGGCCTGGGCCAGAGCCACCTAGTAGGTACGTGCTGAATGAAGGAATGAATGAGGTGTTGGAGGGCTAGTGGTTGCTTTCAGGAGTGATATTATTGGTAAACACACTGCCCAGATCTAACATTGCAGTTATTCCAAATCCTCAGTTACCTTGAGTTTTCTCCTTTGTGGGAAGCTTTTCAAGACTATCCCAGTTTCCTTAAATGCCCCCCTCTCCGCATTCCTGCAGCACTTAAGCTCCTGGGGTGAGCTTCTCCCCAGCTTGACCAGACTCTCCATGAGGGCAGCAGCCCTGCCTTCCCCATCATGCTTTTGTAAGACTTGTACATACACCTGGTGTTTAACTGAAGCCTGTCTACAAATCAACCCTAGTCAGCCCACGCCAGCCCTGGAGGCATCAGTCCTAGGGTCACAGCAAGGGCTGTCCCCGCCCTCCACCACTGCCCTGCCCTGCTGGGAGGATTTCTCCTGTTGAGATCAGAGCTGTGATCCTCAGTTCCTTTAGTTCCTTTCGTCCTCAAACTACGGCCTGCAGGCCACATTCAGCCCACCTAGGACACTTATCCAGCCTGCCGGGTGTTTTTGCCACTGTTGTCTGTCCTGCTTAGCAGCCGACTTGTCCCGGGGCCTGCAGTCCGGCCCTCCAGCTGTCTGAGGGACAGTGAACTAGCCCCCTGTTTAAAAAGTTTGAGGACCCTGGCTTTAGACCCTTAGATCCTTTAGTTCCCCAGTGCTGAGCTAGATAAGGAAGAGCCCTAATGATTCCAGCACTTTTCAAGAACTTTCCTCCAAAAGCAGGAAGGCATTTAAAAATGCTAGGTCTTGCGAGGTGACACAGTCTGCTTGGGAGCCTGCTGGCTGTAGGCTCCTGTGTTGGTCACGGGGCGCTCTGTCCACACAGGGCTTGGATTCTGAGACTGAGCAAAGAAGGTACGTCAAGTGCAGGGTGGAGCAGGCTGCTCCAGACCTCAGCACGACACAGACAAGGCCGTCC
>NW_003852403.1:8325571-8330890 GCF_000181295.1 Otolemur garnettii | reverse complement strand
AAAGGAAACAACTGCAGGCCAGAGACAGACGGAAGGCATTCTCTGATTCAAGAGCCCAGGCTATAGCCAGACCCACCTGGGCCTGGCTCAGACCGTCTTTAAACATTCGTTTCTCCATCTGTCAAATGGACACCATCAGTTCCACTTTACTGGATTCTAAGACATATTCGCAGGACTGTACACAATGTCTGGAACGTATTTATGGCCCAGAAGAATAGTAGTGATTGATGATAAGGAAGAGAAGAAGAATATTAAATGGAGTAATCGTCAAGAACTACTTCAAATCTTGCCTTGACAAAGCTTTCTGTTGGGTTCTCAAATAAAGCTTACAGGAGTTATTTTCAAACATCCAACCTCAACTCAAAGTAAGACATGTTCTCCAACGTGACCCACACATACTGACTATGTAAGTAACGGCAACACAGGATTCATGAGACAATACCTAGCCCTACTACAAGGGATGTGCTTTGGTAGCGTGTGTCTTTTTAAATATTGGTTGTAATTCATTATGTTGATTTCTTAATCCAGTTGTGAGTTGTGGCTATCAGCTTAGGAAATTCTTCTTAGAGGAATTCAGCTCTAACATCTAGCACATGCAATTTCTGAGCACAGAGCATGGCAATTCTTCCCAAAGCATTCCTACCCATGGTGTAAGTGCCACAGTGGTGTCAGAGCCTGGACAGTCACTCAAGTCCTCTCGCAGATCCCTGAGCCGGGCTGGAGCACTAAGGCAGTGGAAAATCAGACAGGCTGGGAGACAAGGGCCAAATCAAGTCAGTGTTCACGGGAGGCACAGAGGGAAGAGCATGGCTTCAGAGTCTGACAGAACTGAGTTCAAATCCCAGCTCTGCTCGTTACTAATTCTTAGTAGGCTCCTAACCTCTCTGAGCCTCAGCACCCTTCTCTGGAAGGGGAAATTGCCCCACAGGGGGTGTTGAGATGCTGAGGACACTCTGGACAGTACCCAGGTGTTTAATACAGAGTCAATGCTGGTGGGAATTCTCCGCTGGCCCCTCCACGCCAAAACCAAAACTTTACAATGGCCTTTCTGCCCCTCTCCTCATCCTCATATTTACAGATTCTACAGCCTTCACACGCAATAGCAACACTCCCTAGTAAATGGGTAACATTCGACAAATGTCTGCACCAGGCCCAGGATTTTCTCCAATAAATCATCCGTCACTGAGCACGATGTTTTGAACAAAGATGTTTTATACAATGCTCTCCCAGACCCATGACAAATAAAGTCTGCTGCATAAATTTCACTAATTCAGTCACACCTGATACCTCTGGATCCATGATAATGCTCCCCCACCTACAGGTGGGAAGAGAGGGATGGGAAATCCCAGTGTGGTTTCCCCAAGGGCCTCCTAAGTTACTGTCAGTGACAGAGCTGGGGTGATGCCTTGGAAGGCAGGGTTCTCAATAAATGGCTCATATCCCTAAAGACAAGGAGGGATCCTTTGCTGAGAATAAACACAGGACTGATGGAGTGGAGGGCAGGCAAGAAATGAATTTCCACCTCGGGCTACTCTGTGCCTGCAGCCCGGTAGTTTCCACCTTGGGCTACTCTGTGCGTGCGGCCCGGTAGTGGGAGAGAATCCTTAGGGAAAGCATAACTCCCCGGCCCAGAGAAGAAAGGGAAGCTAACGAGGAGTGTACATTGCAGGCTGATTTCCCCAAAGTTATTCATAGGAAAATTCATTTCTGTGAGACGCTAATTAGTCATGACAGCGCTTTGCTTCAGACATAATTGCACTGGTCCCATTCGGTCTCTGTGGGTCAGCTGTGATGGAATTTCCATTACCTATTGTGTTTTGGTTACTGAAGAAAAATGTGTGTGTAGAGAAGGGAGGGGGCCAAGAGGAAACATGAAAGTCTGGAATACCTTGAGTATCCATAAAAACCATCTGTGATTTTAAAACTTCATAAAGATGATGAATCTCTGAGAGCCAGAGAGTCTTCTTGGAATCTCAGCTCTGTCTGCGGGAACTGCTCCTGGCAAGCAGTGAGCTTCGAAATCCAAGTTTCTCAGACAACGGAACAAAGTGAGCTTCTCCCAGCTTGACCACTGGGTATGGAAACAAAACCTAAGAGGGGAAGGCTTGATGTGCTTCTCACGTAGCCATCAGTCCTTGAACGGCCAGCAGTATACGGCCACGGTCACTGAATATGTAGACATATGGATAGATGGATCTTGACAAGAAATGTGTGAGCCTCTTCGAGGGTGAATCAGAATGGCCTCACCTCTCCCACATTCTAAATTACTCAGTTCAAAGGCCAGAGATTCCCTCAGGGTGAACTGGTATGCCAAGTTGGGGGGCATCACCAGATCACCCCACTCCCCAAGTGTTAGAGCTGGGAAGGAAAGGGCATTTCAGGGACTATGTAGTCCAGGGTTACCCAACCCCAACACTGTTGAATTTCTGTTGACCAGATGAACATTTGTTGGGGGTGAGGGGCTGTCCTAAGCATTTTAGGAGGTTTAGCAGCATTCTTGAACTCTTTCCACTGAATGCAAGTAGCAACCCCCACCCAGCCACCCCTACCTCTATTTGTGACAACTTAAAGGTCTCCAGACATTGCCAAATGTCCCCCAGGGCAAAATCACCACCCGTTACTCTACCCTTGCAATTCCCAAACCAGATCCCAAGAAATGTTAGTTCGATACACATCCCCATAACACAAGGATTCCAGGGTCAACTAGGCTCGGGAATAACTGCAGACTGTCCCTGCTTTCGGTGATGTCCCTCAGTATTATCTTAAAGTGTCTGAAAGTTCTGCAGTAAGAAGGAAACTGTTTAATAATTTTGTTTGACCTAGCCTTGTGCAAACTTCCTTAAACAAAACTCCTTTATTCCCATTATCTATTTAAGACATTGAGATTTCTGTATACAATCTTAGTATGTACCATACTATATATATACATATAGCTATGATATGCCAGGCAACCCAACCCCCTCCCCCCCATTGAACAGATGAACTGAAGCAATAAGCAAGTCACGTTCCTAAATCCTATTAACAGATGAGTGGCAAAGCCGTGGCTAGGAGCCCGAAGTTCTCATTGCCAGCCTACCTCCTCCTCTTACACAAACAATTTAGATGTAACCCATAACAAGACACAAGATAAAAGAAACCATCCTCCCACAGTTAAATTTGTTTCTACCACCACCCCCCAAAACATTTGCCCAGGAACTCCGCCTAGTGAAAAACCAGTGCGCATATCCCCAGGAGAACAGAGCAGGAACTTTTTCTGCAGACCTGGTCAAAGAGGACGTGACAGTGGCCATAGTACAGCAGGGAGATGCCATCCACTCAACGCCACGTCCGTATACATCTCACCTGCTGACCTACGAGCAAGTCCCACAGAGTCACTAAACCTGACTCATCTTTGTAACAATACAATACACATTTGTATTGTGGCTGGCACTGAGAGGGCGTTGATTAAGTTTGATGGAAGGAAGAAGCCAGGTAGCCAGAAAAGGCCAAGGCCTTATCCATCAACATGGCTTGACTGTAGTTCACAGATCATCACCACCGCCACAACAAAGCCTCCCCACTCTCTCCATCTACCTCATATTTTCTTGGGTCAGATTCCACCCCGGCCTTCCAGGCTGCAGAAAACTACTCTTTTCAAAATGGCAGCTCCCCCTCTTCCCTGACGTGTCTTCTGAACATCCCTGCCCTTGCACCAGTTCTAAGATATAAAAGGTAAATTTCCAACCGAGATCAGCTGGCCCAATGTCCCTCCTAATGACAGCACATCAAAGTGCCACTGTCTTGTCGTTCAGAGCCAGACGACATGCAGTGAGCGATCACTCACTCTCCTGATGGTCTCAGTTGCCAAAACCAGGCCCTGGAGAGGCTCCCATTCTCAGATTGCAAAACAGTAGAAATAATATTGACAAGGAAACTGGGTGGTATGACATTCTACAGTTTTGCATGGGAATTGAAATATAATCACACCCCGAGGCCCCTGGTGTCCCAGGGATCCTCTTTCAGCCCTCACTGCTCCAAGCTCTTTGTGACTTTCCAACCGGAGGGTAAGGACACAGGTATGGTGAAGAATCTGAGCTAGAGGGCAGGCCCAGGGCTCCAGTCAGTCCAAAGCAGACAGAGGTGACCAGTAGGGCACTGAGCAGAGGCTGAGGGCTCAGCCCCAGGCAGCTGTGGCCTAAGGATGTCTCAACACCTGCAACATGAATCCAATTGGTGGATTCAGAGTCCCCCTCGAGTCTGCTTTTAGAAAACTAACAGCAAAGAGCTTAGAGCCAGAGACTAGAAAAGCACACAGCAAATCTCGCACACCTGGGAGACCGGCTCTCCTCTCTACCTTTCTCCTTCTGTCTCCCTTCCTCGGTGTCTGTGGGTTGCTAGGATAAGGCGGTGCTGAAGGAGGCCAAGGGACTTGCCTCCCTGAGGCCTGTGGGGTGCTTTGCACAAATCTAATACAACGGCCTCATATTCTTTCATTCCATTGGCCAATGGTCACTGGTGCCACTCTAGGCACTGGACACAGCAGAGAAGGCCCCTGCTGCCTATTGCTCTTATTCTGCAGTGATACCCTCCTCACAAAAGCCGCTGGAGACAAGTTCAAAGCAGCCCTGATCTTATCCCACATTTCACAACTGTGCGACTCAAGCACGGCCCGACATCAGACTCGCCAACTTCAGAATCCCAGGAGGCCTGAAGGTCAGCTTTGGAGTCGCCTCACACCAACAAGCAAACCACACGCAGACATGGGGGGGACGCGCTCAAATGAGGGACCCAGATCCCTTCCCCAGACATGAGAAACAAAGTGCCACGAAAGGAAGAGCTGTGTACACCCTCCCTCTCATGAGGAGGTGGTGACAGAGCCAGGAAAGACCCCGGAGCCTTCACAGGTCCCCATTTCAGCCCCATGTTCCCCTCACACTGTTGTCTTCACACAGCCATTCAAGGCCAGGACATTGAAAAAAAAAAAAAATCATTCAACTTTTGACTTTTTAAAAATTATCAAGTAAAACATAAAACAGACTTTCCTACCCTGCACCTGTGTGGAGAGACTAGCGAGGGCCAAAGGGCAGGGTAGGGAGGCCGGACAGGGTTATGATGGTGTGAAGCCAGGGAGGGAGAGGGGTAAGGACTAGTCAAGTTCACAGGTCAAGGTCGGGGGTGGAAAGATCACTGATACCTGTTCATAAATGAGAAAGACACAGTGTGCTCAGTGCCTATAGCTCAGCCATTAGGGTGCCAGCCACATACACCAGGGCTGGTGGGTACGAACTCAGCCCGGGCCTGCTAAACAACAATGATAACTACAACAAAAAAATAGCCAGG
>NW_003852403.1:8295835-8325428 GCF_000181295.1 Otolemur garnettii | reverse complement strand
CAAAAAAAAGAAAGAAAGACACAGTGACTTCATAGTTCAAAACCAAGGAGATCAGAGAGCAGGGGGGCTCAGGAATCGGGCAACAGTCATGATGTCAGCTTTAATTTTTTCAAAAGAAAGTGATTTCATTTTTTGACAGATGATTTTGACATCACCAATCCAAACAGCAGCACCAAAGAGAATGTCCTAATGGTCTCAAGGCTGGGTCCTGGGTTACAAGGACAACTGAATTTCCACCACAGCCACATTCAACCTCTGAATGACTTCCCCTTGGGAAACTCAGTCAAATTCCTTACGTCCCCAACATGCCCCAGCCCTAGAGTCACGCTTTCCTCATCCAACACACAGCTGTTGGATCGAGCTTCTCCCTGCTCTCCCAACCGCAGGCCCTGCTAACCGCACACTAAGGCGAGCCCTGGAGCCTGCTGACCACGAACCAGGGCCTGAAGCCCAATCTGAGACTCCTGCAGCAGGGCCTGCCTTTCACCTCTGGGCCGTTTTCCCCTTAGAAGAACCGACTGATAGAAAATCAACTGCACCAGGACAGGTATCTTTCCTGCTGTGTTGGGGAAAACAGCAGGTCCCATGGTGAGAACATGCTCCATTCCGGATGGTACGAAGTAGAGCTGGTGGCCAAAGAACAAGGAGGCAGCACCATCCCTGGTGTACAGAGGAACACCATCACTGAGAACGCCTCTCCCTCAGGCGGGAGGCCAGTCTTACCAGCTCAACTCTCTCCCAAGTGAGAGGCCGACTGATCTGTGGGATGTGTGCCTTGGACCATTGTGAGCTAGTGCAAATTCTCTTGTATGAAAACATTCAACATTCAACAGCCGCATCTCTCACTACCAGACTCCCCGGCCCAGCACCAGGCAGCTGAGGAGCAGGTAACCCATCACTATGTGTGAAATAAATGAATAACACATTTATTTGTGCTGGGCCCAGGCAGGCAAGGATGAAAGAGACACCAGATCTGCCTTTGAGGTGGTGGTGCCTGGCTGGGGGAGGTTGACCCCTGTCACTGGGGAGGTCAGAAGTAGAGTCAAGGTCAGCCAGTTGTGGACTGATCCAGAAGAAAGACTAGGTCAGGGCTCTCTAAATCTGTTATTCAGGGCAGCGCCTGTGGCTCAGTGAGTAGGGCGCCGGCCCTATATACCGAGGGTGGTCGGTTCGAACCCGACCCGAGACAAACTGCAACAAAAAATAGCCAGTTTTGTGGTGGGCACCTGTAGTCCCAGCTACTCGGGAGACTGAGGCAAGAGAATCACCTAAGCCCAAGAGCTGGAGGTTGCTGTGAGCTATGATATCACAGCGCTCTACTGAGAGTGACAGAGTAAGACACTGTCTCTAAAATCAATCAATCAATCAATAAAATAAAATGTTATTCACATCCCCCTATCCTGACTTCTGCCCTATCTATATGGCACCCACCACTGTTCCCTAAACCTTTTTCTTTCCAAGTGGTCATTTTTTTAATGAAATAAATACATTTTAAAGAGATTTTGTAGCATTGCATTATGTAAACAACTGGTATCACCAGAGGAAAAAAATAGAAGATAACCTTCAAACTACACATAAATTCAAAACAAAAACTAGGCTATGAAATTCTAGGTATGTGCCGCTGAGTGAAAAGTCTGGCCTAAGGCTGCTCTGCCTTTGTTCCAAAGGGAGACAGGTGAGTGTTAAGAGATGTTCAAAACAGCAATCAGAGACTCTCTCCCGGAGATAATCGGAGCACTGGGAGAAAACTGGAGAAGGACTAACTTCCTCCTTGGTCACTCAAGGTCTTGTCCGTGCATCCCTAGAGGGTTTCTGGCACGCCACTGACAGTGTGCTCTTGAACCTGGGGAAAACCTAAATAACCTTTACCATGCTTTTCAACCTCCAGAGTCACTCATTACTTAACATCAAAGAAATCAAACCCACGGAAAAGAGACAACACTAAAACAACATAGGTCTGATGAATGCATCAGGTTTCCGGAGGTTTCATCCCCTCCAAGTGTTTCCTGCCTCGAAGGCAGGTGTAGTGTCCGTTGCATCCTTGCCTTCCTGGGCCCAGCACAGGGACTTGGACACATATGCATATTCTATGGCAGTGGTTCTCAACCTTCCTAATGCCACAATGTATTTTCATTGTTAAAAAGGGGTTGCAACCCAAAGGTTGAAAACTGCTGTTCTGTGGTCTTTATGTTACAAATGAGGACAGAAAAGCCCAGAGAGAGAAGCGAATGGGCCCCATCCATGCCGCAGGCACCAACAATGCTCAAAATTCTTAGTCTTAGATTGAATCCATGAGACTCAGCATTCTAAAAAAAGGGAGGATTGGGCTCACTGCCGGTAGCTCAGTGGCTAGAGCTCTAGCCACATACACTGGAGCTGGCAATGTAATCCAGCCCAGGCCAAACAACAATGACAACTACAACCAAAAAATAGCTAGGCGTTGTGGCAGGTGCCTATAGTCCCAGCTACTTGGGAGGCTGAGGCAAGAGAATCGCTTAAGCCCAAGAGTTTGAGGTTGCTTTAAGCCGTGATGCCACAGCACTCTACTCAGGGTGACATAGTGAGACTCTGTCTCAAAAAAAAATAAAGGGGGAGGATTGTAAAATCCTTTCATTCCTGACCTTAGACCACCTATTTGTGTGATAAGTGTTTCTACACAGTGGCGTTCAGCCAAAGGGAGCTCAGAAAACCGAGGTGATGAATCGGTAGAGGCCCTAAGGTGCAAAGTATCTGAATTACGAAAGAAAGACAGAACCAAATCCCCAGACGTTCTCAAGACCTGCTAGGGGAAGCTTGCACAAGCTCAGTCCAAAGCATTTACCCAAGGAAATCAGCAAAGACCACGGCAAAGCTTAACTGTTCAGGCCACGTCCCCAGGCCCTGCCTTTCACACAACATCCGTCTTGGGTAGATTTCCTCAGAACCCCAAGGAGAGCTGTACTCATTTACCAGGTTAACGTGAAAGCTTACTAAACTTAAAAACTTACATTGGGGTTGACTATTTACATTACAAGAAGATTCTTCACTCTCCAAAAGCAATCCTTTGTAGTCTGAGCTTCCCAGAACACTTAAGTGTTTGTTAACAGATTATTAACTACTTGGCAGGTTCTCAGACTCTAGAGAAAAACAGAAAGGAAGGGGAGGGAACGGGAATGTCTGCTGCTTTGGTTTGCCAGGCTTCGTGCTAAGTGCTTCCCTTACGGTATCTCATTTAATTAATCCCCTCATGGGGTTAAGAATCTCCATTTTATAGAAAAGAAAACTGAGCACAGAGAAGTAAAGCAACTTGCCCAAGGTCACACAGCCACTCGGCTTTAAAAAGCAAGGGTGGTTTCCAGCAGCGCAGGGAATGGTCTGCCTAATGAGGTGCCATTTGCATTGTGTTAGCACCGTGTACTAAAATATGCGCTGCTGGCCTGCGATGGAACAACTGTTTACTAAAATGAACAGACATAAATGCTAAGAATACCATGCCCAGTAAAAAAATGACTCTGTGGCGCTCAAAAACTAATATGGGTCCGAAGCAACCAAAGAAAATTATCTGAACACACCAGGCTAAGGAGGAGGGTGGGAATTCCTGGTGTCTAAAGCCTCACTATTCCAGGCTTATTTCTTATAGACACACACACACACACACACACACACACACTCCTTCAGCCAATACATTCCACATGAGTAGACGGAAAAGCAATCCCAGGGAGGCAGATTTCTAGCTTATTCCTGACACCTGCTATTCCTCCTTCCGCCTCCCAGGACCTGAGCTTGATCTTGCTGAGGGTGGGCCGAGCTGCTACCACACCAGACTGGACAACTGCGGCCTCCTCCAAAGACACACTCTGGCACAGGATAGAAGGCCTGTGCTTCCCAGGAGACAGCAGGCCGGAAAGGATGGAAGGAAAAGGGAAGGACAGGACAGGGAGAGACGGGAGGCGGGTAGAAGGCAGGACATTTGGTTAAAATATATTGTCCATGACACAGGATAAAAGTCTTTTCTGTGATTGAAAGCATTTCTAAACATCAAAGATAGAGATAGCTGCTGTGCTCTCGTGGTGGGATTATGACCGCTTTTGTAAATGTCCTTTAAAGTTCTTATTATATAGTTTTTAAACAGGGAAGATTTTGGAGCAGAGAGATGTGAAAACGTTCTTAGAAAATTCAGAACGACTCACCAAGGGGGACTGGGTTTGGGATAATTTTATAAAACAGTGTTACATATGCTCCCTAACACATCCCTCAGGGGCCTCCTGAGAATGAAAAGCAAGGCCCACTGGACCAGGCTTCTGAATTTCATGGAGCTTCTCCTGGCAAGGCCTGGACACCACAGAGAGAGGTGGTGGGATGCAGAGGCAGCAGGCCAGCACTGGGAGCCAGGACCAAACTCTATGGACAAAAGGGGTGACCTCAGGCACATCCCTTAACCAAGCCAACTATTTCCTCTTCCTTCAGATCAGAGACTGCATTCAACTAGGGGGGACAAGCTAAAATGTTTTGAAGAGTTAGGCTGGGAACAGAACTGAATGGGTCCTCAGGGACTGTGGTGCCCTGGAGACTGAATGCCCAGGCCCACGGGGCAGCCAACACTCAGCCCCAGGTAAGAACTGGGCTCCATGCTGCTGATTCAAAGAAGCTAGAAATCTACATCCTCATGTAGATGATCTTAGTTTTCTGTTAACATTGGACTTTTTTTTTTCTCACTACTGATTTAGGATCACTTTATTTTTTTTTAATTAAATCATAGCTGTGTACATTCATGCAATCATGGGGTGGACTTTTTTTTTTTTTAAATGTGAACACCTTGAAAGTGGCACAGAACATGGACATGCTCTCTGGGTTAGACGCTGCAGAATCACTCTGACAGTGCGGGGTGTCGAGCCCCTGCTCCATTACTGCATGGAACCCGTGTTGCTGATCCTGTGACTCCCCCAAGACACCACTTCTGTCTTCAGAAGAGACTTGGAGGAGGGTGGCAAGGAAAAGGGTGAGCAGAAACTCCTGGGTAGAACTCACCAGATCCTACTGGTGGACCCTGCTCTTGGTGCATCTGAGATTCCTTGGACCCCGCGAAAAGGTGACTCAGTTCCTCTACCTCAGGCTGTGAGACTGGGCTTCTGAGGCGTTTCCAATCCTGGAATCCATCATGAATCTCAGCTCGGAGTTTCTCTAACCTCCACGTGGCACACGCATTCTGCATTTCTAGCAGGCTCCCAGGTGATGCACCTGCCGTGGGGCCCACACTTTGAGGGGCAAGTCACATCTGTAACTTGCCCTACTTCCTTTTCTCTCTCTTCTCCTGGGGCCCACAAACAAGTCTGCTTATTCCCCACATGCCCCTCTCCTCTCAGGCTCTCATCCCCGCCCTCTTTCCTACTTCTAACAAACCTTCTGAACGTAATGTCTAGGCCTGTTGCCTCAACTTCTCCAACTGTGCTCCTCTCCATTTAAACTCCATCATCTGACTAATATTTCCTACTCCACTAATATTTCCTTTCCTACTTCTAACAAACCTTCTGAATGTAATGTCTAGGCCTGTTGCCTCAACTTCTCCAACTGTGCTCCTCTCCATTTAAACTCCATCATCTGACTAGTATTTCCTACTCCACTAATATTTCCTCCCTCCTAGAATTATGCTTTCAGGTTACTAGTAACTTTCTAATCGCCTAATGCAATGGCCTCATCTAAGATCCTCTCCAAACAAAGCTCTCCATTGATAACAACAGTAATAGCTGCTATCCATCAGTTGGATATTAAAGGCCTTGTCCCAAATCTCTACCTAAGAAGTACCTCAAATGCATCATCTTATTGCCCTCTAATATGTTCTATGATTCACCCCATTTTTACCAAGGAAGAAAGTAAGGCTCGGAGAAATTAAGCAGTATGGCCAAAGCCACACAGCTGAAAAGAGGCAGAGCCAGGACCGGCTACCAAGGTGGGCAGTTACAAAGTCCTCACTCTTTTTCTCCCTGCAACATTTTATTAGGAAAATTGTCAAACACGCACCAAGGTTGACAACATTTCACAGAGAACACCTGTATCCCCACCCACTACGTCCGACCGTGAACATCATGCTTTACTGTATTGCTTTATCACAAATTGCTGTAAACACTGTCTCCTTTGGCTCCATTTGAAAAGCAGCCTAGAAAGCACTTCTGAGGCTGAGCCCAGACGTTGCCATTTCTGAATCAGAAATAATTTGGCATCTTCTGAAGCCCACTCATCCCATTCCCTTCGGGGCTGGGGAGCCAGGTGGAGTGTTGTTGATCTGGGAACATCTGTGCACATCATGCTAGCACCCTCCCCCCAATCAACTCTGACTTCTCCCCTGGCACAAAGCAGACAGGGAAGAGTACTTGGGGAAACCTCACCACCTCAAAATACCTTCCTGAACACAAAAGGTGACAATAGCCTGTCCTCGTCTTTGCCAGAGTGGCTCGAGGCAGCACTTGGAAAAGAGCAGCCACACCTACTTTCTGAGCCCTCCCCTCCGTCCATTGGGACTGTGATAGCAGCCCGTGGCCCTGAAGCCTCCGTGTCTTCTCACTGCAGGGGGTGCGCAGGAGTGGAGTGGGAAGGTTGGCAGGGAAATTTCCAACCACAGCTTCTTTGTGCACCTAAAGAGGACACCAGACCCACAGAATGCAATGTCCTGCAAGGTGGACGGATCCCTGTCCATCTGACTCACGGAAAAGTTGTTCAGCCGTAAAAAGCAGCTTGCTCTGGTGCCCTAGGCAAAGTAAAAACCACACAACACACACAACAGGTCCACAGTGAAAAGAAAGGCCTTGGGGTAAGGCCTGGGAGCCCTGGACACTCAGCCCTGCCACCATAGGCTCCCACCACTTCTTGCTGACCTTAAGAAACCTCTTACCCTCTCTGGGTCAGAGTTTTCTAATTTGTGCAAAGGACACCACACCAACGGAAAAGAACAAGCAAGTTCTGGTCCTTCCCCTATGTCCAGGGCAGCAGGTGCTAGGAGGAGGGGAAAGCAGACGGGAGCCCTGACCTAAGCCTTTTGCGTGTATTAGCTCCTTGAATTCTCACATTAACTCTGTGAAGTGGGTGTGCCTTTTATCCTATCCTGTACAGGAGAGGACACTGAGGCATGGAGAGGTTAAAACTTCCCTGAGGTCGTAAGGTTAGTAAGACACAGAGTGAAGATCAAAGAAACACAGGCAGCAGGTCCTGGAGTCTGCATGGGTGACCACCACAAAACCGGGCTTGCTAGGGAAGCCGAAAGATGCCCCCTTCTGCCCTCCAGGAAGGCTCAGTCCAGGGGAAAGAGCAGGACAAATGTGAAGATTTAAATGCTAATAAAATATTTAAATAACTCGCCGAGATAACTGTGGGAAAGATATTGCCAGGGAGAAGATGATAAATTGCTAAATGAAAGTGTTCAGACAAAATTGCTCTAAAGGTCCAGAAAAGGAAAAATGCGCACGCACACACACCACTGTGACATCATGCTGAGACTGGAGGAAATTAGGAGGCTGCACAGAACTGGCTTTTCTGGGTGAGCAGGATTTGAACAAGAAAGTGTGTGGCAGGAGAGAGAGCATTCCAGCAAGAGTCAAAATTCAGAGGGTCAGCTCCCATGTTTGGAGACAGGAGGAGCCCCAAGTGACTAAAGATGGCTTCGCAGAGCCGGAGAGGTTTGCCAAGGCCAGGTCTGAATTTTCCCCTGTGAGTAATAGGCAGCTATGGAGAAGCTTCAGGGTAGAGGAGTAGCATGACCAGAATGTCTGCTGCTGACACAGTTCTCTCAAGTGTTGTCCAAGGAGCCTTTGGGCCTTGACAGAGGAAAACAAGAGGTCAAGGTCACGGTACTCCTCAGAGATCACTAGGAAGAGGTGCTTCAGCTGGAAGTCTTTAGTTGGCTTTCTTCATAGGATTCTTTAGAATTTGGCTCTCCGTGTCATCAGGGAAGTCAGCAAATTCAATCCAAACCCCGCTGCCTCCCTCTGCAGGGTCACATCCAGTGGACAGAATTTTTTTAATGCTATTTTTAATCTTTCTGTTGACCAAAAACACTGGGAAGAAACGAAGCATGAACATCAACAAGAGGCCGACTCTCTCTCCCCTCCTATTAACCACTCAGCCTCCCTGCTCACGTACCATATGGTCTACCAGCCAGGCAGCCCCTTCAGGCTGATCTGCTTAATTATTTGGTGGCTATAAATAGAAGCACTGGACAATAGGCTGTATTTTTTTTTCAGTCTGGCAAACAAAGACAGGGTCACCAGTTGGCAGAAGTGGGGAGTATGGGTTTTACTCCCTCCATCCGGGCTATTTTCCTTCCACCTGAGCCAGACAACCCCAGGGCAGCTTCAGAACTGCCCTTGATCTGCTGGGGACTGTCCCTCCCAGCTGAGTCAGCAGGGAGATGTGCTGGGGTCACTCACGTCTCTTAGAATGGGGATGAGTTTCAGGAAGGACATCACTTGGGAGACTGGAAAGGTCCACTTGCTTTAGGGGTCTCCTTGCCTATGGGGCCAAGACCTAGTTCTAGTCACTCAAGACCTTTCCTCTCTTATCATCCCCACTGTGCTAACATTCAGCCTTCACTTCTACCCCCACCCCACTCCCAGCTTAGATCAGCTGCCCTAAGGAGTAGATTCCTCTAGACCAGAAGCAGGAGGTGAACGGAGTGAACATCCCCAGGGTCCACCCAACCTGTTGCCTCTCCATCCAGAGTGGGCTTTTTGTATGCTACAGGCATGCCCTCTCTTGTCCCACCTCCCCACCCTACTCAATCACAATGGGGACCCAGAGCTGAAGTCAGAAGAACCTGATTTATCCTCCTGGGTCTGCTACTTCACTAGTTGAAACCATGGGCAGTACCTCAGTGTCCTCATCTGTACAATGGGCATGATAATGGTACTGGCCTCCTCCTTGTTTATGAGGACCTGTCAGCAGACAGTAGATAAACAGCTTGGCACACAGCAAGTGCTAGCTAAGGTGCATCACTGGCAGCTTTTGTCTAAGTCTCACTCCTCACATCCCATATGCATAGAACTCAGAAAGGGCCAGGTGGCCACCAGAGTCTGTACATTCAACCTCTGTGCCTGAGGCCCCCGGTCCTAAGTGTCTAACACCTGCTGTTTACCCTCTGTCATCTCCCTCCTCCCTGGCACAGAGCCTCTCGCTCAGCACAAGTGGCCAAGGTGTGGGAGACAGGTTTGCTTTTCAGCTAACGTGTTTGCCCAGAGACACGATACCATGGTGACACTGGAATCCAGGATTGGCGGGTGCTTACACGCAGATAGGGCAACCAGGAGAAGGAAAAAGACTCTGGGGGTCAACAGTCTCCCACAGAGGGTCCAGAATGACTCCCCAAGGAGCAGGGAAGGCTGTCCTTCCCAGAGACATCAAGAGTCTTCTCGGTGTCCCAGCAGGCTTCTGCGACACTAACCCTGCTCTTGGGCATTTTCAGAGCTCTTTATGGACTGTGGTCACGGCACACGTGATCGTGACTGGGCTAGACTTCATGGAGCTCGCAGAGGGCAGAGTGAGACGCTGCCAGCTGGAGAGAATGGCAGCCTCTTGTGAGCACAGAGCCCGCAGCACCAGGGAATTGATCAGCCCTGCCTGGCACTGCCCTGGATCTCAGGTGGAACATGAATGAGCACACTCAGGAATCTGGGGGTTAAATTTTAGCTGTGCCACTTCCTAGTTGGGCGAACGCTGGTGCTTCCTTTAACCTCTCTAACCCTTAGTTTCCTCACCTGAGAAATGGAGACACAAGTGCCTTTCTGCAAGGGACTGTTTTCAGACTTCAAGGCTCTAATCTAAAAAGGTGGCAGGCACACAGTTGGAGCTTACATAATGCATCAGGGGCTTCTTACATGTTACATACAGAATTATTGTGACAACTTGTTCAGACTCCTGCTCTGGGAAAAGGCTTAGTCCTGAGTCTCCCCAGTGTTTCACCACAGTAAATTCTCCAAGGATAATAAAAGGCAGAGAAGGAGAAAGAGACCTTTTCTCTCTTCTTCAAAAGCTGCAGCAGCCAGATGAAATATGGCATACGAGGCCAAGCAGCCAGGTCCGTAAATAGCAACTAATGACTTTGATTGGAATTAATAATGAAATGACACCTGTTAGCTGACTTGGAGCCACCTTAATTTGCCACATGGTCATTCTGTTCACTATCTTATCAACTGGTCCCTGAGCTGTAAAATGCTATAATGCCACACAATGTGCCTAGCTTGTCTCCCGTGCTGAGAGCTAGAGGCTGTCCTCAGGGTAGCTATCAACCCTGGGGCTCCCAGCCCCTCCAGAGGCTATCCTGGGAGTTCCCCAGGTATTCAGAAAGGATGGAGGACTCCCTGTCCCAGTGGGGAGCAGCTGGGCAGCCTCTCTGAAACTGAGAAGCTCTGAAGCTTTCCTGAGCAGAGGAAAAAACAGACCCCAAGAGTTACTGACTCCTGGCCATGGCTGGGTCCTCAAAAGGTCTTGCTGAATGACAGAGGAATTTTCCCACGTGAGCAGCGAACAACAGTTCCACCATCAACATTATCTCCCAAGACAGGGGCAAGACATGGAGAACTAAACAGACTCGCAGCACACCGTGGGGTTTGGTTTCTATAGCAACCCAATTGAGGTTGCCTGAGCACCCCTGAGATGGATGGATGCCCAAGGCTGCTCCAGACAGGACCAGAATTCTAGAATCCCAACATCAAGGGCCACCCACCTAGCAGTGTTTAGAGATGGCAAGCAAGCTTTCTTCAGGTTCAAAAAAGATCAAGAAGGCCACAGGGGGGAAAAAAAAAAAATCTGGCTAATATCTCAGCATTCTATAAAGTAAGCTCCAAGAATATCCAGCAACCTAAAACTGAGCTAGGCCCCATGGGTCAGTTAAGCTGTGCTAGGGATTTTAAACCAAAATAATCCACCTCCGGGTCTGCCATATCTCCTTTCCATATACCCTTCACAACATACGCACACATATGCATTACAAGCACACATGGCGAAATTAAAAATATATAAAGGTCTTGCCATTGCTCAAAGGAGCCTATGATTGATTTGTTGATCAGAAAAATACCTATGGATGACCAATTTCAACAGGATCCTTTCATGAAAGTTTCCAGTTACTTCTATTACTCTACGGTACTATAACTGTTATTTTAGCTATGTGATATTTCCTAACAGGACTCAGCATTGAGAGGGAGACAGGGACCCAGAGAGGGAACTGAAATCCAAACCCAGCACCAGGTACCAGCTAGCACAATTAGCAGCCAGAGACTGGCTTCTTGAATGCTGATGTGGAATAACTCAGGAAACTCAATCACACCGGGGACCTGCTTACTGTCCACAGATGTCATCGCAACCATCAGTCAAGGCTGAGGGAGGCTAGCACAGACAGGCCACAGGGCCACTCTCTCTCTCCTCCTTCGTCAAATCCCAAAATACCACAACAGCACCCAAACCAGGGCTTCTGAGGACACACGAGAGGAAATCCAGCTTCCCCAGTAGGCACTGGAGGTACGGCCCTCCGTCAGCCAAGAGGCAGCAAGGGCTGGAGAAGCAAAGGGCCATGGGAGGCTGAGGAAGCAAATGTGACAGTGGGAAAGAGAAGAAGACACCTGTGGGTAAGGCCAGTGTTGGGAGGAAGTTGGCTGGTCCTGAGGAAGCTGCTACCGTGAAAGGAAGTTTCTCTGAGCTCCTGACCCTCCCCTCTACCCAGTGCCAAGCTGAGCAGACCACCAGAGTAACTGAGCAGAGTCACTGCCTATGACGACCCTTCACTATGGAGCTGTCTGAGAAATCAAGACAGACTCGCCTTCCAAGCCCAAGACCAGCCTGTCACCATCTGAGGGGTGCCCAGCAACAGAGGCTGCCCGGCTGGCGGGTTCTGGCCTGGATGCTGGGGATAGGGTTGCTCCAGGCTTGGGAGTTAGGGAGGCTCTACCCAGATCTCCTGTGCCCCTGAGAAGAGCTGACAAAGAGGAATGAGTGACGAGGCCAGGGACATTCTCCAAGCCCTGGTCACTTGCCCAAGAAGTCACCTGAACCTTGGTCAAGGATGAGCTGAGCCGTGAAAATCCAGACCTCCTGCAGGAAGAAGCAGATAATCTCCCCAGTTGCCCAAGATGAACTGGCTGGAGGACAACAAACAAAGTCACGTCCCCGGGTTGGCCTGGCAACACCTTCCTTAAAGCAGGTGGGTGCAACAGGCTTCAGAGGGTAACTAGAAAGCAAACAAGCAAGAAGGTCACGGTGACTGGCTCTCTAGCCAGGCATCCACCCTGCGATGCCGTCCGTCCTGCCTCCTGACTACAGCAGCCTCTTTTCCTCCCCCCAAACCTGTGCTCCCACTGTTCCACTCACCTCACAAGTCATTCCTGCTCCTCTCTGCCAACCAAAGCCTGGCTTGCCCGTCAGGGTTCAAATCAAACTCAAATGCCTTCATCAAGCTGTGCCTGCCATGGAGATGCACTTGCCCAGTCCCCCTTCAAGGAAGGATATGGCCCAGCTCCAGGGAGTGGGCTTAATGGAAAGTCCCCAGCTGGCAGCTCCTTCAGGACCAGGCTCAGGTGCAGAGAGTGGCCTCCTCCAAGGTCACCCTAACTGAGACAGCCTGCATCTGATGACACAGTGAGATGGGGTATGGAGGCCCAGCCATTTCAGCCCAAAGAGATTAACTGTATTGGACAAATTCACTCCAGAGCTCCCTGCGGGGTTGGCTGAGATTTTACGGAGCCTATATGGGCCCTTGACTTGTCCCTCTGGTCACTCATGTCTCTGCCCCTCCTTAATCAGGTGTGGATCCCATAATAAACATCTTGAGCCCACACCCAGATTAGTTTCCAGAGAACCCAACTTATACCATGTCCATCCCTGTGCACAGATTCAGTCACTGGCCATTATTCCCGTTCATGTTTCTACCATAGAAAATGCTCAGTAAGTCTTTAATAAATAAACACATGGGATAATTTAACGTTTGCACTTGTTGACTGGCTCTTACAGATCCTATCCCTCTTCCAAGCACCCTCACAGTAGCTGTTGGTCACGTAAATGAAATGATGTGAGGCCAGTGGCACCAGCAGCTCTGTGGATAGGGCTCCAGTCACATACACTGAGGCTGGTAGGTTCAAACATGGCCCAGGCCAGCTAAAACAACAATGACAACTGCAACAACAAAAATGGCCAGGCATTATGGTGGGCGCCCTGCAGTCTCAGCTACTTGGGAGGGTGAGGCAAGAGAATTGCTTAAGCCCAAGAGTTTGAGGTTGCTGTGAGCTGTGATGCCACAGCACTCTACCGAGGGTGACAGCTTGAGACGCTGTCTCAAAAAAAAAAAAAAAAAAAGAAATGATGTGAGGCCCACAAAATGAAAATGCCCCCCCCCCCACCAAGAACACTACTTCCCTGGCAATCACTCAGCATGCTTGCTCCTAAAGACCTCACAGGGAAAGACCTCACCTGGGAGATTTGGGATCCTGAGATCCAGAACAGTGGCTCATTGGAACCTCAGCCTCGTAAGTGATGGATCAGACTTTTATTCCCTGGGAGGTTCATTTAGAGGCATCTTCTCACCCCAGTGCTGCCACTTGGCACAAATAGCTTTGCTCACCATGGTACTTTAATCAGAACAGTGTGACACCACCATAAATGTTTAAAAAGTTATAATTACAGGGGTGGTGCCTGTGGCTCAAAGGAGTGGGTCACAGCCCCCATATACCTGAGGTGGCGGGTTCAAACCCAGCCCCGGCCAAAAACTGCAAAAAAAAAAAAAGTTATAATGACAGGCGTAGTTAAAACAACTCAAGGCTTCAAACAACTAAAGATATTTGCAGAGTTTAGTAAGATATTAATAATAGGGTTTACAGGGTCAGGCCTAAACTCTTGAGCAGGCTGATATTCCAAAGGGCACTCAATAAAATGCTCATCCAAGCAAGAATTTCTCTTGCCTGATTCTTCTCTCTCTAACATCAGATAGATACTCAGAGTGTGGCCATCCTCATAAAGGGTGAAAAGATCTTGCTGTTTAAAGGGTGGGACAATCACACCCAGATGAAGCCCAAAGAAGCAGGTGTAGTTCTCAAGCTGCTAGAAACGCTGTCTCCTCTATGGGGAGCTCACAGCACTGTGATACCATCGGCTCCTATTTTAAAGCAGTCTTGCAGAGAAGGGCCAGCATTTATCAGAATGAGGGAATTGTTTTCTAGTACGATTTCAGCCTGAGTCTGCGGATTTCACATGAAACAGAGAATAGCCCATCAGTCAATCAACAAAGACAGTAATTGTCCTAGTGCCTGCCATCAGCTGGGCGTCTGCACAGCTCCCTGTATCCTAACAACAATACTACAAGGCGACTGTCGGTAGTCACTTTACAGATGAGGAAACCAAGCCTCGGCAAGGCTGTAGGTAACCCAGTATCACAAGAAAGTTATCAGCAGCAACATCTGAATTGGAATTCAGGTCTGTCTCTCTCTGCTTGGCTCCAACCTTGAGTCATTTTGGGGGATGAAAGGGCAGTTGAGAAAAGGCCCCTTTTGTTCCTTCCACATATCTCTGCATTGTTGGAATCTCCTATCAAGGGCAGGTCTTGTATTACTTTTGAAATATTCAAAATATCAGAAAAGAATGTATGGGCAAGAGAAATGGCTCTATTCCTATAGAGAAATGCATCATAATTCAACAATACCTACCAAGGCCCATTAAAAAAAAGTTTCTATTATTTGCTATAATAATTCCATTTCTAGAATGTCAGTAACAACGGAAAGAAATGCTCGTTATGCACTTCTAGATTTAAAAAGTAATGAATAACTTGAAGTATTCCTGCATATAAATGCTGGCATATGCATCCTTACCGCTCCCCAGCGGAGATACAAAATAAATTTAGGAAGAGTAGATACCTTGGAGAGAGGTTCCAGGGGCTGGGGGGAGACAGGTGCGGCAGAAAACTTCTTCTTTTCATTTTATACCCTTATGAATTATTTAAATGTTTACCATGTGTTACTTTTATTTTAAAAATAAATATATTTCTAAAGCTATAAGTATATTATTAGTCAATCTAACTAATTCTGTTCAGAATATTTCATTTTAATACAATAATAAAATACACCCAAATATGGTCACTGCAGTGCAGAATTATAGATAACTGGTTTCTTTTTAGAATTTTTTTGCATTTCTCAAGTTTTCTAACATAAACACACAATTTTATTATCATAAAAAGCCTCTTTTTTGTTGTTTTGGTATATTTTGTTTGGGGTGTGTTTTTTTTTTTTTCTTAGACAGAGTCTCTGTTGCCCAGGCTAGAATGCAGTGGCCTCATCATAGCTCATTACAACCTCAAATTCCTGGCCTCAAACAATCTTCCTGCCCCAGACTCTCAAGTAGCTGGGACTATAGGCACACACCATAATGCCTGGCTAATTTTTCTAATTTTTGTAGAGATGGGGATTTTCATCATGTTGTTCAGGCTGGTCTTGAACTCTTGCCCTCAAGCAATCCTCCCACCTTGGCCTCCCAAAGTGTTAGAATTACAGACATGAACCACTGCATCCGAAGAGGTTAATGTAACTTCATTTGGGAATGAAGAGGTTAATGTAACACCATCTTAGAACTCACTCCCCAACCGCCCCCTCCTAGGCAAGGTCACCCAGGTGGAATCAGTCTATCAGAAGGAGACGCTCTCTCCCCCGCATTTCTGGGCAGCCAGTCTAAAGGGGACTGGCTTCCCCTCCCTTGGCTCTCATCGGCAAGGTCAGTTAGCCTAAAGGGAGCCAGTCTATCAGAAACAAACAAGTAGCCCCCCTCTAAAAAAGTCCCTAACCAAAAACAGCTTAGCCAATAGCAACCCCACCTGACAAAACACCTGATGTAATTCCTCTATGCACTTTAAAAACCTCTGCTCGCTTCACTTTGAGGTCGCCCTTCCCCCAGCAACGCTGCAGGGTAGAGTGACCCAGGCATATGCTTGTAAATAAATAAAGCACATCTTTGTTCTTACACGTGTGTGATGGTCTCTCAGCAGCGATAAGGTCCCAACACATCCAGCCAAAAGCTTCTTTTTTAAAACTTTAAGAGATTCAATTAGTAAGATCTAATAAGGCCCATCGAGAGTTGGGTTTCACCATTCATGTCCTGCCTCAGACCTACCCAAAGGGTCCAAGGGTCCTACTGTTGTGAGTCCAAGAGATGCAAGGAGCCCCGTGAGAGGCCAGCCAAAGCAACAGACCTAAATCCTATTGCCTTTGCCTAGAATCCCAGCTGAAGCCACAGCCCCTCAGCTTTGGACCCCAAAGGGAAGAGAGCCTGACCAGAAGCACCCCAAAATTAAACAGGAGGAGAATCTTCCTATTATTTTTACCTTGAGCATTATAGTGGATGGAGGCCACAAGGCATATGAAAAGAGGAACTTCATACTGCCTGTGTAGTCGATCTGTCCCCCAGGGAGAGGCCACATCTGCTATGTGCAATGCAAAGATGACTTAGACCTGGACCCTCAGAGGAGTATGGCCCAGGTGAGGAGGTAAGAAGGCATAGAACTCACTCCAATCCCAGGCAGAAAGTGACACAGCCACCACACAAGACATAAGGACAGAGGGCAATTGGGGGTTGGAGGAAGAAAGCTCACTGTTAGCCTAAGGGACAAGGACAGCTTCCAGCACAGTCAGTTCATGAACTGGGTATATTCAAATACACAACAGGTGTACACCTGCCCAGGTGTAGACAATCTCTGTAGCACACAGACCACATGTGCCAGCAAATGCCCCTCCTGCTTCATGGGCAATGCTGCCAGCCACAACCACATCGGAGCACCTAGATTTCCAGGGACCTACGGGCCTGGATTGCTTTTCTCCCCAGGGCACATATCTCAATTACAAACCAGCAGGAAGTTTATAGATAGTCATAAAGTGTATCTGAAATTTGTAAGACTTTCACCACAAGAAACTACATCTAACAAGTATTTTCCTGTAGAACACCTGTGGCTCTGATTAAACTCCCTACTCCATGTCTCCTTCCTCCTGAAACTTTGCTAATTGTCGTGAAAATAACATAGTTTCTATATTTGCCTAATGATCTTCTCTGCCTTAGACATGAGCAGGCATTCCAATAGAGCAAAGCGCTTCTTAACAAAATCCAGCAAGACCCTGCCCTTTCCCCATCCCCCAGCTGGCTATAGGAGGGAGAGGATTACCAGACTCCAATCTTCCCTCTGCCCACCAACCCATGGTGCAGGCCAGGTCCCCCAGACACTGCAGGAAGACTGGCCATGCCTAGTGACCACACCCAGACCCTCGACTGGTCAGGATGATCACACAGGTGAGGTGCACTTGAGGGGGCCCAGGAGAACAAAAGCATGGCAAACCTCCAACCAGGGAGCTTTTCTAGAGGGAGCCATGTGGTGGGGGGTGGGGGTGGTTAACTTCTGCAAAAGTTTATTAGAGAATGAAGTAAGTGGGTTAATTTAATTGGAGTGTGAAAGACATTTTGATGGTGATAAGGAGGCGAGGTGATGATTTATTTATAATCGACAAGGTTGTGTGTATCTAGCTGCTAGAATAATTATACCCTTTACAAATGTACAAAGAAAAGTCCTTTTGTACAATGGGGGTTGGGGCTATTAAGGGAAAATCCTGTCAGGAAAGCTCCTGTGTGCCTGTATGACACCACCATAAGAACTACTGGCCCGGCAGCCTGGCTTCCCATTAACCTCAGCTGTAAACTCGGGGAATGAATAATCTTTAAATTCCCTTCTAAAAATGAGGCCTCTTCCAGGGATAAGTACTTTGCCTCCATCTGCTTCTGATGATGTTTTCTTATCTCAATTCAGGGACACAGAAGGATCCTTCATCTTGTATCTAATGGGTTGTTTATGTTTTACTGATTCATGTTTAAGTTCCAGCTCCTGAATCCTCCCTAGTCAAGATGCTGATAAAGGCAATGGCTCACTGCTGTAATCCCAACTCTTTGGGAGGCTCAAGGTAGAAGGATCACCTGGGGCCAGGAGTTCAAGGCCAGCCTGGGCAAGAAAGCAAGACCTTATCTCCACAAAAAAAAAAAAAAAAATTTAAAAACAAACATCACCCAGTCTTGATGTTGTGCACCCATTTTCCACTTGGGAGGCTGAGGCTGGAGGATCATTTGAGCCCAGGAGTTGAAGGCTGCAGTGTGCTATGATCATGCTATGATTACTATACTCTAGCTTGAGCAACAGAGTGAGACCCTAGGTCTTAAAAAAAAAAATGCTGACAAAGATGTTGAACAATCTAACAACTCGTTTAATGGTGGGCAGATGTGAATTTGAACCTTAGATTTTGGAAAGTTCCTTAATCTCATCTGGAAAACAGGAATGGTGGTACCTGCCTAATGGGGTTGCTAGTACCTAATAAAAGCTCATCACCATGACCTTTAGATGAAGTCATGGTAAAGGGAGCCCTACAGATTGCTAAGTGGTGATTCAGCTTGACCCATTTGCATAGTCTAGCCTGGCTCCTGTGGCCAGCACTTGGATTTCTAAGGCCTCATAAGAACTCTGTTTAAATGGCCCACATCACAAAGTCACAGTTGTGGATGTGGAGAGGAGGGAACACTTTTACACTGCTGGTGGGACTGCAAACTAATATAACCTTTTTGGAAGAAAGTATGGAGAATCCTCAAAGAACTCAAATTAGACCTCCCATTTGATCCTGAGATCCCATAGAATTAAAAAAAATCCTTTTATCAAGAATGGAGAAGGAAGAATCCAATGTACTCTATTCTAATATAAAGGCAGTAGATGAGCTAATACAAGGGAGGATAAGGGAATGAGCAAGTGGGTGGGGGGTCACAGCGTATGACATACTTCTTGGGGGCGGAACACAATTATAAGGGGAGCTTTAACAAATGCAATCAATGTAATCTAATTCTCTGTACCCTCAATGAATCCCAACCAATAAAAGACTTTAAATAAATAAATATTTTTTTAAAAATCCAATCAAAATTATTTCCAAGGATAAGCTACAACAGAGGATATTAAAAAATTTCCAGACATTGGAAATTTTGGATTGGATTGGATTAAAAAAAAATCCAATGAAAATTATTTCCAAGGATAAGCTCCACCAGAATGGAGATTCCAAAATCCATTTTCTAGACCCCACTGAGAAATTCTAACAAGTACAAGAAGTTCCAGAATGCTAGAGGTGGGAAAATCTCATCCCACTATTCTAAGACTCTCCCAAGGAAGTAGCAGGGATGACATCTATCCTCCCACCTGAAAAGACTAAAAATTCAGACAAGATATTTGAAACAACAGTTTTCAGACAGAGGAGCTCAGGCAGGGAAGAACAATCCTCGAAAGACGGGAAACAAATGCAGCAAGCCTAACAGTGCCCCCAGCATCCTATCTGGAGAGAGTGTCCAGGCCACAGCGTAGAGACGAGAGACCCCAGCAGAGCCCAGAGGTCTCCCTGAGTTGAGGAGATAAAGTGGCATTGCAAGGATGCCAGGGAGGGTAGAGTTCCCAGGGCAGGGGCCAGAGGGAAGAGAACTACCCAGAGAACACTCTGGAGATCAGCAGAGGAAAGCCCTGGAGTCTTTAGCTAAGTACTGATCAACACTGACATGGATGAAAACCACCCAAGGCAGGAGACAGAAACTCCATAGAGCACCAGATAGAACAATTAGACAAAGCTAAGGAGAGTTCACATTCCCATCAGCCAGAGTGGAAACCTCAAAGTTCATAGAGCACCCAGGTAGAGAACTCACAACATCATTGTCTCCATAACAGAGAAAACTTAGTCCTAGATCAAGGCAGCTCTAGGCCCACCTCACAGAAAACAAGATCCGACGGGACCAAACTATTTCTGTCTAACTTTACCATGTTCCACAAAAAAAGCTTAAGAATATGTCTAGGAGCACTAACATCAGCCAACAAGGTAAAATTTCCCATGTCTGGTATCCAATCAAAAACTATCAGGCATTCAGAGAAGCAGAAAAATTCAACCCCTAATGAAAGGAAACATCAATCAACAGACTCCCCAGTTTTACAATCCCATCTTCAGTCTATTTCAGAGCCCTAGAACCCACCTGGTCCTGGAAGTATATGTCAAAGTGCCTCTCCAGTTTCCTGCAAAAGACTTTCTCCCTCTTTTTTCATTCTGAAGATAGTCATCCCAGGTCGAGACAATGGAGAAACAAAACAAAACAAACAGAAATGCCCCCCTCTCCTTTGTTTCTCTGTTGGCTCCCGGTGCCACCTTTCCCAAGCACTGATACCGTCCCGTCCCATCTCATTCATTTTCTGTATGTCTGGAATTTTACAAAGATCTGTGGCTATCTCCGGCAGTTTTCACCAGTTTGGGCTCATGGTATTCCAGCCTTCCTGAACCTCTTCTGATATGCCCTAAGTTAGACGACTCCTCGTTCCTCATTTGGAAGGTTTAGTCTGTTAAAATTGGAGTTGGTCGGTGATCACTACCTATGAACATGTTGCCTTATTTTGGTGCCTGCCT
The DNA here is from genome assembly GCF_000181295.1 of Otolemur garnettii. Lineage (NCBI taxonomy): Eukaryota > Metazoa > Chordata > Mammalia > Primates > Galagidae > Otolemur > Otolemur garnettii. Next base: position 8,304,990 of record NW_003852403.1, on the reverse strand, counting down.
ATTTTCCTTCTTTACTTGGGGATTAATGATTTGATTATTTGATTAGTGGAGCGTACTCAAAATGCTACACTTAGAGCCTTCCAGTCCTCTTGGGCCTTTGAAAGTCTTTATTATAAACTACCATCTAAAGCAATCCAGAGGAAGAAATTCATTAACAGGCCCAAGCATCCTGGAATTGTATTTCACAATGATCCATCCCAAATGAAGTGAATAAAGTTAAATTTATCCACAGTTAAAATATCCTGGTATTTCTGCAATGAAGGCATCTGAAATAGTTGCCGAAGCCACTAGGGAGTTAGACAGGTAGGTTGTGACCCTTGGCTTTAACTATCTCACTTATCACTGCCACATTAATCCTTCTTCCTTATACTCACAAAGTTCTAAAATAATAAATGAGCTGTCAGTCTCCTTCAGGTAATCATGCATTCTTTCATGTAAGCAAACAGGTAATTACTGTTGCCTGGCAGCACTTTCAAACCCTGTATGTATCCTTTCAGAACCTTACACCAAGTCCTAAAGGTTAGGACAGGCAGCTATCTTTACCCCCACTTTGAAGATGGGGAAGCTGACCTTTCTAATGAGACTAATCAGCTGGGGCTCAGAGCTAACAGAACTTGAATCCAGGACTCTTTGCACCAACCCCTCTGAGCCAAGACTCACTGCAATCACAGCACCAATCTGGTCACAGCACGGAATGGAAATGTCCCCTGCTCGCCTGGCCCAGCCTAACCCAGGCCTCAGAATCTCCTCAGTTTGAGTGCTCTTTGGACATCTGTGATTATTCTTCTCAGTTCATTCACATTTCCTGCAAAGTTTAGGTGAGTCTCCCCTGAATCTGCATTTGTCCTCCCTGCTAAGGTGACGGGGAAGAGCGAGACAGGGCTGAGGGACCCAAAGATAAGCTATACCTTGTGTCCCCTTCTTCCCTCCCCATCAAGCCTCCACCTACAAGGATGCTTTCATCAAGCCTGATTTACATAGAAGGCTCGTCCCCCCACAAAAGGGCAGGCTGGTGCAGTGACCAGAGCAGAGACAGCCAGAATGCAGCTTCCTCCCCCATCACTGCTGTGCAGGGTAGAAATTAGGTCAGAGCTGGCCAGCCCATTCATTTAATCCCAACTCCCCCTCTCCATTCAGCTTTTAGTCTCCAGAGCTTTCAATCCAAGGAAGTGTTATTTCCTCTACAAAATAAACAATAAATTAAGCCCATGCTCTTTGATCTCGGGGCTTTTGTGTGGCTGATGGCCTGAACAGAAAGTCTCTGGCACCCCTGTGGCATCTCAGAAACACTGCAGAAATTCAGCTGTGGCTTCCAGCCACCTGCCAGGCACCTTGAGGACAACACAGCATGGCTAAAGAACGTACTTTCTGCCACCCAGTCACCCACTAAAGGCAGAAGATCTGTATGAGGCACTGTAGGGGCTGTTGAAAGGTCCGATGAGGCAGGCGCTCTCACGTGTCTTTAGCCGCACAGGCCCAGCTGATTTTCCCTCCCCATTCCCAGCCCAGGGCCTTTGTGCTGGCTATGCCTTCATCCAGCACGCTTTCTCTCCAGATCTGGGAAAGCCGGCTTCCTCTCATTCATCCCCCATATCTCAGCTTGACCTCATGGGAGAGGCCTTCACCATAAAGGTAGCCCCTGAACCCAAAACGCTCTTACTCCAAACCAGCACCCTGTTATATCATCAGCTCAATGCATATCACCATCAGAAACTGTTCTCATTTGTTTTCTGACTACTTCTACCTCCATAACCGCGGGGACATTGTCTACCTTGATCAGCACCATATCCCCAGCAGTTAGCAAAACATCTGGCATATGGCAGGTGCAAGGCAAATGTTTACTGAAGGAGGGAGACTGAACGGAGAACACTGGGCTCTCTTTCCAGTGCCAGCTCTGATTGCCTGAAGCTCTGTACAACGCACCCAACCGGGATCCACATCCACGGCACGGCTGCCACGGGCTGCAGAGCCCCACTGGAGGGAACAAGTCCGTGTGCTTGAGATCGGAAGGTTGCCTGGGCAGATGAGAAGCAGGGTTGGTTCAGGAGCGCAGGGAGCAGAGAGGGAAGTTTCTTAGCAGGCAGCCTCCACCAGGACAGGTGAAGGACAACAGCCAGTTAGCAGAAAGGACCCCAGACCCAAAGCCTAGACCAGGGGTCCTCAAACTTTTGAAACAGGGGGCCAGTTCACTGTCCCTCAGACCGTTGGAGCACCGGACTGCAGGCCCGAGGACAAGTCGGCTGCTAAGCAGGACAGGCAGCAGCAGCAAAGACACCCAACGGGCTGGATAAATGTCCTAGGCAGGCCGCATGTGGCCCACGGGCCATAGTTTGAGGACACCTGGCCTAGACACTCTTGTGAATATTTCTGTGTGCCCTCAGATTTCTCATCCGTGAAGGAGGTGGCTGGGTTGTGGATTACGTTAGATCTCTGGTGGGCACAGACAGACTTGAGATATGAGGAAGGATGCCAACTCTCTTTCCAGAGAAATGCACGTGCATACATACAGAAAAGCATGCCTGTGTTTCCCGGAGGGGCACAGGTGCCCTGAAGCTCACCGGCAAGCCCCAGAATGAAACCGTCTCACTTAAAGTCTCTCAGACCCAGTCTCTACCCTTCCCTATATCCTGCGCTTCCCAGACCCCCTTGCTCTCATCCTTCTGGGTCAATCTGTTCAGGGTAGGAATCCAGGCAGAAGCCTGCAGGAGAAGAAAACCAGGCATTTCCCCCTATCTGCACTAGGTGGTGTCGCCACAGTGACTCTATCACCTCTGGGTGTCTGCCCTCCTGGAACCCTTTCCTCTGGGGTCCTACCCTACCCAGCAGGCTTTCCAAAGGGTCAGCATCTCCCAGGTTCTGCTCTAGAAAACCAGCTTGTCCCCTCTCCCTCCAGCCCTAGGGATCCTAGCAACTTCCTGCTACTACTATTCTCCGGGTCACCTCTCCTTTTTCTACATGGCTCTTGATGTCTTCTGACACTTTATAAGTAGCTCGCCACATAAACTCCTACTGCACTTCTTGACATGAGCTCTGGTTTCCTCTGGGGTCCCTGCTGGATCAGCCTCCCTTTAGCATGGGCGTTCAGAAGCCTGGGAGCTCCTGGGAAAGGCCAGTTTTAGCTGAAGACACAAACCCCTAGAAACATCAAGATGATGGAGGGGCTAGGAAAACCCACATTGCCTGAAAATGCAACATCCCCACCTGGTCTAGTTCCATTCCAGGAAAAAAAAAATAAAGCAAAATATGAAAAGCCTCATGATCACCACCTAATTAAACTGTTTACTGCCTTTCTGTGGGAGAGGAGAACAAATGTGGGGCCCTAAGTAACCATCTATCAAATCGTGCTCTCACTCAGCTGCAATGGCAGCCCAGGGGAACGTTCCGAGTGTTCCTGTTAGGGAGCACAGGCATTTGGACAGCTGCTTCCCAACAGAGGATTCTGACCTGATGAGAGGCCATTCTCCCCAGGACAGCACACCAAGAAAGCCACAATCCTGGCCTTCTAAGCAGGCTGTTAGGACACAAGCCACGGCAAATGTACAAATTCTGAATAATAAGCGAAATTAGGAATTCTTTATGGAGAAGTCCTTATGAATGAAGAACAGTTAATGTCATGTAGGTATTGCCTCCAAGAACTAGCTAGAGCTTAAGAGACACAGTTGGAGACTGTCCCCATTAGGCAAGCTAGTCCCTGAATATCCACATGGTACCAATTCCTGAAACAGAGCTTTGAGATGACACGACCCTACTCATGAACCTGGCAAGATCAAGGTAGTGCTCTGAAAACCAGCCATCGAAATCTTCTCTGCCTGGCCTTCAGCCATGGGCCTGCTCTCAGCACAGCTCAGGGGCCAATGCACAGACTCTCTGGAACTCAACTACCCAAGCTCATGTCCTGTCTTCAACTTCCTAACCATGTGGCTACAGGCATATTATTTGGTACCTTTCAGCCTGAGTTTCTTCATCTGTAAAGTGGGCACAATAACAATGCCTCCCCAGTAGGAGATTAAGATTACTTAAATCCATGCTAAGATTATTTAAGTCCATCCTTATAAAGATCTAAGAACAAAGATGGCAAGCTTTTTCTGCAAAGGGACAGACCGTAAATATTTTAGGCATTGCAGACGTCTCTGTCGTGATGTCTCAATTCTATCCTTGCAGCACTAATGCAGCTATGATAGACAATGCATGGATGAATGAATGCTCCATTCACATGTGTGCAGGCCGCCGTTTGCTGACCTCTTATCTTAGAATGACTCCTGCTGCACAGTAGGTGCTGTATGAATGTCTGTTAATAACTGAAGTCCTATGCTGTGCCCTCCTGCCTCTTAGGTCCCTCTTGCCTTGTTTCCTCTGCCTTCTCCTCCAGCCATCCTTCAGGGTCAAGCTCCAGAAGCCTTCCTGAGCCCACCTTCTTTTCTTAGCACACCCTCTGAGCACTTCCAACTGGATCTTCTATCATGACGCTGTCCCTTCCTGCTGTGTGTGGGGTGACTTGTGTCAAAGCAGAGTTTGATGGTCCTGTTACATGAGGAGGTGATCCAATGTCTTCATTTTATAGGTAAGAAACCAAGGCCCAGAGAGCCCAAGAGACTTTCCCAAGGTCACACAGTGAGGGCAGGTTATCCTGATTCTCAATTCAGTGCAGGCTTAATGAGACTTCAGTATTGGAGGGGAGCAGGGCACAGCTCAGTCAGCAATGGAAGCTCCACTGCCAGCCACCTACTGCTCATTTCCAAGGGCTGGGTTTGGTTGCTCCCTCCCCTGCCCCCAGATTCTTTACTTCCAGCCTCAGCTCCTGAGGCAGGCGTAGCAGTTGTGCGGCTCGTCCCCCATGCTAGACAGGTTTGGCTCACTTCTGCGTGTCACACATCCCGTGTGGGCCCCGGCATGTCCCAGTGGAGCGGAATCGGTCCTGCATGCTTGGTCTCCCGCTTTCTCCCCCGTGAGTCTGCCCAGTGTCTTCTATGCAGGAGGACAGAATGAGAGCCTTATCCAGGGAATGTGACAGCCCATGTCCTATCTAATTACCCCAGGCTGACTCCAAAGCAGCCTGAGCAGGGGGCTGTTTGGGTGCCCCCCCAAGGGCAGGGCTTGAAAGAGGCACAGAACCAAACTGCTGTGCTCACACAGCAGTCCCAGACACACAGGCCTGTGTGCGCTCACACACACACACACACACACACACACACAGACATGTACACACACAGACACAGCAGACCCAGGAACATGGACACGTGCACACACTGACAAACCACTCACCTAAACATACGATGAGCACGGGCACTTCTGTTTACACACACTGACACACGAGTACACATTTACACAGACAGACACGGGTGCATGCTGACATATAAAAACATGCACACAGATGTATACACACAAACACACATGTACACGTGGAGACACAAACACACATATATGAACACATGCGTATATACATACTAGCACGTAAAGCACTCTCACAGACAGGTTTACATAAACACAAATATATGCATTTAAATAGATACATAAACACACACACGTAAACATGTGTACACACATACCCTGTAGATGCCCACAGGCTCACAGGTAACCTTCCACACCTGGACATGTGCATCCACAGAAATAAGCACACTCTCTCCCACACACTCACCAAACCTGATATGTGGAGCTTTCGCCTTTACACACAGGCATGAGAGTTTCCTAGGAAGACGTCTAAGAAAGGGACCGTGTCTTGCTTACTCCCCCAAGCTCTGTCCCCACACAGCCTGGTGCTCATGTTTCCTCAAGGGAGGAATGAAGGAAGTTGTCCCATCCCTGGGCCTTTGTTCATGAGCAGAGGTTGGTCTGGAAGTGCTGGCCACTGTCCCTATCACCCTGAGTGTCCAACAGTTCCCCCTCTTACCCCCTTCCAGAAAGTCCCTCTCCAGCCCATCCCTACTTGGGAGCCAGTCTGCCTCCTGCCGGCCTCTGTGCAGAGTGCTGCAGATCGCTGCCCTGCCAGAGGTGGGAGAAGGCCAGATGAACCTCACATGAAGCCATTCAGTGGCTCGTCTGGGGATGGAGCCAAAGGTCCCCCTAGGGTGGCAGAGTGGTGGCAGAACCCACTGGCTTAAGTGACGTGGGCCTCATCCTCCCGGCATATGGGTTTCCCAGAGCCAGATGCTCGCTTCCACCTGAGGTGACACAAGCCGTAGCCTGTGCCTACCTCCCTCGAACCACCATCTTGCAAAACAGCACCTCAAAAAATGCCCCTGGCCCAGCACAGCCTGAGAAGACACCCTTTTCTTGTCATGTCTCCAGTGGGGAGATGAGAAGCTTAGGAGACCTGCTTCTTGGCACCATCCCACTATGCTGGCCAAGCCCTGTCTGTCCCCCCATCTAGGCCTCAGTATTTCCTCCACTTCTATAAAATGGAGTGAGTAATCTCTCCATCCTAAACACGAAGGAGACAGTGCCAAGGAAAAAGGACTCCAACCTCACGGGGAATGGGACCTAGGAGAGCAGTGACTCGAGAAAGCCAGAGGAAGAACGTTCTTTGGCGGTGCCTCCCCGATGAGCAGAGAGAAGCCGCTCTGCACGTTGAGTAATTGATGGAGCGCACTCTAAAAATACAAACTGGGTTAGCACTCAGGGTGGTTTATTGCTCCAAGAGGGAGTTAATTCAGGCACTCGAGTCTCCGTGGAACGGGAGCTGTGAGCCCAGAGCAGGAGGCTCGTGAGCCGGGGGCCTCGCACAGACCGATGGAGATGTGCCGTTTACTTAAACACTGAACAAGATGAAACCAGAAAGAACGAGCTGGGGAAGCACAGTGGGGGTGGGGAGGGCTTGGAGGGGGGAGCCCAGACCCTGGGGACACAGGGAAAGGAGATGACATGCAAACCAGTAAGAGGAGCAGACAGTTTCACAAGGTCAGGGATCATGTCCTTCTAGATTAGGGTACAAAAGCCCCAGCCTTCTATCCTTACAGAACCCCTTGCTACTCCAAGTGAGGTCCCCAGACCAGCAGCATCAGCATCACCAGGGCCCCACAGAATCTCAGGCCCGCACCAGACCTTCAGAATCTGCATTTTCAGAGGAACTTCAGGAGACTTCTCATGCACATTAAAGTCTGAGAAGTACTGGATCCAGAGTCAAAACCCTTGGCCCAGCACAGTGGCTCACGACTGTAATCCCTGCACTCTGGGAGGCCAGGGCAGGTGGATTGCTTCAGCTCGGGAGTTCAAAACCATCCTGAGCAAGAGCAAGACCCTGTCTCTACTTTTTAAAAAATGTAAAAACTAGCCAGGTGTTGTGGTAGGCACCTATAGTCCCAGCTACTCAGGAGGATGAGGCAAGAGGATCACCTGAGCCCAAAAGTTTAAGGTTGATGCAAGCTAGAATGCCACGGCACTCTACCCAGGGCACAGAGTGAGACTCTGTCTCAAAAATAAAAAAGAAAATACAAAAGGAGTAAAAACCCTTCAGTTCTGGTCTAACCATTGCTATCAAATTGCTGTGTGGTTTTTAAGGAATTACTTGAACTATCTGGGCTCCAGAGTTTCCTCCTTTGGGCTATGAGTGAGCCCTGTTTTTGTCTCCTGGGATCCAGCATACTCAAGTCAGATTTTTCATCTGCAAGGCCCTTGGAAAAGTGGAGGGCTTTTACAAAGACATTATCTCATTTTCTACCGGGCAGCTCTTTTTCCCTTTCCTGGAGTCGCTTAGTGCACAGAGAGGCAGATGGACAGATGATCCTTGAAGACACGCTGCAGTCAGGAAGAAGCCTTCTTAATTTCATTTTAAACCTTAATGTCTCTCAATTTAAAAAAAAAAAAGTTTAAACCAGACAACCTCTTACTAATGGGGAAACATCAAATCTGAGCCATGCTCAGTACACAGCAACAGTTCGCCTAGAAATCCCAGGTCTGGGGCTGCCCCTTGCCTTTGGACAATCAATTCCAGTATCACTACTGAATTCCCCTTTTAAAAAGGAGGTTTCTGAGGCTCAGCGAGCTTAAGGGAATGGGTCAAAGACACACAGTCAGTGACAGGCAGGGCCAGGAGGAGGCAGTACCCATGGCCTTGAAAGTCAGCCCAGACTGGTGTAAGGACAGGAAGGGAAAAGCCATCAGACAATGGTCTAAGCTGGACAGAATAGAGGAGATAAATCTGCCATGGGAGGAAATTATATTACAGAGTTTAGATAGAAAGTTTCTAAATTATTGCTTAACTTATTTCGTCAAATTTATTGCTTCCTTCCATTAGCTCCAGGGGCTGAGATGGCCCATTACCTGTCTTCTCCATAGGACTGTGCTGTGTGTAAATCAACCTGGGTAAGGGACAAGGGAACACAGCACAAATGCTAAACCAAAAAAAGAGACGAGAGGCTTAAGCACACACCTCCAAAATGGAACACAACACACAGACACACGCACTCACATAGTAGTTCCGATATTTAATTTCTGAGGCCAGACCTGGGTCCTATTTGAGCTCCACCCAGACCTTTGCATAAACCAGGATCTTTGTCCACCTCTTGTTTCCGAGGAAGCTGACAGCTTTCCCTGGGCTTTGGGAAGGGCAGGTAAGGCAAGAGTCAATGGAGTATAAAGCTGAAAGCCCCAGACCCAAGAGCACCAGTTGGGATCTGAGGGCCTTTCATCCATATGAAAAGACCCCCTTGCTGGTCCTCCTTTCTGGCTCTGGGACAACACCACCCATCTCTGAAGATGCTTGGCTTTTCCCAGATCTTAGAAGGCATTGTGGTATTCTGGAAATACTTGGGATTTGGTAGTTAGAGAAGCCTGAGTCTGAATCTAGCTGTCCCCACCTTGGGTGAGCCACCGAAACATAACTAAACCTCAGCTTTCTCATCTGGAAAATGGGGATAAATTGCAGTACCAGCCTCAGAGGGTTACAGGGAGAATTCAATAAGGCAACATATACAAAGCACCTTGTTGGTGCCTGGCAATTGGCAATCGTCTACAGAGTATGGGCTCCTTCCCCCAACAAAAAATGAACAAAAAAAGAAAAACCTTTCCAGTGGTAGAGTCGTCCTAGTTCTACTCTATTCCCTCATACATTATAGTAAAAGGGTGGACCAGTCCCAGCCAGATTCTCAGTTCCATCCTGCAGACCATCATCACTCCAGACCAGTCCCAGCCAGATTCTCAGTTCCATCCTGCAGACCATC